>NC_064642.1:322380277-323010791 GCF_023864345.2 Schistocerca serialis cubense | reverse complement strand
CCATGATGCTCTCCCATCAGAGAACATTCCTTTTTCATCTCCTAAGTTTGTTCTTGTTATTATCTGCTTATCCATTTTCTCTTTCTCTTACAGATAAATTTGCGTTATGGAATGAAAAGCCCAAAATTAGAATCATCAAGAGAAACATGTACGGCGTGTGCAGGAACAATGATATTAGAAATGGCAGCATTATCAAGACTTACAGGGGAATCAATATTTGAGGTACGTTGAACAGTGTGCTCTTATTGTGTGTTGACTTGTATTTTTCTTGGAAATTTGTGATTTTTTTTCCCGTTCAGTACATCTACATGACTACTCTGCAATTCACATTTAAGTGCTTGGCAGAGGGTTCGTCGAACCACAATCATACTATCTCTCTACCATTCCACTCCCGAACAGCACGTGGGAAAAACTAACACCTAAACCTTTCTGTTCGAGCTCTGATTTCTCTTATTTTATTTTGATGATCATTCATACCTATGTAGGTTGGGCTCAACAAAATATTTTCGCATTTAGAAGAGAAAGTTGGTGACTGAAATTTTGTAAGTAGATCTCGCCGCGACGGAAAAGTCTTTGCTTTAATGACTTCCATCCCAATTCGTGTATCATATCTGCCACACTCTCTCCCCTACTACGTGATAATACAAAACGAGCTGCCCTTTTTTGCATCCTTTCGATGTCCTCCGTCAATCCCACCTGGTAAGGATCCCACACCGCGCAGCAATATTCTAACAGAGGACGAACAAGTGTAGTGTAAGCTGTCTCTTTAGTGGACTTGTTGCATCTTCTAAGTGTTTAGAATTTAGTTGGTTGGATGGGGGTTGCAAAAGCCTACTCAGTATTCATCATTTAGCTTATTTTATGTATTGCATATGCATTTCATTTCTTGCAGAAGATAAGAATAGCAAGTTTGTCCTATGAGATTAGAAGCATAATTCCATACTACCGTTTTGGCAACTGTTTAAAGCACACTTCATCAGGCAGGCTACAAGTAGTGATGATACAAAAACAACAGAATTTAGTTGGTTGGATGGGGGTTGCAAAAGCCTACTCAGGTTCTTTGAAACTATCTTACCTAACATTCAAACAATGGCAAGTACAGGATGGGATAAAAACAATATGAGAAGGATAGATTGCTACTCATCACATTTAGGAGGCACTAAATTGCAGACAGGCACAATGAAAATAATGTTAAAAATATTCAACTTTTGGACCTAGATCTTCATCAGAAGTAGATCTCTCTCTCTCTCTCTCTCTCTCTCTCTCTCTCTCTCTCTTTCTCTCTCTTTTGCACGTACACATGCTCGTGCATGTTCTTGCAACTACTGTTAGGGCACTAAGGCTAGACTGCGACTGCATCTGAGTTGAGCAACAGTCTAGCTAGGGAGGGTAATGGGGGAAATGAAAAGGTGTAGAGTAGGGTGAAATGCTAGTGCTACCTGTGGGAGTGGTCAGGGACATGGTGGGGACAGGATAGGGCTGCCAGGTGCTGTATGGTAGGATATGATGTGGAAGGGATTGGGTGAGGGGGAGGGGGATGAAGTGGAGAAGAAGAAAGCACTTAGGTGGTGCATTGGCAGGATAGAAGGCACGTATGAGGTGGAACCCAAAATTTTCGGGACTGTTGCTGCCATCTGGAAAGTAGGAATAGTAGAGCTTTGCACCACTAGGTGGCAAGAGCTACATATTTGATGATTCAGTGTGCGGAGGGGCATTCAGCTGGGAGGACATGTTGCATGCCCACAGTGATTTCCGTAATACTCTGTGTTTGGTGTGTGGCAATTTTACGATGGATCTGCAAACAGAACAGCGCGTGTGTATCAAATTCTATGCGAATCTCGGGAAAAGTGCTACAGAGACTCTTGCAGTGATTCAACAAGTGTTTGGGGGACAGAATCGGAGCCGTACGCATGTGTTTGAGTGGCATACTCGGTTCAGGGATGGCCGTACAGATGTTGAAGATGATGCTCACACTGGAATGCCCATTAGCTGCACAATGCCAGCCATTGTTGCCAAACTTCAACAATTTGTTTGTGTGGATCGACATTCAACCATTAAAGACCTTGCGGATGAAGTGGGTATTGGCTATGGGACACGTCAACTATTGTTGACTGGTGAATTGGGCATGAATTGTGTTGCCGCATAATTTGTGCCAAGGATCTTGACTGCCGATCAGAAGGCACAACGTGTTGAAGTGTACACGGACCTTCGTCAGATCGCATCTAATGATCCAACCTTCTGTCACGGGTTATCACCGGCGATGAGAGCTGGCTTTACGTTTATGACCCAGAGACAAAGCAACAATTGTCCCAGTGGAAGAGCCCGGGTTCTCCAAGAGCCAAAAAAGTGAGACAGATGAAGAGCAAAGTGAAGAGCATGATCGTCATTTTCTTTGATACCAAGGGAATTATGCACAAAGAATTCATCCCACCCAACCAAACAGTGAATTCCCCATACTACTGTGGCATTTTGCAACAGTTCCATGAAAACGTGCGGTGACGATGGGCTGAACTTTGGCATCAAGGGAACTGTCTGCTGCATCACGACAATGCGCCCTGTCACACGTCCTTGATCACCAGGACCTTTTGGCATAAAACAACATGGCGGTTGTACCCCACCCACCGTACTTGACAGATTTGCCGCCTTGCGACTTCATGCTATTCCCAAAACTGGAACTCAAGTTGAAAGGCCATCGGTTCGACACTCTAGAGAGGGTTCAAGAAGCATCGCTGGTGGTGATAAACACCCTCAAAGAACAGGACTTCCAGAAAACATTTGACCAGTGGCAGAAGTGCTGGGATGGGTGTGTACGTGCGGATGAGAATTACTTCGAGGTTGATGGTGACCCTTAGTCCAAAGGTAAGGTTTTCAACAGATGGCAGCACCAGTCCCGAAAGTTTTGGATAGCATCTCGTATAATACTGGAGTGGGAGTGGGGAAGGATAGGGAGGGCATAGGCAGGTGGAGAGATGGTCGACGGGCTAGCAAAGGGTTTGGCGGGGGGGGGGGGGGGGGGGGGGGCCTACTGAAACAAAGGACATGTTGCAACATATCTGTTGCTCCTGTAACCCCATAGTCTTTACACTTAGGAGTCCAAGAAAGCAGTGTCAGTTGGATGCTGTTACACTGTATTTAGGACCTGTCTATCCGAGACAGTGACAGTTAACTCTGTTTCATTCACGCGGTCTCTAGTGAACTTCACATGGATGAGACAACTTTCGTTACTGCCCAGCATAACCGAGCCCCACTAAGCACTTTCTTCAAATATCATCAGCATACAAATAGGTCCAGAACAGCCACAAGAATCAGTAATCCTGATATTTCATATATACATTCTAATTGTTTTTATTTAATGGTTGATGTGTTACACTTGTCACCTTTTCTGGGAATTTATTAGCTATAGCACTATTACATATATTTCTCTGAACTTACTTGTATTTAGTGACAAGTCTAACATGGAATATTAAAATCAACACTGTGGCAGATTTTATGTGAAGAAAGTGAGAGCTGATTGCAGTCTGTCATCAGGCCTGTTTCCTGACATACCTGCTGAAGAAGCAGGAAAGGGATACAGACAAAAGAATATATATCAAAAGTTGGAAGAGTGAAATATTGTTGTTGACTTATGTGTTGTTGTTGAATGCATGGCAGAACCAAGGGAAATAGTGAATGTAATAAACATGGTGCTTAATAAAAGCATTCACCTGAGTGATTGTTAAAGGAAAAACATCCTCTTACATTTTTTAATAAAAAAAGACACAATATAAGTCTGCAGGTTAAAGTTCATAGCATTAGAAAATTAATTTAGTATGAAATATGAGACAAATTAGCAAAACAAGAAAAGTTAATGTTTTGGTGGTGATGGTCATTAGTAGTAATAGCAGCAGCAGTGATTTATTCATCAAAGGATCAGTTAACAATGATGCATCTGTCAGCTTGATACAGGGAAAATTGCAAGTCATATGGGTACACAAACGTGCATAACGAGGATAGTTTTTCAGTAAGAACATTTTTTGTGTGGCCATAAATTATGCAATTGGTACACAATTACACGATGAAGTGAAATATAAACAGAAGTGTTCACTATGTTGTTCATAATAGCTTACCTGCATTCCTGTTTTCTTATTCATTGTTAAATTTTCTCCTGCATTACCTCTATTTGATTTTGTATTTATAACCCTGTATTCACCTGAACAGAAGTCCTGTTCCTCCTTCCACTGAACTTCACTAATTCCCATTATGTCTAACTTCAACCTGTTAAGTTCCTTTTCTAAATTTTCTAACGTTCTGGTCCAGTTAAAGGGTCCAACATTCCACACTTCAATCCATAAAGTATCAGTTTTGACAAATGCAGCAGGTGAAAGGAAATACAAATGTGTAAAAAATGATCTTGACAGAAAAGTGCAAAATGGCTAAGCAGGAATGAATGGAGGACAAATGTAAGGATTTAGAAGCATATATCATGAGGGGAAAGATAGGTACAGCCTAAGGGAAAACGGAAGAGTGAAAAGAGAAGCAGATGTATGAATATCAAGAGCTCAGATATAAAACCAGTCCTAAGCAAAGAATAGAAAGCTGAAAGCTGAAAGGTGGAAGGAGTACATATAGCATCTACACAAGGGAGATGGACTTGACGGCAGTATTTTCAAAATGGAAGAGAACATAGAAGAAGATGAGATGGGAGGTAGGATACTCTGAGAAGAATTTGACAGAACACTAAAAGACCTAAGTCAGAGTAAGGCCCTGGGAATAGACAGCATTTAGTCACATCTATTGATAGCCTTGGGACAGCCAGCCATGACAAAACTGTTCCATATGTTGTTCAAGATATATGAGACAAGCAAAATAATCTCAGACTTTAATAAGAAGAATATGATAATCTCAGTGTTAAAAAAAGCAGGTGCTGACAGGTGTGAATATTACTGAACTATCAGGTTATACATCTTGGTTGCAAAATACTAACACGAATTCTTTACAGAAAAATGGAGAAACTGGTAGATGCCAACCTCAGGGAAGATCAGTTTGGATTCTGGAGAAATTGAGAAATATGTGAGGCAATACTGACCCTACGACTTCTCTTAAAAGATAGGTTAAGGAAAGGCAAAGCTACATTTATAGAATTTGTAGAGTTAGAAAAATCTTTTGAAGTGTTGACTAGAATACTGTGTTTGAAATTCTGAAGGTATCAGGGGTAAAATAGAGGGAGTGAAAGGCTATTTACAAACAGAAACCAGGCAGCAATTATAAAGAGTTGAGGAGCATGAAAAGGAAGCAGTGGGTGAGAAGGGAGTGAGACAGGGATAATGGAATGTAGTCAGGCTAAATCAATTGATGCTGCCACTTAAAGTGGTAGATAGATGCATTTTGCTATTTGGACAATAAAATAACTGATGATGATCGAAGTAGAGTGGATATAAAATTTAGCCTGGCAATGCCAAGAAAAGTGTTTCTGAAGAAGAGAAATTTATTTACACCAAATATAGATTTGAGTATTAGGAAATCTTTTCTGAAAGTATTTGTATGGAGTGCAGCCATGTACGGAAGTGAAACATGGACGATAAACAGTGTAGACAAGAAGAGAATAGAAGCTTTCAAAATATGGTGCTACAGAAGGATACTGAAGATTAGATGGGTAGATCACATAACTAATGAGGTGGTACTGAACAAAACTGGAGAGGCAAAACTTGACTAAAAGAAGGGATCCGTCGATAGGACTGATTCTGAGACATCAGGGGACCACCAATTTAGTTTTGGAGGTAAGTGTGGGATGTACAAATTGTAAAGTTAGCGTGAATTGCATGTGCAATTCGTGCCTTAAATTATGAATGGATTATGCACCCTCAAGCAGGGCAGAGAATAATGCAACATGAAACAAATACAAGAACTTGCATACATTTAGTATGTGAATGACAATACAATATGAATGTGTATTGCTATATACTGTACTTCAGCATGTAATATCATTAGGTACTGGAATAGTGTATGCAAGGCCTCTTTGAACCATTAGATGAATCTTGAAACATTTTGAATGGCTGTTAATGGACTGAGAGTCCACTGTTTTCATCCCACACTCACGCATAGAATACTGTCAGTGATTCCTCGATTGTATAGCAGGCACTTTATTCTTACACGATACGTGATATTTTGGTATGGTTGATTTCTCCATGAGGAGGGCGGTGAGATGCTCAGCTACGGATTATAAGTGGCAATAAGAGCAGTTCCAGTTGTAAAATGTATTTATCTGGAGAACTTGACTATTTTCAACTTCATGCAAGACAATTTCCATATGTCAATTAGTATATATTCAATTAAATTGCTCACATTTTGTGAAATAAATTAAAAAAATCTTACAACAGGAGATGCTGCTGTTACCTCCAACTTAGCTTACTCCATTGCTCTACTAACAGTTCTTTGCCTAAAGTGAACACAACTGATTAACTTCTGCTGATCATTGAGATTCTTCGAAAGTCTAGTAGTTTTTCCACTCTTCTGCCAAGTAGCCAAAGAAATTTCTTAAATTCTGCCTGTCATTTAAACATACATTAGAAAAAAGAGGTGAAATGTTTTCTAGTCATTGTATGATTGTGTTTCTTCTTATCATATCAGTTGTGCTATATGGGATATGATAATACAATTTTCACAATGGTATGTACATGAAGTAAAAGGTGCTTGTATGTTTTCAGAATAAAACAGAAGACTTTCCAGTGATATAAAGTATAGTAACTGTTTGCATGCTTAATAGTGCTAGTTCATCTAATAATGGCCAGTGTAGTGGATGTGATGTGACAAGCTATAAGACCCAGCAATAGCAGTGGCTATAGAGGCAATGTTTTCCAGAATTACGAAGGTCATTCCAGCAGCACAGAGCAGCCAGCAAAGCAAAAGATGAGTACCAATTGTTGCTGTGAAGGATTAAGGCAGTCACCCTGAGGTGATGCTTCAATATTCCTCTGAGATGTCCATCTATGTGTAGGAGAGACATTCTGCAGCTGTGCCTCTGAAACCATTTGAATCCATCTGCACTGGAGAACTGGGAAGCTGGAACAAAGTTGGTGTTATAACTTAGGATTGTCTCAGTGAAAACGGATGTTTCCTGAAGTTCACTGAGCAGATTGAATATCCCATCATTTTTTTGGGTGCATCCAGGATATTAACTCTAGTACTGATATTTTATCTGACAACATCCCAGCTATTCTCAAGGTGAGTCTCTTGCCAAAGTTTTAAGGAACTTTACAGTGTGGAGTAGACGCACATGTGTTACTAGAGAATATCAGTTGGGGGAGAGAAGTGATAAATGCAAGAGATCTGCCAAAGATTTAGACTTGTTGTAGTGAATACCCTCTTCCAGCACCACAAGAGAAGGAGATATACTAGAAAAAGACCAGAAGTAACTGGAAGATATCAGGTGAAATATATCGTGATTGGACAATGATTTTGAAATCAAATTATGGACTGCAAAGCGCACCTAGGTATGAAAACAGACTTGTGAGGGAATGGTCCAATAAGACGTGTCAGAATCTACCCTGAATTTTTTTTACACAGGAAGAAGACACTGAAAGAAATTCACTGTCAAGATCTTAGCTGCTAAGAGGCATTGCAAGTATTTTTTTAAAAAAAAGCTGAAAATTGCCAAATTCTTAGCATGCCAGGTGGTGGTAGAAACGTACATCCCTGCTGGCACTATAGTAACTGTGCATCTGTAACTAGGCACTCACACAGCCGAGGCTAGCAGTACATTTGAAACAGGAAACACAACACAACCCGATTGTAATTTGTAAAGAGCGTTTCAGGTTACCTTTCATTGATAATTTCTCTGACACCACAGTGCACAGTCAGTATTCTCTCGAATTAGCCACTCAAGTAACATCTATCACAAATTATCAGTCACTTTTTATAGTATTGGTAAGTATTGACAATACAGATAAAGCTGAATTAATATTTATTGTGCTTTCATAAGGCATACCTGCTAATAGTATCTTTTTTTTTCCCTTCCAGTTTCACAGTAATGTGGAATTCAGTTAACGTTCTCAGTTTAGCAGTGATGAAATATGAACAATGTAGTTTCCAAGGAAATCGCCTACTTCTGCTGAGGATGTACATATGAGTCATTTCTTAGTTGATTTCCTTGACATTCATTCAAATGATATCGACATTTTGTTTGAATTTGTGGATACCTTAGAAGTAATAGGAAATAACTATATGATTCCATGAATAGTGGTTCAGATGACTGTAGTTGTGCCAGTATCAATCCTGAAGGAGAATACCTTCCAAGCCTTAAAAAAAAAACCTCGCATTGCAACAGCTTTCAGCGACAAAGAAAAGGCAGTGAAATATTGGTTAAACACAGGAGGGGGAAAATGCTTGAAGTTATGCAGTGTGCAAAGGTGTTTTCATTTCGTGAAATCAGAGTGTGAACTGTACGAATGAAAGAATGAGTTACATAAAGTAAGAAATATGCACCAAATGGAAACCTGAAAGCATCTGAATGAAAAACTATTAGAAAGATTTAAAACTGCTCGTGAGAGGCTATGCACTATTATCGATGAGGATCTTCTCAGACTGGGCCCTCCGAATTGCATCTGACATGAACATTGCTAATTTCCAGGCTTTATCACCTGACTATGCAGGTTCAAGAAATTGTACAGAATAGGGAGTTGCAAAATTACCAATTTCATGTCACTTAAACATGTAAAGCAGCTGCCAGTGATAGACAATGCTATAGAGAAATTCATAGCTGACATAAAGACGAAACGTGCTGTTATCCCCGCAACTGCTGTTTATAATGCTGATCTGTCAGGTTTTGTGAAAGAACTGCATGCACACAGCACTTTATCGTTTCGGAGTGAAGAAAAGTTTGAATCGGTTGCCCAATCAATGAATGCAATGACACATTCATATACTATAATGCCAGTGATAAATATGAGTGATTTACTGTTTCCACAGCTGTGCATCTGTCTTTAAGAACCGCAAGGCAAATTAGGACTTAAATAAAAAAATGGACTGTTTAGTTCCAAAAATCTTGTAATCAGTGTATCAAAATCTGGAAAAATGGGAAAGAATAATTTTCAACATTTCATTCCAAACGTATTCCAACTAGCTGCAGAAAATAATTCATTGCTTTTGTTGGATTCATGGTCTGGACATAATGACGCCTCTGTTTTTGTGGAGGATGATGAAAAATCTGTAGGTGTAATGTGGATTCCGCCTGGAACTGCTAGTGCAATTCAACCTCTCGATAAAGAATTTTTTCAACAGTGGAAAGCATTTTTTAGGAAATTATCAGACAACATAATTTCCAATACATCTCTCTCATTTCAGGTTTATCAGCAGAGCAGTATTCTTAAGCTCCAGTCATTTGTGCATCAGCAGTTTTCTTCACCACACTTTACGAATTTGATCAAGTATGCCTGGTATGCAGTGCGATATGCAGAACAATGGCTGGGACCATTTTTGACTCCATCCCAGTTCTGTCTAAATCTGACTACATCAATTTTCCCTTTGTCTGATGTGCCTGGTGCAAGAAAAATGTTTGTTTTTGTTATTCAATAGAAACTTCGCATTTTTGTGATGACTACAGGGAATAGACAAAGAACTGTTTCACTGATACTCAAATGTACAACATCAAACATAATTATAAGGAATGGCCTACAGGAATTGTTATAAAATATAGTACTTCCAGACACATTTCATTTCAACAAATACAGGTCCTCATTGATGAAAGTCATGTGTGACATCAAACACTGCCATGATTTTATTTTCTCTGCTAGCCACTTTTATCAGAATTACGTGTGCAAGAATTGAACTGTCGATATGAAGTTCGTAAAAAAAAAAAAAGTTTGTATAGTTTCAGCCAGGTTTTCACCGAAGCAAACAAGCACGAGCAAAAGAGAATTCTGTTTGTTGTACCTGGTAGGCCTCTTGCAGGACTTTCAACTGGACGCCACTGCAGCTACTTAAGTGTCCCTAA
Source organism: Schistocerca serialis cubense (assembly GCF_023864345.2). Taxonomy (NCBI): domain Eukaryota; kingdom Metazoa; phylum Arthropoda; class Insecta; order Orthoptera; family Acrididae; genus Schistocerca; species Schistocerca serialis. The sequence continues at coordinate 323,000,824 of NC_064642.1, read as the reverse complement.
CCTACGTGTTTACCTAATCGGAAAATGGAAACCTGCAGTTTAATGTGGAAACCACATGCCTTTCGTGGCCAAACAAACATCTGTGAGAAGTGAATGCTCGGTTAAAAATCATAGTGAAAAAGTTCTGGTGCGAATGATATTTTATCCCGCGCTCTCTGGATGACGAAGCGCACACTTTGTCACTAGACCATCTTTGTTTTAGAGAGGGGAAGAAAAAGAGAAAAAAAAAGACCATTAGACCTTGCACGCATAGTGGAAACACTAGCTGTGTCACCTCTTTAGATGATGCTTGATGTCGGTAATTAGTGTTCTGTTTATAAATTTCCCCTCAATTGTAATGAGAAGCCAGGGAAAAATGGCAGCTGACATACAAGGCAAATTTTGGACCAGTGCTAAGGAGAGATGGAGGTGCAATTCCGTGTAAAGTGCATGATATCCATGCATGTCACACTTCCATACAAATTGCGACACTTAAATTCTTCCTTCCCTGCACCATTTTGCATACTCCATTAAGAACAGTGCTCTCACCATGCAAAATAATCCACACTGAATAGCAAAGTTTCGCATTGTGGCTCTAACAAGATAGAGTTGTATCCTGCATGCCAAATATTAGCTCAAAAAACTAAAAAGTAATAACACAGCATTCATAGGCAATGTTTGCTCTCTCGTGTTCTCTTCTGTTCCCCCTAGTATAAACGATTTTACCCATATACAAGCAGCTGGTAGTGAGTTTTTTGCAAATGCTCATTCACATGTGTTCACTTTCATTCACTCTGTTATAAACCATGCTTTAGATGCTTGAAATTGGTATGTGTCTGAACTCCAAATAATTCCACTACGTGGTGCTGTGTGAGTGATTCACCAAGTCACATGCTAGGTGGGCAGGGCTGTACCAACTGGTGTTATAAGTTGTTCTTCACATGGCAGAAATGTATAACTTCAACATTTCTTACAAAATACTTGCAGTGCCTCTTAGCAGCTGCAATTTTGGCAGTGCATTTCTTTTGTTGCCTTCTCCCTGTGTAAAAAATTTCAGGGTAGTTTTCGACTTGTCTTATTGAATCATTCCCTTGTCAATCCTTACATAGTTATGATAAACTTCAGGCTGAAAACCAAACCAATGAGAGTGTGTTTGACATATAGTGTTATAGAAAATGATGCAGACTGATAAGATAAGTAAAGAAGACATTCTCTGCAGAATCAGTGAGGAAAGTACAACCAAGAAGAAGGCACAACATGGTAGGACTTGGGTGAAGACATCAGATTAACTTCCCCAGTACTGGAATGGGCCAGATAGGGGAAAACAGTGAATGGAATACGAGGGCAGTTCAATAAGTAATGCAACACATTTTTTTTCTGAAACAGGGGTTGTTTTATTCAGCATTGAAATACACCAGGTTATTCCCCAATCTTTTAGTTACACAATACTATTTTTCAACGTAATCTCCATTCAATGCTACGGCCTTACGTCACCTTGAAATGAGGGCCTGTATGCCTGCACGGTACCATTCCACTGGTCGATGTCGGAGCCAACGTCGTATAGCATCAATAACTTCGGCATCATCCGCGTAGTGCCTCCCACGGATTGCGTCCTTCATTGGGCCAAACATATGGAAATCCGACGGTGCGAGATCGGGGCTGTAGGGTGCATGAGGAAGAACAGTCCACTGAAGTTTTGTGAGCTCCTCTCGGGTGCGAAGACTTGTGTGAGGTCTTGCGTTGTTATGAAGAAGGAGGAGTTCGTTCAGATTTTTGTGTCTACGAACACGCTGAAGTCGTTTCTTCAATTTCTGAAGAGTAGCACAATACACTTCAGAGTTGATCGTTTGACCGTGGGGAAGGACATCGAACAGAATAACCCCTTCAGCGTCCCAGAAGACTGTAACCATGACTTTACCGGCTGAGGGTATGGCTTTAAACTTTTTCTTGGTAGGGGAGTGGGTGTGGCGCCACTCCATTGATTGCCGTTTTGTTTCAGGTTCGAAGTGATGAACCCATGTTTCATCGCCTGTAACAATCTTTGACAAGAAATTGTCACCCTCAGCCACATGACGAGCAAGCAATTCCACACAGATGGTTCTCCTTTTCTCTCTATGGTGTTCGGTTAGACAACGAGGGGCCCAGTGGGAACAAACCTTTGAATATCCCAACTGGTGAACAATTGTGATAGCACTACCAACAGAGATGTCAAGTTGAGCACTGAGTTGTTTGATGGTGATCCGTCGATCATCTCGAACGAGTGTGTTCGCACGCTCCGCCATTGCAGGAGTCACAGCTGTGCACGGCCGGCCCGCACGCGGGAGATCAGACAGTCTTGCTTGACCTTGCGGCGATGATGACACACGCTTTGCCCAACGACTCACCGTGCTTTTGTCCACTGCCAGATCACCGTAGACATTCTGCAAGCGCCTATGAATATCTGAGATGCCCTGGTTTTCCGCCAAAAGAAACTCGATCACTGCCCGTTGTTTGCAACGCACATCCGTTACAGACGCCATTTTAACAGCTTCGTACAGCGCTGCCACCTGTCGGAAGTCAATGAAACTATACGAGACGAAGCGGGAATGTTTGAAAATATTCCACAACAAATTTCCCGTTTTTTCAACCAAAATTGGCCGAGAAAAAAAATGTGTTGCATTACTTATTGAACTGCCCTCGTATATGCAGCATAATTAAGGATGTGGGTGTACATGCTGCTATAAGATGTCAAGAATGTCTCAGACTCTTTCCATTGCTCAGTTTTTATAAAATTCAGCTGCATAGGCATTTATTAACATAGGAATATGGGGAAAACAATGTCGTATTTGTATGTCCATGCACAATATATTTTTCCTCTTTTATGGGCCTTGGACCTTCCCCCTCGCCCCCCACCCGCCCACCCGTCTACCATGCTCTCTCTCTCTCTCTCTCTCTCTCTCTCTCTCTCTCTCTCTCTCTCTCTCTCTCTCTCTCTCTATTTGTGTGTGTGTGTGTGTGTGTGTGTGTGTGTGTGTGTGTGTGTGTGTGTGTAAAAATGCAGTGTTATGTGATTACATCACAAGTTAAGTTCAGAAATTTTTGAAACTATCAGGAGATAGAATGGTTGGCAAGCTCTTAACTCCAGAAGACAAAAGTCCAAATACTTCTTAAAAACACTTTCCCTCTTGCCTTTCTCACAAAAAGGTTAGGGTCTCACTAACCTGCCCCTATTGTTTACCCTACTATAATCTATTCCTCTTTCCTCCTCGAGGAAGATGCGAACAAATTGAAAAATCTGGGATTATGTTTCTGTGCAATTGAGGCCTAAAATTATTGCATAAACCAAACTGCAGTTTTTGTGAATCAAACATAAAATTATAGTTGCCTTTTTCAATCCTTACTGTGAGTTTTCTCAATAAATGATGGAAAAGGATCACAGAAATTAGAATTTCCTGTTTCTTTATGGTCTTCACAGATTCCCTTTAGTTTCTTTATTATATCAAGTAAATATACATGTCCTGCTAACTGCAACACACATTAAATGAGGGTTGTTTGAAAAGAAATTTTTTATTGTTCATTTTGTCTCCCTTTACACTAGTGCACATGGTCCAATGATATTCCAATGCCTTGACCCCACCTCAACTTTGGCTGTCAGTTCTTTGTTTGAAGAGAATCTCCATCCACCGAGCAAAATTTTGAGCTTAGAGAAGAGATAGAAGTCTGATGGAGCCAAATCAGGCAAATAAGACAGACGTGGCAACAATTCATATCTTGATTCATGCATTTTTGCCATGGCAGTGACACTTTTCTGTATTCACACATGGACTTGATAAAAGATGACTTTCTTCCTTGCCGAATGTGGCATTTTTTCACATATCTTTTGCTTAGTTAATCCAGGTGGTGAGCGTAGTATTCTCCCATAATTATTTGACCAGTGGGGCATTCATTTATTAGCAGAATCCCTTTTGCATCCCAGAAAACTGATGACAACAGCTTTCTGTCTGATTTTATTGCCTTTGGTTTCTTTGGTGGTGGTAAATTAATGTTTTTCAACTACTTTGATTGTTGTTTTGTCACTGGGGTATAGTAGTGGACCCAAGTTTCACATATTGTCACAAACTACTGCAAAAAATATTGTTTGTTTGCTCTGAAAATGGGTCATACATTGTTCGGACATTTCCATTATGATGTGGCACTCATCTAATAGATTATTTTCTCATATCCAGTTCCACTGTTAACATGTTATGTGCTCATTCAGGTGGCACCCGTACTGCTTCATCAATTTTTTACAATTTCAGTTGGAGATCTGCATGACCATTTTATGGACTTTTGCAGTAAGTTCTCAGTTACTAGCACTGGCAACAACGTGTTCTTAAAATCAGCATGAATTTGCTTTGCTTTCATATCTTTATTTGCAAAGTACTGAATCACTGCTTGAAATTCCTCACTCACACAACCCTCCCCCCAGAGTGGACCTCTACTCACAAGGGAACCTCCCCATCGCACCGCCCTCAGATTTAGTTATAAGTTGGCACAGTGGATAGTCCTTGAAAAACTGAACACAGATCAATCAAGAAAACAGGAAGAAGTTGTATTGAACTATGGAAAAAATAAGCAAAATATACAAACTGAGTAGTCCATGCGCAAGATAGGCAACATCAAGGATAATATGAGCTCAGGAGTGCCGTGGTCCCGCAGTTAGCACGAGCAGCTGCGGAAGGAGAGGTCCTTGGTTCAAATCTTCCCTTGAGTGAAAAGTTTCAATTTTTTATTTTCATACGATTTTCAGTTCAGGCACTCACACATAATCAACTTCCCTCTCCAAAATTCTAGGACATGTTCAGATGTGCTTGGACATATGCAGGATTTGACGGTCTACACACGGAAAAATTTCAAAACGTTAAAAACATATGTTATGACAGAGCACAGGGAAAACTGTGCGTCTGTGAAACTGTTGCATTCATTTGTTGCAGTTTATGTGACAAACTCTTATGTTTTCATCACGTTTTTGGGCGTGATTATCACATCCATGATGATGATGATGATGATGTGGTCTTCAGTCCTGAGACTGGTTTGATGCAGCTCTCCATGCTACTCTATCCTGTGCAAGCTTCTTCATCTCCCTGTACCTACTGCAACCTACATCCTTAAGAATCTGCTTAGTGTATTCATCTCTTGGTCTCCCTCTACGATTTTTACCCTCCACGGTGCCCTCCAATGCTAAATTTGTGATCCCTCGATGCCTCAAAACATGTCCTACCAACCGATCCCTTCTTCTAGTCAAGTTGTGCCACAAACTCCTCTTCTCCCCAATTCTACTCAATACCTCCTCATTAGTTATATGATCTACCCATCTAATCTTCAGCATTCTTCTGTAGCACCACATTTCGAAAGCTTCTATTCTCTTCTTGTCCAAACTAGTTATCGTTCATGTTTCACTTCCATACATGGCTACGCTCCATACAAATACTTTCAGAAACGACTTCCTGACACTTAAATCAATTCTCAATGTTAACAAATTTCTCTTCTTCAGAAACGCTTTCCTTGCCATTGCCAGTCTACATTTTATATCCTCTCTACTTCAACCATCATCAGTTATTTTGCTTCCCAAATAGCTAAACTCCTTTACTACTTTAAGTGTCTATTTCCTAATCTAATTTCCTCAGCATCACCCGACTTAATTCGACTACATTCCATTATCCCCTTTTTCCTTTGTTGATGTTCATTTTATACCCTCCTTTCATGACACTGTCCATTCCGTTCACCTGCTCTTCCAAGTCCTTTGCTGTCTCTGACAGGATTACAAGGTCATCGGCGAACCCTTTGTATTTCTTCTCTGTGGATTTTAATACCTACTACGAATTTTTCTTTTGTTTCCTTCACTGCTTGCTCAACATACAGATTGAATAACATTGGGGATAGGCTACAACCCTGTCTCACTCCCTTCCTAACCACTGCTTCCCTTTCGTGCCCCTCGACTCTTATAACTGCCATCTGGTTTCTGTACAAATTGTAAATAGCCTTTTGTTCCCTGTATTTTACCCCTGCCACCTTCAGAATTTGAAAGAGAGTATTCCAGTCAACATTGTCAAAAGCTTTCTCTAAGTCTACAAATGCTAGAAATGTAGGTTTGCCTTTTCCTTAAGCTTTCTTCTAAGATAAGTCATAGGGTCAGTATTGCCTCACGTGTTCCAACATTTCTACGGAATCCAAACTGATCTTCCCCGAGGTCAGCTTCTACCAGTTTTTCCATTCGTCTGTAGAGAATACGCGTTAGTATTTTGCATCTGTGATGTATTAAACTGATTGTTAGGTAATTTTCACATCTGTCAGCACATGCTTTCTTTGGGATCAGAATTATTATGTTCTTCTTGAAGTCTGAGGGTATTTCGCCTGTCTCATAAATCTTGCTCACCAGATGGTAGAGTTTTGTCAGGACTGGCTCTCCCAAGGCCGTCAGTAGTTCTAATGGAATGTTATCTACTCCCGGGGCCTTGTTTCGACTCAGGTGTTTCAGTGCTCTGTCAAACTCTTCACGCAGTATTGTATCTCTCATTTCATCTTCCTCTACATCCTCTTCCATTTCCATAATATTGTCCTCAAGTACATTGCTCTTGTGTAGGCCCTCTATATACTCCCTCCACCTTTATGCTTTCCCTTCTTTGCTTAGAACTGGGTTTCCATCTGAGCTCTTGATATTCATACAAGTGGTTCTCTGTTCTCCAAAGGTCTCTTTAATTTTCCTGTAGGCAGTATCTATCTTACCCCTAGTGAGATAACCCTCTACATCCTTACATTTGTCCTCTAGCCATCCCTGCTTAGCCATTTTGCACTTCCTGTCGATCTTGTTTTTGAGACGTTTGTATTCCTTTTTGCATGCTTCATTTACTGCATTTTTATATTTTCTCCTTTCATCAATTAAATTCAGTATTTCTTCTGTTACGCAAGGATTTCTACTAGCCCTCGTTTTTTTTACCTACTAGGCCCTCTGCTGCCTTCACTACTTCATCTCTCAAAGCTAGCCATTCTTCTTCTACTGTATTTCTTTCCCCCATTCCTGTCAATTGTTCCCTTATGCTCCCCCTGAAACTCTGTAAACCTCTGGTTCTTTCAGTTTATCCAGGTTCCATCTCCTTAAATTCCCACCTTTTTACAGTTTCTTCAGTTTTAATCTATAGTTCATAACCAATAGATTGTGGTCAGAGTCCACATCTGCCCCTGGAAATGTCTTACAATTTAAAACCTGGTTCCTAAATCTCTGTCTTACCATTATGTAATCTATCTGAAACCTGTCAGTATCTCCAGGCTTCTTCCATGTATACAACCTTCTTTTATGATTCTTGAACCAAGTGTTAGCTATGATTAAGTTGTGCTCTGTGCAAAATTCTACCAGACGGCTTCCTCTTTCATTTCATAGCCCCAATCCATATTCACCTACTACGTTTGCTTCTCTCCCTTTTCCTACTACCGAATTCCAGTCACCCATGACTATTAAATTTTCATCTCCCTTCACTATGTGAATAATTTATTTTATTTCGTCATACATTTCTTCAATTTCTTCGTCATCTGCAGAGCTAGTTGGCATATAAACCTGTACTACTGTAGTAGGCGTGGGCTTCGTGTCTATCTTGGCCACAATAATGCGTTCACTATGCTGTTTGTAGTAGCTTACCCGCACTCCTATTTTTTTTATTCATTATTAAACCGACTCCTGCATTACCCCTATTTGATTTTGTATTAATAACCCTGTATTCACCTGACCAGAAGTCTTGTTCCTGCTGCCACTGAACTTCACTAATTCCCACTATATCTAACTTTAACTTATCCATTTCCCTTTTTAAATTTTCTAACCTATCTGCCCGATTAAGGGATCTGACATTCCACGCTCCGATCCGTAGAACACGTTTTCTTTCTCCTGATAACGACGTCCTCCTGAGTAGTCCCTAAATCAGACAAGGTAAAAGAATCTTTTTACCCATTTGCCAAGTGTACAAGTTAGGTGGGTCGACAACATATTCCTGTCATGTGACGCATATGCCGTCTCCAGTGTTGTATAGAATATATCAGACATGTTTTCCTGTGGAGCAATCGGTTGACCTGTGACCTTGCGATCAAATGTTTTCGGTTCAGATTGGAGAGACACGTCCTTTGTCTACTAATCGCACGGTTTTGCGGTGCGGTCGCAAAACACAGACACTAAACTTATTACAGTGAACAGAGACGTCTGTGAACGAACGTACAGATCATAACTTTGTGAAAATAAAAAATTAAACTTTTCAGTCGAGGGAAGACTTGAACCAAGGACCTCTCGTACCACAGCTGCTCATGCTAACCATGGGACCACGGCGTTCCTGAGTTCACATTGTCCTTGACGTTGCCTATCTTATGCATGGACTACTCAGTTTGTATATTTTTCTTATTTTTTTCATAGTTCCACATAGCTTCTTCCTGTTTTCTCGATTGATCTGTGTTCAGTTTTTCAAGGCCTATCCACTGTGCCAACTTATAACTAAATCTGAGGGGGGGGTGCGATGGGGAGGTTCCCTTGTCAGAGCACTGACACATCCTGTCTTTACTCATAAAGAATGGCATATTCATACATAGAAACCTCAATGTGCTAGTGCTGATATTTGGTGGTGATTCCTCGTCTTTTGCTTTTATGGAAATTGTCACAATAAATTAGCGACAATTCTTTGGTGTTACATACATGAGAATTGCAGCTCACCAGCTTCTTATTAATGGTTTTCAGTATGTATGTTTCAAGTTTTGCTTTGGCTTCTGGAATGGATTTACTGAAGAGACTTTGTACTAACATTGTGAAATATATGCCGCAGTTAAGAATGCAGAAAACGAGGAACTACTTCCCTTGTTTGCTATTTTCTGTGATCACTTGTCAGTAAGCTGTGTTCATCCTACTTTACTGCCTGAACATTCTACCTTTACATCATACACTGTGTTGAATTTATTTTGACCAATGAAGCTCATGAGAACTGCTTCTATTATCATCTTCGCATACACATTCCCAACAGGTGTAGTGATTATTTGAATATTGTATATCTGTTGCTGGATATTTTAAAGTTGGTTGAGTGGATGAGACTAGTTTTTATTAATTGTCATGGGTGGGTTTTATTATTGTTCTTCTAAAGCCAGTTTGTCAATAATAGAGCTTGTAACTTCTTCGCCCAGTTCCATTCCATGGTTATTTTAATTAATAGACATTTGACTACCAGCAGTTAAATATCTGTAATCAACAATTGACTGACAACCCTCTGCTCATATCCTTTGACATTGTTTCTTTGGAATGCTACCATTGTTATGGAAAGAACAGCAGTTACTTCTAGTTCTCTCTCTCTCTCTCTCTCTCTCTCTCTCTCTCTCTCTCTCTCTCCCTCTCTCTCCCTCCCTCTCTCTCCCTCTCCCCCCCCCCCCACCCCGCCCCCCTCTCCCATGTAATTTTGTTCTGTTTGTCATGTTTACAGGAAAAAGCACACAGAGCCATGGATGAACTCTGGAAATTGAGACACAGAAGTTCAGACCTTATGGGTACAGTTTTAAACATTCATTCAGGCGACTGGGTACGTCGTGACTCTGGTGTTGGAGCGGGAATTGATTCTTATTATGAATACTGCCTGAAAGCTTATATTTTGCTGGGTGATGAACGATATCTTGGTCGTTTCAACAAGGTTCGTATTTTGTCTTTGAAACTTTAATTTATTTTTAGAATCCAAATATATAATGGAGAACCAAATAAAGATTGACCAGGAAACCATAGACTGGCATAAAGTATTTAAATCTTAAAATAGTGCTAAATTTTGTAATGTGTGGCTGTGCCATCTGAAAGAAGACTGGAAAATATTTGGATGACATGAAGTCTCCCGAGTCAAGGAACACGCCAAGTACTTCGATCTACAGTAGGCATTACATGTTGAGAGGAAATCAGCAATGGGATTCTACTCTTAACTTGTCTCTGCTGTCTTATCCTTCGTTGAAGTTCTTCATATTTTCAAGTGATTGTAACTTAATTTTACAGATTATCTGTGTTGTTGAAAGTAATTGCGTGACTATAATAAGTTTAATTAACCTTTCACTGAGATTACTCAGTGAAAGGTTAATTTCACCTGGGTTGATAAACTTGTATTGTTGTGGTCTTATTTGTCTTATGAGATAGGTTTGTTATTTATATGTTTGACTTTTTGTGACATACAGTGGCACAAAAAGTCTCGTTAGCACGAAGCCTTCTGTGCACAATGGACAAACCTTCTCCCAAAAGATGTTTGCAGCACTGAAGCTATGTTGATTGGAATGTGGCTTCCAGTCATTTAAAATTTACACTTGCTGAACATCTCGGGGTCTGTATCTAATGCAAGCTAATGTAACAGGCAGTATGAATTAAATACTTTTGCTTGTTATAGTTTGATATGGTATGAATCACCTTCACATTGAAAACAAAAGTAAGTCTTTTAAACATTTAATTTAATAAGTTATGTTAAAAATTAATTTTGATTTTGCTAGAAAAATTCTTTACTGAATACTATGAAGGCAACGAACTGTTGGCTGATTATGTATTCAGTATAATGAGGTAACTAATCATCTGAAAGTTGGCAAAGAAAGATGGAAAATGGTATTGCACAGTTGAAGTACCTTGCTTGACATGTCTTTGAACTGTTTGTTAGTTGAGTGCAGTGATACTGGTATTTTAAAACTGTTATGTAGTGAACATATAACAATCTTCATTTTGTCTGTTATTTTTACTTCCAAAAATTGTGAAGAGTGTCTGTAATTTTTTGTTCTTTCTTTCAGCACTATTCTGCTGTAATGAAATATGTTAGCCAAGGTCCACTGTTGCTTGATGTTCACATGCACCGTCCACATACAAACACTCGAAATTTCATGGATGCACTGTTAGCATTTTGGCCTGGATTGCAGGTATATTTTATTATAATCTTCTACAGTAGCACTAAATTACTTGAAGTTTTTGGATGTTGTTAAAAAACAGAATTAGATGTAGATCTAGACATTGTTGTAGACTGGTTCCTGTTACAACAAATGTTTGTGATTAAATTGACTTTATGATTTCCATTTTAGTGAAGACAGTCAGGACCAAGCCATCTTGAAAAAGCCAATTTTTTTCATTGCTTCACATGCTTGCTTTTTAAGTGCAAACTTGAGAACACATCTAAACATCCTCTCCTTCCACTCCTGAAATATTGGTAATCAAGTCACGTAATTGATGTTAGGGAGCTACTCAAAAGAAACCTGTGTGTTTTATGTTCTTGTAACAATGCCTACACATAATTTGTCTCAATATTTCTTTTTGCTATTTTGGTTATCATTTTCTCACTTCTACAAAAATAATGATTTTTTATAAAAACAGTCAAAATTGAATGCCAGCCGCTAATTTATTAATTTAAAAATTCCACAGCTGATTCCTTGTAGCCTCTGTTTCCTGCATGCACTCATCAGTCCAATCCAGCATTTTTGTAATGCCTCATTCAATATAACATTTTTATGCACTCCTAGCCCTTGACAAACTGACAACAGCAGATTCTCTTTGCAACTCATAAACCTTGTGTTGGCGTCAGTGGATCAGTGGATGCACCCATGTCACAGAAAGCTGCCAGATATGCCAGCAAGGCTGTAATTTATATGTGGGTGGAGGAATATGACATGGGGAAGGATGAGAAGGATTGTAAGTAAGATGATTTTCATTTCTAGCCACATCGACGAGTAGTCAAAGCCATGGTGAAGGATATGGTTCATTTGTTCCAGTCTGGGATGACAGTGGGTAATTTCTTCAGGGGGTGGGGGGCTGATCCTTTCCAGCTGGTTCCTGAGGGGCAGACAGATGATTGGGAGCATGTGCTGATATGACATGGTAAAATTCTCTGTATTGTTTATGTGCCTGTTAATGATTCAGGACCTCAACTATTTGGCGAGTTGTTATCTTTACAGCTTCAGTTATTTCATATAGATATGTGTCACAAAAACTGTGTTTTGCTGATAGCTTATAAATATTGTTGAAAACTAAGAAGTTGTGTTTGAATCAACATTTGTGATGAAATCTTGTCTGTTATGAAGTATTGATATTTACAGGTTTTAAAAGGCGACATCAAACCAGCTGTGGAAACACACGAAATGCTGTACCAAGTGATGAAAAGACATAATTTTATTCCAGAAGCATTCACCACTGATTTCCAGGTATTGAAAAAGATGTTTGATTAAAGTCATTGTCAGGATGAATGCTTATTTCACTTATTCATTGCTTGAAATCTGTGTTTAAGCTGTGTACTGTTTTTACAATTTCTTATTGCTTCACGGTTTCTGAGTTGTCATTCTGCAGAGTTCTGAAGGTTGCTAATGAATAAAACATTTACCAGCCTACACAATCAAGCAATGGCAATATAGTGCTAACCAGAACGCAGTCATTGAGAATTCTTTTTTGTTTGTTGTATCATATTTTGAGTCTTTAATGACGGAACAAGTTATACTGGAAATGATGATAATATTATCAAAAGTATCACAAGTACAGTTCCTTCCCAGAGTTTAAACTTTGATTATGTGGACATTAATTTTAACTCTATAAATGCTTACAAGAAACACCTTGAGTGAGAGGTCATAAGTTCAATCTTCAGTAAGGCTCATTTGAAAGTGTTGTGTTAGCCATTATGACAGGGAATACATTTGCTAGTAGTGAGTCACAATGTGCATTACAAATGTGACAGAAAACAACTGTCTGGGAGATGCAGAGATCAACCTTCTGTGGGATGAATGTATTACACTTCACAAAGTGGACATCGTCGACTTTCAAGAAATGTGCAAAACAAACTATTAACTTGCAACGTGAACGCTTTTCAATGATCCATCTCCAGTGATGACAAAGATTTGTGCTATTAAAATCAAAGGCAAACTCCTTGCGAGTTCCAGCAAATTGTGCAGGACATCCAACTAGGTATTTACTCTTAAAGAATGCATATAGAATTATATTGGTGTAACAGGGTGACGTGAAATGTTGGAATGTGGTGACATGCAACCAAATGCAAAACAGTCTGTTATGGAACTTATCATGACACTGACTTTCCCTTACAAATATCCAGAGGCTGAATTTGTCCAGTGGTTCCAGGTGGTATGAGTTGCAATGTCACCCACTTTTCAGGAGGGGTGGCACACTCTTAATGGACTACTATTTTTGTACGCAGACCAGGAATCAAGCAAAAGCAAGTTATTTTGGCCAACTGTTGGGGAAAAAATATACCATAGTTGTTGTCCTCATATGTCCATTTTCCCACTCTTGCTTGCTGTGACATAAATATTCCCTACTACCATTGAAAGATCACACACTTGAGTACGAATCATAGGTGGCAGAGCAGCTCCAACTTCTTACAGCACAGTAAATAACTTTCCAACCAACTTACTATCCAGATTAACTGTCAGTAATTGTACATGAATGCGTTAAGGCATTGATGTTAGTTTATTCGGATGAAATTCTCTTGTTACCTCTAATTTCCTGGGCTCCTTTCATTTGCATTTCCTCTTCAAGTCCCAACTGGTCAGAGTTGAAAACGAATTCCTTACTGAATGATGGGATAAGTTTGTTTATCTTATGTACAAATTTTTGGAACGATTCTGCAGTTTGCTGTGCATCATGAAGGTGACACTTTGTTTGAAATTTCATTATCATCTTCTAATTCTGCAACACTGTTTGCAACTATCCACTGCTTCCCTGGAAATCACTGTAATCTATGCCATGCACAGTTTGATGTGTGTAATGTAGTAGGTCACTATTGTGCACATCCTGTAAATTGTTTTGAGCATGCTTGAAATGTGCAAAAACCAGTGTTTGTAATAGGTGTGCCTTGTCTTCCTTTGAATATCCATAGTTTTTCTTATGCATGAAATGGTAATATTGCTGTGGACTTATTCGAAATATGTTAATAATCTCTCTCTCTCTCTCTCTCTCTCTCTCTCTCTCTCTCTCTCTCTCTCTCTCCCTTTTTTTTTTTTTTTGCTGTGTATGATCTTCTTTGTATGTAATCATGTTAAGTACCCACGCCTTGGACAGCAATTGTCCTTTACTATATTTCACTGGAGACAGGATTGTGGTGCCTTGTTCAACAAGGATGATAACTACATGACTTTTCTGATGAAATGTTAACTGGAGCATCTGTTGTTGTAGATATAATGCAGTGTTTGCATTGTTTAGTGTTGCCATTGCTCTGTTTTCTATAAACACCACTGGCACTGTAGTACTCTTGTGGGTTAAACGTCGACTAAGCAGTTCGACTATAGTCTGTCGCCTAATGCTGTGCTCACCATTGGATACTTCCAGTCCTGCGCCCTGTTGTCGTTTGCGGGCAATATTTTGTTTGCATGGTAGATAATATGTAGGGCATTGAACGCGCCGTAAACATCATCGGCCTTTTACAAACTTACCTAACCACAAAGTTCACAGTTCTCGAAGAATAGAAAGGTATGTATGGAGCAAACACTGTCACTGTTTTGAACAGACAGCCTAATTGTGTAACACTTATTACATGTTAAGTTGACACATTGTTGTCGTTCTAACCAACACAGGTTCCTCATATGAAACTCGGCTGCGGACTGACTGTCTCGTGACCAAAATTTGGGCCCACATATATAATCACAATAATAGGTACTGAAACTACACATTGTTCGAAGTTAAATTTACAGAAATTACAATTAAAACTTACTTAGTTCAATTAACTGAATATATCAAAAAATTGCGTCTTTTTAACAGTTTCTTCTACTGCAAGAGTTAGGCCGAATTATTTGTTTAAATCATGAAATTAACATATATAGTTATGCAAACAATACTTTTGACAAAACTGGTAATTACTTTGGATACGAAGATAGTAACTGTTCTCGAAAGAACAGATGCCATTGATGACTGTGCGGCTTCTCTAGAATAAATGATAATTTATTGAAATCCTCAGCTGCCGACAGGTGTTGTTGACATACCTTGATAGGGACAGCTGAAAATGTATGCCTCGACTGGGACTCGAACCCGGGATCTCCTGCTTACATGGCAGACGCTCTATCCATCTGAGCCACCGAGGACACAGATGAATAGCGCAACTGCTGGGAAGCGTGCAAGGGATAAGTCCCTGCAGTCGCACTATTCATCTGTGTCCTCGGTAGCTCAGATGGATATAGCGTCTGCCATGTAAGCAGGAGATCCCAGGTTTGAGTCCCGATCAGGGCTCACATTTTCAGCTGTCCTATCAAGGTATGTCAACAACACCTGTCGGTAGCTGAGGGTTTCAATTAATGATCACTTAATTACTTTGGAATTAATTAATGGCTGGCTTTGCTAACATGTTTTCAAATATAGCCAAATAGATGCTTCAAGATTACTAGTATTTTTCGTCTTCCAAATATTTATAGTTAGTATAGAATTTATATTTGTTTATAAGTCAACAATAGAATTTAAGTTACGAAACAATCACTGCTTTCATCCTATAATGAAAGATACTAATCAGAAATAGTCAAATTAGAAAATCAATTACATACATAAAACTAAGCACAAAATTAGATATGGTGTTATGTTCTTCAGAACTGAGGGCCATCTTTGTCTTTTATGAAATGCAGATTATATTCACGTATGTTAATAGTAATTAGTCAAAAGTGAAAACATGAATTTAAGGAGGCAGATGGCAAAACAAGAGGGGAAGTAAAAATATCCCAGCTTGCTTCGTAACGACGACTGTAGCCGACTGAAAGTGCCATCGTGTCATATAAGGCGAAAGCAGCATTGTAAACTACACACACTGAAAGCTGCTATCCAGTAATTAAATGTTACATTTTGGTTCTTGTTACATCAATGATTATGAGGAGTATTTTGTGTACAAAAGTTTTTGGAAAACTCTAAAAGACAATCTCAACAGCCGTGCATTGTCTTGGGACCCTTCCATGGGCCATTACATTGGTCTCTTGCTATATTGCATGGGCAGTGAACTGCATAAGATTGCTGATAATTCTTACTCTTGGTTTTGCTTAGTGTTTCTCCCATTGTCTTTGCATATCATAATTAGAAGTTCTATCTTACCTAGGGCCACTTTGTGTCATTTCTTCCACTTCAGAAAATGCAGGTGTATGGTTACTTCCAATAGTCATTATTTCATGAGTGCATTTGTAGCAGCCACTATTGCATAATAAATCCAATGAAAGTCATTTAAAAAGTGCCAACAGTGTAGAACATAAAGTTCATACTCTAGATGTGCTTAGAAATATGATGGCTCGTAGCTTTGTATCTAGCTCCATAGATGTATGTTTTGATTTAGAAACATCCAGACTTTTGTTACCATCATCAGTTCATGCAAATGAAGCACTTAAATTCACCTTTTAATGTGAGTAAATAGAGAACAAATTATATTTTTACATTTTTCCCCGTTTATATCTTGTTCTTGATAGAAAATACTTGGAAGTGGTGATTAGAACAATTTGTACGACATGTGTTCATCATTTAAGCTTCATTTTACATCTGAACATTACAGTGTTTGATGCATAAGTATTATGTATTGTGAAATTCCATGTTTTTTTTTATGCATTGTATTTATAGGTCCATTGGGGGCAGCATCCTCTGAGGCCAGAATTTCTGGAGTCTACCTATTTCCTCTACAGGGCTACAGGAGATCCATATTATTTGGAAGTAGGACGTTCAGTGCTTCGTAGTTTGCAGAAGTATGCTCGCGTTCCTTGTGGATATGCAGCAGTGAAAGATGTCCGAACTGGTTTACATGAAGACAGGTACAGCCCACAATTTCCAAAAGAGTGTGAACAATGAATTAAAGTGTTTTACGGTGTTCTTCTCTTCACAAAGTGGTTACATCAGTGTGTGTTGTTTTTGACATACATAGTAATATTAAAAAAGTTACATTCACAAATAAATGTATAGGAGAAATGATATATTACACTATCATTCACTCAGCCTTTGTGCCGCATGACAGGAGTTTAAGGTATTCGGCTGTAAAAATCTGTGAACAGTGATGTGAAAAATCTAACTTCAGACACAAGCCGCAATCATATCTGGTTGACAACTCTTTCTCCTCCATAGCCAAGTTTCTGAATAAATCAGTCTGTAGAAGGGTGGTTTGAAAAGTTCTCGGAACAGAATAGAAAAAAAGTACTTACATCACTGAAACATTTTTTTTTATTTTTCAATGTAGTCTCTTTGTAGATTAATGCACTTTGTCCAACAATGTTCCAGTGCCTTGATCCTATCTTGAAAAAGAGTTTCCTCCAAACCTGAAAAATAGTTGTCAACTCTGACTATCAATTCTTCATTTGAAGTGAATGTTCTTCCACCAAGAAATATATTCAGTTTTGGGAAGAGATGGAAGTATGATAGAACCATATCAGGTGAAGAAGGTGGTATGGCAACAATTCATACCTTAGCTCGTGTAAGTCTGCCATGGCGATGGCACGTGTGTAGATGTGCACATTGTCTTGATGGAAGATGACTTTCTTCCTTGCTATATCTTGCCTTTTTTCACATATCTTTTGTTGCAATTTGTCCAGGAGGTTAGCATAGTATTCTCCAGTAATTGTTTGCCCAGTGGGGAAATAATCTACAAACAGAATCCCCTTCGCGTCCCAGAACACTGATGCCGTGACCTTTCCCACTGAAAGAATTGTCTATGCTTTCTTCGGGGGTGGAGAATCAGCATGTTTCGACTGCTTTGACTGTTGTTTTTCGTTTCTCCTAAAATGGGCCATACATTGTTCCAATATGTCCATTCTCTTGCGTTTTTGATCCAGCGTCAAGTCGCAGCACCCATCTTGCAGATAATTTTTTAATTTCTAATTCCTAAGTTAAAATGTGATATACCCTTTTAGATGATGCCTGGCAAGCATGAGCAGTTTCACTCACTTTCAATTGGCTATCCTCCATGACCATCTTGTACGCTTTTGCAATGATTTCTGAAGTAGTGACACATCCTGGCCTACCAGTGCGTGGATCATCATCTAAGCTCTCCCAAACAAATTTAAATTCGTTTGTCCACTTGACAACAGTTGAATATGAAGGAGCAGAGTCCCTCCAGTGTATTCTGGAAATCGGCATGAATGTCTTTTGCTTTCGTACCGTTGTTCACAAAGTACTTAATCACTGCTTGAATCTCAATTTTTTTCCATCTTCGCAAATCACAATGCAGAAACAACAACAGAACCATGTTACCACCACCTCAGCTCTTCCAAGAGCACTGACGTGGCACGTATTTACAGGCAACAGTCCAGTGGATATCACGTGAACAACTCATTGTGCTAGTGCCGACCTGTCAGGGTGATCCGAGAACTTTTCGAACCACCCAAGTATCGCAGAAGCTGAGCAAGGCCTAAGTGTTGTAAACAAGTACAAGTAGATTTAGCTTTCAGTATTTTTTGCAGAGGATTGACCAGCATGGAGAGCCGCATTTAACCAGTATTCTGATTGGAAACCAATGACGTCACTACCAGCCTGTTCAGTCCAATCTACACTTAGTTTTCCTCCCCTGTGTTGAAATCAGTACAATTGTTTTGCAGCAGGTTTTGCAGAACTTCAAACAAATAGTCATTTGCATATCACTTATTTATTTGTTTACCATATGTTCATTAGGCTTGTAATTTCATGACAAAAATGCCACTAGATGTTCACAGAACTTCTTGATAACTGTCAAAGCAGAATTATAAAGTTATAACGTACCATTGCAACATTTTGTGAATTTTAAAAATGAGTAAGGAAGAGGGAACCTGTCATGTATGGCCTATTAGTATTAACTATTCTGACTTTCTCTTGGAATGGTTTAGGAGAATCCAGACAAGACTGGATGGATGCAGTGAACAATCATGTATCCTTAAACTTGAAACTTTCTGGCAGATTAAAACTATTTGTCATACCGGGAGTCAAACAGGTGACCTTAATTTTGGCAGGCAGAGCACCTATCAACTGAGCTATCCATATGTGACTTAGGATCTGTTCTCACATCTTTTTTAGTACGTCTCACCTACCTCCCAAACTTCACAGAAGTTCAGTCAGTAGGCACATTGCTTGCAAAAGAAAAGATTCTGATGTGGCACACTAATTTAATTAGCTAGAAATTTAATCAATTCATGTATGATTTTTGAAACAAAATTTACTGTATGATTACTTTTAGATCTGTTCTCACATCTTTTTTAGTACGTCTCACCTACCTCCCAAACTTCACAGAAGTTCAGTCAGTAGGCACATTGCTTGCAAAAGAAAAGATTCTGATGTGGCACACTAATTTAATTAGCTAGAAATTTAATCAATTCATGTATGATTTTTGAAACAAAATTTACTGTATGATTACTTTTATTGTTGTCAGACAGTTATATTTTTCACACGTACTTAACTATTTACAAAACACTAGCAAATATATTTGTTCTAAGTAGCTATACAGGGTGATTCGTGATGATGATATCAACTTTCAGGGATGATGGAGAAAAGTAAATTATCAGTTTGAGGTAAGGGACCTGGTCTGGAAATGACTTGAATTGAAACTAATAAATGAAAATCATTCTGATACCTCTGACAGTAAAATACATGCACCGGTACTGTTGTTGCTAAGGTCGAATGGTAGGCAATCCTGACGAGCACATAGATGTAGAGGTTGGGACAATAACTGAGCTAATCCAGTGCAGATAGCATACTGTGTACTGACATGAGCAATCGTGTTCAGCCATGTATGTACTGTAATAGACTGCAGTCTGTGTTTACAAGTTGAAGTACTAATGTTGATCAGCACTAACCAAATGGATTGTACCCAGTGATGGAACTTGCAGAAATCATTTTCGTTCATGGACAAGCAGATGGAAACAGCAGAGAAGCAGAAAGGTCATACAGGGCCAAATATCTACATAGAAGACATCCAGCTCACATCATGTTTCCATGATTGTTCTAGCAATTGAGTGAAATAGGGCAGTTGGTACCACAGTACAGTGATCGAGGAGAATGACGAACTACACATATGTAGAAGACACAGTGCTTATTCTAGTGGATAAGATGCCTGCAATCAGCACTCTATCAGTTGCACGTAAAATTAATATGTAGTGAGTATTACAGGAATTGCAGCTACACCCTGTCATCCATAACAAATGTATGCTTTGACTCCTGCTTATGTCATGATCAGCCAATGGTTCTTGCAGTTCATTACAATCAATCTTCACATTCGCATGTATGTACTTTTAAGAGATGAAGCCTGTTTAACCAGGGACGGAGTGCTAAATAGTCACAATAGTAATGTTTGGCCAGTGAGAATCCCCACACTACAGTTGTGAAAAGCCATCAACCCAGATTATCAGTCAATGTGTGGGCAAGCATTGTCAGTGATTACATACTAGGCGTGTTTCTCCTTCCTTCTCTCTGCTTAAATGCATCATTGTACGCATTGTTTATCAGAGACATACTCTTGGCAACAATTCCTGCTGTCTGTGACATTGTTCAAATGACACTGGGGGTTTTAGAATGGGTACAACAGAACTTCGTGCTATGAAGTCATGCCTGCATTGACAGTGGGGTACACCAATTTCAACAATTGTTATAAATGTAGCAGCTTGTGAAGGTCTTCACGACATCAAGTTACACATGCCGTTACTAGTCCACCAACAGTGTAAATTATCTGAGGGCATTGGGGAGTATTCAGCAGGAATTCTGTATGTTGTGAACAGGCAGTTGGGAGCCTGACTTTAAGTGCTGCATGAGGCTACAGTAGAACTTGAGTATATTTTCACTTACACCTTTGAACTCAATCATTTCCAGACGAATGTCCTTTACCTCAGATTGTTATATTTACCTTTCTCTATTGTCCCTGAAAGTTTATTAACATCATCACAAAATCACCCTGTAGTACCACAAATATTAATACATAATACGATTGTGTATAGTACACCATGAAGCATTTGCATACATGAAGGGAAAGTTTGCCTGCTACATTCAAAACATGATTTTCAGAGGTCACTGTGATTATAACAGACCTTGCATCTTCTAGGGGGAGCAATTACCTACTAAGTCAGTCTTGTTTTCACTAGAAAATTACTCTGACTCTTGCCTTGTGGCCTTAGTGGATTTTAGCTATGCTTGGTCGTACTTTAAAGATGTAGTCATGGATGGCCTCATTGAATTAGAACTTAGTAGATGTCATCCTGTTGGGTGCTGCGATCACTACATGGTAGATGACTCTTGCATTGGACGTTACAGTGTCTTATACTAAGCGACATGCACTGATGAGACAAAACATTATGACAACATGTTTAATAATGTGTTGTTCTACTTTTCAAACACAGCGCAACAGAGATTCTATTTGGCATGGATTCTAAACTCCTTGACAGGATTTTAGAAGAATGTGGCTCAGATTGTCTATGCACAGGTCAAGCAATTCCCACAAATTAAGGGAGGCATGTGTGCATCTGGTACCCAATATGTTTTCCAATGGCTACAGATTAGGCATATTTGCTGGCCACGACATCAATGTGAGTTCACTATAGTGCCCCTCAGACAACTGTAGCATGATTCTGGCCTTAAAATCAGACAGTTTCCTGCTGTAAGATGTCATCACTGTAGCTGGAGGCTTCAAGCATGAAGTCAATGCGCAAGTCACTGACGTGGCATCAAATCAAAAGACTTGCACCAGGCGAACAGTCTACCCGACGGGAGGCCGTCGTCACACGACATTGTATTATTGTAGCATGAAGTGATGCAGGTGGTCTGCAACAGTGTTCACGTAGTTCATTGTTGTCATGATGCCTTTGATTACCACTACGGACCTCATGTAAGCTCATCTCAATGTACCCCATGGCATAACTCTGCCCTTACTGGCCTGCATTGTGTTGCGGTGCAGTTTTCCTGCAGCCATTTGCCTGGATGATGGTGTATAAGAACCCAACCATCGACCGAGTGTATCAAGAAATGCTATTCATTTGACACGCAACACATTTCTATTGATGCGTGGTGAAAACTCGGTGATACTGTGCTCGCTGCTATCATAACAGATGATGTCTTTGGGTCAACACAGGAACACATAGGAGTCATATGATGTAGAGCTCCATGTTCAACAATGGCCCTTGAACGGTGTCCTCTGAATCACTTATGCCTGCCCCAGCATTGTACTCTGTCATCAGATCTGCCACAGATCACTGTCTTTCTTGGATTACACAATGGAGGATCCGCCGACCTCTATATTTTGTGATGAGATACTGTCATCCAATACCATATGGTCTACTCATTGTTCCACAATCCTTCGATCTCTTTCCATAGGGGCTTATGACAATAGTAAACCAACAAATGACCAGCTTCACCATTCCAGAGATTCTCATTTCCAGCCACATTGCCACAACAATGTATCCTTTATTAAAACCACTTATATCAGTGGATTTCCATATTTGTGGCCCGTATCTTCAATGTAAAGACTGCTCATTCTTTTCTGTTCCACTTACAATCTTTTCTTACTGTGACATGTGCCTACAACACCACCAGGAGGTGTTCTATCTTGCAGTGGCCAGTGGTCAAAATTTTTTGGCTCATCAGTGTATTTTCTCATGTACGATTATTTCAACTCCACCCAATCCTTGATTGTACCAATAAAAAAATGTGGTTTACACTTCATTGTTCTTTTTTTCCTTGCACATTGTATAAAATAATCTATTATAAAGTGTGCTATTCTAAAGTGAGAATGTTAATGGCTAATGCAAATGTTAATTCACCGTTCCTCAGCCAAGTTCCACTGAACTGAAGTGACGTATTTTTCTATTTTGGTTTTATGGTCTCAATAGTGGGAGTTGTTCTGCTCAGCATGCTGCAGGAGATGTACCGATTCTCCATGTAAATAGTTCTCCACTGCCCAAACAGACCTGCAAACATTTTGCACACAGTCTTTTCAGTGGTTGTAAATTTGAAAGCCATATTACCACTTTCCTTCTCCTTTTCTGTATATATCTTCAGATTATAACAGTACCCTTTTCTGTTGAACATACATTAAGTATCGTTGTGCCAAATCTAACTCTTTGATGGATTGTACTAAACACATGAAAGTTTGACCTTAAGTTTCATCAGTATTGATATTTTTCCTGGAAAGTATAAGCCTTGAAATCTGTTGAACAATTGCAAAATGACAGGCCTTAAGTTTTTCAGTTAATCATTTAGTATTTCTGGTGAATCGGAAGGAAAGAACAAATACTCGGAGACAGCTGTGAATCATGTCAATGGTGTTGTATTGAAAAAACTGGAGTATCAATTATTTTTCTTTTTGAGAAATTGTCTTGAGTCATACAGAAACAGATAGCAAAGTGTGCCTTCATTTTGTTTGTTGTTACAGAAAACTAGCTTGTGTTCTCATTTGAACCATAAGCCATTGTTTTAGTGGCTTGAGAGTTTGTTTCTCTTGAACTGACTCAAAAATATGGTGGTGTCAGATTTTCATTTATATCCTGAAGCTTGTGGTATTTTCTCACAAATGTTGTAGAAATAAACCATCCATTTCAGATATCACTGTGAAAGTATCATTATCTTGGATGAGTCACGACATTGTCCCAATTCCAATGATGCCCTCAGGGGCTCAGCATTCATTTTGTGGGTTCTGGTTTGGTGACCCTGGGGTTCCTGAGCTGAGAGTGGTAAGCACCACCAGTCCTCTGTCACCGTAAGCACAGGGCATGGTTCAGCGACCACCGTGCAGTGTGGCGGTAGGACATCGTGTGTCACAGCGAATGGGGATCTTGGCTTGTTTGCCCGAACTGCGAGGATGCTAAAAGTCCCTATAAAAATCCCTCAGGCTCCTGGTGGTGTGCTGCACACCAATGAGATGCATGGCTGTTGAGGTGGAACAGTCGTTAGTGGGCAACGTCTGGGGAACCTGCTACACCTCAGCTGTATAAGTCTTGCTGAGGCATGCAGGGCTTTCGTCTCCCTATCTGCTCGTGGGACCAAGATGGAACCCTCAAACTTTTCTCTTCTTCCTCCTAGTGGAATGGACTGGCCACTGGTGGGTACCAACACCCAATCTTACAAGAGGCTTTGTGAAGCCAGTCCTCCAGACTCAGGACTTAACACTGAGTTCCTCAGGGAATAGTAACAGAATGCACGCTGCTGGTCAAAATGTGTTTTTTGATTTCCAAATGTAAGGAAGGCAGCTTTGAGAAAGTATCACCTTTTTATATTCAAAAAGATTCAGAAGGAATCAAAGATACTCTGAAATCTGTCAATTGATTGCGTAATGGAAAACTGTTGGTTGAAACTACTAGTTCTCAACAAGCAACAAACCTCTGGAAAGTTATGTGCCTCAGGGAATATGGCATAGAGATGAAGCTCCACAACACCTTGAACAATAGCGAAGGTGTATCATGTAGAGATGTGGTTGTTATTCCCAAGGAGGAATTGAAAAGATGAGTGGGCTCAAGAAGGGATTGTTGATGTGCAAAATATATTGAAGTGAGTGGATGTGGATCTTGTAAAATCTGATTCCTTCATCCTTATCTTCAGTAGTGCAAAACTCCCAGAGCATTTCAAGGCAGGTTTCCTTATGTCCCCAACTCATAGCAATAGTTTAAATGACAGCACTTTGGGCACACCACCTTAGGATGTAAGGCTGAAGCCACATGTGGAAAAATGTAGCAAGGCTGCTCTTTACAGAGTTGGTTGCACCTGTCCTCCGAAGTGCATACATTGCTCTGGGGGTCATCCTGTCTGAAGTAGGGACTGCAGTGTCCTAAATAAAGGCAGATACAGGAGATTAAAACATTGGAACACATCCCATACGGTGAGGCCAAAAAGATCTATAAAGCCATGCAGCCTCCCACATACACTGTATCTTTTGCTTTGGCCTTTAAAAAGCCTATATTGACAGTCAGTTCTTCTACACAAATGGATGGTGGAAGTGTCAGCACTGACACCTGTATATGTCAGTGCACTTGACAAGCTGCAGTTGTTTCAGTCCCCATAGCCCTCCTGAGGACATCAAATAAAGATACAGTTGCAGAGCTCCTACTGCTTCCAAAGGCAGAGTCTGGTTAGAAATCTGGCACTGCCAACACCGTTGCTGTAGCAGCTCCTACAAAGTCATTCTAGACCAAAAAAGTGAATGGGAAGCTTCCACTGCAGGCGAAACAGGGCGGTAGACTGTCAAACCATGCTGATATCATTTGACTTTATGGTTCTGCTGCTTCTGCATCAGAGCTGATGGAGTGCGAAGTCTGCCCAGGGCAACCATCTTGCCCCAAGGCTGAATGTCCTTCTGTTGCAGGCTCCCCACTCCAGCAGAAAGACAGGGTGAAATTGCAAGCCCAGTGATAAATGGCTCCCGTACAACAGTGAAACATAAATGGGTTCAGGATGCATGTGGGGGAACTGAAAGTGCTGGCACAGGCACACCCCCTGTACTTGTATTTGCATGAAACACATTTCAAAGCCACTGACACCATTGCGCTACGGAGATATACCCTCGACCAAGAGGATGACCTGATTGGGGAAAGAGTCAGAGGCGGTGGGGTTTCTGTGTTTGTCAATAATGCACATTACTCCTCTGCCCTCTCCTTGGTTACTGGCATACAATCAGTAACAGTTGTTGTTCATGTTGGTCAGAAAATCACTATCTGCTCCCTGTACGTACCTCAACTGGATGCAATAGACTCTGAGGCTCTCCCTGCACATCTGCACCGCTTGTTTCTCCTATTTGGTTATTTCAATGCCCATAATACCTTATGGGGTTCGGGCTGTGCTTGCCCCAAGGATCAAAACTTTGAGAACCTCATCATGTGTTAGGCGCTGGGCATTCTTAACACAGGCGGTCCCACTCATTTCTTGGCTGCTACTCAGTCATCTTCAGACAGGTATTTCTGTCTGTCTGTCTGTCTGTCTGCCTGCTCTCCAGCCCTTGCAGACTCAGCACAGTGGGAAGCAACTGATGACCTTCATTGCAGTGACCACTTCCCACTGTGGATCCATCTACTGGATGGAGGACTGCTTGAGCAGAAGCAACCGAAGTATATAATCAGCAGGGCTAACTGGACACTGTTCAGCCAGCTGGCTATGTTTGAACACCGCAACAGTGACCAGGAATGGGTGGACCGCATCACATAAGTGATCCATCATGCAGCTGACTTACCCATCCCAAAGTCCTTAGGTCATCTTAAGAGGCAACCTGTACCTTGGTTTGATGAATGCTGTACAGCAAACTGGGACAGGCATGCAACACTCTGATGGTTTAAGTACTGCGCAACAGCAGACAACCTCACAGCCTTTCAGGTCAAAAGAACCAAGGAGAGCAAGAAAAGGTCATGACAAGTGTTCTTGGACTCAGTCAACTTTCCACTTCTTCTACAAAAGTATCAGAAGTGGTCAGGAGGATTTCTGGTAAACACAGTCGTTTACCAAAGCAGTGGGATGAACAGGGTTATCTCCAAACAGCACCTGGATACATCGCTCAGATGATGGCAGAAAATTTTGCAGCGACTGCTGCTGATGGCAGCCATGATCCAGCATTTCACTGCAATTGAAACTCAATGTAGACAAGTGTAATGTGCTGCGAATACATAGAAAGAAAGATCCCTTATCATTTAGCTACAATATAGCAGGTCAGCAACTGGAAGCAGTTCATTCCATAAAATATTTGGTAGTAGGCATTAGGAGTGATTTAAAATGGAATGATCATATAAAGTTGATTGTCGGTAAAGCAGATGCCAGACTGAGACTCATTGGAAGAATCCTAAGGAAATGCAATCCGAAAACAAAGGAAGTAGGTTACAGTACACTTGTTCACCCACTGCTTGAATATTGCTCACCAGTGTGGGATCCATACCAGATAGGGTTGATAGAAGAAATAGAGAAGATCCAACGGAGAGCAGCGCGCTTCTTTACAGGATCATTTAGTAATCACAAAAGCGTTACGGAGATGATAGATAAACTCCAGTGGAAGACTCTGCAGGAGAGACGCTCAGTAGCTCGGTACGGGGTTTTGTTGAAGTTTCGAGAACATACCTTCTCCGAGGAGTCAAGCAGTATATTGCTCCCTCCTATGTATATCTCACAAAGAGACCATGTGATGTGCTGGTAAATGTGCCAACACCTTGTAGATAGAGGCGGCCGAAATGCACGCTATCTAACGCAGACGGGCGTGAATTCTGGAACAGGATAAGTAGTGAATGGTAGCAAGAAAAGTATGCAGCTCCTCGAATACTTAACTTTTATATATCCTTTGTTGTTTACAGCATTCTTGATGAGACATTTCATACGATAACTTTCAAACTATGTAAGGCTAATGGTGCCTTGCTAGGTCGTAGCCATGGACTTAGCTGAAGGCTATTCTAACAGTCTCTCGGCAAATGAGAGAAAGGCTTCGTAAGTGTAGTCGCTAGCAAAGTCGTCGTACAACTGGGGCGAGTCCTATTCCGTATCTCGAGACCTGCCTTGTGGTGGCGCTCGGTCTGCGATCACACAGTGGCGACACGTGGGTCCGACATGTACTAAATGGACCGCGGCCAATTTAAGCTACCACCTAGCAAGTGTGGTGTCTGGCGGTGACACCACACCATGAAGATAAAATCGGAGAGATTAGAGCCCACACAGAGGCATACCGACAATCTCTTTCCACGAACAATACGAGACTGGAATAGAAGGGAGAACCGATAGAGGTACTCAAGGTTCCCTCCTCCACACACCGTCAGGTAGCTTGCGAAGTATGGATGTGAATGTAGATGTAGATACCACATAGCTGCAGAGAGGGGAAAGTTGGACTTCAGATCCCACAATTCTGAGTCTTAGAACTGCCCTTTCTGCACGTGGGAGCTGGAATCGGCAGTCTGAGACTCAGGACACTACATCCAATCACTGCCAAATCCGGTACTGCATACTTTGACATTTACCAGAAGCATCAAAGGAAATCCTCCTTGAATATTTTAATTTTAAATGGCAAGCAGGCAGCTATCCTAACTTGTGGAGAGAGGCAATTCTGCTACCTCTCCTCAAACTGGGAAAGGACTGCCCATGTTCCAGTAGTTACTGGAGCGTCGACTTAATGAGCTGTGTAGGAGAGACCAAGGTCTGAATGGGTAACTGTCATCTGGTCTGGGTTTTAGAGACCACGCAACTCTTCAGCCACTCAGTGTGAATTTTGGAGGTTTTGGTCCACTGTCGACAATTTGATCCTACTGTAAGTGGCTATTCATCAGGGTTTCCTGCATAAAAATTGCTATCTTAGTGTATTCTTTGATGTCAGTATGACACTACTTGGACACACACTATTCTTGTGCAACTTCCTCAATCGGGTTTTTGTGGCTGCCTCCTCATCGTCATATGGTCCTTCCCATATAAGCATCTTTTTAGGTCCTGAGTTGGTGATGTGCTGTTAGACTGTTTTGAACAGCAGGATTATGTTCCTCAGGGCAGTGTTTTAAGTGTTACCCTCTTTGCCATAGCCATAAACAGTATTGTGTCCACAGCAAGGAGTCCTGTACAGTGCTTCTCATTTGTGGATGATTTTGCTGTTTTCTGTTCATCATCCAGTGCTGCAGCAGCGAACTGTCATCTGCAGCTTACAGTGTGGAGGTTAGAGGAATGGGCTGCAAAATCGGACTTTCAGTTTTGTGCAGTGAAGTGTGTATTTTTAATTTATCTGACTTCCATATTATGGACGGCCACCTTTCTACATTTTAAATACTCAGTGAGGTTTCTGGGCCTCATTTTTGACTTCAAATTGTCATGACTACCACACCTGTGAGACTTGAGAGCCAGAACACAGTAGGCTCTGAACTCATAAAGTACCTTAGCCACAGATCTTGGTGGCCAGACAGGGTGTGTCTGCTTCAGTTTTATGGAGCTTTTGTACGTTCACAGCTAGACTATGGATGTACAGTGTAGGGGTCAGTGAGGCCTTGTTACCTGAATGTTATTGATGGTATCCACCATGAGGGGATTAGGCTGGCTACAGGTGCTTACAGCATCAGCTCTGTACCCAGTCTCAGTGCTGAGGCTGGAGAACTGCCATACACCATCTGCCGGCAATTCCTCATGGTGCATCAGGCATGCAGGCTTCTCGCAGCTTCAGATTCACCTGCATACCATACTGTTGCTCATCTGCCTCTGGAATGCCTTTTTTCCAGTCATCCATGAGCAATGTGGCCATTTGGGATCTGTGTGTGGCATGTGCTGGAATCACTTGTAGTGGAACAATTACAACCCCTAAATTCAGGGTTTTAACTGTCTGCCACCCCGGTTACTGCTGTTGCCCAGTGTGCTTTTAGGTATAGTGCAGTACTGGAGAGGTTTCAATCCTACATATGTTTTATTACATTATTTAAGGACATTTTAATTCAGTGTCACAACTTTTCAGCTGTCTTTACAGATGGATCAAAACAGGAGTAGTCTGGTGGTTGCTCTGTTGTTTTCGCTGATTGTCGTCAAGATCTGGCTGCCTTAAGGCTTTACTATCTTTGGTGTGGAATTGTATACAATCTTGCAGGCACTATAGCAGGTGAAATGTGCTTAAAGCGCTAAATTCCTTATCTGTTCTGATTTTATGACTCCTCTTCACTACCTACAACACTTGTACCCAGCAGATAAAGTAGTCTAGAATATCCAAGACACCCTCCTCCAACTAAAACAGCTGGAGGAGGAGGTGTCTTTCTGCTGCATACCAGGGTGCATGAGTACTGGTGGGAACAAAAGAGCAGATGTAGCAGCCAAGGTGGTGTGTTGTGATCCTCAGTTATTTCAGCGTGCCATTCCCCTGTATGCTGTCACTTCACTGTTGTGGTACAGAGTCATGTCGATGGAAAGACGAGTGGCTGGAAGTGACAAATAATAATCTGCCTCTAGTAAAGCCTGCTAAGCAACCCCGGAGTACCTCCTTTCGGGCATGAAGACAGGATGAAGTCCTCTGTACTCATCAGTATAGGCCAGTCCTCTGATGCATGATTTCTTGCTCTGGCAGAGGGCCCTCCAGTGTGTGGTGCATATTTCATACAAATTATTGTGCACCACATTTTGCTAGATTGTTTTTTACATTTGGACCAGAGGGCAGCAGCCGATTTGTCATCAGATCTGCCCTGTATTTTAACTGACATTCTAATGAATGTGGTGGGACTTTTAAGGTTTTGTGATTTGTCCAACTTGTTTCCAAAAAATTAGGGAGATGTTCCTAAAGTGTTAACGAACCCATGTTTTTTGGAAGTGATCAGCTGGTCACATATCCCTGTGCCATTGTTTTAGCTCCTGCGTTGTTTTACTTCTGTTTTCTTCCCAGGTGTAGTACCTACCACTATTTTTCCTTTGTTTCATGGCTTGTGATATGGAATGATTGTTTGGATCAATGCACATGAGGTATGAGTGAGTGATTGGATAAATGTGTGTGCCAACGTTTGTAACCCTTTTAACCATATTCATTTCTTTTAATACATGTAAGAACGCTGATAACCTCAATGTTGAGTGACCATGCACCCTATAAACAATATCAGAAATAGCAATAACAACAATTACATTCATTCCCCATTGAATGGCATGTGGTTCACTTCATTGCCACGTAAGCACCCAT
Organism: Schistocerca serialis cubense; assembly: GCF_023864345.2. Taxonomy (NCBI): domain Eukaryota; kingdom Metazoa; phylum Arthropoda; class Insecta; order Orthoptera; family Acrididae; genus Schistocerca; species Schistocerca serialis. Next base: position 322,970,336 of record NC_064642.1, on the reverse strand, counting down.
TTCTCGCATGAGCATTCATTTCTCACTTCAGCATGCTTTGATGTGTACATGCAGTTCCCCCCATTGTCAAAAAAAATACTATTTTGTCCATTTTCCGCCATATTCTCACAGCTTGTTCATATAGTCATGCACGCTATCAGTCACTGAGCTCACGAAATAAAGACTACTTACATGTAATCTCATATTCTGAACTCAGTTTCACAAATATTCTGCTAGTGCCATCTACCAGAAAGAGCACAGTACTAATACAGAAAACAATGAGCTCCAGATGAAATGCATGATGTCTCTGGATTGCTGTAATAGACATTCTGTCATTGTTGTACAATAAATGAAGCTGACACAATGGTTGTAGTTGTCATTGTGAGTGATTGAGCTGAAAATGACACATATTGTGGAAAAAATCACTTGGATTGTGCCAAAAAGCTTCTGTGCTCAAATATTTGGAAGTATGTACCACTTATTTCAGGGTTTATCACAATTTTTGTGATATAATGTGCTCACAAAAAATAATTATTACAAAATGTGATAAAAAATACCTTGCATTTTTAAAAGTGTTCTTAGCACATTTTGCTCCAGTCCAAGTTTGTAGTATGAACCCTAATTACATTTCAGTTGTGTTCTTTTTCAGAATGGATTCCTTTGTGTTAGCAGAAACATTCAAATACCTCTATTTGCTATTTGCGGAGCCTTCAGATCTTGTATTGGACTTGGATGAATTTCTCTTCACAACAGAAGCTCATCTACTGCCATTATCTTTAGCTCGTAATTCCAACTATACAGTGATAACAGTAAGTACACTCACCAGTTTTGTACTTTGTTGCTGTTGCTTTAAGTTTCAAATTCTTATTTTCATATATGGCCATCTAAGTTGCAAGATCTGCCGTAGAATATGTATTTTTAGCATATGGACATAGAGCTGGTTGGCAGGAAATGTAGGTTGTGACTCGTACTTACATAATATAAACAGGTAATATCTCATAGTGTATTCAGGGGTCTTTGGCTTTCAAATTAGTAATTAGTACCTTAGTTTCTCATCTTGGGGTATAATAAAAAAACTATAGCAATTATTAAATAAACTTAATGTCACTGTTTGTTGTGCTCTTTGTGTACTTTTCACATCTCCAATAGGTCATGTCTTACTCTCTCTTGGTAGAATACATCTCTTGAGTGGGAAGTGATGGCCAATTTGAGTTATAAACATTTTAAAATGTAATAATTTAAAAAAGTATATTTGTAGTTATAATAACTTCCAAATTTACAGGGAGTATGGTAAGGTAGTAAAGATAGTATCATTACTTGCTGTTTTATTTATTCATTTAAAATAAATGTTAAATAAAGAAAGGGGCAGAGTCAAAAAATGAAGATAATGACAGTCATTTATGTAAAGAGGAGCCATCTACATAGTTCAGAATGTTCGGCACGAAGTACACAGCAGTTTTAAGGTGCAATTGGAAAACTCAGTAGCAGTGGTTATGTAACAGTGCACATGTATATTGGGAAGAGTTTTGGTAACAGTATTTCATTGAGCCCATAAAAGCTCTCTGATGCTGTACTGAAGACACAATAAAATATTGTGCTAATTTCATTGTATTGCAACAACTTTTTGCCGCTCTGCATCTTTCTTTCTATAATTTTAAATGGTTTTCTTTTTCACTTATTTTAGCTTTGTCAGTGATAAAAGGGATCAGTAGACGTTTTCTTGACTTGTGACATGAAAGGACATTGCCTTAGCTTGTGACATCAAAGGATATTTTCTAATTATGTTTATTGCTGTCCTTGCAGATCAAAGATCAGAATGAAATCAAATTGGAGGAAGATGCAGAATTTGCTCGCTCATGCCCAAATATGCTTCATTTGTTTCCTGCATCTCTCCGCAAACCGCTCCAGGATATGGTATCAGGTGTCTGCCCACGCAGACAATTTAATCGGAAGCTCCGTGCACAAGAATTTCAGGTAACTTCTTTCATTTTTATTTTAAATTTAGTGCAATGTAGATAATGCTATACCATTTTTCCTTTGCAAATGTTCAGTTGTGTATTACTTCAGTGTCCCAGTAGTTTTAGCTAACAAAGTGGAGGCATACTGTTTTTGCAAATTTTCAGGAATGATCTCTTGCAGATAGATATACGATTTTCTCGTGCTCGTTCTGTTTCTTTCAAAATAATTGGGAAGCCACCAGTTTAATTTGTAAAAATACGGAAAAGCTGTACAAAAATATATCTTGACTTACAAATTGCATGAATGGTTACGTAGTACTTTTTTTCAATGCAAGAACACAAATATTGTTACTTATAAGTGAACAAAGAAAGAAAACTTAGTGATTGACTTTCAGTATTTCAGAAACTCTGTTGTAATAGAAGCTCAATCGATTGATTAATTTTTATTTTAACTTGTAGGATTACATAGTGGACAATGGTGTGCACTTAATATGGTACACAACAAGAGTATAAAACATCAGTATTACATATTTCCTAAAGAACAACTATTTTGACTAGGCTTTTCAATACTAATAGTTACAAAGAACAATATGAGTGTTTAAAAATTTAACTTGTTTAGTAATCTTAAGCAGTGTAATATTCCTTTTCCAGTAGATGGTCTAGGAGATTCTTTTGGATATTATTGTCATGTACACCTTTCTGAAGGTTTGTGGACAGAATTTGTATTGAATTGATACCCAAGTACAGAGGTCCTTTTCAGAGATTGTCTATTGGTGGGGTATGTTTCATATCTGGTTTCTCCTTTGTATTTTGTAGTGTTTGCTCGACAGTTTTTGAGTTGTCTTTTGTTATATATGTTGCTGCTTTAGATATGTAAAGATTAAGATGCCTTCCCTTTTGAAATATTTTCTGCCTATTGTGTCATGTTGATAATTTTTACTTTTGGATCATTTAAAAAGCTGAAGATATTTTCTGTCTTTTTGAATGACACTTTTCTTAAAATGATCTTAATTAGTTTTTTTAGTTTTATTTTTTTTTTACTGTTTTCCCCCTTCAGCACAACCCACCCCCTTTTTTATTTCCTGTATGTTTGTTTCCTCATGTTGTCACTATTACATCAAGGTATTGTTCAGAGTTCATTGTATACTGTGTACATAAGTTTGTCTGCAAGTTGTGATAACTGTCTCATAACTTTGTCTGTCGTTTCCCTCTTCATCTTGGTTTCACCTCATCCACACAAGAGGTGCATCCCTCTCATTGTTTGTTCTGAGCAATCTGTTCCTCTTTTCTAATCTTCCCCAATCATTCTGTGGCTAAAAAAAAATCTCTGAAATTGGGATGTATTCTGGAAGTAGTGCCACAAGTGATTGATGATTATGATTGATTTCAATGTTATGTATTTCTGTTTCACTCACAGCTATTTAAGTTGTGCTGCTTTTAGTCCCAACCTGACAACTACTTTGGCAGTTGCTTCATGCCATATAGCACTTGTCAATATTTTGCTGCAAATCAGATACTGCAATTCCCAGGTATTTCATTCATTTTTCACAATAGGTGCTCCATCTGCAATGATTCAAAACTAATTTGTGCATTATGCAGAAGAGAGACTTGCCTAGCTCTTCTTTATCATTGCTAACTTTCAGTCAATTTGGAATAATACTGATGTTTAGTTCAATCCAATGTTGTATTCAAAAACATGACCACTAAAAACACTACCCTCAATACAGTTGCTGTTAGGTTGGCAGTGTTAGGAGATCAAGAAATAGTGGCACAAATTGTTTCCACTTGTAACAACTTCTACTGTTTCAGAACTGGGTATTGCAGAGCTCTAGAAAGTTAACTGTGTAATGTTTGTAAATACTGCTTGAAAGCCACTGCGTTGCCAGCACCATTTTATCTCACTTAAACTTTTTTCTTCCTCTCTCCATGAATGTTGTTTCATTAAATGTGAATGGTGAGAAACTTAGAATTGTAATGAAGCAGAAGTGAGTGTGAATTAACATTTGAACATAGAAGGGACCAATAAAAAATGTTGTAAATGGTGGGAAAACATTAATTCTGGGAATGTAAAAGCAGGGCTATGATATAACCACCGGCCAACCATCATCTCGCTTTTGAAATTTCGTTATGAATATGACAGAACTGCGCTCTTACAAAAAATGTTAAGATGCTGTTTCCATTTCGCCTCTTTTTTTTTCCCCAGTAATATTGGAGATTTTAGTGGATTCTACTTTCTTCAATCTTGTTTATTCACCTTTGTAGATATCCAACTTCTTTGTTCCTAAACACTTTTCCAGGTTTGTAACCAGTTCATTTTCCATGAACCTTTGTGCTGTGCAGTTCTAAAAATATGCTTCTCTCTCAAGCTCTTTCACATTTTTGTCTTCATTTAGTATTGTCATATTGTCTCTTTCTTTTCCACACCTGTATCATTCACAAACAGATTAAGGAGTAAGGCCACATTACTGACCCCTGTGGCATTGTGTATGTAATGGTTTTTGTTTCTGTTGACACACACTGTTTCATGTTGCTTAGGTATAATTGTATCCACTCTCCTGCTTGCAGATTAGCTTTATAATGTTTTTATCAGAGGCTTGTTTTGAAAATATTCAGAAACTAAGCACTTTTATCATCTAATGATGGTATAGTATTTTCCATCAGACTGAGAATGTTGTATTTATCCAGATAAACAACTTACCTATTATACGTCCTATTTCCTGAATTTTTGGGAAGCCTTTCTGGCCACTCACCCTGCTTACCTTCAGTTTTCATAGAAAAATTCCAGCTCTGAAAGAACTGTTAAGATTTATAGCAATGTTGTTCGTGTACTAGCTGTATTATGAGATTTGGTGGTAATAATGTCTCTCGTTTTTGCCTCTGTTTTCATTTTCCTGCACTTATTTTGTAGTAGTTTATAGTTTCACTTTCCCCAGTCATCTCTCTTCTTGTAACTTCTTACTGTGTTTTAATTTTTCACTGGTTTGAGCTTGCAGTTTATCTTGGCTGTTTACTTCGGGAGTGCTACACTGAAATTATAAGTGACTTTACTAGTGTGTCATGCTTTTCATTTACATTGTATGCCTGTAAAGTTTCAACCCAAGCTTCATGACATATTGTTTTAAAAGGTGTTCATATTTTGTTCACTGATTTTCATGAATACTTTGGTTATTTTCTTTAGTTTTAATGTTAGTTTGTTACTTCTGCAAAAATAGATCAGTTGATCACAGTCACAATATATTTGAGGGGTGTAGATGCAGAAATCACATTCTCCAGTTTTCTAAATTTGTGGAAAATTAAAAAAAAACTGAATAAGAAATATTGTGCATCTTAGAACTTCTACATCCTTTTTTTAGGGTTCTGTACCATAATTGGTAAAAGTGAACCCTGTCTGTCTGTCCGAGTGACTGACTGACGTGACTATGAAGACCCCTTTTTCTCAGGAACAAATAGAAGTATAAAGCTGATATTTGTCAATACTAAGCTCTATGGTTTCTTGGCAGTGAGGAAAATGTAGGCTTCTAAGTCAGTGAAATCAGAAGGTACCATCTCATGTATTACGTATTTTGATACAAACTCACACACCAAAATCTATAAGGTATTTTAATTTGTAACTATATCATTTTTTTATTTTTTTTATTTTTTATTTATTTTTTTTTATTTTTTTATGCCTCTGTATGTCAGTCTGCCTGTCCGTCTGTCTGTTAAGAGCCCTTTTTTTGGAGGAATGGGTAGAGGCATGAAGTTGAAATTGGGTACTATGGTTCACAGTCCAATGGCGGAGTAAAAAATTTAAGCCTCTAAGACAGTGCATTCAAAAGATATGGCTATCCATAAAGACCTCTTTTTCTCAGGAATGGGTAGGTGCATCAGTTGAAATTTGTCATGTACTATGATATATAGGAGAGTGTTTCTGCTAGATAGAGCAGATAAACAGATCTCACTTAGACAGTGAATTGGCATCACATAATTCCAGTAAGATGGATGTCGAGGAATTATGGGCAAAGAGTAAGCAGATTGTAAATCGGCGTCTGGAGAGTTATGTGGCTAGTAAATAGATAAAGGATGGAAAAGACCCACCATGGTTTAATAATGAAATTAGGTGGATGCTGAGGAAGCAGAGGCTGTTGTACTCTCAGTTCCAAAGGGAACGCACAAATGACGACAAGCGAAAGTTAGTGGAGTTTTGTGTGTCTGTGAAAAGATCAATGAATGAAGCATACAATTGCTACCACCGCCACACCTTAGTAAAAGATCTGGCAGCAGGTCCTTGTTGACCAGTCTAGCGTGGAAGTTGAAGATAGCAAAACAAAAGCCGAAGTTTTAAATTTCATGTTCAAGAAATCGTTCACAGAGTAGAACTGTACAAACATACTATCATTTGACCATCGGACAGACTCCTGTATGGACAATATTTGAATAAGCTTACCTGGTAGAGAAACAACTGAAAGATTTGCAAGCAATCAAGTCACCGGGTCCAGATGAAAGCCCAGTTCGATTTTACCAAGTGTACTCTCACATTGGCCCTGAACCTAGCTTGCATTTATCATGACTCTCTCACCCAGCACAAAGTCCCAAGGTACTGGAAGAAAGTCAAGGTGGCTCCAGTATATAAGAAGGGTAAACAATGGACCTGCAAAAATTACAGACTGATATCCCTAACTTCTGTTTGTTGCAGAATCCTTGAACATATTCTCAGTTCGAATGTAATAAATATTGTTGAGATTGAGAAGCTTATGTTCACAAATCAGCCTGGTTTTAGAAAGCATTGCTCATGCGAAACTCAGCTTGCCATTTTCTCACATGATATACTGTGAACTGTTGATGAAGGGCAACAGGAAGATTCCATATTTCTAGATTTCCGGAAATCATTTGACACAGTACCCCATTGCAGGCTGTTGATGAAGGTATGAACATGTGGAATAAATTCGCAGATATGTGAATGGCTCAAAGATTTCGTACCAAGCGAGGTGTCACAGTGGCTAGCACACTGGACTCAAATTCAGGAGGACAATGGTTCAATCCCATGTCCAGCCATCCTAATTTAGGTTTTCTGTGATTTCCCTAAATCCCTCCAGGCAAATACTGGGATAGTTCCTTTGAAAGGGCATAGCTGACTTCCTTCCCCATTCTTCCCTAATCTGATGAGACCGATGAACTCACTGTCTTGGTCTCTTCCCCCAAACAAGCCCCCCTCAGAGACTTCATAAGTAACACACCCCATTATGCTGTCCTCAACAGCAAGTGTTCTTCAGAGACAAGGGTATCGTCAGGAGTGCCCCAGGGAAGCATCATAGGACCACTATTGTCCTCTATATATGTAAATGATTTGGCGGACTGAGTGGGCTGCAATTGGTGGTTGTTTGCTGTAGATGTCATAGTGTACGGGAAGGCTTTGAAATTGAGTGACTGTAGGAAGATGCAGGATGACTTAGACAAAATTTCCAGTTCATGTGATGAATGGCACCTACTCCTAAATGTGGAAAAATGTAAGTTAATGCAGATAAGCAAGAAGGTTAAACCTTTTATGTTCAGATACAATATTACTAGTGTCCTGCTTGACACAGTCAAGTAATTTAAATGTCTGGGCATAATGTTGCAAAGCAGTATTAGGTGGAACGAGTATGTGAGAACTGTGGTAGAGAAGGCAAAGGGTTGACTTTGGTTTATTGGTAGAATTTTAGGTAAATGTGTTTCACGTGTAAAGGAGACCGCATATACGATGCTGGTGCCACCCTTCTTGAGTGCTGGTCGAGTGGGTGGGATGCTTACCAGGTCGGATTGGGGAAAGACATTGATGCTTTCAGAGGTGGGCTGCTAGATTTGTTATCAGTGGGTTCGAACAACACATAAGTATTACAGAGACATTTAGCAGACTTAAATGGGGATCCTTGGAGGGAAAGTGACAATTCTTTTTGAAAAACACCATTGAGAAAATTTAGAGAACCAGCATTTGAAGCCGACTGCCAAACAATTCTACTGCCGATACATACATTGCATGTAAGGATCACAAAGATAAGATACGAGAAATCAGGGATCATACAGAGGCATGTTGATAGTCATTTTTCCCCTCACTCTATTTGCGAATGGAACAGGAAAGGAAATGACAGTGGTACACCATCTGCCATGCACCATACAGTGGCTTGTGTAGTATCTCTGTAGTTGTAGATGTACTGTCCCATTCCTTGATGGTGTACATAGTTTAATATTCTAAGTCATTGCAATAAAAGATAAAGTCTTAATGTATCACATATTTTGACATTCAAAAACTGACTCACCAAAACCTGTAAATGAACTATCTATATTGATGTCCGGCCTGGCAGCCTAGTGGTAGAGCGCATGCCTGGAAACTGAGAGGTTGTGGATGGAATCTTGGTCGGACCACAAATTATTCAGTCTTCACTTTAACCTCGCCTATGCCTCTCAACAATGTGAGCATCCATCAGAAACACCTGGTTCGTAATTCAGGTTACACTGTGGGCCCCCTTTCCAGCATTGGATTTCTCGACCACCGTGTTGCAACACTTTGGTGTGTCCCGAATACATGTGAAATGCATCAAAAGATTTTTAATGTTGTCTAATTTTCCGTGGAAAAAATATCTAGAACATAAAAAAATTCTTGACAAATTAGTTTCTTGGACTAGCCCAATTTACTAGAAAACACCCATCATTATTTGTGGCTATACACATAACAATAGTAAAAGAAATGTATTTTATGTACTTTATTCATTTGCTTTTTTGCATCTGGAAAAAATAACATGTAGGTGCATCGCAAGAGTTTGAAACATACTTTGGTGAACCCCAAAGGAAAAAAGCTTGAGAAATGTGGGACTGGGGACACATTAGTCACCAAAGTAACAGCCAATAGAAATACTTTCTCCAGGCCATTGAGCAACAAAAATTTATTATTATTGCGTAATCAAGTTTGCACAAAGCCCTGAGAGCCCGAGTCCTACTTGCAATTGTCCGGTTATTTTTATTATGTATTTTGTTATGTTTAAAAATATTGTCTCTTCAGACAGAACCTGTAAATTTAACAGAGGAACATTAAAAAAAATACTATAGTGTGGGTGATGTGGATTTTGTAACATAAATACAGAATCTGAAAATTTTGACACGAACATGATAGGACAATATGACTTTTGAAACAGAGATAAAACTTGAATTGTCTGTTGTACATTTGTTGTTTTTAGAATGTGTCATGTTAAACTCTGCACTTTAAATGTGTTTTTAACACTTTCTACACTGCCCTCTTTACACCTGGCACTTGGCTGTGAACTGGCATATTTAATGGATGTTTGAAATTAGATTGCAAAGAGCAGAAAAATGATAGGAATATGGTTCTTGCATCATTTAAAAGGAAAAAGTAAGCGCTATACATGAATGTGAGTTTATTTTACAATGTAAAATAGAAATGGGTGTCTTAATTAAAAAAAGAAAACACAAAAATGTCGTGAATAATAAAGTTTTACATGATCTCTCTTGAGTAATTCCATTATTACTGTATCTAAATTTTTTAAAAATATTACTGGAGTGTCTAACTGCAGGTACCTGTAAACCAGAATATTTTAATAGTTCGGATGTAGTCAGCCTTTATGTGAAAATCCTGGAAACACTGTGGGACACAAAGGCCAACATCACAGTCCTTGCACCACCATCTACTTTCCTTCCTGACGCGCTTACCCATCTCTTTCTTTCCCCTGTCTGAACATAATTTGCAATACCTAGTAGTATTCACCTTGTTTGCAGTGAGTGGGACCTTCTCTGGAAAGTGCTTTGCAAATGTCCTCTCAATTTGTGAGGATGAAGCGGCTTGTTGCTGAAAAATTTTTCAACCCTTGCAGCCAATTTCTTTCCCGCTTTGTGAGTAAAGTCTACTATGGATATGTTCTTCCTAGTCTTCTCTTTATACAAAATAAAACTGTGGACAGTTCCACCACTTCAAAGTTTTTCGGGCAAATGGATAATAGCTGGAGAACTGATGTGCTCTGTCAACCCCAAACGTCTGGCTTTACAATTTCTGCTATTCAGCCTTTGGCCCTCACTTGAATACTAGTGCTGGTAGACTCATGCTTTGTGGAAAGACAAAAAAAAAAAAACATTTTGTTTTGACTTCCACTTCTCTGCCAAGAGATGGTGTTTCCTTTGAAAAACCATCTGATCCTTTTTTAGTTTGAGTGTTTTGAATATTCGTGGCAAAACTTTCCTGTTTTTCATTACAGTTCCCGCTCCAAGAGTTTTGTTTTCTCACAAAGTGTCCAAAAGAGATGGACTGGTGTAGTACCTATCCATATAAACGCAATGTCTTTTGCCAAAGTACTTTGAACACAAACTTTGTACAAGGCCCTGGATACTACTGTCAGCATTCTCTGCAGAACCTGTATATACGTCACAGTTTAGCATATAACCAGTTGATGAATCACAGAGAGCATACATTTTTATTCCATATTTATTGGGTTTGTTTTTCATGTGTACTCTGAAGCCTATTCTACCATGAAAGGGACACATTGCCTCATCTATTGTCAGATTCATGCCTGGTTGAAAACTACTTTTGCTTTTATTTACAAAGAAATCAAAAAAAGGCCTTACTTTATGAAGTGGCTCATGCTTTTCTTCGCCTGTGCTAATGAATGTAGCCTTGTCATTCAAGTGTAACATCGACAATGTAGCACAAAATCGATCGCAACTCAACAATTTACTTGCAAATCCTGTCTGTAAAAACGAGTCTGTTGACCAATGATCACTGATTTTCCGCAATTTGATGATGCACATATCCAAAATAATACTGGAAAAACAGTAAATGTTTTGCAATTTCACTGCAGACTACTTATGTCAAACAGAGTTTATTTTCAGGCTACCTTCGCGTTTCATTGCTGTAATAACGTTACCAGTGTACCGATTCATTTCACTTTTGATGTGCTGAATAATGCCGTCATCGAAGAAATAACTAAATTATTGAATCTCCTCAGTGGCATCTGAAAAATGCGATGCTACGCTGATTACTTCCTGGAAATCCGGCAGTGCTCGCTGATCATCTAGTTCTGACCAAACTTGCTCTTAGTGTTCAGTGAGGCACACACGACCAGGTACCACAGATAGTGACTGGTGGTCTGTACCACTGTCTGCATAGAAAAAAATAATGCGAACTTTAGTACTAAATTACTATATGCAAGTGAAGTAATGAACACTACTCACAATACAAAATGCGGTAGTAAACTCTTCAATTTATAAACAATTGACACACATACATACCTGAATCATCACTTGTACTTTCGACTGGAGAGTACGAATCCTCTTTGTCAGAATCATCCATTTCTGATCCTGCATCTCCATAAAGAATATCCAAGATCTCGGCCGTCGTCAACTGTGTGCCATTTTCATAATCGTAAACACGTGTGAATGAACTGCAGATAACTTTGTATTTATAGTGCTCACAACCGCTTCCAGGATGAGATAGCCGATAAGTGCTGGCCTCTTGTGGAAGAAGAATGAAGTACCTCATTACTTGACGAAACTGCTTTGGAGACACGCTAAACGCGCTTATGGTGCCAAATAAAAGCTTGCCCGTACGGTATACGGGCACCGTTGGCAACGTCTGGCCAGCTGCGCCCGTGTGGTGTACGGGCACTGTGCTGTAATTGTTAACAGTATATGCCAGATTGTCAGTTATACCGCTACATTATCCGTTATCAGAAATAGATTGTGTTTCATCAAACTGGGGCAAACTCATGTGAGTATACCAGAAACAACATACTTTCTGGGTTCTCTCAAAACTGTTACTATTGCAAGTATGTGTCAGATAGACATTTTGTTTGCTAACCATCCCCAGAAATGTAGATCTGTTCATTGATATTTACGTATATACCATCCAAGCCACCATAAGGTGCATGGTGGAAGGCACCTTGTACCACCGTTAGTCACACCCTTTCCTGTCCCACTTGCAAATGGTTCTGTTCCACTCACAAATGGCAAAAGGAGAAAAATGACTTTTATTAAAACTGAAATTCCTCCAGCTGTACTTAAGATTTTATATTTACTTTGCTACTAGTTTCAACGTTGCATCAACGCTATCTTCAGGCCCTTACACTTTGGTGAAATCACTTGTGTGTGGCTCAGTCTAGCAGTTTGCGGTGAGACTAACACATGCTCAACAATTATGCCAGCTGTGTCTCACCTCCACCCAGTTTAAATATGGATGTACGAAGAAAAATGACCTGAAACTTCCCGGCAGATTAAAACTGTGTGCCGGACTGAGACTCAAACTTGGGACCTTTGCCTTTCGCAGGCAAGTGCTCTACCAACTGAGCTACCCAAGCACGACTCACGGCCCGCCCTCACAGCTTTACTTCTGCCAGTACCTCGTCTCCTACCTTCCAGACTTTACAGAAGCTCTCCATGCAGGAGGTACTGGCAGAAGTAAAGCTGTGAGGGAGGGGCGTGAGTCATGCTTAGGTAGCTCAGTTGGTAGAGCACTTGCCCACGAAAGGCAAAGGTCCCAAGTTCGAGTCTCGGTCCGGCACACAGTTTTAATCTGCCAGGAAGTTTCATATCAGCGCACACTCTGCTGCAGAGTGAAAATCTCATTTTGGAAAAATGACTTGTCTATATGCTTCCATATGAGCCCTGATTTCTTTTATTTTGTCTTCACTGTCCTTACATGGACATGGGTTGGTGGCAGTAGAATAGCTTTGCAGTCTGCCTTAAATATGGTTCTTTAAACTTTCTTAATAGTGTTTCACGAAAAGAACAATTACCACTCTCCAGGCTCCATAAGGGCTCACAACTCTTTTGTAAGTATGTACATGATGAGGTGCCCCCCCTCCCTCCCCCCCTTCCTAACCATTGCAGTACTTTCCTGTGCTGCATTTTTACACTAGGGTTATATCTGTCTCAGAATTATTCTGTAGAACAAATTCTCTTGTTTGACTGTGTAGCTCATTCATAGAACATTGATTATGGATTTTCACCAATTTGTTCCCTTTATTTTATACCACAATTTTCGGTTAACTGGCAGGGATCCCACTACCAATGGCCGAGCCTTTTGCATCTCAGAAAACTGACACCATTACATTTCCGGCCAACAATGTTGCCTTTTCTTTCTTTGATGGTGGTGATGAATTGATGAATCAACTTATTTGTACTGCTTTGACTCTCTTTTTCTGGGGTATAGTAGTGGAATCAAATAACACCTGTGGTCAGAAATGGGTGCAAAAACTATTATTGGTTGCTCAGAAAATGGATTAAACATTGTTTCGACATTTCCATTCTGATGCATTTCTGATTGTGCATTAAAATGCAGCATCCATCTAGCAGATGATTTTCTCATATTGAATTTCACTGTTAAAATGTGATTTCCCCATTTTCAGCAATTTCTCGTACTGTCAGTTGGTGATCCTCCATGATCATTGTATGCACTTTGGCAATAATTTCTCGGGTAGTGCCACATCTCAGCCAGCCACTAGGTGGATCATCATCTAAGCTGCCCCAACCAGATTTAAACTCATTTGTCCAATTGGTAACTGTTAAATATGATGGAGCAGAGTCCCCCATGTGTTCTGAAAATCAGCATGAATTTGCTTTGCTGTCATAACTTTCTTTACAAAGTACTGCTCAATTTCAGACTCTTTTTGTATTTTCTCTCTTTTTACCTGACTTCCTTTCAAATGCATAAAAAACGAGTTGAAGTCTTCCCCCTATCCTTTATCCCTTGGCACGCCACATTATATACTGAGCCTTTTGACTGACTGGAAACTGCTTCAAACTCTTAATTCAGCATGCAGTGTAGCCTCCGGCCCTGACTCAGTTCTTAATCAGATGATCAAACGTCAAAATTTACTCAAAGATTCTATCTACTCAACCATATTTGGCTAGAAGGTATTTTCCCTTTGCAGTGGTAAGATAGTATCATCATCACAATGCTTTTAATCTGGCAAAAACCTAATATCCATTAGCAGCTACCAACCAGTTAACCTCACCAACATTCTCTGCAAATGGCTTGAAAGAATGATAGTTCAATGCTTATACTGATTTCTTGACTCACTGGGCCGTTTATCCTCTTATCAGTGTGGTCTTTGGGAGGGAGTGAAAAACAACCAGCTATCTGGTTATTTTGGAAACAGCAATCCAACAGGGATTTTTCGAAAAGCCAGCACCTCATTGTGGTCTTATTCAATCTACATAAATTATATGACCTCAGTTGGCACCATCCCATTTCATTTACCCTTCATGACTGGGGATTTCAAGGCTCACTACAGATTTTACTCGTCAATTTTTTTTTCTCCACTGATTGGTTTGGGATAGAGTTAGTATGTCTCTTTTGGCTCACCTTGAGGCCATCTTCCTTGTTGCCATCAATGTGCTAGTGACCTCTGTTGGAACAGTGGTTACTCCCATGCTGTATGTGGACGACTTTTGCATTTGGTATAGCTTCCAGTTTGTAGCCTTGCCATGAACATGAGCTCCAAGAGCCATCCAAATGGCCTCTACTTGAACTCTCTTCGTGGCTTCTAATTCTCTCCAGCGAAAACACACACGATGAATCTCTATCATGCCATGGTGCGTCTTGACCCAGAACTCTTCCTTGGATGTTGTTGCACAGTCTCAGGTTTTGGAACTCTTGTGTGATAAAAGCTGACATAGCTCTGCCCTATATTTGTCATATGTAGGCCAGGTTCTTGCAATAGCTTAACACAATCTGTTTCCTTACCCACACCTCATGCGGTGCAGATTGCGCAGTTCTACTACATGTTTATTGGATCCTGGTAGCCAGGTTTACGGACTCGTGATATCGTCTTTAAAACTATTGAACCCAGCCCATCGTCATGGAGTAAGACTGCTCACTGACTCTTTCTGGACTTTACCTCTACAGTTCCAGTGGTACTAACCTTGTGCACCTATATGATCACCATCCAACAAGTTCATGATAATACAACTTAACTAATTTTTGCATATGGTGGCATTGAGTCCCTAATACACAACCTGAAGTGGGGCTACCAGCTAGAATCCAGCTCAAGGCTTTCTGCTGGGACCTCCACGTAAGCCTTGGGATGTGCTACCATCATTTCCACTAATGCCTCTAAATCCAAGGAAAGGACAGGAAATGTTTTTATATCTTCTGCTACTCAGGAACAACATTTATTGCCAGAAACATGTAGTGTTTTCATGGCAGAGCTGATAGCCAATATCGGAGTCGTACATTTTGTTAAATAGACCTCCTTTGACTGCATTTTAATTTATAATGATTCAATGAACAGTCTGTAGGCAGTTGATCGAGGTTACTCTCGTCACTCTGTGATATCTACTATTCATGTTCATCTCTTTGATTCTGGTCATACTGCTTGCTCAGTTATCTTTCTCTTGGTCCCAATTCATAAGGGTATCACAGGAATGAACATATTGTGTTTGGCTAGAGGAGTGATCACTAACCCAACATTCACTTCAATGATCCCAGGCGCAGACTGGGATGTGCTATTAAGACCTTTTCTCAGTTAGAGATTGAACAACATCTGGTGGGCTGCTGTCTTCTCTAATAAATTCCGCACTATCAAGGAGACTACAGCTGTATAATCCTCATCCTTCTGCTCCTCCTAAAAGGAATCCACCATTCTATGTCACCACCACTTTGATCATATCAAATCAACCCTTAATTTCATCTTATGTAATGAGCCACCCGCATGGTGTGTTGCAAAGCCTATCCTTCTCATCCCCTGCTGTATGTCTCCTTGACCCACGGTTGTGGATGACTTTCCCAAAATCTACCCCTTTTTCTAGACCTCTCCAGTCCTTTTCTTTCACCCCTCTTCCTTTCCCTTTAACCCTTCTGTCTGAAGGAGGACCCTGTGGCCCTGAAAGCTTGCCTAATTACAGCCCTCTTTAATACATGTGTTCTGCTGCCCCTTGGTGAGTGAATTTTATATCCATGCAATTAAATTATTTTGTCAAAAATTGGTTGTTTTCATTGTTGTAAAAGCCTTAAAGACAGTAACTCATATACTTGTATCCTTCCCTACAACTGACCTTACCTGCTCATTTCATTTCATGCCAGTTCACTGTGGTATATGTAGATATTTAATCAACATGTCTGCGTCGAGCAGCACACCACTAATACTATAATCAAACATTACAGGATGGTTTTTCTTACTTATCTACATTAATTTATGTTTTTCCAAGCAAGCTGTGATTCATCACATCAAATAAAAATTCTGTCTGTCATCTTGTACCTTCGTACGGTAACTCAAAAACACCACTTTCCCATACCCTGGAACATTGTCAACAAATAATCACAGATTGTTACTCACCATTTCTGTCAGATCATTTAAGTATATAGAGAAAAACAGCACTCCTATCACACTTCCCTTGGACACCACTGATGAGACTTTGGTGTCTGATGAACATTTGCCATCTAGGGTAACATACTGGATCCTAGTACTTAAAAAGTCTTCAGGCCTCTCACATATCGAGAAACTTTTCCCTATTTGTTCGGACCTTTGTTTACAGTGTGCAGTGTTGCACTGTATTGAATGCTTTTGTGAAATATGGGAATATGGAATCTGCCTTTTGCCCTTCATCCATGGTTTGCAGGATATTATGTGAGGAAAGGGCAAGCTGAGTTTCGTATGAGCGATACTGTCTAAACCTGTGCTGGTTTTCTTTCTCAAGTAATTTTTTTATATTTGGACTTTGAGATCATGCTTTAGGCTTCTGCAGCAGATTGGCATTAAGGATATTGGTCTATAATTTTGTAGGTCTGTTCCTTTACCCCTCTTGCATTGTCACATTGTAACCACAATCAAATGCAGATCTTAGGGAAGTATGACACTTAGCAGTAAAAACACATTTATTACGAACATCAGCATACAGATAGGAAAAAACTGAACTCGTGGTTGGAGAGTGCTGCTATTTATATATTCAGACAAACATAAAAAAAATTGAGAAGCTTTTGGAAACAATAAATACAAAATAAAAAATAATTGCTGGTGGTCTTATTTGAACTGGTTTTCCACAACACGCCACCCAGTGTCACTAATTGCTGTACTACTTGCAACATAGCTCACAGCATTACTCTATCTCCTACAAAAATGTTGACTCATTGTTTCAGAACTTCTCATTGGAGCCAGCTGCAGCACCCTGTATTTAGATCTTGTGAATAATCCTCTGTATGGCTACACTGGTAGAATCTTTCGTTCTTCTTGTGTTGTCACGTGTTCCTCACAATGATGAGCATCAAAGTAATCTCTCTCATTGAAGTTTTTCAGTTGGGGAGTGGGTTTCAGTTTCCTTGAAAGGAAGTCCCCATCGTCAAACTGCACCTCGGGATTGCAGTAGGGGTTTATGCGGAGGACATGGGTGGCATCTCTGTGTTTTGTGTTTGTGATGAGGGATCATGATCCTAGACTTTGTATGTGATGTCTAATAAACATTGAAGGGTACAGTAAGGACAATATGGACTGAAGTAGCAATTTAGTAACATTTTTGATAGTCTCATTTTCTGCATAGGTGTAAAAACCCATACCAGGTATCCCGGGCTGTGAGTCACTGGCCATTGTTTGGCATCATAGCGCTCTCGGCACTTCTCAGCATACATGGTCTGTATGTGAGTCACCTGGCTTGCTTATTCGGCCCTTATAATGAGGTGTGTCATGTAGCCATCCTGAGCATCATCTGGTTGAAAAGGAAACAATATATCCATTGTTGTTTTGGCTTTATAACCATGGAGCAGAATTAGAATTAATGGTGTGAAGCCGACAGAGTCTTCGTCTCTCTGTGTTATATGTGAACATAATGACAGGGAGTATTGTATTTCAATCTCTTTGTATGCCATCAGCATATATCATGAGCTTATCTGCTACCACCTTGCTAAAGTATTCTGTAAGGTCATTCATCTGTAGAAGACAGATGTTTGCCATCCTGTGCATGACATCATACCATGAAATTACCTTGATACCATTCCTGACTGGGAAACATATCCACGATCATAGATCATCACAAGGGGTGTCTTCTACAAGGGATGTTGCAGTTTGTGAATCTTTGGCAGGTGGCACAGCCTTTGTGACAGCATAGTGGGTGAGTACAAGAGATTAATTCCAGTTTGATAGAATAGCATTGCTGCAGATGGAAGTGGTACCAGATGCAACAGAGATAATTGTGGTATGTGCTTCAATCACTGACATTCCTTACAGTGGCTCAGATAGTGCCTAAAAGATCAGTAGAGATGTGGCCAGTGATATGTGAATCAGTCTAGAAATTTCAGTAAGCCCAGGTGACCAGATGTTGGAGCATTGTGGAAAAACTTTAGGAAAGCTAGCTGTAGATGAGCTGGGATAATGAGCAATCATTTCCACCCCATTGGATCATAGCTTCTCTTATAGTGTGTTGTTTATTATTTGGAATCTTCTTTGGTTGATTCCTCATTCTTTAAGGCTTCTATGTTTTTCAGCAACATGGGATCTTCTCTCTGCTCAGCAACAGTGTCATTTAATGTAGGAGTGTCAGGTTTCATCCATGCTGCTGTGTTCCATCAAAGAAATCCTTGAAAGGCAGTCTGTGGCCTTGTGTTTGTGTCCATTTTTGAATACCATTCTGATATGTTACTCCTGAAGCCTAAGTGCCATATCATCAGTGAACGCCACACATTCTTCAGGCTAGTCACCCTGTTGGTCAATCACAGTGGTAAATGGTTTGCCAAATAAGTACAACCAGAAATCGTTAATGGCCCAAACAACTGAAAGGCACTCTTTCTCCATTGTAGAGTACTCTGGAAGCAAAAGCTATCACCTTTTCAGGATCTTCCCGAGTTTGTAGAGCAAATTCACGTAGCCAATAATCGCTATCATCAGTGTGAAGGTCTGTCTCAGCATTCTCACGATACATTGCTAGGACTGGAATAAGATGTTAGCACCTTCTTAAGGCCACGGAAAGATCTTTCTTGCACCTAATTGTAGGAAATTTTGGCATTCCTTTGCAGTAGTTCTTACAATTGATATGCGTTGGCATCTCCCTGCAGTGGTACTTTCAGAGGATGTGCCGTGGTAGGAAGTCCATTATGAATCGTCAATAGTATGAGCACATTCCGAGAAGACTTCCCACATCATGAATGTGCTGGAGTGTACTCTGTTACCTCTCTGGTTTTCTGGGGCAGTGAAGAGGAACTTTTTTGGAATCAAGCGAAGGCCTGCAGTTGGAATGTACTTAAACATGGTTGTCAGGTGGCTCAGAAGTCCTTCAAATGTCTTTGATAAAATGTCAATCTCACCCAGATACCAAGGCACAATGTCAATTTAAGGTTGTCCATCATACATTTGAAGGTGCCTGTAGTGTTACACAGTCCCAACGACATAACTTTGAACTTAAGAGTCCATCAGGAGTTATTAGAACAGTCTTTTCTTGGTCAGTCTCATCAACCTCAGTTTGCTAGTAACCTCTTTATATGTCAATACTTGAGAAATACTTTCCTCCTCCCATGCAGTTTAGGGTTTAATCAGTGCACAGCAATGGGTAGATATACTTTTTCATGATATTGTTCAGTTGTCAGTAGTCAGCACAGAAAAGCATTTTACCATCTTTTTTCTTTGCAAGGACCACACAAGAGAGCGAAGGACTCCCTGAACATTCAGTAACGTCACCTTGCTACGTCTTTTCGATTTCCCCTGGATTATCCGTCACTCAAAAGGTGACGCCCTATGTGAGCACTCAGTATTCAGTGGATGAGTCCCAGTGTTGATATAGTGTTTGACCATAGGCCATTTGGTTTGCTTTCTCTCCACTATGGATTTGAAAGCATTTGAAAACTGGTCCAATCTGGCTAACACTCGCCGATGATCTCCTTTTTTGGCCAGGTCCTATTGGCATTTCAGTAATAGCTCCCTCCTATGCATTTTCTGTAGTTATAGTGGAGCTTTCATATCACAAACCATAGTTTTCTTTAGGTGTCAACCGTAAACATTCAGTGTTACAGAAAATGAAGCCCGTGAGACAAGGAGGATTCAGATAGATTGGCTGTCGATGGTTGCATCAGTAAGATTACCTGACATCTTGGTAACTGTTGTCCACGGAAAATTTTCATCTGTGTCAGCCTTGCCTCCTGATATTGTCACCAGGCTTAGTTTTCTTGAATATGGTTACTATGTAAGTGGCTGGTAAATCTGTATGGTGACAGGGAACAGCTGCAGCATGTTAAGGAATGACTTCATCCAGGTATACTGATGGGCTTCAGCCCACAGGTTGACTATAATCATGAGTTGTCTGGCAATATAGTAGTCATTGAATACTCATCGTCTTTCTCCGTACTAGCTTACAATTTGCCCATGGTATCCACAATGGAAACACACCAGTGTCATTCCCTGTTCTCCAAATGTCTTTTCTTCCTCAGGATGTTTTATTTAGAGGAGGAGTTGATTGCAGCTGCATTGGTTTGGATGCTGGATTGTTGTTTAACGGCTGTGATGTAAGTCCGAGTTGGCAGAGTTCATTCTTCATGGTGCATTCAACTGGTGGTGGAGACTGGGGCTAAAGATCAACACACCTCTTGTTCAACATTCTGTATTACCTCTTTACCTTTTGAACTGACATTCATGGCTGCTGTCTCTTGCTTACTCTGTCTGACAGTTCTGGTTGCCATTAAATGCTGCTCTTCTTCTCTCACCATCTAACATAAGAGACATGTGATATCATGATGGTTTCCACAAATGCCATAGGGATCGCATTGAGGAGTCAGTCATACTTCTTTTGTCTAACTCTTTTCTGTTCCATTACCTTGATACATTGCCAACGCGTGATGAATTCCTCAGGTGTTGCTACATCCTTTACCAGAAGAGCTTGGTTCATGTCTTCTGTGACTCCATTCATCAAGTGTGAGACTTTTTCGGTTTATGTTATATTTGAATTCACAGATTGGTGTAGAGCAAAAACATTGTGTGTGTCAGACTGTGTCATTTCCTTGTGATGTTGGGCACTGTTCTTTAGATGTTGTGCTAAGTGGACTTGCTGCAGATTGTCACCAAATGTTTGCTTTAGATAGGTCTGAAATTTATCCCAGCAGCTTTCTATTGCTCTTAAACCACTCCTGGGGTATGTTATCCAAGTAAAAGTACACATTTGCCAAATACTTCATGCCATCCCAACTGTTGTATTTAGTGACTCATTCACATTGTTTCAGCCATTACATTGGGTCTTGACCAGGGTCTCTGGAAAACACTGGTGGATGTGTGATGTGCAGTTGACTTGCTGATGTTTTGGATTCCATTGGTCTCCTGAATAAACAAGCTTTGGGAATGACGTAGTGCTTGTATTCCAGTTGCTGTCCATGTAGGCAACTGCTTTTATTTAGTGCCTTAATGATATAGATGGTTTGAAGTATGCTGTGACCACCAAACAATGTCATGTAACGGCAGTCAAGTCCAAATCCAAAAATGGGGTTGTCATTAAAATGCAAAACGTAGCACTGAAAGCACATTTATGATCAACACCAATTTAAAGATAGAACAGAAGTGAACTCCTGAACAGTGTTTGCTGTTATTTATACAAACATTGAATATTCCAGACTCTACAAACATAATAAATTTTGAGAACCTTCCAGAAATGAAAAGTACTAAATAAAGAATAATTGCCGGTGGTCAGGCTTAAGCTTGTGACCTGAGCACACCAGTCAGCAATACTGATGGCTGAGTCACACTGCACGCAGTACAGCTCATGACATTTAACAGGGACTTGGCACTTGGGAGTTTACGATGAGCAAGATGTTCATGATAAATGTAAACCAAATAACTGACCAATATCAAAAAGTACTCTCTGTAAAAGTATAATTTAATTTCTCTGTAAAAGTATATTTTAATTTCTCTGTAAAAGTAGATTAGAATTCCTTTGTGACCTGATTACTTATTTGTTTTCAACTCTTTTAGTTGCATTTCAGTGCCAGGAATGCCCTTCCTGAGTCCTCCATATGGCATTTTTGTGGCCAAATGATCATATGCCTGTATGAATACTAGCCTTCTTGACAGATTTATTAACTTTAGTAACCATTGTATCTTTGAAAACATTGTGATGACTGAACCCTGGCCCTGCACTGATATTCTTGATGAAGTCAGGCCTGTTTGTAGCTATACAGTGTATAATAGTTCCATTGCATGTGAGTTCTCAGTCTAGTCACTTAAGATAGTTTTCAGAGAAAGCATTCAGAAATGCTGTGCAAGACTATCTGTTTGTACCACCTACAATAAATCCACAGATGTCCCATTTTCAGTATGTTAAATTCGTCTCCAACTAATATTGCCACCAGAATCATCCAATTATAAGGGCATAGTTTGTGTTGTTGCCCCGGATGGTGATTACATGAATATTTTGTCAGGATTTGTAAGTGGTGGGTCCTTGAGGTGTGGCAATACATGAATACGAGAAGCAAGTTTAAACAGTTTTATTAACAAAGGCAGATTATGAAACACACATGCTACGCACACCCATCATCACTGTGTCTGACATCCTAACACCGGCTAATTACGGTCGTATCGAAAGGCTCCATGGTGAGCTAAGAAAAGGAACACATTCGCGCCCGAGGCTGCGATAGTTAATACTGCACGATGTGGACGATGGCCAGTCGCTTACTCCCCATCGCAGTGTGGCCGGACGCGCGTCTGCTGATTAAGCAAATTGTCAGCATTCCAGATAGGCTGGCTGGCGAGCGCGTGTCCGTACCATACGGTTGCATACAACCAATAGACCCTTAAACAATGGTTATTTGAGTTCCATATTGATTTTATGAACAGATAATGGTCTACGTGATCTTCTCAAGTTCTAAAGATTGCACACTCACCACTGATTCACATACTTGGTTGACTTGCTCACTTAAAGTTGCAAGAAAAGGGGGGGGGGGATTTTTTTGGGGGGGTTTATAGCTTTTACATGAATCTGATGGTGTCCATGAAGCCCTCATAATATTTCTTCATTTCTCCTTTCTATGACTGATTGCTGAGGTCTGTATCTAATTAGAGAACTAGCGGCACTAACCAAATCCCATCTCAGAAGTCATGGCATGTCTTTCTTGTGCCAGTGCAATATTGGCAGTGTTTCAAAAGGAAAAAGCATTGTGAACAACAAAATGGAAAGTGGAAGACTGTAATATCAGTTGTGTGAAGAAGTATCCCCATATCTGGATAGGAAAAGGCAGAAATAATTCACGAAAAATGCCAGATTTTCTCAAACTTTGAGATCTCAAAATACTTGCAGTATGGGTGGAATGGGGCACATATTATTCTCAAATAGGAGGAGGGATATCAAATCACTCACAAATTGAGATACTCCTACTTTAATGTGGGGGCTTGAGAGGAGTAAATTCCCACTTGCACGTGCGTGCCGACACACACACACACACACACACACACACACACACACACACACTCTTTGTTTTCTTTGGTGTGTGTTGTGTATTTCTTTCCTCTCTTATGTTTTTGACAGATCTCTCAAAATGCATCTACTCTGCCCGTAACGCACCAAATTCCCCCTCATCCTCCCTTGTTTCCGCAAGACAGTATCTTGATTTCTTGTAGTTGCACAAAGTCCAGCATCCTTGTGTATATTGCAGATGTTCTGACTGGATTTTCATTGCTGTGGGTGTGTTCATATTGGCAACATTCATTCTCATTCAACATACCTGCAAAACATACACAGACAGGCTGTAGTAGAGTTGGCGTAAGTTGATCCATGGCAGCTGTACAGCACTTTTGCCAGATTTCAGCTACAAAGCTGAAACAGCTGCAGGTGAAAACAGTTACTGTCTGTTGAGCTCAGGCTACTCTAAGATATTGCCATAGAGACCTTTACAAAATCTTTTAACATGGCCGGTTGCAATAGGCATGCAAATCTACTGTTTCCAACCCACTGCAATTGTCAGGGATCTTCTTGTCTTGCAGTGACTGACCTATAGATAAGAAATACTTTTACAGCCATAAGGGGTGTGTTCCTTAAACTATGCCAAGGAACAATCTTGTTATAAAAATATGTCTGATATGAAAAAACAGGCAGTCTTGGTTGTGGTGTTAAAAATTTTTGCATTATTTTCCAAAGACAAATTTCACCTTTATTCTGGTGTATTCAGGTTGGTCTATGGAAGAAACACAAAATTTCATCAAAGGATCCTAACCCTATTTAGTGAGATTGGATTACAAGAAAATATTAAACAGTTTACTGAAATTCGGTAGTGATAGGTACATGGGATACCACGTGTAAAATATCCCAGCAGGTAAATGCTCCTTGTAAAAGCTTTTAAAGATACTGTGCGGTGTCTTATAAAGTAGAATAAAGCAGAACATCACTGAAAAGAATTTAAAAAAAAATGTGTAATCTACTTTGTTGGTAAATTGACAACCCACACTGGAAACAAGGAGGAAGCAGCAGATTACCTTATTATGACACATGGTGCAGTCCATCACAAACCAAACATCATCAGGCCTACAGTAAGGCTTTACGACATAAGCGTGACGGAGATGGGTTGCATATGCTGGTTGCACACTTCACATTCGATATGAAAACATACAAGGTCCGTCAGACTAGTGCACACAGCTCTCTGCAGATGGCACCTGCAGGCTGTGAGCTTCGATAGTGTTCAGTTGCAAAATTTTGTCATAACAACAAACCATGGCAGTTATTGTAAATGACTGGTGTTCTATAAATTGCTGGTAAAATGCTTACATTAATAGCCAGAATAATCAGGGTGAATAAAAATTAAAAACTGAAGTTTAGAAAAAATCACTTGTTATAGCAGGAAAGTGTATAAATACATAGGAGAGCTCCGAATACCAATTTTGAGGATCCCAAGTCTTATAGCCAACAACATTGTGCATTCCTGAATCTCCCTAAAACCAGAATCTATGCCCCCACCTTTTCCCTTGATATACTTTAGTTTTTAATTTTTATTCACCCTATGATTATTCTGGCTATCAGTGTAACCAATTGTAGAACACCAGTCATCTAGAATAACTGTTATGGTTTGTTGTTATGACAAGATTTAGTATAGTAGCTCACAGCCTGCAGGTACGATCTGCAGAGAGCTGCGTGCTCTAGTGCCAGAGGCCCTGTGTGTTGTCATACACAGTGTGATGTGTGCAACCAGAATATGTACTACATCACTGGCATGTTTATGTCGTAAAGTTTTACTATAGACCTGATCTCGTGTGGTTTACGTAGACAGCGCCACATGCTACTTCTTTCTTATGTCCAGCGTTGGTTGTCAATTTAGGAATAAATCAGGTTACATACTTTTTAAAAATATCTGTTGGTAATCTCCTATTTTATTCTATTTTTTGGGATGCTGAACAGTGTTTTTAAAGCTTTGTCAAGGGACTTTTACCTACTGGCATATTTTATGTGGGGTATCCCATGTACCCATCGCTACCAAATATCAGTAAGTTGTTTAATATTTTCTTGTAATCCAGTCTCGCTAAATGAGGTCATACCACTTTTATGAAATTTTGTGTTCCTTCTGTAGGCAAGTCCAAAGATGCCTAAATACAGTTTAAATGCATCATTGGGAAGTAATAAAAAATTTTAACACTGCAACGAGGATTGCCAGTTTCTTCATTTCATGCATACTGGTTGCGGTATCGACACCGTTGTGAACTGGACAAAGTTTTATCTGTCTGATAATCCATTTCCGGGTTGTTAGAGAATGAACAGTCTGCAGATGTTCCTAAATGAGAAAATGTAAAAATTGTTCAAAATTTCATTCACTTGCTTCTATAAACATATGTGCTAATCAGATCACGGAGGACTGTCCTTTGAAACACTGCAGACAGTGTGGAATGATTTCCCAGGTTCCCATGGCACATTAATGTAGTGCCTTAAGTGATCCCATAAATCATATTCCAACTGACTGACATCAGAGAAATGAGCAGTCATGTACCTGGTCATTCCTTCCTATCACTCTGTCATAGTAGATATCATTCAGTGTGTTTCAATCAATGTGACTGAAATGTGCTGAATATCCATAAAGGATAAACCACATACTAAGGATAAGCCACATACTTCATTGTTTTTGTAGAGATGTGTGTTCTGAATAAAATTGTTGTAGATGGTATGTGTAAGACATGCTAAAACACCACAGAGACATCAGGCAGTCACCTACATTTGAACACTCAGATGAGTATCACGACAACTTGGTTATCTAACAGAAATAATCATTTAAATTATAGGCTAAAAGTGTTAGTTATTGGATTTTGCCTTGAAATGTGTTGCATGTAAACTTTCCTTAATAAATCAAAAATTGGTCATTTCCTTATTGGACTTTTCTTCTTTTAGTGTACAGAGTTTACCTCCAAACTCCTGTAACAGTATTCCTGATACAGTTCATAAAGTGAACTGGCTTTGCTGGAAGAGAAGACAAGAGACTCTTACCACTGAGATTTCCTTTCTGTTTTAAAGAAAACTTCATGACAATTTGAACAATGACCCCATGTGACCAACCATGGAAGTTATTCTTGAAATAATGGCCATTTTCTTTTCACTGCAAAACTGTTCAGCATCTCAGTGGTTGCTTTGATTTCGTTCCATGTCTGAAATCAGTCACTTTTTTAAGTTTAATTTTTAATTCGCAGAACAGTGGGAAAAGCCACACTGGAGCCAGGTCTGGTGATGTAGGAAGGATACAGTTCTGAAGAAGTGTTGCTTAGTAGAAAAGGTTAAGAGTATTCTTGTAGATACTTGAACAGAAGGACTGTTGTGATGAACAATGCCCATTTTACTCTTACATTATTATGACATCCTCTTCATTATAATTCTCTTGAGATGACTCAGTACCTTTAAAGAATGAAGTGTAGTAGAGTAATGACCAAATCAACAGTGTAAGAACTAGTGACAGAGAGAACAGATTCTTTTATGAATGGTATAATAATTTGTGAATTGTTTCACAGGCTAGTTGTAAAAGGTTAATGTGTGATACTAGTTTAAGACTGTTATTTATGTTTCATCTTTGTTCAGTACAATATTTCCAGAGTTACACTTTTTTCTTCTTTTTTTCTTCAAATAAAATGTTTGGCAGTTTTGAGATAGCTGTCTCATAGTTGTTACAATGTAGTAAAAGGAGAGATCACTATTGTGGGAAATACATTTTGTTACATAACAGTGCCAACATTGTAATCATGTGTGTTTCTATATCTGAAAATGTGTTTGTTATATCAGGCTGGGAACCCTGATCACATGAAGATAGTTAAGGACATGGGCATCTCCATTCTGACACTTGCCGATGGACGTGTTCAGCTGCTTCATACTTTTGCCAATGTGAGTTTGCTGTCCCCTATTCCTTACCTATGCAGTGTAATAGCTTCCATATTATTTCTTTTGTTTCTTGTTGGTTCATTTGTAACAAGTTTTGTATATATGTCAAGAAATATTTATAGAAGATATTTTATAAGAGACATTGTATAAAGATATATATTTTTATATGTATATATTTGATTATGAACTATTCCATGGATTTATATTTAATTAAAAGTTAAGCACAGTCTGCCAAGGCACACTTTGTAATAAAGACTTCTCAACAATGATTCTTTTTTAAGTATATTATTTTGTTTGACCAAAATCCCTCCTTGATGACAGTTTTTCCATTTATTCCTTGCCCATCACTTGTATGACACATACATGGCCGCAGCTATTTTGCTATGTTTCTTCCATTTTTGGAGCTTACAAATAAAGCTTTATGCTTCTCTCATGCTTCATAGCTGTATATAGTATGCCAAGTAAACTTTCATGTATATAGTGTTTCCTATGTGGAAAACAAGCTGCCATTTTTATACTCTTTGAACTTTGCCAAATTTTATGAAAAAATTCCCTATGCTAAAGTTGTATATTAAAAATAAATCAATTCATGTTGAAACTTCTGCGTGAAGTTACTGTTAACGTAACTGCTAAAAAACTGCAAGATTATTAGGTATCCTTATTCGTGTATAGGTAGGTATGTTTTTAACTTCATGTACATGTATGACTAGAAAGAAGGGACAAAGTGATCAATTATCATGTGGCACATGCAGATGATTAAAATATAATCCCTACTACATTTTTACCCTAGAATTGGCCAGTACTGAAAGAGGTTCATTCCCATACATACAATCTCATGGGCTTATCTTCAGGCCCACTGAGCTATTTTACTATGCTTCTTTGTGTCGATCATTAGAATTTTTCATCGCAAATAGAGTTACAAAATCCGTTTAAGTATAAATTTTGCATTTTATTTCTGTTTCTCAATGCCCCAGACTCAAATATATTTATTTTTTGAATACCAGTTTTCCATTTAATCACAAATGTTCAGCACCAAAGTCTGATACATTCCAAGCAAATGCTAAAATTTAATTAGTATAGACATACTGTAAATAAACAGAACAAAATGAAAAAACAGTTGAAAGTGTAACTCTAGTGGTGAGGAGGGGGGAAGATTTGTTGCTCTGGACACTGTTTACTGAACTTTCTTCATACACACTTCTAATACCTTAGGTACTTAAATGAAACCCTTTCTATATTGTCTGTAAAACATTAGTAATATTCAGGTTTAAAAATATATGAATATAGTTCTGTCCTTCAGTAATTTAGTTTACATTGTGTGAGTGTTTCCAGGGGCTGTACATTAAAGATTTTTCATTGCTATATGATTGTTTGGTGATTTCAAAATTATGAACAATCTCTGTTTAAATTTGTTGTTTGCCAGTCTTTGATAACATCAAAATTGTAATTGCTTCCAAGTATCTGTTAAACATTTTTTATTTTAAAGACTTTTGCCAAAACGTTTTTCATGTTCAAGAGCTGGTTAGCATAGAATTTCACTCCACTTACAAACTGTATTAAATACTATATATCATGATTAGTGGGTTAGCTTTATTCTTAAAATTTTTAATTCGGTAATTGCATTGAAGTAGATACGTATAGTGGTTACTGTTGTTGATATGTATTATACAAATTCAGCTTGTAACTACAGTTAAAAGCAAACTACTGATTGTGAACTGTTTGGAGGATGGTGGGACCATTGTAAATGGCCTGATAGGGACAGGATGACAGTTGTCAAAAGATTTTAAATTAAATGCTTGTTATAAAAACCACAGTTAAGAAAAATACATTGTATATATACATGATGTTTAAAATGTGATCAATGAGTAACACAGAGTATCCCACTGTTAAAATGTTGTTGTAACTGCCACATATTGTCTAACCAGATAAGTGGGAGACTTTCATCATCCATCAATGAATTGGGAAAATCGCAGTTTTGTGAGTGGTGGGTATGACAAGACACCCTGCAAATGATCATGAAATGCATTCTATGACAACTTTCTAGAGCACATTGTTGAGAAGCCCATTCATGATGGAAAAACATCGGTTCCAATAGCAACAAATAGAGATGATCTCTTGGAGTATGTCAACATAGAAATGTGTCAGTGATGATGAGGCAGTTGTAACAACAACGATTAGCAAAGTACAAACATGTAGAATCATGTTTATATTCAGCAAATTAGATAGAGACAGCAGTATTGTATCTCAGTAAGGAACTCCAAACATTTGGCTCTGTAGAAAAGTGCGTGGAAGAACTGTGGCTCAGGTTTGAAAGAGTAGTTGACCATCCACTTGATAGATATGTTTATGGAGGAGCCTTTCATTGTATATAGTCACTGTAAAGAAACTCCTAAAGAAATATGAAATGCATTTGACTATCAGGAGGGCAATGCATGAAGCCTTCAACAACTAGTGTAGTGGAATATTATGGAAAGATCTCTAAGAAAACCAGTGGCGATTCTGGCCTTGTGAAAAGGCTGTTAGTGGTACAAAAGTTAATGTCCAGATCCTTACGGACAAGACAGGGACTGAAATTGAAGGTGGCAAAGCAAAAGCAGAAAAACTAAACTGTGTTTTTGAATGCTCCTTTACAAATGGAAATCCAGTGTTATTGCCTCAGCTTAACTGTTGCACCATTGCAAAGATGAATGATGTAGATATTAGTATCAATGATGTTGAGAAATGGCTTAAATTACTAAAACTGAACAAAAGCTTCAGGGCTTGATGATGTAATCCCATCAGACTCTATACCAAATATCTGGCTGAGGTAGCGTCTCTTTTAACCCTAATCTACCTACCACAGATCCCTCAAACAAAAGAACGATGTTCAATAGTTGGAAGAAAGCACAGGTCACACCTGTCCACAAAAAGGTTAGCAGATGTGGTCCACAAAACTAGTCGAATATTCTTGACATCCATTTTTTGTGGAACCTTAGAACATATCAGGAAACCCCCAATTCTTTTAAGAATTGATCTTGCTTGTACAAAACAACTTCAAATGTCTGATTTTTCAAATGAGTCAGTTTGTTAAATATTTCTCTTTAAGCATGTAAGAAAGAAAAAGTATAAGAAAGGTTTGAAATAGTGCTTAAAGTTTGTTGGAAGTTGCTAATTGCTCTCATATTATCTCTCATTATCAAACACTGGATGAACATAAACAGGGTAATTTGCACTTCATTTTAAGCAAAAGCTAGTTTTTCATGTACCACAATATTTATGACATCACATCTCCTGAACTATGTATTACACAGTGATATAATTTTGCAGATACATTCAGTGGCATATCTGGATACTGTCTGCAAACTGTGTTGCAAATGGATGTAGTAGTAAAGAACTAATTAGTTTATAAGTCATATCTGATGCTGAAGTCTGACTGCATGAACAGAGAAAATATAGTAAGTAAGTAATAAACACTTTTCCTTTCATCATTTTGTGGAGAGTGTAGTGAGAAAAAGTTTTGTAAAGGTTTGAAATTATGTGTAAAGTTTTTCGGAAGTCACTAAGTGCTTTCATTCTCAAATACTGGATGAATAAACTGTGTGTATTCATGCACTGTCAGTTATGCTGCCTCGAGACACCCAAACAGTTTCTGACTGTAGTACTTGCCCTATTGTGTGAAACTTTTATCATAAGATTACATCTTTCAGTGAGTAGATTATGACAGTATTTTAAATTTAGTCAGTAACTATACAAAGTGATGAAAGTTAAATTTTCTTGCACCTACGCTGCAGCTGGTACCTGGTTCTGGAATAGTGTTTAAGTAATACAGCTTCTAAACTCAAATGTGATATCTCAAACAGGATGACCACCACTGTGACAAACAGCATGGAATCTGAAAATATTCATCATGTGATACCCAGCACACACTTCTCTCACATGATATCCTGGAAGCAGTGGATCAAGGCAATAATGTAGATTCAGTATTTCTTGATTTCCAGAAGCATTTAAATCTGTATGACACCAGAACTTATTTAGAAAGTATGATCGTATGAGGTATCAAGCAAAATTTGTGAGTCGGCAGAGGCTTTCTTTGTAGAGAGAACGCAGCATGCTATATTGGATGGAGAGTTGTCAGCAGGGCAAAAGCACATTGAATGAATGCCAAGGCAATGCATTGAAGTGGATTTAGAAACGAGAAAAAATTATTAAGGTTGCGGCCTAGGAGCATCAGCAGGATATAAACAGGAAATCCAGGGAGAGGAGAATTAGTACATATAGAATCTAAGCTGCATTTAAGAGCAAATTCCTATTAACAAAATACTGTAGCTAGATAAAGACATCCAAATGAGATGAGTGTGGAGTTATTCAAGCTTCCTAACTGTAATTTTTTTATATCTTAATTGTAACATTAACTGCTATAACTGATATAACTTTATGTAGGTGTCCCTAATATTGTTAGGTAACATACAGAATAAAGTTTCCGGAATGAATTTCCACTCTACAGTGGAGTGTGTGCTGATATGAAAACTCATGGCAGCTTAATACTGTGAGCCAGACTGAGACCGCAAGTTTTGCAGGGGAACATATGTGAAGTTTGAAAGGTAGGGGATGAGGTATTAGTGGAAGCAAAGCTGTTACTACAGGTCATGAGTTGTGCTTTGAGTACCTCAGTTGGTAGAGCACTTGCCTGTGAAAGGCAAAGGTACCGAGTTCGAGTCACAATTCGGCATTCAGTTTTAATCTGCCAGGAAATCTGGAGATATGTCTCTTCTCAATTTTCATTGGGTGTAGAGTACTATTTATAGCATTGAAATTCTGGAGGTAGCAGGGTAAAATACAGAGGGGGAGGGGAGGCTATTTACAATTTGTACAGAAATGGGATGGCAGTTATGACACTGTTCTCTGAGTCAAGGGGCAGGAAGGGAAAGCAGTGGTTGAGAAAGGAGTGAGACAGGATTGTTACCTATTCCCAATGTTATTTTGCGTGCACACTGAGCAAGCAGAAAATGAAATGAAACAAAAGTTTGTGGTAGGAATTGAAGTTCAGGGAGAAGAAATAAAAACTTTGAGGTTTGATGATGACTTTGTAATTCTGTCAGAGACAGCAAAAGAGTTGAAAGAGCAGTTGAATAGAATGGACAACATCGTGAAAGGAGGATATAAGATAACACCAACAAAAGCAAAATAAAGGTAATGGAATTTAGTCGAAGTAAATCATGTGATGCTGACGGAGTTAGATCAGAAAACAAGACACTTAAAGTAGTACATAAGTTTTGTTATTTGGGCAGCAGAATAAATTATGGCTGAAGTAGAGAGGATACAAAATGTAGACCGGCAATGACAAGCAAAACGTTGCTGAAGAAGAGAAATTTATTAATATCAAATGTAGACTTCAATGTGGGGAAGTCTCTTCTGAAGGTATTGTCTGGAGTGCAGCAATGTATGGAAGTGAAAATGGACAATAAACAGTTCTGACAAGAAGAGAAAGGAAGATTTTGAAATTTTATGTTCCAGAATAAGATCATGTAACTAAAGAGGAGGGCACTGAATAGAATTGGGGAGACAAGAAATTTGGTGCACAACTTGACTAAAAGAAGGGATCAATGATAAGACACATTTTGAGACGTCAAGGGACACCAGTTTAGTGTTGGGGGAGGGGGGGGAGAGAGAGAGAGAGAGAGAGAGAGAGAGAGAGAGAGAGAGAGAGTGTAGGAATATATTCAGAAGGATGTAGGTTGCAGTAGTTTCTCGGAGATGAAGAGGCTTGCACAGGACAGGATAGATTAACATGCGAGTCTCATCAAACTAGTCTTCTGACTGAAGACAACATGTGGAATACTGAATTTTTGGACAGAAAAAAGATAGATAGAAGGAAACTCACTGAACAATTATGGAGGTATCCAGAAACAACTAGAATATTTAAAACAAAAATGTTAATTAACAAAAGTAACTGGAATATTTAAAGCAAATATGTTAATTTCGCATGCAGATACTTTCATCTCATATAATCTCCATTAGATACACCATACTAGTTCCAATGACAGTGCCACCATTGGAAACATTATTGGAGATCTTCAACTGGAATGTTTTTTGTGGTCTGCTGTAATTTGACCTCAGCGTCAATCAGTCGGCAAAATATAGTCTTGCGTAATCTCCTCAAATAATAAAGTTTTAAGTCATGAGAGTCAGTTAACGTTGGTGGTACAAGTCTTTTGTACACAATCAAATAAATGAATGAGCATTGTCTAAATGTGTAATCTCACAAAGCATGTCTTTTGTGGGCTCAGTGATGGTGATGATTTTCATTGGCTGGACTGCTGTTTCATATACCTCGTACTAAATCATAAGGCATCTCATCACCAGTTACAGCTCTAGAAAGAAAATGTGGATCATCTTGCAGTATCCTTCAGTCACGTTGCATATTGATATTAAACAGTTAACAACTGTGATACATGTCATCACCAGTCACAGTTCTAGGAAGAAAAGGTAGTTCATTTTGCAGTATCATTCAGGTCATTATACACAATGATATTAATATTAAACAATAAACAATTGTGGTACAAATTTCACAGTAACTAGTTTCATATTCAGTTTCTACATTAGAATATGCTGGTGTACGATATTTTAGTATTCATGTTTGTGAAGTATTTTCAGCATTTGTCTTCTTTCAGGTTGACCAGGTCAAAAAGAATTTTCAAGTAATAACCCCCGCCCACCTTCCATTTGAAACATGGAATCCACTCGTAGGCTTGAATTTTGCGTAAATATCTTCTTTAAGTCACACTTCCAGTTTTACTACAGTCTCAACTGCATATTTATCAAAGTTTGTGCTCTGTTTCTAATGACCTTGTTGTAAACTGTAATCTTTGATTCTTTCTTCTTTCCTTTTAGTAGGATGATCAATTGAGATGGCAGTGTTGTTGTGACATTGGATCTATATTCCCAAGAAGTGCTGTTAAAATCTCCACCAGGCCATCTTGATGTGTGTTTTACTTTAAATGAAAGTTGTGATAATCCCTTCAACAAAGTAATGGTCAATTTTGTTTCCATCTTTGTCCCAACTAGCCAGTGCTTCATCTCTAATGACTTCCTTTCTTCAGTAGTGTGGTGCACAGCCACCTTTTATCTTCTAAAGAAAAATGTTTGTCTTCACAGTAATAGTTGTCTTCTGATATCAGAAATTGTGTTGGTCTTTTTTCAGTACTTCTAAAACAGAAACTGTTGTCTTAATTAACAAATTCTGCAACAGGAACAAGTGTGGTGATTGCTGTTGTCTTGTGAAGGGAAACAGTATCAGTCCTGTTGTGCTCTGCAAATCAAAGGTCTTGATAACACCATCAAAAAAGCAACATGCCAATAAAAGTTTGATAAGAAAATAAAGGTAACCAGAATGTGTCGAGATCCACTACTTATATTTCGAAGGATATCAGTTTAAAATACTGGTACTGTTTCTTAAGAACTGTACTATCCATGAATTGCGGTGTACTATTCTGCACTATTGTTATTGTGTTACTGTTATTACTTATGAAATATGTGATAGCTATATGAAAGCACAGAATACATTATCTCGCAACTCTCCAACTCTTAATTTCAAAAATTTAATCATAATACATGTATTAATACAATGAACAACTAGGGTAATTTATTTTAACATTTTTCTCATTCTCAAGTTTCTGATACTGAATTAGCCTGTACCCAACAACGTCGTCATCTACTCTGTTCAGAGAGAGAGAAAAGGGGGGGGGGGGGGAGGGGGGTAGATACAGAATACTTTGGAGTGCATCCCAGCCCCCCTCCCTCTTCCTCTTCCTCCTCTTCCTCTTTGCACCCAACTCCCAGCAACTGGCAAATATTTCACCCAAGAACATTATTTTGCTTTTGATTTTCTCTCTAAAAAATAAATAATTAAAAAATTAAACATGAGTTACTGTTGCCCTCACTGTTCATGTGCTAACACAACAGTCAACACTGAATGTTCGATGTGTACCCTGAAGTGCGAGAGACAGACATATCACCAGAATGATACTATTTGCTAGCTTTTTGCTCGATGCACTTTCTCTTGCAACTGTGCCTCGCTGCCTTACGTGCTTTGTTGCATGGTAACTACTGTAATACCGTCAAGGCTTCTTATTTATTAAAGAAATTTTAATTAATTAAATTTTTGGCTACAAAAATTAATCTTCAAAACTGTGTTGTAATTAAGAGAGCTGAACGAGTTAAAATAGTTGAAGACAAATAAAATGATAACCATTTGCGATAAACCTGATTATATAATTCTTCTTATTCGTGTTTGTGGCCTGTAATGCAACTTCAGTGCCAAATCACTTCCCTGGTTGTCAAGCCCACAATATGATTAAAAAATGTAATCTACACTACAAAATAAAAAAATTGAAACTAATAAAATTTTCTCCAAAAGATTTCTTGGAATATTGCTGTTATTTACGGCCTGCTACACTCGTATACCCAAATGCTGCAGTATGGCAGAAAGCACTGAAAATCATACAAGTCATTTTCCGTATCACTGAATGTGTGGGAACAGTTATTTTAATATTGGAACTCTTGATCTAAGATATTGTTATAACAATATTTTCAACAAGAGAGGAATATTCACTTACCAGTAACTGAAACAGGGATAGCAGGAGCAGAGCTGATGGTACAATTTACAAAGGAAAACAAAATCCAGCTGATTGTGCACTTTTGAAGCTCTCATCCTAAATTTCTTCATGTGGAGAATGGAAATATGAAGGATGAAGGATAAGAGACAATAATTTAGGACTGTTTCTAGTGCTTTTCATGCCTTTTTATGGAGGAATTGGAATGATTTTTGTGCCCTTCAGTTTTCCTGATCTTTCTGCTTATGAAGGCATTTTTCAAAATTCTGAAAATTGAAGGTTCAACAAAATGTTTTAAACATTGGTGCACATCAACTCTGTTCCAGTTTGTTTCTCTTCCAAGAACTGGTAACATATATTGCCAGTGTCATTTAAGATTTTTATTTTGAACGGATGTTTTTTATTATAATTCTTGGCATTTTGGATACAGCATCACTGCAAAGCATAGAAGACCTGCTCTTTCCTTTTTCTATTTCCACCTCCTGCCTTTCATCCTCCTCCTCCTCCTCCTCCTCCTCCTCACCACCACCACCACCACCACCACCGCCACCATACATGATGATGGTCCAACTTGTTCCTGTAAAGCTCAGTGCAGCAATTTGACACAAGGAAAGTGTTTATATCCTGTTCTGTGGGAAGAAAATTGTCTGTTGCTTGGCATTTTGCTTTGTATATTTTTCTGAATTTTCATAAGTTTGTCAAAGAAAGAGGCTAGTGCAATACTGTTGTTTTCTGTTCTCAGCTTTTGACCATTTATTATTTCCATACTTCTTTTTATTATTTAATGGCTTGTACTACACACTACTTGTTATGTGCTTGGGAAAAGAAAACATTTCTTTTGCTTTTGCTCTAATAATGACTTCCAACCCCTCATCAGAGTTAACTTAATTTTTTTTCCACTGAAACACTGATTTGTTGAAGATGTGCTGCTGCCCCTGAATTTCTGTGTTTCACAGTGGTGACATTGCATATAATTTTGTGTGTTTGTTTTATGGTTTCTCAGTTTCTTTCATAAGTTGTGACCTGTGACAGGTATATTATATTCAAAGAACAACACACTGCTTCTTTATCTATCTCTTGGATATCATTTCGTTTTCTCTCAACTACACTTTCCAAACTGACTTCCTTATATAAGGAGATATTCATGCAATTTTCCATTATGCTGCTTACAGGATTAATATAAACTAGCAAATGGGGAATTGGCTCGGCAAATCGTATTGCAGACAGTTTACAACAGTCTTCTAGACTCAGTTACAAAACACAGACATACAGAATTAAAGTATGTATTTGCAGGTTCCATTTTGCACAATTACATCCAGTAATTGTCAGGCAGTAAATACAGCAAGGAATTCAGTTAATTTTTAATTTTTTAATAATATCATTCTCACTCTCATCTGTGATTTTGTTTATTTATAAGCCAGTCCTAACTTTCTTTTTTTTCTCTAGTATGTGTTACATGTTTCGTAACTGAATTACTGCTCATCGATTGGCACTTAATGTCAGCATATTTTGCTATTAGGAGACATGTTTGTAATGGTCTGTGTACTACTTGACTGAGCATATGACGTAGTGCTTGAAGGGGTGATGGGGGTTCAAATCTCATCTGGCCATCTGTACTTTGGTTTTCTGTGGCTCCCCTAAATTACTGTGATCTAGCTCTAATTAACTTGACAGTGACATGACCAGAAGCTCTATCTTTCTTCCTTTTTATACTGTTTCTTATCATTATTAGCATCATTTACAAAAAGATTTTGAAAGAAGATAACTGCTGTTAAACAATGCATGAAATACACAATCAAACACCATTTTAAGTGGTAAACAGCAAATAGTTTTCACATTCATTAAGCTGTGTAAAAACTGGAAAAACTTCCCAGGAAATGCCGCAAGTGATAGGTGAACACATCAGCAGATCTATTGATCACATTATTGACTGTCAACTTCCTTACCCTGGACAGTAGAATGATAATTAGTTTCAGAAGAATGTCCCACAACTCTATATCTATTCTTGGCTCTTTAAAATTGTCTATTTCTTCTATTAATTGTATCATTGCCTATCATGATTTGTGATTTTTATTTGTTATCAATAAAAATTATGGTAATGACTTCAAGGAGAAGGAGCTGAAAGGAAATGAAAATGGGCATCATTGCAGCTGTGCTCTGTAACTCCAATACTTAAAGCTCAGGTATTATTTTGGTTGCAAAAGATGCTAAAATACATATAATAATTTACATGAAACTGTTCTCATCTTATAATGTTGAGCTGCTGTTAGAATACCGCATGGTAGGCAGCATACTGAAGGCTTACCTACATTCTTATTTGTTAATACTAAGGAAAGTATTTAAAATAATAATGTACAGAAAGCACTAAAATTATATGTTCCACCTATACTGTCAGATGTCTTGCCTTTCAGTTGTAATGCCCAATAAATATTCGGTTTAGTGAGCAGTTCATTGTTTAAACCACCCTTTGGTTTTTCTAGAGGGTATGTTGTTAATTATGATATCATATATAAAATTGCTTTGGTTCATCTATAAAAGACAAAATTCATTTACTTTCTTACATTGCACTGACGATTTTAAGCATAATTCCATTATATAGTTTGCCTGTATCAGTTTTGTATGCCTTCTTTGTTCACTTTTTACGGTGCTGCCCATTGCAAAATTGGCACTACAGTAGGTTGTCAGTTTGCATGGATTTCTGACAAACAAATTTTCATTTCACTTACTGCCACTGAGAGGAGTGGGAGTTCCAGATTCCTGTCACTAGCTGGATAGTACCTGTGAAGCAAAGCAGTAGAACATATTATATGAGAAAAGCAATCTGTTAGTTGCTGCATTACAAGTCCGACTACAGAACGCAACTTTTGAAGTTAAAAGAATCCTTTATGTATGCTCATGCTATTTCGTAAAATGTCGAAGTCATATTTATCAGCTAGTTACCATGTATTTCAATTACTTCCATTTCCTCGGTATGTGCAAAAGTCTGAATCATAGTACAACTACCTTTCACTTATTTTTATAAAGTCAAATTGGCACTACCAAGAGTTAAAACAGTTAAGACTCAATTAAGGCATACTATATGTGGAGTTAGGTTTTACTTGTGTCAGGATTTCCCCCACTCAAAGGAAATTGCCACAGTTTATCCTCGTACCTTCTTCCATGAAAAGAGGAGAACAGCTATAAACTGATGGCACAAACATAAAGGAGTGCACATTGTTATAACTCAGTAAAACTGAAATAAATTTCAGGACAGTATAAGCTACTTAGCACTAAAGGAACGAAGTTTAAGCTGTAAAGAAAAGAAGAAAAAAATGTTCTGATGACATACATCACCAGGGCACAGTAATAAGCATCAGCAGAATCAGTTTTACTGTTTTACAAAAAAATAATTGGTTATTCTAGTTTCTGCTCACATTTAACACTAGAATTTATTTTAAAAATGACTTGTATATGTTAAACACTTCCTTTTCACAGATTTGTTTTTGTAATTAGTGTTTTCCTGCTCATTACACCTTTACCACAAATTTAATGTAAGCTACATTCTGGCATGCATTGATGTTTCTACATTATTTCTCTTGACAGTCATGTAATAAGACACTGGGTTTTTCTATTTAAGAAAGTTAACATGTGGGCTGAAGAGAAACCAATACTTTCAATCCAGAAATATCTGTTACATAACTGTGGCTTACACATACTGTACAAACATCATA
Organism: Schistocerca serialis cubense; assembly: GCF_023864345.2. Taxonomy (NCBI): domain Eukaryota; kingdom Metazoa; phylum Arthropoda; class Insecta; order Orthoptera; family Acrididae; genus Schistocerca; species Schistocerca serialis. The sequence continues at coordinate 322,930,844 of NC_064642.1, read as the reverse complement.
GTTCTCATTTGTAATGTAAAAAAGTGTCTACCAATGTGTTGTTCCATTATTATAGTTTTCCAACTTCTCTGTGCATATACTTTGGATGCTTGATGAGGAGAATAGAGAGAGTTGTGGTGGAACACCCATGTCTGGGCATACATGTATACAGTCTTGATTTCTGTGTAATGTATCAGGATGCCTTTCATAACACCAACCAAGATACCACCGTGATTAAAATGCTGCACTTATAATAAAGAAAAGTTAGTTTCAGATCCACGTCAAAGCATCCTAATATAGATCTGTCATGGGTCCTTTAAACTTTTCAGGTGAATGCTAGGATGTTTCCTTCAAAGCGGCCGCATTCAGTTTCTTTGCACTTCCGAGACTTTGCACTTCTGAGAAGACTAATGCAAATTGATGCTCCATATACAATGACTTTGATGTCAACACTCCATTAACAATTTTCCTCTTATTTTCAGCTTTGTTATGTAGCAACTAAATGTCCCTTTTTAACTAGGAAATACGGCGTATTTCCTTTTTGAAGATTAAAACCATTTTATCCCATTGGCTGTTTTGAATTTTAGAATGAATTTTCTCTATTTCATTGTACATTTATTATACATCATCAGCTAATTTCAGACCATGAGAATTATTAAATGCTTCATTTGCATTAAAAATCAAAGTTCTATCTAAATTTCAGAACCATTTCAATAGCTTCGTCCTTATACTTTTGTATTTGACATTGTAAAATAAGCTGCTTCTAGTCAGAGAAACCAAGTTTATCAAAAATAACAAAACTAAACATTGCGGCAAAAATTAATACTACTTTGAGTACAGCTGGAGAAACCATAATGAAGAAAGACTCTATATTCTTGTTATTTCAGGCCCAATCCCAAGCTGATGCAGAAGAAGGATTATTGTTTATGCAAGAGATGGTGGAATTAAGCCGGTCTCAAAGTCAACAGCATGAAGCACCACCACAAGCAGTGTTATTTAAGAGGGAAAATGAAAGAGTACTGTTGAATGCAGGCCCAGCACATTTTGGGCAGGAACTTCGTAATGGAGAGAAGGTGTGTAAAAAAAAGTGACACACAATAAAACTTATTGTATTATAATACTTTTTTTGTCCCTTGTACCACATCTTCCACCCCAAAAAGTCTTAATTAATAACAACTGGTAAAATATTCAGTTGTACCAACAGTCCATCTACTGTTACCAAACATTTACTTGTTCTAAAATTAGTGCAAAACAGATTGTACAGTTTTATTTTTTCACTATTCATTATCAGTTTTGTGACTGGTATTACTTCTTGTATATCTATCTGTGTTTAGCCATCTCCATTATCTGTTAGTGCATTTTAGCCATTTTCTTACTCTTCAGAAGTTTTTATCTGTAATCAAAAAAGAAAAACTGAAGGAATGGACAATTTTTTGGTTTGCAACATTTTACATAAATGCTTTGCATTCTATATGACTGCATTCACAATTAAATTTTGCTTTCCTAGGTGGGTAGGTGGTGTTGATAACATCTAATAATCAGACAATGGAAAATCCAGGATGGAATGTAACAGTATTATGAAAAGGAAAGTTGCTAATCACCATATAGCGGAGATGCTGAGTTGCAGATAGGTACAATAAAAAGAATGTCATAAATAAGCTTTCGGCCAGCAAAACCTTCATCAAAAATAGATGACAGACACACACATACACACTCTCACGCAAACGCAACTCACACACACGTGACTGCAGTCTCTGGCAGTGTGGCTTCACTTGCTGTAGACTGCAGCCATATGTGTGTGTGTGTGTGTGTGTGTGTCATCTATTTTGGATTACGGCCTTGCTGGTGAAAGCTTATTTGTAACAGTCTTTTTGTTGTGCCTATCTGCGACCCAGCATCTCTGCAATATGGTGAGTAGCAACTTCCTTTTCCGTAGTAATGTAAGATCTAATAATTGATCTTATAAATTTGTAAATCAATTATAATCGAATACAGAAGTGTGTTAAATCCACAGAAAGGAAGACAGGCTGGTCAGTTGGTATGACTTTCAGTATAGCCAGTAGACAGACCAAAAATTATGAAAACAAACTTACTTTCACAATCGCAGGTTCCTTCCTTGGAGGAAGAGCGGAGGAACAAAGTGAGAGAGATAGTTTTGTATTCAGCATCAGTTGTTATCCTCCATGCATTTTGTGCATTTGCTCTTAACCTGTGTCCAGAGTGACTTATCCTTCCCTCTTCCTATTCCTTGCAATTTCTTCCTTTACTGTTGCTACTGGTTGTATTGTGAGTTGCATCTCTCAAACCTAATGACTGGTAAAATCATCTCAGTTTCTTATAAACTAATAAGATGGTGTGGTTTTTGTCAGCTACTGCACTGTTCTTTAGTGAATTAGACTATCATTATTGTAGAAAGTGTTTTGAACTTTCTCCTTCTTTGAAAGACAGAAAAGAAATTGGAAGCTATTTAAATATCAGATATCACTCTTACCATCTGTTCAGAACTTATTACTAAAAAAAGAAAAGAATCTATGATTATTTCAGTAAAAAATCAATTTAATCACTGCATTTTAAAATACATTTGTTGTGGAAACATGTAAATATTAGTAGTTCATTGTTGACAGTAACAACTGTTTCCCTCTCCAGATCAAGGGGCAGGTTGCAATTGCAGATCCAATACGATTGTGTCAGGATGCAGTAAACCCTTCAGAGCTTGTTGGCCATATAGCAATTATGGAGCGTGGAGACTGCATGTTTGTTGACAAGGTAAGGGCATTAACAGTGCTTTAGAGGCATTGTAAAGTTATCCTACTCTTGCTTAATTATTAGATTTATTGTTTACTGAGAAAATCTCAAATTAAGCATACTTACTTTCTCACATCATTATTTCCGGAAAGCATTACAGTGTATTTTACAGCTCTGAAATAAGATTGCTCATTTGGGTGGGGTTTCGATTAGGGAAGCAGTGGGGAAGGAATGTCACTTTCACAGTACTGTTAGTAACAGAAAATGGGTTGTATTTCAAAAATCATCCCAACATTCAGCTGAATTGATTTATGGAAATGGCACATGACCAGATTATTAGTAATTTTTTCAAGATGTCACTCAACCAGGAGTGAAATGGCCCGGGTAGAGTAGTGTTGAGTTTTATTGGTCCTGGTAATCATATAGTACACAAGTAGCACATTCTGATGTAGGACAAGTTAATGTATACCAAATATATTATATTTTAATTTGCATTACTTTCATTATTTCTACATTGAATGATCACTGAGTTACAATGTACAGAGTAAATATTGTACAAAAATAAAGAGTAGATATTTTAAAGCAGAAAGAGCATATACTGTACTGGCAGAATTAGTATTTGTATTACAGCAACATTTGCATGGTAAATCATCAAAGTTCTAGTAACATTTATATGATACATCAGTAAGGCAAAGACACAAATCGTTAGTGAACTTCCTGAAGGAACTCGTGGAGGCTATAGAAGCAGTGATGAGTCAAATATGCCTTCGCAGTTGTCTTGAAATTTGCCAGGTCATTTAGTGATTTAATTTGTGGAGGAATTTTATTATAAATAACTTTCCCATTATACAGGGTTCCTTTTTTATTCAGGGCAGTGTTGGTGGGCTCTAAATGAAAGTTTACTTGTTGCCTGGTGTTATCAAGTGGGTATTTTCATTTTTCTGGAAGAGACTGGGATTTTCCATTGAATATTTTTTCACAAACATGGTTATCTCAAACACACATATACATTTAATTGGGAGGATTTGTAGCTTTCTAAAGAGTGGTCTTCAGGTTTTGTTCCATTTTACACCTTCCATTATTCTTATAATTATTTTTTGTAGCCTAAAGAGCTTTTGGCTTAGAGAAGAGTTACCCCAGAAAATAATTCCATATTTCAGTCGTGAGTTTATGTAGGTATAATGCACAGTTTTCAGAGAATCTTTGTTGCAGCTTCTCTGTAATGTTCTCCTTAAGTAGCATGTAGTGCTTAATTTCTTACAGACTTTTTCAATATGCATCCCCCATTTAAGGTTATCTTGGAGCCATACTCCCTAGAACTTAATGTTGTCTATATTCTGAAGGTCTTTGTCAGTTATCTGAATTTGAACAGTTTTCTCACCTTTTTTCACATTATAGAAATTTGGTGCCACTGTCTTACTTGCATTTATTTTCAGTTTTCAATATTGTTCAGTGTCTCTGTTGTAGACTTCTGAGGCATTTCCATTTCTTTCCCACTCACTAGCACACTTGTATTGTCAGCAAACTGAATGATGATCTCACAGAATTTGTTTATGTCATTCACATATAACAGAAATAGAAGAGATCCCAGAACTGAACCTTGTGGCACTCCATATTTAAATGGTTTCATAATTTGAATAGTGTTCAGTGAGTTTGATGGAATTTTGATGTTGCACTTCAACCACTTGTTTTTGACTGCTTAGGTATGACTTTATCCAGTTGTTAGATGTTCCTCTAATTGTGTGATCTATGATATCAAAAGTCTTAGAGAAATCTAGACATATTCCAATGACATTTTTGTTATTGTCTAGTTTCTGAAGTACTTCACTTAATAGTTCAAAAATTGCTGTGTCAGTTGATCAGTCTTTCCTGAAACCATGTTGTGCTGTGGATAATATTTTCTGCTCTTCCAGAAAATCTACTACTCTTTCCACAAGCTGTGACATTGTTGCGAATAAAACAGTGACTGGTATAGACAATAAGTTTCCTTTAATTTACACAAATGTTTTGTGAACAGATTACCGGTTTTGGTCTACAATGACCATCATCAGATCTGTTTTTATAAAACAGATGTTATAAGAGAATGGAAATATCCATAGTACACTACTTTCATTGTGTCTGTTTTTTTTATTCTAAATGTGTTGATTTACAGCCGTTACGTGTCCTGTGATCGTTTTATCTAACTACTGAAAATATTGCTTGTTAATAAAAAAGTCAGTTGAATTTCCCCTACTAGCAGTAACTACACTAATGCAGATACATAAATTATTTTGGTTAAGAATAAGTTATAATGCAATCATAAATAATGTTCAGTAGCAACCCGTATGTAACTGACTGGTGGTGGAAGGCAGGCTTAAGAGAATTCATATTTCCTGCCTCTAAGGGAGATGCCATAAGCAAAATCACCTCAGAAATGAAGTGTAGAAATTTAGGTATCAGTATGCTAATCTACCCATAAAATAAATACAGTTATTTATTGAAGACAGAACATGTTTATTAATTATGCATTTAAATCTGTTTGCATTCATAATTCATTTGCCTTCAACATGCCAATTGCGTATGTGTACAACAGGCAGTGAGTTAACTGAAACTATCTCATTCGAACATGGCAGGATATTCATTTCGTGAACAGGCAGACCTCATTTTTATGTATGGTTGTGTGAATAGTAAAAGACACAAGATTTCATGGCTGTATCAGACAGCATTTGTAGAATGAAGACAGTCAAGTTCTGCAATCTTTGGTGCTGTTTATTATCACGTTTTTGAGACAGGATACATAGCACCACATACTATTAGCTGAGGAAGCCTGCTTGTTGCTCAGACATCTGACAAGGAAGACCATGTTCTATGGGCTGACAAAGAAGAGCCGCATATCATCACAAGACAAATGGCCGTGGCATTTTGGCACATCTCCAAGTCCAGTATGGAGAATAATGCGCAAGCATCCCATGTATCCATATCATCTCTGACATGTGCAAGGCCTTATGCCTGCCAATCACTTACCACAGGAGAACTTCTGCCTATGATTTGTTGCACAAACTGCAAATCCTTTTCCAGAGTGAATTTTCATGCTGCAGTGATATGAAACTTCCTGACACATTGAAACTGTGTACAGAACTGGCACTCAAATCCTGGACCTCTGCCTTTAGTGGGCAAGTGCTCTACCAACTCAGCTTCCTGAGCATGATTCATGACCCCTCCTCGCAGCTTTACTTCTGCCGGTACCTAATCTCCTACCTTCCAAACCTGACAGAAATTCTCCTGTGTAACGTGCAGGACTAGTGCTCCCACATTGCAGAGACATGGCATAGCCACAGCCGGGGGATTGTTTCCAGAATAAATTTTCACTCTGCAGTGCAGAGTGCACAGATATGAAACTTCCTGGCAGGGTAAAACTGTCTGCCAGACTGGAACTCAAACCCGAGACCTTGCCTTTTCTGGGCAAGTGCTCTACCAGCTGAGCTACCCAAGTATACAGTTTTAATCTGTCAGAAAGTTTTGTTCCAGTCCATTGTTTGTCTCTTCATGTTTGATCAGAAATGAGGCAATATATAGAAGATATGGAAGAACAAATCTGCACAACCAGAATGTAAGAGCTGACCACAATACTTGTACTGCCATACAGGCTAGATAATAGCAGCAGTCTGAGGTTAATGTGTGAACTGGATTTGGACGCCATCTGGTAGGGCCATATATTCTTCCAGCATGTCTTGCAGGTGCTGACTACAGAGATTTTATTCAGAACACCCTCCAAGGCCTACTATAAGATGTGCTCAAGCAATAATAAGATGGGACATGTTTCTGCAAGATGGTGCTCCAGCACATTTCAGTCTTGACGTTCAAAATGCTGTGGCTGGTATCTACCATGACGTGAGGAGGACCAGTTCCATGGCCTGCATATTTCCCTGTCCTCTGTCCTTTGGATCATTATCTCATTGAATATTTGTTGAATATTTGTTGTGAGCGAAAGCTTGAAATTTGTGTGTGTGTGTGTGTGTGTGTGTGTGTGTGTGTGTGTGTGTGTGTGTGTGTGTGTTTGTTATTGTTATTGTTTCTATCAACGTACCAATGCTTTCGTTTGGTAAGTTACAGAATCTTTGTTTTTAGATACATTTTTCCCACGTGGAATGTTTCCCTCTATTATATTCATACTATTAATTTGTTGTCTACACAACTGTCACAGTCTGTACTTGGACATGAAGAAAAATTTTTCCTGAAATTTGTAGATTTTATTGCGTGCCATTATTTCATTAATTTATTGTGTGTTAGTACAATGGATGCTTCCTGAAAACATTGGCTTTTGGGTGGTGCACATCTTTTCTGCTGGTGTTGTTCATCCCTTAATCTCATCTGTGACCTCGGATTGTAAGACTGATGACCTCACTGTTGGGTTCCCTCTCACCTGCGCCCCACAACCCCCCTCCCCCCACCCCACCCCCACTCCCACCCATCAACCAACCAACCATCTCTTCTGCATATATTCGTAGCCCATATTTAAAAAGATAAAAAAAAACTGAAATAACAATATTCAAAATAAGTTCGGAGGTGGTTGTGATGTTTTGGTAGTGTAGTAACAAATAACGAGTGCCATTAAAAGAAAATACAAAGTCATCCTCACATGGAGGCCTCTTGAAAGTAGGCATCACAGTAACTCTTGAAACTGCATTTTCATGCTTTAGGCAAAGTATGCTTGTATTTTATATTCTTGTTACACATACAATAGACACAAGGTTAAAAAGAAACATGTTTGCAATTCTTTTTTGGAAATGTCATGCTTGTTCGATGAGACACAGTCACTGTAAAGTTGCCATTCCCATATTGAAAATGTGTTGTGACAGTTTGTTATTGAAGTGGTCAGAAATACATTGTCTTATTTATCATCATTGTCTCATGATATCACCAAATAAATAACATGAAATCAACAGTAAAAAAATGTAGTACAACCAAGAAATTTTAACTTAGAATGTGCAAGAGAGCCGGCCGCGGTGGTCTAGTGGTTCTAGGCACGCAGTCCGGAACCGCAGGGCTGCTACGGTCGCAGGTTCGAATCCTGCCTCGGGCATGGATGTGTGTGATGTCCTTAGGTTAGTTAGGTTTAAGTAGTTCTAAGTTCTAGGGGACTGATGACCACAGAAGTTAAGTCCCATAGTGCTCAGAGCCATTTGAACCATTTTGTGCAAGAGATATAAATACTTTCTACCTCTGTTTATTCTGTCTGTTGCCATTTCACTTACTTTCACATACAGAAATTAATAGCCATATTCGTTATAAATTTTGACCTTCTAGTTTCCAATTGTTGTGCTATTTTTATGAGTGAATTAATGTTAGCAGATTTTATTTTTTTTAACTGGCATGTTTTGTTACATAGGCCCGCAGAGCACAGAAGGCAGGAGCAATTGCTGGTATTGTCTTGGACAATACAGTTGGATCTTCATCTGCTACATCACCAATGTTTGCGATGTCTGGAGATGGAACTGATGATGTCAAGATACCTGTTGTATTTCTGTTTCATGATGACGCTGTGAAGTTTCTTTCCTCTGTTAAACATAATAAGCAGCTAGAAGTTACTTTGACTGATATGATAACTGCCAAGAAAGGTATAAATTTATATACATACATATTTTTCTAATGCATAGATTATATTTAATCTAAATAGAAGGAATAGATAAATTAACACAGTCACTAAAATGGTGACATATTTCTTTATTTACAAAGTGTTCAGCTACTTACACTGTCTTCTTAATAAAGGGGCTTTTCAATAAATAATACCCCACAATTTTTTCTCAGAACATATTAATTCTTTTGAGTTGGGATTTGGTTACAATAATAGTCAACATTTCTTTTGCTTGTAGAATTCTTGGGTGTCTGCCCAAATCGTGCCAAGTTCACCACCATATTTAGGCAAATGGACTCATTACCATCTTCATGTGGTTGCTGATGGTTGCTGCTCCACTCCTGTTGGTATCCTATATATGTTGGCCATTATCCGATCAGTCACTTTCCTCTTGGTCCGCAGCTCATGGTCTAGTGGCTGGCGTTGCTGTCTCTGGATCACAGGGTCCCGGGTTCAATTCCTGGCCAGGTTGGGTATTTTCGCCGCAGCGGCAGTTGCGATGCCTGACTGCAAAATGTGATCCGCAATGTCTGGGCTATCGCCATTGGGTGCTGACCTCACTTTACAGGATTACTTTTCTTTTTCTGGGCTTAGGGCAGGGCTCCTCACCTGACGTAGCTGTAGGCTGCTATCTTTGTTTGTTAGACCATCTTGGAATTTAATTTCAAGGGCCTCTTTAATCACACAGTGACAACAGGAGGAAGGTTGCGTAATGATATTGGTTTTATTGTAATGTACAGTATGGCCAATTTTTTATTCTAGTCAGCCATGGCTGATTTGGTAGTCTGGCGTGATTTAGTTTGGTGTTTATGTTCATGGCACCTCTCCTCTACCATACATACAGTTTCCCAATATATGCTTCACCTCAGTGACAGGCAATTTTGTAGACCACTGCTGTGCAAAGGCTAGGTCATCCTTTATTGAAACTAGAGATGTCAAGGTCTTAGGGGATGGGTGAAATACACATTTAACTTTGTGTCACTCCAAGATTTTGGTGACTTTTCTGGAGGTGCTGGTGGCAGATTGCATGCACGCTGGTGATTTATGTTACTCTTTATCTTCCTGTTGCTGTGTACTTACAACTTATCTAAATGCACACTTTATCTGCCTGCTCCTGTACACATTTCTTCAGGTCCTTCATCTCAGTTGGAAGACTGTCTCAGTCACAGATGGCTCGCGCCCTTTGAACAATGTGCATAAAATGCCTTCGCGCTGGAAGTTGTGGGACTACTGGAGACATGTATGTACAATTAAATGTGTGTAGGTTTTCTGTACACACTATGTCTCAGCTTTCCACATGGGTACTGTGTCGCCAGGACATCAAGAAACGAAAGTGTGCCATCCTTTTCCTCATCCATTATAAACTGTATTTTAAGGTATTGTGAGTTGAGGTGAAGGAGAAATTTACGTATGCTTTCCCATCCAGCTGGACAGATGATCAATGTGTGATCTAAGTAATAGTAGAGACAAGTTGCTTTTATTTGAGCTTGCTCCAGAGCCTGTCCTCAAAGTCTTCCATGAACAAATTTGCCATGATTAGCGACAGAGGATACAGTCCATGGCGGCACCATGTGTATATTCACAATAATTTCCACAGAACATTAAGTAAGTTGCAGAATTGATAAGCAAGAAATTTGAAACCAACCTGGCGAGACTCTTAAAGATTGTGCTTACCTTAACTTACTTCCTGTTTGATTGAAATGATTACAGACAGATGGAAAACATCACCATGGGATGTGCTGTGTTGTTCGTCATGATTTTGTTCATGTAAGATTTCAAGGAGCAACCCCAGCAAAAACCAACGTGTTTCTACTGATATTTGAATCACACATTCATCGTCTGGTCACATGGACAGGACGGTTTAGGTGAATTTCTCCTTCACATCAGCTTGCATCATCCTAAAGTGCAATTTACCATGAAGAGGAACAATATGGCACCCTTCTGTTCCCTGAAGTCCTGTTGTAACAGAAACCAGATGGCAAGCTACAAACCCAGTGTGCAGGAAACCTATACACACTGAATTTTGTCTACATGTGTCCAGTAGTCATCACAACTTCCAGCATGAAGGCATTTTACGCATACTTGTTCACAGGGAACCCTTAACTGAGCCTAGACAAAGAAAAGCATTCCCACATAGTGAGGTTTGGACCTGGGAGCAGAAGCGCAGAAACCGCAGATCCCAGTTCATAGATGGTGTGCCGCTAACACTCCCCCACCACCACCACCACCACCACCACCACCACCGCCACCACCCACCGTGGCAGCTGTACAGGTAGCAACAGGAGCAGAGTGATGGAGGGTGTAACAGCCAATTTATATAGGATGCTGACAAGGGTGGAGCAGCACTCAGCAGGTACTACCTGAAGTCGGCAATCAATCTGTTTGCCACAATATCGTCAAGAACTTACAGTGTGACCCAGAAGGATCCCTAACAATTCTACAAATTAGAAATACACCAGGAAAACATCAGATAGAACATTTCTTTTACATGTACTATTTTTCTGTGTATTCTCTATCATGTTTTTGGACCTTAAGCTAGTATTCCATAAGAGCATGTATTCCCTGTTGGTAAAAGCTCTTACCCTGTGCTTGTAGCTGTGGTTTCACAGCATGAATTATACCCTCATCACCTTCAGTATGTGCCCCACATAGAGAATCGTAAGTGGCCACCAGATGGAAGACAGGGGGCATCAGGTTTGGACCATGAGGTTGATGAGGCAGTAATGTCCAGTCCAATTTGGCGAAGTGTTCCTGAGTTCTGAGACTTGCATGCAGTTGTAAATCATTGCATTGGTGCAAGATTTCTTTTGGAATCTTGTCAAACAAAATATGTCATAAATAGTTCTTGAGTTTGTTCAGAATCTTCACAACACCTCTGAATTAATAGTTGATCCTTTCGGCAACACATTCAGGAGAATGACACTACCATGATTATCCCAAAAGACTGTCATCATGACTTTGATAGCAGAGGGAGCTACCTTGAACTCCCCTCCCCTCCTTTGCCCTCCTCTCCCACTTCCCCCTCTTCCCTGCCCTCCTTTGCCCTCCTCTCCTCCTCCCCCTCCCCCTCTCCCCTCCCCTCCTTTTCACTCCTCCCTCTGCTCTCCCCCTTCCCTACCCTCCCCCTTCCCCCTATTCCCACCCTTCCCCCTTCTCCCTCCCATCCCATCCCCTCCCCTCCCCTCCTATCCAAGTGGTGCCACTCCTGTGAATCAAAGTTATGCAACCAACTTTCGTCATCTGTAATGATACATAACAGAAATATCTCTCAATTGGTCTTAAACTCCTCCAACAGATCACATGAAATGGCTTTCTTTGAATGTTGTGGTCTGTTGTGAGCATTTGTGGAACCCCTCTCGAACATATCTTGGAACATCGAAGAGTCTCAGTCATTGCTCATGCACTTCCAATGCTCATCTTTAGCTGTAGAGCCAACTGTCGAGTTGTTACACACCAGCCTGCGCGAATTCTGGCTTCCACATGATTCAGTATGCCAGGAGCAGTGGCTGTGGCAGGAAATACTAAACATTTCCAATCATGGAGCTCCGTTTCTGCACTTCATGATGCTTTCTCCCCCTTAACCCATTGCCCAACAGTTCTCCTATCATTTGCATCAGTACTATACACTGCAGACAAATGTTTATGGATGTTCAACTCGGTTTCTTTTCTCACACCAAGAGTTCAATTAAATCACATTGCTTGTAACAAGTGTCATGCAAAGGTGCCATTTTGATGGTTCGCAGTGGCTGTCATCTGTCAGAATTGTTGGAAGCTTTGCACATGTGCAAACATTAAATTTGAAGCGCCTGAAAGATATTTTCTAAGATGTATTAATGGAGGTACTAAAAATTTGGGGCATTATTTGTTGAATGACCCTCGTGTGTTATATTCATCTCAGCTAAGTTTCTTATAACACTGAATAGTGTGTACCATTTTTCAAAAGTTATACCATCACTAGGCTGTAGAGGTAACAGGTAATACTTCAGGGCCTAGAAGAGTGCACAGGTCCCTTGCAAAATTGAAGATATGTGATTGCAGTGGGAAGATATATCACAATGGAGAGTCCTACTGAACATGTATTTTGACTTCCTCTCTTTTTGAAATTTAATGTATGGTAAAACATGGACAATATTGGTGCAAAACATTCCCCGCATCCATAGCTTCCTACAAGCTTGTTGCACTTTGTTATGTACTTTTATATGTTGTAGAATTTTGAAATAATGGCTTCATTACCCAGATCATGAGGGTGGCACAAACTTCAGAGGAAAAAATGACAACTCCAGTCTCTGTGTTGTTCTCCCAACAAATGTCAACAAAACTACGCTATTTTCAACATTTGCTTCCTTCTCTTCCACCTTGCTATAGGTGTGAATTATATCAGTGGACTAGGGCTGTAATATTAAACACTTGTGTAGCAGGACATGAGAATGAAACAATTAGAAAATACAGGATGGAAAAATGACAATATTATGAAAAGGATAGATTACTGTTCGCATATAGTGGAGGTGTTGAGTCACAGAAAGTTACAACAAAAAGACTATCAAATAATTAAGCTTTTGGCCAAAAAGGTCTAGACAAAACACACACACACACACACACACACACACGCACGCACGCACGCACGCACGCACACGCACACACGCGCGAGCGAGCAACCACTGCCTCTGTCTACCGAGGCCAGACTGTAGGCAGCTGTGCATGATAGGAGAAGCAGTCTGCTTGTGGGAGCATACAGGGGTGAGCAGAGAGAGGGTAGGGCAGCTGGGAGCAGTGGGTTAGAAGGAGGGCCGGGAAGGGAGGTGGAGGGGGAGGCCAGTCGAAAAGGAGAACAGTAAAAAGACCATGGGTGTATTGGTGGAATAGAGGGCTGTGTAATGCCTGAATGGGAATGGGGAAGGGGATATGTGGTGAAGGATAGTGACTAATGAATGTTGAGATCAGCTGCCACCCATTCAATATCAAGAAGTCCCTTCATACAGCCTAGTTGCCCATGGCCATCACATCTGTAGTGAAGAGCAGTCCTTCTCTAAATATACCAAGGGCCTCACTGAGGCCTCCACAGACCACAATTAACATCCCAACCTTGTACAGAAACAGATCTCCCATGCCTTGTCTCTCCAGTCAACCCCCACACCCCCCACACCTTTCAAAGTTCCACTTTCCAGCCACAGAGGAGCATTCCATTCATGTCTCAGTACCACTCAGAACTGGAGCAACTGAATCACATTCTCCGCTAGGGTTTTGACTACCTCTTGTTGTCCCCTGAAATGAAGAATGTCCTACCCACTATCCTTCCCACTTCTCCCATAGTGGTTTTCTGCCACCCACCAAACCTAAACAATATCCTCATCCATCCCTACCGACCGCTGCTCCCAACCCCTTGCCTCATGGCTTATATCCCTGTAATAGACCTCAACGCAAGATCTATGGCATACATCCTCCCATCACCACCACCCACTCCAGACTGGTCACAAGCATCACCTATCCCGTTGAAGGCAGGGTTACATGTAAAACCAGTCATGTGATCCCCAAGTTAAGCTGCAACTAATGTGCTGTGTTCTGTGTGGGCATCCCACCAACAAACTGTCTGTCTGCAAGGCCACCGATAAACTGTGACCAAGAAACAACTGGACCACCCAGTCGCTAACGCCACTGCCCAATGCAACATTCTTCATTTTATTGACTGCTTCACAGTCTGTGCTATCTGAATCCTTCCTTTCAACACTAGCCTCTCTGGGAGCCTTCCCTGAAATATATACTATGTCCCTGTAACACTCCTGGCTTCAGCCTTTGTTAGTCATTGTCTGTCACCCACCTATTCCCTTTCCTGTTCCCATTCCAGCACTGCGCAGCTCTGTATTCCACCGACACACCCACAATCTTTTTACTTCTCTCTTTAACTGCTGCCCCCCCTCCCCCTGCCCCCCATCTAACCTCCTGACCACACCTGGTTGCCCTACCCTCTCTTTACTTCATTTCTACATGCTCTCAAAGCAACACTTTACCATCCCCCACCCCTATCATGCTATCTCCACCCCCACCCCTGCACCCCACCCTGCCCCACCCTCCCCCTTACCTCCATCACCCAGACTGCTTCTTCTATCATGTGCAGCTGCTCTCAGTCTGCCCTTAGCAGCCAGAGACATTGGTCATGTGTTTGTGGGTTGCATTTGCATTAGTGTGCATGTGTATGCTGTCTAATTAAGAAAGAGAACAATTTGGCCAAAAGCTTGCTTGTGTGACAGTCTTTTTGTTGCGCCTTTCTGCAATTCAATATCTTCACTATCAATATCTTCACTATCAGTTTAATAAGTCACAGCTGCAAAATACTAACATGAATTATTTGCAGACGAATGGAAAAACTGGTAGAAGCCGACCTGGACGAAGATCAGTTTGGATTCCGTAGAAATGTTGGAACACGTGAGGCAATACTGACCTTACGACTTATCTTAGAAGAAAGATTAAGGAAAGGCAAACCTACGTTTCTAGCATTCGTAGACTTAGAGTAAGCATTTGACAATGTTGACTGGAATACTCTCTTTCAAATTCTAAAGGTGGCAGGGGTAAAATACAGGGAGCGAAAGGCTATTTACAATTTGTGCAGAAACCAGATGGCAGTTATAAGAGTCGAGGGACATGAAAGGGAAGCAGTGGTTGGGAAGGGAGTGAGACAGGGTTGTAGCCTCTCCCCGATGTTATTCAATCTGTATATTGAGCAAGCAGTAAAGGAAACAAAAGAAAAATTTGGAGTAGGTATTAAAATCCAGGGAGAAGAAATAAAAACTTTGAGGTTCACCGATGACGTTGTAATTCTGTCAGAGACAGCAAAGGACTTGGAAGAGCAGTTGAATGGAATGGACAGTGTCTTGAAAGGAGGATATGAGATGAACATCAACAAAAGCAAAACAAGGATAATGGAATGTAGTCGAATTAAGTTGGGTGATGCTGAGGGAATTAGATTAGGAAATGAGACACTTAAAGTAGTAAAGGAGTTTTGCTATTTGGGGAGCAAAATAACTGATGATGGTCGAAGTAGAGAGGATATAAAATGTAGACTGGCAATGGCGAGGAAATCGTTTCTGAAGAAGAGATATTTGTTAACATCGAGTATAGATTTAAGTGTCAGGAAGTCGTTTCTGAAAGGTGGTGCTACAGAAGAATGTTGAAGATTAGGTGGGTAGATCATGTAACTAATGAGGAGGTATTGAATAGGATTGGAGAGAAGAGAAGTTTGTGGCACAACTTGACTAGAAGAAGGGATCAGTTGATAGGACATGTCCTGAGGCATCAAGGGATCACAAATTTAGCATTGGAGGGCAGCGTGGAGGGTAAAAATCGTAGAGGGAGACAGAGAGATGAATACACTCAGCAGATTCAGAAGGATGTAGGTTTGCAGTAGGTACTGGGAGATGAAGGAGCTTGCACAGGATAGATTGGCATGGAGAGCTGCATCAAACCAGTCTCAGGACTGAAGACCACAACAACAACATGTTGAGAAGGACACAAGAATGGAGATAAGAGAAATATATATATTGACAAAAACAGAACAACAATTTATTTATTTATTTATATGTGTCTAGAACATAACATATTAAATATAATTATAATAGAAGGAAACATTCCATGTGGGAAAAAATTATATATAAAAACAATGATGAGGTGAATTACCGAACGAAAGCGCTGGCAGGTCGATAGACACACAAACAAACACAAACACACACACAAAATTCAAGCTTTCGCAACAAACTGTTGCCTCATCAGGAAAGAGGGAAGGAGAGGGGAAGACGAAAGGAAGTGGGTTTTAAGGGAGAGGGTAAGGAGTCATTCCAATCCCGGGAACAGAAAGACTTACTGTAGGTGGAAAAAAGGCCAGTTATACACTCGCACACACACACATATCTATCCGCACGTACACAGCTGTAACAGCAGTATATATTACAAGTATTACAGAGAATATGTGCATATTTATATTCCATGTGCTGCACAGAATTCTGTTGCACAGACTGCCTTATCATTGGGGATAATCAGATCATCCATGGACACAGGTTCCGACAGTTTCCTGCAGTTGAGTAGGTGCTGATGGTCTTGGGGTTCACCACACTTACATAGTTCGGCCCCTGAGATGTATCCCCATTTCTTCATGTTCTCCTTGTAGCAAGATACTCCAGTTCTCAGTCTACTGAGTACCTTCAATGTCGTGTATGGGAGATGATGACCTGTAATATGTTCTTCCTTGGGGTTGTCCCAATATTTCTCTGATGATGAGCTACACCAGAGTTGTATCCTATGGTCTGAAGACGATGTCTGGATTGGTTGCATTGTCTGGAGAAAACTTTTTCTCAACTTAAGTCTTGGTGTTTGATGTTCGCATCCAAACAGGGGGTGTGTCTGATCCATCTCCTGCTTCTTTCTTTCCACCTCAGCTGCTGTTCTCCTTCGGATGTCTGAAGGTGCTACACCGATGAGGTAGTAGATTTTGTCAGGAGGGGTTGCCTGCAAGCAGCCAGTTACAGTTCGTCCTGTTTCATTTAGGGCAATACTTATCTGTTTGGCATGGCTGGAGTTCTGCTATACAGGTGCTGCATATTCAGCAGTGTAGATGCACAAAGCGAGGGCAGATGTGTGGAGGACCTGTGGGTGTGCTCCCCAGTTGTTGCCGGTCAGTTTCCTAATAATGTTGTTCCTCGCACTGCCTTTCATTTTTGTATCTGTACAGTGGTCCTTGAAGGTGAGGGACCGGTCCCACTTCACTCCGAGGTACTTTGGGGTGTCACGGAGGGTCAGCTGTTGACCTCTCCATGTTATTCTCAGTTTCCTCCATGCCTCCCTGTTCCATAAGTGGAATGCACACACTTGTGTTTTGGAGGGGTTTGGCTTCAGTTAGTTGCTATTGTAGTAGTTAGATAATGCCTCAAGACTTATTGTGAGTTTTTCTTCCACCTCCTCAAAAGTTCTACCTTGCGCGGAAAGTGCTGTGTCATCTGCATAAATGAAAGATCTTGTGACAGGATTAACTGGCTGGTTATTAGTGTAAATATTAAACAGCAGTGGGGCTAGCACACTTCCTTGGGGGGATACCATTTCTCTGTGCCCTTCACCGGGTCCTTTTGTTTTGTAGAGTAACAAAGAAATGTCTGTAGCAGGCATCTTACAAACTGTGTTAGGTGGAAGTCTTTCGTGATGCCATAGATCTTTGTTTACATTCTCCTGTGATTAATGGTGTCATATGCAGCAGTAAGATCCACAAAGGGGCCTCCTCAAAGATCGCAACAAAGGGATAAATACAAAACGACATGTCATCATCAGCGATCAGGTGTACCCTGGGCAGCACTGGGAGTAATTCCAGTGGCAGATCCTTCCACCACCAGAACATTACACCAGAACATTACACCAGAACAACAATAACAACAACAACATCATGACATTGGTAAAAGTTGTATGTCATGGTGGTGATAGGTCATGGCATCTTGCATTGGTAGAAAAAACCACGAACAACTCATAAAACCATGCAGGATGAGTTAGTGATAAATACTGTGCATATTGGTACCTTCCTGTAAAATAAATAGTAGTTGTATTGTTTATAGTGACAAAGTCTACCATCTGTTAACACTTTCTCTTTTATCTTTGGTGATATAAAATTAGCTCTTTGCCTAGGCCGTGGAAGCCCAAGCCACTGTGTCATCCTCTAGCTTGTGGTGTTATGTAGATGAGTTATTGTGGGACTTATGGTCAGCTCACTGCTCCCGGCCATTTTGCTGGCTTCCCAATGGAGCTGCTACTTCTTGCTGATGTAGCACCTCAGTTGGCATCACTAGGCTGTGTGTACCCTGTACCAAGGAAAATCCTTGGCTGTATGAGGAATCGAACTCAGGTCCTCTGTGTGACAGCTATCTACACTAATTACTCAGCTACTGAGGTGATCTTTGGGTGATATATGCAGGGTATTTATAAAGTCCATGAAACATTTCAAAAATCTGTGCAGATAAATGACCAAGAACAATGTAACAAATATACAGTATGCGAAATGTGAAAGACATTTTTCTTTACGCAGTGGTTATAAATATTCTGTGTGTCACTATTCACAAGGCATCAAGTCTGGAGACAGTGGTGGCCCCTTGAACAGCATGGATGGAATCCATGGTATCAAAGCTTTTTCTCCCTTTCTTGCATGACATGTAGCACATTAACTTTATTGGAAACCCAGACGTGTTCGATGTTGAATGTGGATTTTCTGTCTCCCATATGTGTATGTTGTGTCAGTTGACCTTTCCCAAGAGATGAAAAGTGGCTTCGTCACTGAAGATTAATTTGCTTGTGCTGTCGTCATTTTCAAGATGTTTCTGCACATCAGTGCAGAACTACAGGAGGGGTAATTTGTTGTCATGACTTATGTCTTGCAGGAGCTGCAATTTTTACAGCTTTACTTTTAATCACTTATGAAGGATTTTCCCCCTCTGTTGGCCAAAGATGTTCAATTGTGATCTAGTTTGATAGGTAGACTTTGTGAGACTTTGCTACATCATGTCCCTCACACAGCCCACTGTCTGTTCTGACATGACAGGTGGCCTGAACATTTTGCATCACACAAACAACCATCCTCCTTGAATTTCTTGTAAAACTTCGCTATGGTTTTATGAATTTGTGGCGTCTTGTGAAACTTACAACAGAAAACTCTTTGTACACTCACTACACTCACTATCAGTTGACAATGGGCAAATCCTAGCACTCAAAATAGTTTCTCTGTCTAGTTCACAGCCATTTTCAGCAACTGCAGTTAATGGCAGCCTTGTCAGCAGTTTTCCAAAGTAACTTGCAGTTACACTTTCAAAGCATGTTGAGAGTTTGTCTGTCACATACTGTTTATTTGTTACACTATGGTTAGCCATTTACCAAACCAATTTTTAAAATTTCATTGATTTTATAATTACCCTATATATAATGAAAGATGTAATTTTTATAAAGTGATGGATGTGAGCATTTTATAACAGTATGAGAAATATGGGGAAACTGCATTGTTTCAATGGGTCAAGAACAAGGAGGTTCCAAGTTGAGGAATGATGAGCACCACCAGTCTGCTGTAACCTTAAGCTCTGTGCATTCTGAGGTGACTACATCACGCAGTGCACCAGTGATATGTTGGCGTCAGAGGGAATGGACATCTAGGCTTAATGTTCCAATCATAAGGATGGTGTAAACTTCTTTTAAATAATAATAATAATAATAATAATAATAATAACAAAACTCCACCTCACGGTTTGCTGTGGATAATGAGGTGGATGGTCATTGAGGTGAAACAGTCATTAATGAACAGCCTAGGAACAACCCACTGCAGTTCAGTTGTATTAGACTTTCTAAGGTATATGGGACTTTGCGTGGGTGAACATGCACACAAGCAATTAATGCATTAATTAACACTTTTTGGTGTCATTGTACATCCCAAGGTGCGTACTCCAATTTTAATACATATATATCATTTACTACAACTATATCTTACAAGCCTAATGTAGTGAAGGTTTGCCTCCAAAACACAAAGACCACTGCTGCAGTGGTTGATTCAGACAGTGCAGGATCTTCTCCTACTTCTCCACAAAAAGGAAAAGTTGCACACAAGAACAAAGCAAAGAATAACAGAGTAGAGTGTAAAGTAGCAAGGATGTAGATTCCAGTTAGTTCTGTCACCAAAGACTTGACAATAATTATGCTAAAAGGACCAACAAGTCCTAGTCTTTCTCCAGCAATGTTAGAGACCCCACCAAGACAAAAAGAAATAGAGAAAAACCTTGTAGTATTGGATTAATTATTACAAAGCCCCACATTGGGAAACCATTTTATGAAGTGATCAGTTTTGTTGAAGCCCCATGCTGGGTATCATTTTGTGTAACAAACTAGCTATTTTATGTTCACATTTAGAAACTAATCTATTATAAAATTATTGCACATAACTGTGACATTTGTAATGAATAAAAAATAAAAGTATTATGTGCACCAGTGGCAGGAATGTAAATAGAGTACATTACAATTGATTTAAGTAATATACCTGTTTTATATATGTTTTGGACCATGGCAACATTGACTGCAACTACCCTTTAATAAACTTTTTCTGGAACAATATACTCCCTTCAAACACTGCAGCTAAAAAATCGAACAATAACATGCCCATTGTGTTAATAATTTTCTCACAGTCACCTTTGTGGGTTTTAGTCATTACATAACAACAGATACACAGAACTTTAATAGGCAGACTTTTATGTCTGTGCTTAAATGCTTGTAGTTACCAGAAAATGTGTCACAGTGAACTGGCAGAGTGTTTGATGCCAAGTGTCTGTGCACAAGGGTTGCTAGGCAGTATCCAGGTGGTGTCGAGTGTGCATGAAGGTGTCAGCTACTGTTTTCAGGGCTGCAGCCTGAGCTACATCTGGGCTGGTGTCAGCTGGCTGTGGCTAACTGATAGTGTGTTCACCCTGAACAAAATATCAATGGTCTCTGAGCAGTAGTTGAAGTGCCTGACATCGGGCCTAACAGCTAAAAGTATGCTTATCTCCAAGTATTTTGCAAACTTTGCTGTAGACTAGTCCTTACAATTGATTAAACAACTCAGATTTTTTGCCGAGCCCAATGAAATAATTTGCTAGCAGCTTTTGTTGCTGTTGTGTTGTGTTATCTTCTTTTCCCATTCTAAAATACACACATTTTTGCCAAAAATATTTGTCTCTGAAAGAATTCTGCATAGTCTTAAGGAAAGTTCAGCCAGCCAATTTCTGCAGAACTTCATGCTCTGTTGGCTCACAAAATATTGTCAGGTACCTTTTACTGTATCCATTGTACTAACATCTTCGTGTGCATATGAAAAAACATGTTGAGTGCCAACCCAGTCAGACAATGGCGCTTCAGGGCTTCCTGGAAAGGCATACTACAGCAGAAACTGAATAGGTTCAAACCTTATTTGTAGGACATTAAACTCCTGAAATTATCAAAATTTGTTAATATATGTCCAAGTGAGACATTTTAAGCCTTACAACGCCCACTTGCTACGAGCTGGCAGCTTCACACAAAGGATGACATATTGTGAGTATTCCTGTGGAGTAGTGCAGTAAGGACCTGTAATACATATCACTTCAGGTAACAGATTGTTCCAAGTATTTGGCATCTCAACCACCACAAGCACCACATGACAGTGAGCCACTCATAGACATGATCGTCCAACTCGCCAAACGTTTCTCCTTTCAACAAAGGTAGAGCTGTATGGGGCTGTAGTTTCACATGCCCCAGGGATCAAGTTGTAGAGGAATCTTACACTAGGTGAATATATACATCTTTAATATGCATTTTAGCACAAAGGCAGAGTCATTCTGCACCACTGATACCAAAGATTATTCTCCTACCCTTACAAATTCTGCACAGTCAGAAGTGTGTAGATGATCTTCCCTCCCATGGCCACTTTCCAGTTTACGTCCATCTTATACAAAAAGCAGAACCAACAGGAAACCATCATAAAAGGTGCTCAGTAAGCAAAGTGGATGATGTATAGACAGTGGGCTGTACTTGGAACACTAAGACAGTGTCATGTTTGGATGGACCACATAACTACAGTCAAGACAGTTGTAGCAGGCTGGGCTCAATTGCCTTGTGCACTTACCTCTAAAAAATTTTTTTAAAAAAATTCTGTAACACAATTGTGTAAATATCTCTAAGGCAAAGCCTTAGTGTTGTCGCAGCTCTGTTGCACTTGGCAGTTGACCTGACTGTAGTATGATCCATCCTGTTGCTGATGTATTTATTCTACATGAAACAATGGAACAGTACCTCCAATATCCACCGTTTCCTTTGAATTTGACTTTGGGTTTCTAAACATGCTGAGAAACCAGGTGAATAGGAGAAATAATTTTCATTTCTGTAAAAAATAAAAAGATCTATAACCTCCTTTTCTCAAAAGAGGAACTGGATACCATGATAACTAGCTCGTGAGGCTTCTTCTTGACTAGATTTTAACCAAAATTTGAAAGATATCTACTCTTTCCTTCAATGATAAGTGGAGTTAATTTTTATGGAGAGAAATGATGGTGGGTTCACTTCTTCAGTCAAAATATGACCACATACATCCCAGTACTCTCATAGTATTTCCCACACTAGCCTTGCTGCAAAAATTATAGATTGAGTGATCAACTCCCATCTCAGCTAGGTGCTAGAATTTAGAGGCCTCATAAGTAATTTCCAATGTGGGTTTAGAAAGTATCATTCTACTCTTATCAGATTAACCCTACTGAAGGCAGCCATATGTGAGATACTCCTGTCTAAGAAGCACCTGGTAAATTACTTCTTTGATACTGAATGGTGTGGGCTTTCAAAAAAAAAAAAATTAATGGTGGCCCACAACTACGTACCCACAGACTCAGAGCTGAAATGTTAAAAGCTTTGGCTGGTTTCTTTGTCTAGGGGCTTGGATATGTAGTTGCTGCATTGCAAGCCAAATACTGCTGAGTCTACGGTACACAATATCAATAATCAAATGGCCGAAGGTCCCTATCACTCAGCAATTGCGAATTTTGAATGTAACATAGAAATTTATAAATCAAAGATTGCAATTAAATAAAATCTGCAGGTACTATTTTAATGACTTTAAATGATTAGTATGATAGCAGAAGTATCTTTAAGAATGCCATTTATTACTGTAAAATACTTATTGGTGTCAATGGTCCAACAATTAAATAAAATATAAGTTGAATAACAGGAAAACAAGAGATTCCTACTTCAGGTAATTAGTAATGAGCAACAACATAGCTTGCGAGATATTCACTTCTAAACGCATACTACGTCTTCACTGCAGAATGACGGAAATCTCACAAGTGCACAAGTCGATACTGTGAAATATTTCTATCTCCCACGACCATGCGCAAACTGCTCAACACTCTCCAAGTATTTCCTGCAATCATCCATCGTGCCTTCCCGTCCAGCACCACCTCCTGTCATGCGCGACCCGATGCTCCTCCTCCACTTCCATACCGTCTCTCCATTGACTTCGGTAGTCACCTACTGTAGTAACAAGTGCTCCCGCCATGTCTCCAAGCCAACACACACTCTCAAACATATTGAAACCCATACAAAATACTGGATTTACATATTCCTATGGCTGGATGATAAACATACTCTAACACACTTTATTAAATACATAAACAAATTAAATAAACATATATCAAAGGAATAGAAGCAAAAGTAGGACAGTAGCCTAATGCCTCTGTGCTTTCTAAAGCACAGTAAAGCACAGTAAATTCGTTTCTGGGTGTTACTTGTATAATTCACAGTCAGATACTAAACTTTAAACTAATAAAGTTAATTAAAATCTGATTACACCATCAGAATTGTCGTGCAAATAATGGTATCATGATCCCTCTGGCTGTTATTAAGTTCTACTTGAACTATGAAATGTCTGCCATTACGGTTTCACAAAGTCTGCCATCTTTGGCACTCTTGGCATACAAATCTCCTTCATCGACACAAAGCACAGTCCTCGACACAGCGTCAACATGGAATTCCCAGCCACACACTGGGGCTACCCCTCTTGCTCCGGCTAATGTTCAGCACCATGCAGTTGCTGACTAGCCCCGGCTTCCCAAGCGGCCCGTGCAGCCATGCCAACTCGAACTTAGAATATTTTTCAGGGTGCCACATTTCACCCGTTACCTCACAATGGCCAAGTGATACTATCTGGAGACACAGTATCATCTGCAAATTACAAGAAAGAGGATTTTCTGGTTAACTCCCCATTTTCTTGTGGTCCTTTCAAGCAGAAAGCTTTTTTAAAGGTAGAGTCAGGCACATGCTATCTGAGAAGTTCCCTCCTAGTAACAGAATTTCTCTGAGAAATGTTCCAAATTTTACATTATTTCCATTACTTATAAAGATAGTCATTGAGGAGCCCTGTGAACTGCTCATTATTTGTGATTGAATTCTCCATTTTTGTTCCACTTCCAGTCTTACATCATCCCTCGGCTACAGTGACACCTAAGAGGCTCAAAGAAAGAGAAGGAGAAAAAGTGTTCAATTTCTACCCTCGCAAAACTTTATATGTGTGTGTGTGTTTTTTGTTTTTAACCTTGATTGCTCCTTTTTAATTTACTTGAGTTGAGACCAAGAGATAAAGTTGTAAGTTTTAAGAATTTCATAAAGCTGCTGGAGCTTGTATTTGATCAGTGGCTTGCTTCAGCCAGGGGGACTGAAAGTAAGACTCTTTAAAGTGTTAAATGTCATGACCTGTGTGAATGGAGAGAACTGAAAGAAGATAGATCATGCTGGCTCCAATTTTACATGGCATTGTTTGGTCGCATTTAGATAATGGTTGCATGATTTGTGAATAAGCATGACCATCATATTAAAAAATACTAGATTCACTAAACCATGATAGTATCTGATTCACTAAAGGGGGGTGTATAGGATAAGCCCCATTAACAACTTTTATGCATAGTCAGGAGAGCCTTCATTATGTACACAGAAAAATCTCTGTGAGGCTAAAGAAGCATACAAACCTTGATCATCATCAGCATCATTCTCTTTTCATGTAACTGTTCACATCTGGGTAACTTTGGAGCTATTAGGAATCTATTATGGATACAGGTGTGGCAGATAATAGATTGTGGTTGTCGATGAGACCCAGGATGATTTTAAACTTTACAGATCATAACGATCCATAATTTACTCTAGAATACATTGTTAAGATAAAAATTCTTAATATTGTAAATAAACACCAAGATTTTAAAGTAGTTAGATTGATGGGTCTAAATGGGAGAAACGTTCACTGCTCTGCCATTTTCCTCAAATTTGTCCTCAGGATGCAAGTTCCCAATGACTTTAGTAAATTTTAAACTTTACACAAGTGAGAGGTGATCGAGGGCTGAAAATCCTCGTCTTTTGTAATTCGCTGATTGCTCTGAGTACAAACCAGCACTTGTATCCAGCAGATAAATGGTTCAGAATAGCCAGGATGCCCTTCTCCAGGAAAGGAAGTGTCATTGTCCTAGGTACTAAGTTTCATGGCATTCTGTGGAAATGAAGTGGTGGATTCTGCAACCAAGAAGGCATTTAGGCTGCACAATGTGACTCATTGTCCTGTCATTCAGCATCCTTTAATATTGTTGTTTGATAAAACCAACTGTAAGATCTTGGTGCTGCTCCACACAACCATTCTTGATATGACTCTCAAATATACACAGAGCTTCCTTCTCAAACAGGAGGACTAACTAGTTGGTGGTGGCTGAGGTGCACAGGTGACAATACATCATATTTTAATGGAGTGTCTTTTCCATCATGTCAAAAAGATTATTGGTTGATCTGCTTTCTTTTTTAAGCAATGTTGAGATGAATCTAGTATGACTTTTTTCTGTGTTGTACCTGACCTTATATCTAAAATATTAAACAGGAAATTTTAATGTGTATTCATGTTGACTAGCTCATCCAGTTCGAGAGATCAGCCAGCCACAACTTCTGTTATGCTGTTTTAGTAATTTTTTCACTACTTTTATACTAATATTCAATTATCAATTTTACATTGCGTATCGTTGAGAAGGATTTAGTGTAGGAATGTGAGAGAGAAGGTATGTTTTATGGCAAATCAATTAATTTTTGAAAAATATGTTAATCATTTTTATCTTCTAAATTGATACAATTTTTATATACCATTATTGGGCTTTCTGCCACTGTTGCACAACAAACCATCACATTTTTGGGAGCTCATTAATGTGCTGTATCATTGAAAATGCATACTTTTGGAATACAAATCCTCTAAATAATGGCACCTTAGCTTCCGAAACACTAATAAAGATGTCATCTGCAGTTTGCTGCTGTTAGCCTATCACATGATCTAGCCAGTGAATAAATTATGACTTTTTCATTGTGTGCACACACTAATTAATATACATACAGTATAGGAATAAGAAGAGCTATGCCTTCACACATAGTTTTGACTGTCACAAACATGGGCTTATTTTTCTGTGGACATGATTGTGTTGGGATGTAAGAGCACTGTTTAAATTGCTGCAAGTGAAGCAGTGACATAAATAGTCTTCACGGGTTTGCCGCCGCATCACGTTGTGCTAATTCCACAATATTTCCTCAGAGCAACTGTCTGACATCTTCAGGTGGTTCAGTCTTTCTGGTTGCTAGGTACCTAGCCACCAGCAAGGTTGAACCATCTGAAGATGTCGGACAGTTGCTCCGAGGAAATATTGTGAAATTTGCACAACGTGATCTGACTGCAAACCCATGAAGACAATTTACAACACATCTGCCAGGAAAGCTTGAAGCAGTAACATTTATGTTCATGGTTTTGAGAAATATTTCGCTGTTTTTCCTGAATGTGTTGTGATTTATAAGAGTATGTTCAGGCTTGGATGCAATAGAATGGCTTAAATTGCTGTGACATTTGGATTCTTCATTGTCACAAATATTTGGTTGTTGTTTCCTGAATAGTTTGTGAGTCTCAGGAGTGTAGTGAGGATGTTTTTGACTTCACCTCCCTCCCATCCTCTCCCTCCCCCCCCCCCTCCCCCCTACTCCCCAAGGGTGTAGTTAGGCTGGGTCACAAGAGCACAGCTTGAATTATCACAAAAAGCATGCTTTTGATGACATACTGATCCTTAGCTCAGCCTGAAGACTGGGGCAGGTTGGAAAGTAACAGATTGCTTGCGTGTTGCGAAGCAAACAAATGTGAAACCAGAAAAATGTGGTTGTGACTGACTGATCAATCTGTAGCTTAGCCTAAGGCCTAGGTTAGGTTGCAAGGTAACAATTTGGTTGTGAGTTGCTGAGGCCAACAAATGTGATAGCAACAAATCTAATTGTGGTGAGAGACTGATCTGCAGCATAGCCTGAGGTCTTGGTTACATTGGATGGCAACACTTTGGTTGTGAGTTAGTGAAACCAACAAATGTGAAAGCATAAAATCTGGTTTTGGTAACACGCTGATCTGCAGCTTAGTCCGAGACCTGGATTATGTTGTAAGTTAACTGTTTGGTTGTGGTTTGGTGAAGACAGCAAATACGAAAGCAAAAAAATCTAGTTGTGGTGAGAGACTCATCTGTAGCTGTTGGCACAAGGAGCAGACGGGTTATTGCATTGCCGACATTCATTCCACATTCAAGGGTAGTGCATGGATTGATACTTGGTTTGGTAATTCATAAAAGATGGTCTGAAAAATGTCTGATGCCCGTGCTGTGTGGATCTCGACATGTTATCTGAAGATGATGAGACTTGTCACAAATTTTGGCATGTTTGCATGTATGTTGACTGATCTTCCTTCTGTAGTAAAGTGTCTGCCAAGTGGGTGAGTAACAATTCACAATAGTTGAGAGCAAGAGGAGTCATCATTGAACTAGAGAAGGCAAAATTTGGGAAAAGGAATGTGGCAGAGGCCGTCAGATAGTTAGACAGTGAATGTATGGTGGAATTCACTGAGGGTAGGTAAAAGTCATCCTTGAGCCCCTTTACTTTCGGTCTGAGAAAGTCTTGACAAGAATAATCAAAGAAAAGTTTGTGCTGAAGCAGGAATCATTAGCAACTGCTGGAAGTCCTATGACACACTAGATGCTGAAGGTTAACAGCACTTGAGAGTGTACCATATTGTTAATTTCATAGACCTGGCTGATTGTTCCATTCATACACCAAATATGTAAAAACGGTGGCAAGATATCAGATATGCTATGACACAGTATGACAGAAAGTCCAACATTTCATGAGTTGTCTATGTGAATACATGTTCCATCGAGCATATCATCTGAAAGAAATGTGACATTATTTTTTCATTGGTGCCAGTAAATTTTACCCAGCCAACAAAAGTAGGAACTCTGGTGTAATAGTAGAGTGCTGCAGGCATGGCTAGCAATTACAGTCTGTGCTTTTCAGGGAAACCAGTGCCTTCACATTCCTCACCATTGAAGGCACGTGAAACCATGGCTTTGCCTGTTAGTAAATAATTTGGGACATTAACCATTCTTGTTTTATTAATGCTAGACACTGAGAGTTTTTCGTGGCATTTGTGTGTTCTCACAAAGAAAATTGTGGTGTTATGTTGTGATTCTTTGCTGTGGTTGGCTAACTAGACCATGTGTCCAGTGTTCAGTGTGATTGTCTGACAGCAACAAATTGAACAGCCACTGTCTTCATTCCAGTGTTCCAGAAGCTAACATCGTTTATTTGGTGGATGTCATACTTATACTTGTGTATTGTGAAAATATGCACTTTCAATGATGCATGCATTAAAGAGCTCTCCGAAACACATTGTTTTTAGTGTGGTTTGTTGTGCTTCAGTAGCAGGAAGTTGGATAACTCTGTACAAAAATTGTACCTCTAAATTATTTGTTAAGACACCAATAAGTGCACTGTTAAGTGCCCTACAGGAATGACAGAATTAACTGTCAAACTTTAGGACCAAAGAAAATCAAATGACTAATAATGATAATCAGCACTGTGGAAATAATATGTCAGGATATCATTGTACCTGCTGCAGGACAACTGCAAAGAATTGTTTTTAAAATGGTAGTGAGTCTAGCTGAAATAGTATGATCCATTTATAGTAATCATGATTTTACCATGATTATATCCATTACAAGAGTCCAAAACAACAAAAGCTGACTAGTTATTGAAGATAAAAATTGTAAGTGTAATAGTGGCATTATCATTTGGATTGCAGTGCACTAATGTATTTGGGAAACTATTGTCTATGTATATTTTATACTCACATGGAGGAAGTTGTGGAAGAAATTCGCTCTCCCAAGAAAAATTAATAATATATGTTGTGTCTTGAATATTGATTACTCAAAATCCAATAAATTCAAAGAGGATTTTATAAATTTAATACAGTCATTCGGCATAAACTCAGCTGTTAACAAACATTAAAAACACCAACCTCTGCATCTGTCATTGAGCAGATTTTGAAAAATAAATGCATATATGCCTGTAACATGCAAGTAGTAAACAGAGATTCTATTGCAAAAGATATACATGAATACTAAAACAGGTTCTTTCAAAAGCAAAAAAAATTATAAAATGACAAAATAATGGGTAATTCCAGGAACGATCAAAAATTCATGCAGATACGTTATTCATGTATCCAGCAACACCTGGGGAATTGTCAACAATTATTAAAAGATTGCCTAATAAGTATTCACTGTGTGCTGATGAGATACCAGATGCCATCATTAAAGCTAGAGTGTGAGGTATTTCCAAACAGTTTAAAAACTGCAAAAGTAACACCTCTGCATAAGAAGTGTGCAATATGTGAAATTGCAAATTATAGGTCACTTTCAATTTTTTCAGGTTTTAGCAAAATTATAGAAAAAAAACATTCCTTAGAGGATATAACAGCCTTCTTAGATAAAGAAATGCTCATAAATGTCTCACAACATTCAGAGCTAGAAACTTGAGCATTGCAGCAATTGTATTCCCCCCCCCCCCCCCCCCCCCCCTTTCTTAATGAAATGATGATAAGAAACATGTATCTGGAATATTAATTACCTTAGCAAAGCCTTTATTGTTGTTGATTATGACATTCTCTTGCATAAGTTAAGTAGTTTTGAAATTAGAGGCAAGTCTGAAGGGTGGATCCAATCACACGTCAATAATCACCAACACAATACACAAATAAAATAAAAAGACAGTGAAAGACAAACATTCCAGTTTTTGCAGTAATGAGTGAAAAATCAAGTATGGAGTCCCACAAGGGTCTGTTCTGTACCTGTCTTATTTCTGCTGTATATAAATGACTTGGCTGATAAAATACATAATGGAACTGCAGTTCTCTCTTTGCAGGTGATGCGAATACTCAAATTAAATTACACGGTGAGGAAAACCTGCAGGAAACTGCAGCATTGGTTATGCATAGCCTAGCAATGTGGTTCAAGATCAATAGGCTCTATCCCTGTTTTCACTATTGAAGAAACTAATGTCTCAAATGTCAGTCATACAAAACTTTTAGGTAAAAATCAAACAATGGAAAATCCAGGATGGAATGTAACAATACTGTGAAAAGGAAAGTTGCTATTCACCATGTAGTGGAGACGCTGAGTCGCAGATAGGCACAACAAAAAGAGTATCACAAATAACAGCTTTTGGCCAGTAAGGCCTTTGTCAGAATTAGACGACAAACGCACACATACGTATACACGTGCAAACACAACTCTCACACATGCAACTGCAGTCTTAGGCAACTGTGACCACGGTATTGTAAAACTTTTAGGCATACATATTCAGAAGGTATTGAAGTGGGAGACATACATAAAGACTCTAAATAAAAAACTGAATACACTTTCATATGCTGTTAGGAGTCTCACTCGGAATACAAGCTGTTCATTGGTGGTGACAATGTACCATGTACAGAATAATTGTTAGGGGGACTTCCACAATTTTAAGGAAAACATACCACAGTGTTAAAGAAAACCAAATGTAGGGATTCCTGGATATCATTTTTCTAAAAGTCTGATTGTACTGCCACTATATACATACTAATTTTTACAAATGGGCATTGGTGTAGATCTCGTTTTAAAAGTCTGATTATATCTCACAACCTCTTCAAACATAACTATGATCCACACACTTATGAAACTATGCAGAAGCTGAACCTACAGATAAACATAGGAAGTACAAACTTATGCAAAAGAGGAGTGTATCATAGTGGGGCTATGTTACATAACCACATGCCTTCTTACTTAAAATGTGTACCAAACTTAAACAATTCTTGTTGGACCGCTGCTTGTACTCTGTCTCTGAAT
Source organism: Schistocerca serialis cubense (assembly GCF_023864345.2). Classification (NCBI taxonomy): domain Eukaryota; kingdom Metazoa; phylum Arthropoda; class Insecta; order Orthoptera; family Acrididae; genus Schistocerca; species Schistocerca serialis. The sequence continues at coordinate 322,899,752 of NC_064642.1, read as the reverse complement.
TTCTGGAACATCATAACAAGTAAACCTCATTTACCAAATATTGTTAATTATGTATTGCATCACTTAACACTATAATTTATTTTGTGTTTATCATGTAGTAATAAGCATATGCAGAATCAATGTAGTATGTCAGTTCATATTATTATCTACTCTGATTGTGTTGATGATGTATTCACAGTGACTGCTGTAACCATAAATTAGTTATGGTTAACTTTTTCTGTATCATGTGCACAAAATTCTGACAACAGGCTTGCTGTATATCTCAAGATTTCTCTCCACTGTCAAATGCATTTACATCTAAGCTACGTGTTTTGTTGTGTGAAACATTTGTGTTTACTAATAGTGATTGACAGTATATTTCAGCTTTGTGATTTATCAGCAGTTGCATTAAATGATGAGGTTTTGGATGCCTTCTTTCCTATGTTTGATAAGTCAGTAGTTTCATTGAGTACATATTACCAGCTAAAACAAAAATGTGCTATGAACTTCTTTTTTCATGTGCAACACCCACCTGATTTGACAGGCAAGAAGACAGATCAGCCCAGGAAAGAGGGTCAGGACAATTTCTACAAGAATAAAGATACTGTGGAAGCCACACTTCGAAAATTAAAGGAGTCCGTACATGAGTATCTAGAAGAACAAGAGAAGCTTCAAGAGGTAATTTATCTGAAGTACTTTTCCCTGTTGTTCACAAACTGTTATCTTCTTATTAACTCAGATATTACAATAGGAGAAAGACCTATTAATACGGAAAAATTCACGTGAATGGTATACCTTCACCCATTTGTAATTTTTGCAATGAAAACTGGTTTATTTCCTATGTATTTTTTTTTTATTTTACACATCAAGTTCCATAAGACCAAATTGAGGAGCAAATCACCAAGGGTGTGGAATGTGTCAGTACACGAAATTACAACATAAAATTAATAATAGATAAAATAAAACTTTATGAACCCAAAAAAAGACAAGCCATATGTTTATGTAAATGCAGTCAACAGTATAACACCAGAATCGGATTAATTTTTCAAGGAACTCCTTGACAGAATAGAACGAGTGACTCACGAGGAAACTTCAGTCTTGATTTGAAAGTGCGTGGATTACTGCTAAGATTTTTAAATTCTTGTGGTTGTGGTTGTTGTTGTTGTTGTTGTGGTCTTCAGTGCTGAGACTGGTTTGATGGAGCTCTCGATGCCACTCTATCCTGTGCAAGCTTCTTCATCTCCCAGTACCTACTGCAGCCTACATCCTTCTGAATCTGCTTAGTGTATTCATCTCTTGGTCTCCCTATATGATTTTTACCCTCCATGCTGCCCTCCGGTACTAAATTGGTGATCCCTTGATGCCTCAGAACATGTCCGACCAACTGATCCCTTCTTCTAGTCAAGTTATGCCACAAACTCCTCTTCTCCCCAATTCTATTCAATACCTCATCATTAGTTATGTGATCTACCCATCTAATCTTCAGCATTCTTCTGTAGCACCACATTTTGAAAGCTTCTATTCTCCTCTTGTCTAAACTGTTTATCATCCATATTTCATTTCCATACATGGCTATACTCCATACAAATACTCTCAGAAACTACTTCCTGACACTTAAATCAATACTCGATGTTAACAAATTTCTCTTCTTCAGAAACGCTTTCCTTGCCATTGCCAGTCTACATTTTATATCCTCCCTACTTCAACTATCATCAGTTATTTTGCTCCCCAAATAGCAAAACTCCTTTACTACTTTAAGTGTCTCATTTCCTAATCCAATTCCCTCAGCATCACCCAACTTAATTTGACTACATTCCATTATCCTCGTTTTGCTTTTGTTGATATTCGTCTTATACCCTTCTTTCAAGACACTGCCCACTCCGTTCAACTGCTCTTGCAAGTCCTTTGCTGTCTCTGACAGAATTACAATGTCATCGGCGAACCTCAAAGTTTTTTTTTTTTCTCCATGGATTTTAATGCCTACTCCAAACTTTTCTTTTGTTTCCTTTACTGCTTGCTTAATATACAGATTGAATAGCGTCGGGGAGAGGCTACACCCCAGTCTCACTCCCTTCCCAACCACTGCTTCCCTTTCGTGCCCCTCGAATCTTATAACTGCCATCTGGTTTCTGTAAAAATTGTAAATAGCCTTTCGCTCCCTGTATTTTACCCCTGCCACCTTCAGAATTTGAAAGAGAGTATTTCAGTCAACATTGTCAAAAGCTTTCTCTAAGTCTACAAATGCTAGAAATGTAGGTTTGCCTTTTCCTTAAGCTTTCTTCTAAGATAAGTCATAGGGTCAGTATTGCCTCACTTGTTCCAACATTTCTACAGAATCCAAACTGATCTTCCCCGAGGTTGGCTTCTAGTTTTTCCATTCGTCTGTAAAGAATTCGTGTTAGTATTTAGCAACTGTGACTTATTAAACTGATAGTTCGGTAATTTTCACATCTGTCAACACCTTCTTTCTTTGGGATTGGAATTATTATATTCTTCTTAAAGTCTGAGGGAATTTTGCCTATCTCGTACATCTTGCTCACCAGATGGTAGAGTTTTGTCAGAACTGGCTCTCCCAAGGCTGTCAGTAGTTCTAATAGAGTGTTGTCTACTCCTGCGGCCTTGTTTCAACTTAGGTCTTTCAGTGCCCTGTCAAACTCTTCACGCAGTATCATATCTCCCATTTCATCTTCATCTACATCCTCTTCTATTTCCATAATATTGTCCTCAAGAACATCGCCCCTGTATAGACCCTCTATATGCTCCTTCCACCTTTCTGCTTTCCCTTCTTTGCTTAGAACAGGGTTTCCATCTGAGCTCTTGATATTCATGCAAGTGGTTCTCTTTTCTCCAAAGGTCTCTTTAATTTTCCTGTAGGCAGTATCTACCATACCCATCATGGGATAAGCCTCTACATCCTTACATTTGTCCTCTAGCCATCCCTGCTTAGCCATTTTGCACTTCCTGCCGATCTCATTTTTGAGACGTTTGTATTTCTTTTTGCCTGCTTCATTTTCTGCATTTTTGTATTTTCTCCTTTCATCAATTAAATTAAGTATCTCTTCTGTTACCCAAGGATTTCTACTAGCCCCCGTCTTTTTACCTACTTGATCCTCTGCCGCCTTCACTATTTCATCCCTCAAAGCTAGCCATTCTTCTTCTACTGTATTTATTTCTCCCATTCCTGTTAATTGTTCCCTTATGCTCTCCCTGAAACTCTGTACAACCACTGGTTTAGTCAGTTTATCCAGGTCCCATCTCCTTAAATTCCCACCTTTTTGCAGTTTCTTCAGTTTTAATCTATAGTTCATAACCAGTAGATTGTGGTCAGAGTCCACATCTGCCCCTGGAAATGTCTTATGATTTAAAACCTGGTTCCTAAATCTCTGTCTTACCATTATATAATCTATCTCCAGGGTTCTTCCATGTATACAACCTTCTTTCATGATTCAAGAACCAAGTGTTAGCTATGATTAAGTTATGCTCTGTGCAAAATTCTACCAGGCGGCTTCCTCTTTCATTTCTTAGCCCTAATCCATATTCTCCTACTACGTTTCCTTCTCTTCTTTTTCCTACTGTTGAATTCCAGTCACCCATGACTATTAAATTTTCGCCTCCCTTCACTACCTGAATATTTTCTTTTATCCCATCATACATTTCTTCAATTTCTTCATCATCTGCAGAGCTAGTTGGCATATAAATTTGTACTACTGTAGTAGGCGTGGGCTTCGTGTCTATCTTGGCCACAACAATGCATTCACTATGCTGTTTGTAGTAGCTTAACCACACTCATATTTTTGTATTCATTATTAAACCTACTCCTGCATTACCACAATTTGATTTTGTATTTATTTATTTATTTATTTATTGTTCCGTGGGACCAAATTAAGGAGAAATCTCCATGGTCATGGAACGAGTCAATACATGAAATTATAACATGATAGTAGAAACAGATAAAATTATATATAAAAAACATATTAGGTGATAAGTCTTAAGTTTAAATAAAGAAAATCAACAATGTAACACTGGAATTTGCTTAATTTTTTAGCTCTTCCAGGAGCTCCTCGACAGAATAGGAGGAGTGAGCCATGAGGAAACTCTTCAGTTTATACTTAAGAGTTTGGGCTACTGCTAAGATTTTTGAGTTCTTGTGGTAGTTTATTGAAAATGGATGCAGCAGAATACTGCACTCCTTTCTGCACAGGAGTCAAGGAAGTGCATTCCACATGCAGATTTGATTTCTGCCTAGTATTAACTGAGTGAAAGCTGCTAACTCTTGGGAATAGATTAATATTGCTAACAACAAACAACATTAAAGAAAATATATACTGTGAAGGCAATGTCAGAATTCCCAGACTATTGAATAGAGGTCGACAAGAGGTTCTCGAATTTATACCACATATAGCTCGAACAGCCCGTTTTTGAGCCAAAAATACCCTTTTTGAATCAGAAGAATTACCCCAAAAAATAATACCATACAACATAAGTGTATTAAAATATGCGAAGTAGACTACTTTTTCGTGTTGAACTGTCACTTATTTCAGATACTGTTCTAATGGTAAATAAAGCAGTATTTAGTTTCTGAACAAGATCCTGGACGTGGGCTTTCCACAACAGCTTACTATATATCCGAACGCCTAGGAACTTGAACTGTTCTGTCTCGCTTATAATATGCCCATTCTGTCTGATCAAAATATCGGTTCTTGTTGGATTGTGAATTAGAAACTGTAAAAACTGAGTCTTACTGTGATTTAGCATCAAATTGTTTACCACAAGCCACAAACTTATTTCATGAACTACATTATTTGGTACTGTTTCAATATTACACACAAGATCCTTCACTACCAAGCTGGTGTCATCAGCAAACAGAAATATTTTTGAATCACATGTAATACTAGAAGGCATGTCATAACGCCCCACTTAACAGTGCCCCATTGCGACTGAACATCACTACCACTCTCAGTATTGCAGAGAATTACCTTCTGCTTTCTGTTCTTAAAGTAAGAGGCGAACCAATTCTAAGCTACTCCCCTTACTCCATAATGGTCCAACTTCTGCAGTAATATTTTGTGGTCAACACAGTCAAAAGCCTTCGTTAAATCATAGAAAACACGTAGCGTTCGCAACCTTTTATTTAATCCATCCAAAACCTCACAGAGAAAATAGAATATAGCATTTTCAGTTGTTAAACCATTTCTAAAACCAAACTGTACATTTGACAGCAAATTATGTGAATTTAAATGCTCCTGTAACCTTGTATATACAATCTTCTCGATAACTTTAGCAAACACCGACGGCATAGAAATAAGTCTAAAGTTGTCAACATTATCCCTGTCTCCCTTTTTATAAAGTGGCTTCACTACAGAGTACTTTAATCGGTCAGGAAACCGGCCACTCCTAAAGGAAAAGTTACAGATATGGTTAAGTACTGGGCTAACATACATAGAACAATACTTGAGTATTCTGCTAGATACCCTGTCATATCCATGAGAGTTCTTGGTCTTTAGTGATTTAATTATTAAGTCAATCTTCCTCTTGTCAGTATCATGGAGGAGCATTTCAGGTAACAGTCTTGGAACACTTTTTTTCTAAGAGCGCTATACGATTCCCTGTTGGAAGTAGGTTTCTATTTAGTTCTATTTATAAACCTGTATTCACCTGACCAAAAGTCTTGTTCCTCCTGCCATCGAACTTCACTAATTCCCACTATATCTAACTTTAACCTATCAATTTCCCTTTTTAAATTTTCTAACCTACCTGCCCGATTAAGGGATCTGACATTCCACGCTCCGATCCATAGAACGCCAGTTTTCTTTCTCCTGATAACGATGCACCCTTGAGTAGTCCCCACCCGGAGATCCAAATGGGGGACTATTTTACCTCTGGAATATTTTACCCAAGAGGATACCATCATCATTTAATCATACAGTAAAGCTGCATGCCCTCAGAGAAAAATTACGGCTGTAGTTTCCCCTTGCTTTCAGCCATTCGCATTACCAGCACAGCAAGGTCGTGTTTTGGTTAGTGTTACAAGGCCAGATCAGTCAATCATCCAGACTGTTGCCCATACAACCACTGGAAAGGCTGCTGCCCCTCTTCAGGAACCACACGTTTATCTGCCCTCTCAACAGATACCAGTCCGTTGTGGTTGCACCTACGGTATGGCTATCTGTATCGTTGAGGCATGCAAGCCTCCCCACCAACGGCAAGGTCCATGGTTCATGGGGGGGATTCTTGTGGTAGCTTATTGAAAACGGATGCAGCAGTATACTGCACGCCTTTTGGCACAAGAGTCAAGGAAGTGCGATCCAGATGCAGATTGGATTTTTGCCTAGTATTAACTGAGTGAAAACTGTGAATTGTTGAGAATAAGCTGATATTGTTAACAAGAAATGGCAGTAAAGAATATACATATTGAGAGGCTAGTGTCAGAATACCCAGACTAGTGAACAGGGGTCGACAAGAGGTTCGTGAATTGACACCACTATTGCCCGAACTGTCCGTGTCTGAGCCAAAAATATCCTTTGAGAATGGGAAGAGTTACCCCAAGAGATAATACCATATGACATTGTAATGAAAATAAACAAAGTAGACTACTTTTCATGTCAAACTATCACTTACTTCAGGTACCTTTCGAGTAGTAATTTATGTACATTGTGCAGCATAAGATAAATTAAAATTTGGTACATGTTAGAACCATTAGAATATGAACAGGCTAATAAAAGCCTATTTTATTTCTCCCATTGACAAGAAGGGGCCCATCAAATCAGAAATGTCGCCAACCGAGATTGTATGGTTTACCAAAAATTCACAGTCTTGGCATTCCATTAAAATCTGTTATTAGTGCCATTGATTGTCTGACTTGTGGGATTACTGTACTACTGTTCACTATGGTTCCTCCCAATGATGTAATGTTCTACTAGTTATGGCAGAACTTTTTAAACATTGCCTCACATCAAGCAGCTCTTCAGATGGCAAGGAGGAAACCATCATGGTTTTGGTATGTTGTTGATTCTTTCATTATGTGGCCTCATGGAGAAAAAGAACACTCACAATATCTAAATCTTAGGATGATGTTAATCCTAATACCTAGTTCATTGTGGGAAAAAAAGACAGACAGGTCAAATTTCTTCTGTGGATATACAAATACTGAGAAAACGCAATGGAACTGTAGTGAACATAGTCTACAGAAATCCCACTCCCACAACAGATATACAGATATCTTCATAGAAATTCGAGCCACCATCCCAAGCAGAAAAGAGGAGTGATCAAAAAATTGGTGTGGGCTAAAAGAATTTGTGAATCACAGTATTTGGAGGAGGAGCTCTGTCATTTAAGAACTGCCTTTAGAAGAAATGATTACTCTGACAAAGAGATAAACAGGACACTGCACCCTAAAAGATCTAGAACTTTGAAAGGTCTGGAACCTGTAAAGGAAAAGAACCAACTAAACGTGCAGAGTTTTCCTCCCATTCTCAAAATCATTCAGAGAGTGCATCAGCATAATTCTCAGAAGATATAGTATTGACACAGTGCTTAAACCAACAAGATAAGTGCAAGAATAAAAAAAATGGAAAATCCGGGATGGGATGTAGCAATATTGTGAAAAGGAAGTTGCTACTCACCACATAGCAAAGATGCTGAGTCACAGATAGGCACAACAAAAAGACGGCCACAAATTAGCCTTTGGCCAGTAAGGCCTTCATCAAAATTAGATGACAAACACACATATACACATTCATGCAAACGCAACACACACACACACACACACACAACAGCAGTCTGTGGCAATTGAGGCCACACTGCAAGTTGCAGCACCAGTGCATGATGGGAGTGGTTATTGGGTGGGGTAAGGAGGAGGTTTGGACGGGGAGCGGGAGGGATAGTAGGGTAGGGGTGGCGGACAGTGGCATGCTGTTGGGTGGACAGTGGCGTGCTGTTGGGGTGCACGCAGGGGTGAGGTGGAAAGAGGGTAGGGTAGCTACGTGCAGTCGGGAGGTTAGACAGGTGGCAGCAGAGAGGTGGGGAGGGTGGGGGGGGTATAGCGGAAAAGAAGATAACTAAAAAGACTGGTTGCAATGGGGGAATGAGGGCTATGTAGTGCTGGAGTGGGAACAGAGAAGGGACTGGATGTGAGAGGACAATGACTAACAAAGGTTGAGGCCAGGAGGGTTACGGGGACATATGATATATTGCAGAGAAAGTCCTATCACAGAGGTGTACTTCAGATAGCAGCCTGTATCAGATGATATGAATTTAGGAGATCTTCAACATTCTTTTCTGTGCACAGTCACTCATAAAACCGTCACATACAACTAATTTTTAGTAGTTTCTATACATGAATCAAGAACACTCTAGCTTGAACAGATATTTCTTGAAATCAGAGTTAGGGAACCTATAGATAATTATGATTAAAAGTTTAGTTTTGCCATGTTCAACTGCTCCTGCACAGTATTCAGTGATTTGTTCAGTGCAGTATTTTGAAATGTCAATAGATTCAAATGGAATACTGTTTCTCACATGTATGGCTACTGCTCCACTCTATAAAAAGCTCCCTGAAAAATAGGTGGATGATCTGTATCCCAATAAAGAAAGCCGCTAAATTATCACAGTCTTGAAGTGGTGCTCTGATATTCCAGTAATGTCAGAGTCAACATCTATAAGCAGTTCACTAACACTGTGTGTGGATACTGCATGGGAGATCTGTTTGTGGACTAGATTTGGAAGGTAATGCCTGCCTATGAAAGCCTTAGACCTCCAGCATAGTGGGCAAGAGGTTGATCACCACTGTAGATGCACCATCCACAGATACCAAGACTGTATCAGAGTGGCTCTTTAGTGTGAATGGCTTTATGTAGGTACATTTCAACAGATAAAGAGATAGCATGCTGATCTGAAGAGGTCCAGGCAAAACAGATAGCAGACATGGTGTTATGGCTATGTAGTAATCATGAAAATATGATCACTGAATTAAGCGTGAGATGGGACTTATAGTTGGATAGATAAAAAGTATATTTGCCTAGTGGGGTGGCAGGAGAAAGCACACAAAAAAGTTATGGAAATGTGCAAGCTTTTGGAGCCAGAGGCTCCTTCTGCTGGCATGAGGGTTGAAGGAGAAAAAAGAGGGATGAAGGAAAAGGACTGGCAAGGCTTAGGAAATGGGGAGAATTAGGGAAAAGTCAGCTAGAACCCTGTGTCAGAGGAGTCTTACCAAATGGGATGAGAAGGAAAGACTGATTGTTGGGGGCTGCAAGGGTGAGATTAGAAAATGTTAGAACATAAAGGTGTAAGGTAGGGCAGTAAGGGCCGGCCGGTGTGGCCAAGCAGTTCTAGGTGCTTCAGTCTGGAACCGCTCGACCGCTATGGTCGCAGCTTCGAATCCTGCCTCAGGCATGGATGTGTGTAATGTCTTTAGGTTAGTTAGGTTTAAGTAGTTCTAAGTTCTAGGGGACTGATGACCTCAAATGTTAAGTCCCATCATGCTCAGAGCCATTTGAACAAATTTTTTAGGGCAGTAACCAAGACAAAGATTACGGACAAAACCTCATGCAAGAGTTAGCAAGGGCAGAAAGCCAAGTGCATTGTTATGTTGTAGAGGTGGAGGTCAGGGTAAGATAGACAGTCAGAAAATAAAATATATAGAAAACTAAAAGTGAGCAAAGAAAAGGAGTAGTTACTGAAAATAAATGCTGAGGCCAAAGAAATTAACATAAATGTAGTCCACATGGATGGTGAGTACCAAGCACATTTAGTAACGCCAGTTCCTACCTGTGGTGTTCTGAGAAACTGATGTCAGCAGGGAGAATTCAGATGGCACGTGTGGTAAAAGAGGCACTGAGGTCATGACTGTCATGTTATACAGCATGATCCACAGGACACTTTGTGTTGCCTTTGTAGACCCTCTTTCTGTGCCCAATCATCATAGCTGATGAAATTTAATAATAGTTGTACCAGTGTAGGAGGCAGAGCAGTGTTTGTGTGTCAGGCAGTACACAACATGTGTCATTTCACAGGTGGCTGTCCCTTTGATAGTATATGTTTTGCCATTTACTGGGCTGGTATAGGTGGTGGTAAGAGGTTGCATAGGGCGAGTGTTACAGTGGCGGCAGTCACACGAGTAGGAGCCGGCGTGTAGGGAAATTGGTGCAGGAGCAACATTGGGTCTGACCAGGATATTATAGAACTTAGGGGAACAATGAACAGCTATTTTTGGTGTGGTGTCCAGAATGTCAGACAGAAAGGACCTAATTTAAGGACTTTATCTTAAGAAGTCTTATCCTTGTCAAAGTAGGTGATTTAACACATTCAAAATCAGGATAATACTGGGTGACAGGAGGTGTTTTCCTAAGTTGTTTTTCGGAGAGATCAGCAGTTCCAGGATTGGATGTGATGGCCTAGGAAAACCTAGATGTGAGTAGCAGCAGAATCTTAAGTACAGATTGGAATGTATGTCACACGGAGGGTTAGACATAAATTATTATGGTGAATTTATTGCCAAAACCAGTGCATTAGTAGATAGTGAATGTATCACAGATCAGAGAGTGAACTACTTTGGATCAACATAAGCACCAAAGATTGATCAAACATAGTAATCTTATGCTTTTATAGACCACCTACCTCAGGAGATGTGCTGACATAATAATTAAGAGAAATTGATTATGTTTCAGTATTTATTCGGAGGTGAAGAAATTTGTGAAGGATAGAGTTGCATGGAGAGCTGCAGTAAACCAATCTTCAGACTGAAGACCCCAGCAATGAAAAGTGTCATCTGAACACTATGTTGTTCACTAGTCGTAATCTTATTGGAAGTTGTGGCCACCTATGATCTGTGAACTGATTTGCCCAGCCAGTTGTAACATGATCTTTAATTTAATTTGGAATCCAAACCAAGAGATGAGTTGGCATTTATTACACACAGCAACCACTGTGAAAGCGAAAGCAGCATTTAATGACAGAAAACTTACAAGACTGAACATTTGAAAATTTTTTAAGACCAAACCTTTGAATTTATAACTTGCCTCTATCTCTGAGTTTCACACAGTTAGGTCAAATGACAAAACTTGATTACCTGGCATATCAGTAGTGTTGGTAACATCAGGCACCTGTGTTACCACGGAATATCCTTTTATTGAATTTCTTGATTCGTGGCATAGTTCTTATTTATTGCACACTAAAGGATATGTACTCCCACAAATATATGTAGCACTTGGGCAACAATCATTCAGTAACACATGAACAAACTGCTGCAGTGAACAAAAGTAGATACTAGCAAAGATAATCATTTACGGATACTAGAAACCTGCACTGTTACCAACATATACAATGTGTCATACATATAATTGCTGGAAACAGAAATTTCACTGTTCTTTTCGAAATAATACTGGTTTCTGTAACAGAAATAAAGGGGGCGTGGCAGCATACATGACCGTAACTTTAAAATTTCATGTATATAGGTCATTTTTCATTTGAAACCCTATAATGTATATATCAATATAATCAGGAAGACTAAAGAATTTAATAAAGTCATAAAAAAATTTCGATTTTTCCACCATTTATAAATACCCTGTATCCTTAAAAAACCAAAACCAGTTGTGAAACAAAGTAAAAGTTTAAATAAATAACAGTCTGAAATGGAAAAATTTGCACTTTCGTCATGTAACTGTTCCACCTAGTGTGTAGGATACAAAAGACTTCAGGAAGAATGTGTTAATACCAGTGCCAAAGTAGGCAGACGCTGAAGACATGCATCAGTTTAATGAGTCATGATTGCAAAACGCTAATATGAATTATCTACAGAAGACTGGAATGACAGATAGAAGCTGATCTGTGGGAAGATCAGTTTCAGAGAATTGTAGGAATGTGAGAGGTAGTATTGACCCTACAGCTAAGATGTAGTGAAGAAAAACAAGACTGTATTTGTAATTTTAGGAAAAGCTTTTGACAATATTGACTAAAATGTATTCTTTGATATTCAGAAGTTATCAGCAATAGAACACAGGAAGGTTTTCTCTGCAACCTGTACAGAAACCAGACTCAAGTTACGAGAAAGGAGTGAGACAGGGTTGAAGTCTACAACCCAAGTTATGGAATGTATGCATAGAGAAGGAAGTAAAGGCAATCAAGAAAAAATTGGAAAAAGAATTGAACTTCAAGGTGAAGTAATTCTGCCAGAGATAGGAAAAGACTTGGAAGATCAGTTGAGTAGAATGGATAGTGCCTTGAAAAGAGGCTGTGAAAAGGACATCAATAAAAGTAAAACAAGGGTTAATAAGTACAGTTGAATTAAAAATCATGTGTGGCTTAGGGAATTAGGGTAGGAAATGGGACACTAAAATTAGTAGATGACTTTCAATAGTTGGTTAGCAAATTAGCTTACAGCAGAAGTAAAGAAGATAGAGAATGTGGACTGACAGTAAGAAGGAAATATTTTCTAGAAAAGAGAAATACATTAACATCAAATATAAAATTTAAATGTTAAGAAAGTCTTTTTTCAGAAATTATGTGTATGAAATCTGGATGATGGAGAGTATAGACAAGAAGAGAACAGAAGCTTTTGAAACATGTTCCTACAGTAAAATACTGGAGGTTAAATAGGTATATCAAATAAGAGATCTCCACCCTGCTCTCCAATGAGCTCTTGCTTGACTCCACTGAAGTCGCAAATGGTGGTGGTTTGGGGTCAGTGGAATGTACGCTGTGGGGCATCAAACACGGAACTGTCCTTGCAGTAACTGATTTGTAACAGTTCGTGGTGTCAATGTGGTTCAAACTGTTGCTTAAATTGCTGCTGCAGATGCAGTATGATGTGCCAGAGCCATACGCATAACACGATGGTCATCCCTCTCAGGAATGTCATGTGGCCGTCTGGAGCCTTGTCTCCTAGCAGCAGTACATTTTCGTGACTACCACTGCCAGCAATCATGTACAGTGGTTACTGTCCTTCCGAGTCTTTCTGCAGTACTGCCCAAGGACCATCCAACTTCTTCTAACCCAATAACACGACCTTGTTCAAACTCAGTGAGTGTTGATAATGGCATCTTTATCACCCTTAAGACATTCTTGACTAACATCAGCTCACTATGTCCATTCTCAAAGGTAATTAATGCTCACAACAATTACAGCATGTGTTTAAAGCAAACCTGATTTACATCCTCATAGTGGCATAGCGGCACTACTAGTACCACTCTTATGCAACTGGTACAAAATTTGAAACATGCCTACCAATTTCATGTACGTCGCACAAATCTGTGTGTGCGTGTGTGTGTGTGTGTGTGTGTGTGTGTGTGTGAGAGAGAGAGAGAGAGAGAGAGAGAGAGAGAGTGAGTGAGTGTGTTTTTCCCTCTTTTTTTTCCCCCAGAGTAATTATGGAAACTTTTTTGTGTTGTTGCTATAGGACAATAAAGACTGTATAACACTCTCATATAACCTTCTCTTTCACCTTGTATTAAAATCTTGGAACAGAACAGTAGAACCTATCTATAGTATCAAAATGAAGTGGACTTTTGTTTTTTATATTTTACAGGTACTTGTATGTTTGAGAAAGCTAACTGTGTTTTATACAGGCTCCATGGTTCAGGGATTCATCTCTTTGACTAGTACTTCAGGGGACAAGTATCCTGGATTCAGTATCGGCCATTGCTTAGATTAGAATACGAAAATTTATCTCAGAATGAGCAATGTGAAAATTCTGTTAAGCAGTGACATTATACTAAGTAGGAACATCAAGAGTAGTTCAATAGAAGAAGAAAGGAGTATAATAAAAAGGAATTAATTGGGATAGGTCAGGGCAGTGTAAGTATATCAGAAACAGAGGTGAAGAAGCCACTGATGACTCAGGAAATACTTGAGCTTATAGATCAAAAAAGGAAACATGTATATCTTATGAATGGGGTAGAAAGGCAGCAGTATAAATTGCTTAGAAGTAAGATTAATAGGAAGAGCAAACAGGCTAAATCATAAAGGATGAGGGAGACATTTAAAGATGTTGAGAAAATCATGATTTAAGGAAGAAAGTGTACAAGAAAAATAGGTATAGATTTAGAGAAGTAAACTGTAAAGGTGTTAACCTACAAGGATCAGATGGAAAACCATTTTAACTGCCAAAGAAAGTGTGTACATATGGCAGGAGGCCATCAGATGCCTGTATGAAGGAAAGAAACTGCCCCAAAGTGTGAGAAAAGAGCCAGAGAAAAGTGGTATGTGGAAGAAATGGGCGCTTTAGGGAAGTGATCAGAGTATTGAATAATCTAAGCTCAAACAAGACAACAGGAGTTGATGAACTTTTAGGAAGTGCAGGAACTGGAAGTTAATTCAATTTTCAAAAATCTGTATAGGGATTTTAAAAAGAGCATTCTTTCACCAAAGATGATGCCTATGCATAAACATGAAGAGTAGAAAGAAAAATTGAAGACTTAATGAAGGAAGAACAATTTTGTTAAAAAAGATACCAGAGCAGCAACTCTTTCTCTTCATTTAGTTGCAGAAGGCAGATTGTAAAGAAAAATAAAAAGAAGCCAGAAAACCTTCCCAGTATTTGTGTACCTGAAATATGCCTTTGACAATGTGCAGTGGGATAAGATGGTCACAGTTCTAATGGTTCAGGGTAAAATTACAGATCCAGGTAAATAATCTGTGACATCGGCAAAATTCAGTTAGGAATAATAAAAGTGGAAGGTCAAGAAAAACAAGTTAATGTTAAGATATAAGGCATGGTAGCAGCTTATTGCCACTGTCATTCAACTTGTACATGATAAAAGCAATGAAAAGAAGTGAAAGAAAGATTCAGAAAGGGAATAAAAGTTCAAGAGGAACTGATGTCATTGCCAAGGTTCACAGATGATGTAGTCCGTCTGTCCAGATGTAAGGGAGACAAGACAATTTGCTGAAAGTAGTGGACAGTATACTTAGCACAGAATATGGCTTAACCATGAGTAAAGCAAAAACTATGCTCAAGAAGAGTAGTAGAAAGAAGAATAATAAATTGTTGTAACATCAAAATTGAGAGCATGAGACAGGATGACTGAGGCAAGAAAGATTGCTAAAGGCTACGAAAGTTTGCTTCTGGTATCATATGATCATTCAATTTTCGCTCGTATCAGATATTGACATGAAGAAGAAGTGCCTGAAAGTGTACATTTCGAACACTGTATTGTATGACAGTACAGGAATTCGCAGAGGAAGAAACTGGAACCATTTGAAAAACTAAGTGAACAGGTAAAGTATTAAATGAAGTTGTTCTTAAAATACCAGTTGGGGAAAGAATTCTATAAAAGACTGTTTCTAGAAGAAGAGACACGCTAGTGTGACATGTACTACAGTATCTACAAATAATTAACTTGACACTGGAAGGAACAATAATCGTCTAAAATAAATAGCAAAGGCTGGAGTGTGCAAAACAGATTATAGAAGATGTTGGCTGTAGTAGTTACATAGGGTCGAAAAGATTAGCACAGGCTAGGAAAAGATGATAGCATCAAACTGATCAAAAGACTGATGGTAAAAAAGTACTTCTTTTTACTTGGTCTTGTCATTATGTTTAAGGTAAACCAGCAGGTAGTTTCTGTCATGTTTAATATTCACTACCCTAATAATAAAAATGGCAGTTAATAAGAATGCTCTCTCTTGCTTTTAGGAAGCTATAACCAAATCTGAATCATCTGACTTCCGTGCTACCGTTCATACTAATAATGGTGGTGCAGAAGTGATTAGAATCTCTCGGAAAAAAGAAGAGGCAGATTTGGACTTAAAATCAGAAACCGATCATGCAGAAGATGTAGCACCAAGTCCAAGCCCACCTAGTCCTTCCGAGATGCAGTGGACACAGTTGCGCAATGCTGTGTTGGCTCGAGTGGTTGGCGCAGAACAAGGTGTACCACCGCCATCGGCAGCAACCATGGACTTATATCGTAAACTGCTGGCTCGTGAACCTGGATCCACACGTGCTCAGGCAGCTTGGTTGCTTGCTGAAATAGCAAGCTTAGCTGCAGCTGGTGAGATTAATAATATAGAACTTCCATCTGACCCTTCAGCTGCAACATCTCCTCTTTCTCACCATAGTGATAAAGATCCTGTACGGACAGAAGAAAGTGCTCATGAAAGTAAGATTCCTGATTCTACTGTATCCAACCAAAATGAACAGCCTACGGGAAAATTTGTAAAACACATTGATGAGCTGTGATTGTAGACAGATCCTTAGATGGTCTTTGATTTATTAAGATAAAAAGACATTTGTTAGATGAACAATATTCAAGTGATCATACAAGTGAAAATAAATGTGACTCTTTGCAGTTCATGCTGTGTTTCAGTGAGACATGAGCCTGAAAGCAACACAAAGTTACATGTAATAATGTAATATGTTACAATTATGTTGTCTTTCATTTTACTTTCCTGTGTTACAGATTATTCAAAATGGCATCATTAGTTGTCATTATGTTTTATAATTCACTTAAGTGCACCATATACTTTCTATAGTGTGTGTGTCTTTTTTTATGCAACCATTAACTTAAATTGGGAAATATAATATGGCCTATATGTGCTCAAGCTGGTTATTGTATATTCTTCACCTGCACTGTACTTATGAAGGAAATGCATAAAAGACCTTAAAGATATTTCTTTGTTGTAATACAGACATATTTTTAAATAAAATTATGACGCCTGTTTTACCTCGTTATATATTCTATGAAATTAAAAACAATTCCAAAACATATTTATTGTAGATGTTTTATTCTAATTTGTACATTGTATTTGTATATAATTGTGCATATTCTAAATTTCGATGCATTGTGTGAAACTGGAGATATGGAACTGTTTTACCATATGGTGTAACAATACACTAAAAAAATTTTATCTTGCAAATAAAGATTGATGAAATATTTTTATGTAATACGGATTGTTTTAAGTACTTCTCATTATACATCCTGTTATGAAATCAATGTACTGAAGTAATTGAAGTTATATTAAGAATTAATCCACTGAATTTGGTGGATAAACATTCAAATCAAAAGGTAACATCACAACCGTTAACCTAGTTTGACATCAGGCAACTCTGTCTAAAAACTTGAGTAGTAGTTTTAAAATAATCTTGGCCATTAGCTGCAACTATCTCAACAAGTGATACATTACCACATAGTTGTTTAAAAGACAGAATCATCGGACTTTGTTTGAGGATAATGTATGGTGGTGTATGAGTTTTTACCGGTGTGACTGGTAGATGGTGAAGTGTCAGATGCTAGCCACTTGGCCGAGGAGTTCTGGGTGCTTCAGTCTGGAACCGTGCTGCTGCAACCATCACAGGTTCAAATCCTGCCTCAGGCATGGATGTGTGTGATGTCCTTAGGTTAGTTAGGTTTAAGTAGTTCTAAGTCTAGGGGCCTGCCTAGAGCCATTTGAAGTGTCAGATAACCCCTATGGTTGACATTTGCCTTTTTATACACATTATTCTGATAACTGACCTAGTGCTATGAGTGATGATCTTAAAAGTGATGTGCTCACTGCTTGAAAACCCATGTTAGGCCGTCAGCCACAGCACAAGATGAAGATTAGAAATTTTGTCCTTCAAAACAGATGTCACATTAGTTAAAGATGCTGAGTAAGAAATCCACATAAATTAGCTACTTTTTTCAAAATGTGTAATTATCTGCCATTCATTAAAGGTAACTGACAGTACCTCAGAATGTTCAGAAACTCATTCAGGTGGTGAAGACCAGTTAGTTATGGCAATTAGGTAAAAGTCTCTGAATTTGCTTAAATACATTTCTAACATCAACATACCCACTTTCTTTTAAATCTTGCTGTTTGGAAAATATTAATGTCATGCAGTGTTATTAGTAATAGTTTCATTTGAAAACAGGGTGGCTATAATTAAAATTTTGCTACTTGAGCCAGTGTAGACGGAAAACTATATATACTCTATGGGCACCCATCTTTATAGGAATGATGTTCTAACGATGTGCGATGGCAAGAAACGATGTGAAGTTGGATTGCAAAATTCACACCTCTCTCACATCGGTTGACTTACTTGGTATGTACAGCCAATCTTCTTCTCTTGATTTCCGGCTACGTCGATCTCCAAAAACTTCCTCTCTGAAGAATATTGCTGATTAACAGGAATTTATAAGACTCACTCTCTACTTTTGAAATAGGTTAGTACTCGAAGAATACTTTTAGTTCAGTCTTGGTATATTTGAACTTCCATAAATAACATATTCACCATTTCTCACATCAATATTCGAATGTTTACAAGTCAACCGATTTGTCCCGCATTGTTGTTGTTGTGGTCTTCAGTCCTGATACTGGTTTGATGCAGCTCTCCATGCTACTCTATCCTGTGCAAGCTTCTTCATCTCCCAGTACTTACTGCAACCTACATCCCTCTGAATCTGCTTAGTGTATTCATCTCTCCCTCTACGCTGCCCTCCAATGCTAAATTTGTGATCCCTTGATGCCTCAGAACATGCCCTAACAACCAGTCCCTTCTTCTTGTCAAGTTGTGCCACAAACTCCTCTTCTCCCCTATTCTATTCAATACCTCGTCATTAGTTATGTGATCTACCCATCTAATCTTCAGCATTCTTCTGTAGCACCACATTTCGAAAGCTTCTATTCTCTTCTTGTCCAAACTATTTATCATCCATGTTTCACTTCCATACATGGCTACACTCCATACAAATACTTTCAGAAACGACTTCCTGACACTTAAATCTATACTTGATGTTAACAAATTTCTCTTCTTCAGAAACGCTTTCCTTGCCATTGCTAGTCTACATTTTATAACCTCTCTACTTCGACCATCATCAGTTATTTTGCTCCCCAAATAGCAAAACTCCTTTACTGCTTTAAGTGTCTCATTTCCTAATCTAATTCCCACAGCATCATCCGACTTAATTCGACCACATTCCATGATCCTCGTTTTGCTTTTGTTGATGTTCATCTTATATCCTCCTTTCAAGACACTGCCCATTCCGTTCAACTGCTCTTCCATGTCCTTTGCTGTCTCTGACAGAATTACAATGTCATCGGCGAACCTCAAAGTTTTTATTTCTTCTCCATGGATTTTAATACCTACTCCAAATTTTTCTTTCGTTTCCTTTACAGCTTGCTCAATATACAGATTGAATAACATCAGGGAGCAGCTACAACCCTGTCTCACTCCCTTCCCAACCACTGCTTCCCTTTCATGCCCATCGACTCTTATAACTGCCATCTCGATTCTGTACAAATTGTAAATAGCCTATCGTTCCCTGTATTTTACCTCTGCCACCTTCAGAATTTGAAAGAGAGTATTCCAATCAACATTGTCAAAAGCTTTCTCTAAGTCTACAAATGCTAGAAACATAGGTTTGCCTTTCCTTAATCTTTCTTCTAAGATAATGCATAAGGTCAGTATTGCCTCACGTGTTCCAACATTTCTACGGAATCCAAACTGATCTTCCCCGAGGTCGACATCTACCAGTTTTTCCATTCATCTGCAAAGAATTCACATTAGTATTTGGCAACTGTGACTTATTAAACTGATAGTTCGGTAATTTTCACATCTGTGAACACCTGCTTTCTTTGGGATTGGAATTATATTCTTCTTGACGTCTGAGGGTATTTCACCTGTCTCATACATCTTGCTCACAAGATGGTAGAGTTTTGTCAGGAATGGCTCTCCCAAGGCCATCAGTAGTTCTAATGGAATGTTGTCTACTCCCGAGTCCTTGTTTCGACTCAGGTCTTTGAGTGCTCTGTCAGATTCTTCACGCAGTATCATATCTCCCATTTCATCTTCATCTACATCCTCTTCCATTTCCATAATATTGTCCTCGAGTACATCGCCCTTGTATAGACCCTCTATATGCTCCTTCCACCTTTCTGCTTTCCCTTCTTTGGTTAGAACTGGGTTTCCATCTGAGCTCTTGATATTCATGCAAATGGTTCTCTTTTCTCCATAGGTCTCTCTAATTTTCCTGTAGGCAGTATCTATCTTAGCCCTAGTGAGATAAGCATCCTTTCATTTGTCCTCTAGCCATCCCTGCTTAGCAGTTTTGCACATCCTGTCGATCTCATTTTTGAGACGTTTGTATTCTTTTTTGCCTGTTTCATTTACTGCATTTTTATATTTTCTCCTTTCATCAATTAAATTCAATATTTCTTCTGTTACCCAAGGATTTCTACCAGCCTTCGTCTTTATACCTAATTGATCGTCTGCTGCCTTCACTACTTCATCCCTCAAAGCTACCCATTCTTCTTCTACTGTATTTCTTTCCCTCATTCCTGTTAATTGTTCCCTTATGCTCTCCCTGAAACCCTCTACAACCTCTGGTTTAGTCAGTTTATCCAGGTCCCATCTCCTTAAATTCCCACCTTTTTGCAGTTTCTTCAGTTTTAATCTACAGTTCATAACCAAGAGATTGTGGTCAGAGTCCACATCTGCCCCTGGAAATGTCTTATAATTTAAAACCTGGTTCCTAAATCTCTGTCTTACCATTATATAGTCTATCTGATACCTTTTAGTATCTCCAGGGTTCTTCCATGTATACAACCTTCTTTCATGATTCTTAAACCAAGTGTTAGCTATGCTTAATTTATGCTCTGTGCAAAATTCTACCAGGCGGCTTCCTCTTTCATTTCTTACCCCCAATCCGTATTGACCTACTATGTTTCCTTCTCTCCGTTTTCCAACTCTCAAATTCCAGTCACCTATGACTATTAAATTTTCTTTTCCCTTCACTACCTGAATAATTTCTTTTATCTCATCATACATTTCATCAATTTCCTCATCATCTGCAGAGCTAGTTGGCGTATAAACTTGTACTACTGTAGTAGGCGTGGGCTTCGTGTCTATCTTGGCCACAATAATGTGTTCACTATGCTGTTTGTAGTAGCTTACCCACCCTCCTATTTTTTTATTCATTATTAAACCTACTCCTGCATTACCCCTATTTGATTTTGTATTTATAACCCTGTATTCACCTGACCAAAAGTCTTGTTCCTCCTGCCACCGAACGTCACTAATTCCTATCTAACTTTAACCTATCCATTTCCCTTTTTAAATTTTCTTATCTACCTGCCCGATTAAGGGATCTGACATTCCACGCTCCGATCCATAGAATGCCAGTTTTCTTTCTCCTGATAACGATGTCATCCTGAGTAGTCCCCGCCCGGAGATCTGAATGGGGGACTATTTGACCTCCGGAATATTTTACCCAAGAGGACGCCATCATCATTTAATCATACAGTAAAGCTGCATGCCCTCGAGAAAAATTACGGCTGTAGTTGCCCCTTGCTTTCATCCATTCGCAGTACCAGCACAGCAAGGCCGTTTTGGTTAGTGTTACAAGGCCTGATCAGTCAATCGTCCAGACTGTTGCCCCTGCAACTACTGAAAAGGCTGCTGCCCCTCTTCAGGTACCACACGTTTGTCTGGCCTCTCAACAGATACCCCTCCGTTGTGGTTGCACCTACGGTACACCCATCTGTATCGCTGAGGCACGCAAGCCTCCCCACCAACAGCAAGGTCCATGGTTCATGAGGGGGTGTCCCGCATTAGACTCAATAAAATACATCTGCAATAAAGTTGCTTTAACAACCACATAATTTATTTACCCGTCTTGCCTCTGGCGAGTCCAAAACATGAAGTACTTAAAAGTCTGTAATCAATTGTTCATTTTTCTTTAACAATAATCACAGTCACTAAAACAGCAAAGAATACTACATAATTACTTCTTGTTCTTCCAGTATAGCCTCTGTGACACGAATGGCAAACATTTGTCGATGCCGTTCAACCGTCGCGTCTACCTTGTGCTCGTGACTCCTTTCCAGCCTGCACATACAAATATGTGTCGCGCAGTATGTACGTTCTCTCACACTTATTTTTAAAATATCATGTGTTCGAAACAGTAGAAGGGCGACTGGCTCTAGAATTTACACGGGAATTCTCGAATCACTACATATGCCCTTCCCTCAGTTTGAACACGCAATATTTTATACATGATCATCACGTACGTTAATATCACACATAATGCTAATTCACATTTTAACCAGTATACATTCTATTTCTTTTAATAATTATGAACAGCCTTTTATTTAATACTTAGCTCTTCTTTTTTCATTCTACTTTGATAATAACAACTTGAGCATTTCACTTAATGTTGGAGTCAGTTCTTTTATATCTAGGAATCATGCGGACAACATTCCTGATTTCCAATTGTAAACTCCAGGTGTCATAGACACTTGATTATTTCATCCTTTATTCTAATTCTTTGTACTATTTTTTTCTTTAGCACATACTAGTTTCATTATTCACAGTAGTTTGTACTCTGGATGAACTCTGGGCAAATGACACTCACAACACATAATAATACTAGTGGTATTTAGAATTCAAACTTACCAGAATAATTCGTATAAAATGTGTGACTTCTGTCACATGATACTGTCCCTTTCCCCCTAGGATCAGTACCTATACCTTACATGTGGGTTGACCCTATGTGTGCACTTCCTCCTCTCATTCTAGTTGGTATGCCCCATCATAAAACATCCCTATTTATCAGGCCACCGGTTGTCCTATCTCAATGTAGGTACGCCTGCTCTACATCCTTAGCAGATGACGGGTACACCCCCTTATCCTTTGTGAGTAGGCGTCATGCTTCATTGCTGTAGTATACATCTTCATGTGTACTAAAATTAAATGTCTCCTGGTGAAAATAAAAATCTGTTTAACACTTCACTCTCTCTTCTTAATACTTCATTTAGTCCCTGGTGTCCTCCTCTACTTTTCAACTTCTTTACTCTTAACAGATACTATGTCTACCTATACTTCGACTCTACATTCCTCAATAATTATCACAATCGATTCCTCTCTGGTTTATGCCCTCTTTCCTTACTCACGTCTCCTTCTTATATACTCGACATGGAATCCATCTAGTTTTTTATATGTATATATATTTTCCTACATACAGGGTGTTACAAAAAGGTACGGCCAAACTTTCAGGAAACATTCCTCACACACAAATAAAGAAAAGATGTTATGTGGACATGTGTCTGGAAACACTTAATTTCCATGTTAGAGCTGATTTTAGTTTCGTCAGTATGTACTATACTTCCTCGATTCACCGCCAGTTGGCCAAATTGTAGGAAGCTAATGTTGACTTCGGTGCTTGTGTTGACACGCGACTCATTGCTCTACAGTACTAGCATCAAGCACATCAGCACGTAGCATCAACAGGTTAGTGTTCATCACGAACGTGGTTTTGCAGTCAGTGCAATGTTTACAAATGCGGAGTTGGCAGATGCCCATTTGATGTATGGATTAGCACGGAGCAATAGCCGTGGCGCAGTACATTTGTATCGAGACAGATATCCAGAACGAAGGTGTCCCGACAGGAAGACGTTTGAAGCAATTGATCGGTGTCTTAGGGAGCACGGAACATTCCAGCCTATGACTCGCTACTGGGGAAAACCTAGAGCGATGAGGACACCTGCAATGGACGAGGCAATTCTTCATGCAGTTGACGATAACCCTAATGTCAGCGTCGGAGAATTTGCTGCTGTACAAGGTAACGTTGACCACGTCACTGTATGGAGAGTGCTACGGGAGAACCAGTTGTTTCCATACCATGTACAGTGTGTGCAGGCATATCAGCAGCTGATTGCCCTCCACGGGTACACTTCTGCGAATGGTTCATCCAACAATGTGTCAATCCTCATTTCAGTACA
The DNA here is from genome assembly GCF_023864345.2 of Schistocerca serialis cubense. Taxonomy (NCBI): domain Eukaryota; kingdom Metazoa; phylum Arthropoda; class Insecta; order Orthoptera; family Acrididae; genus Schistocerca; species Schistocerca serialis. The sequence continues at coordinate 322,876,082 of NC_064642.1, read as the reverse complement.
AATGTTCTCTTTACGGATGAGGCTTCATTCCAATGTGATCAAATTGTAAATTTTCACAATCAACATGTGTGGGCTGACAAGAATCCGCACGCAATTGTGCAATCACGTCATCACCACAGATTTTCTGTGAACGTTTGGGCAGGCATTGTTGGTGACTTCTTGATTGGGCCCCATGTTCTTCGACCTACGCTCAATGGACCATGTTATCATGATTTCATATGGGATATTCTACCTGTGCTGCTAGAACATGTGCCTTTACAAGTACGACACAACATGTGGTTCATGCACGATGGAGCTCCTACACATTTCACTCAAAGTGTTCGTACGCTTCTCAACAACAGATTCGGTGACCAATGGATTGGTAGAGGCGGACCAATTCCATGGCCTCCACACTCTCCTGACCTCAACCCTCTTGACTTTCATTTATGGGAGCATTTGAAAGCTCTTGTCTATGCAACCCCGGTACCAAATGTAGAGACTCTTCGTGCTCGTATTGTAGACGGCTGTGATACAATACACCATTCTCCAGGGCTGCATCACGCGATTCCATGCGACGGAGGGTGGATGCATGTATCCTCGCTAACAGAGGACATTTTGAACATTTCCTGTAACAAAGTGCTTGAAGTCACGCTGGTACGTTCTGTTGCTGTGTGTTTCCATTCCATAATTAATGTGATTTGAAGAGGAGTAATAAAATGAGCTCTAACATGGAAAGTAAGCGCTTCTGGACACATGTCCACGTAACGTATTTTCTTTCTTTGTGTGGGAGGAGTGTTTCCTGAAAGTTTGGCCGTACCTTTTTGTAACACCCTGTATATGTGCGATGTAGAACCATATATATCAGGAAAGAGGGAAGGAGAGGGAAAGACGAAAGGATGTGGGTTTTAAGGGAGATGGTAAGGAGTCATTCCAATCCCGGGAGTGGAAAGACTTACTTTAGGGGGAAAAAAAGGACAGGTATACACTCGCGCACACACACACACACACACACACACACACACACACACACACACACACACACACCCATCTGCACATACACAGACACAAGCAGACATTTGTAAAGGCAAATGTCTGCTTGTGTCTGTGTATGTGCGGATGGATATGTGTGTGTGTGCGAGTGTATACCTGTCCTTTTTTCCCCCTAAGGTAAGTCTTTCCGTTCCCGGGATTAGAATGACTCCTTACCCTCTCTCTTAAAACCCACATCCTTTCGTCTTTCCCTCTCCTTCCCTCTTTCCTGACGAAGCAACCGTTGGTTGCGAAAGCTTGAATTTTGTCTGTCTATTGACATGCCAGCGCTTTTGTTTGGTAAGTCACATCATCTTTGTTTTTAAGATATATTTTTCCCACATGTAGTGTTTCCCTCTGTTCCAGGATCCCTACCTCACCAGTATTTGAGTGAGAAGCTGGAGGAGGTATGGTATTAAATCGTCTCCTACAGAATGGACATTCTCACCTTCAGCCTTGAGGTCCCCGAAGAAAATCTTAGCAACCCTTATGGAACAGCAAATGATGAAGAATCAGTCACACTTGTTTGTGAGGGTTGTTTGAAAGGTGTGGTGTGTGTTTTGTGTTAGCCATGATTTATGTGTTGGTGTAAATGATGTTTTAATCTACAATACCGACCCCTTCCAGAAATTATACAAACCCTCCCATTTACATCACATTTCATAAAAGGTATAAAATATTCTATACCAAATAGAAAATTATACACTACTATAAAATAGTTATCTAGTTAGTCACTTTATATTATCTTTTATTCACACACAATATTCCATTCAGTTCACTTTATCTAAATATCACTTATTACCTGTGATTCTCTAGGATTGTATTTTTATTTGACTGTCATGTCTGAGAATACAGGACACAATGTGTGATCTTCAAACAGTGCATGAGCTGTGTCATGACAGCTGAACATTCTGTGGTCCACTGTTGTTCTGGCAGTAGAGCAGTTTGCAATGTTGTTCCATGCTGCCATGCAGATTTTTGTCACATCAAGCAACATTTGTAACCTGAAACATAATTGTGGCATGCAATAGACTACCATATTTACTCGAATCTAAGCTGCACCTGAAAAATGAGACTCAAAATCAAGGAAAGAAGATTTTCCCAAATCTAAGTCGCACCTGAAATTTGAAACTCGAAATTTAAGGGGAGAGAAAAGTTTTAGACCTTACCTCCTAATCGAAACAAAGGTGGTCCATTGTAACATGAGACACAATTTAGGTCAAATGGAAGAAGATACGGCTACAGTAGTTTGGTTCGAGTCGTAAGCTTAGCATTTAAGCTTTACCAGGTAGCCATTGCTATGCGTCAGGCGCTCCGTCCATATTTCTACTGGTACCTTTCCTTTTTCACGTGCTTCGTCTGTTTTGAATCAGTTGCTTATTTTGCTTTGATCTGATAAGTCCGGTTCTCTTTGTTATAGGTGTTTACATTACACTAAGCCGAAAATGCATTATTGTAATGTGCCTTGCATTGTTTGTCACATTCTGATAACGAGTGTTTACGACCTGTCACCGCTCGCAGCATGGCTTGCTTTTGTGCGCGCTACCGCCACTTACAATAAACAAAAGAGAGGAATTGTCTCATTGACGAAACAATGGCAAGAGACTGCTATTTGTAGTTACATACACAACTGCTATTTGTAGTTACTTACACAACTGCTTTCTTTGATAAGGATGAACAAGAACCAAATAAAAGACTGCATATGATAGAAAATGTTCTGAATGAGAATTTAGTGAACACTTTTCTCCATTTGTAAACCTTTGCAGACACCTCTTTAGTACATTATATTCTGCACAGAAATTTGTCATCTTAGATTCAAAAATCTAGTCAATTGCCGTGCTTCATTTCTGACTGTATTACTATTCAACATAAGAATAATATGATTATAAACATGACATGATATGTATATAGGGTGGTCCATTGATCATGACCAGGCCAAATATCTCACAAAATAAGCGTCAAATGAAAAAACTACAAAGAACAAAACTTGTCTAGCTTGAAGGATGAAACCAGAAGGCGCTATGATTGGCCCGCTAGATGGGGCTCCCATAGGTCAAACGGATATCAACTGTGTTTTTTAAAATATGAACCCCCATTTTTTATTACATGTTCGTGTAGTATGTAAAGAAATATGAATGTTTTAGTTGGACCACTTTTTTCGTTTTGGGGTAGATGACACTGTAATAGCCACAAACATATGGCTCACAATTTTAGACGAACAGTTGGTAACAGGTAGGTTTTTTTAAATTAAAATACAGAACGTAGGTATGTTTGAACATTCTGTTTCCGTTGTTCCGATGTGATACATATACCTTTGTGTACTTATCATTTCTGAGAACGCATGCTGTTACAGCATGTTTACCTGTAAATATCACATTGATGCAATAAATGCTCAAAATGATGTCCATCAACCTCAATGCATTTGGCAATACATGTAATGACATTCCTCTCAGCAGCGAGTAGTTTGCCTTCTGTAACGTTCGCACATGCATTGACAATGCGCGTGTTGTCAGGTGTTGTCAGTGGATCATGATAGCAAATATCCTTCAACTTTCCCCACAGAAAGAAACCCGGGAACGTCAGATCTGGTGAACGTTCGGGCCATGGTATGGTGCTTCAACAACCAATCCACCTGTCATGAAATATGCTATTCAATACCGCTTCACCTGCATGTGAGCTATGTGCTGGACATCCATCATGTTGTAAGTACATCGCCATTCTGTCATGCAGTGAATCATCTTGTAGTAACATCGGTAGAACTTTACATAGGAAATCAGCATACATTGCACCGCTTAGATTGCCGTCGATAAAATGGGGGCCAATTATCCTTCCTCCCATAATGCCACACCATACATTAACCCACCAAGGCCGCTGATGTTCCACTTGTCGCAGCCATCATGGAGTTTCCATTGCCCAATAGCGCATATTATGCTGGTTTACGTTAGCGCTGTTGGTGAATGACGCTTCGTCGCTAAATAGAATGCTTGCAAAAAATCTGTCATCATCCCGTAATTTCTCTTGTGCCCAGTGTCAGAACTGTACACAACACTCAGAGTCATCGCCATGCATTTCCTGGTGCATAGATATATGGTATGGGTGCAATCGATGTTGATGTGGCATTCTCAACACCGATGTTTTTGAGATTCCCGATTCTCACACCATTTGTCTGCTACTGATGTGCGGATTGGCCGTGACAGCAGCTAAAACACCTTCTTGGGCATCATCATTTGTTGCAGGTCATGGTTGACGTTTCACATGTGGCTGAACACTTCCTGTTCCCTTAAATAACGTAACTATCCGGCAAATGGTCCGGAAACTTGGATGATGTCATCCAGGATACCGAGCAGCATACATAGCACACACCCGTTGGGCATTTCGATCACAATAGCCATACATCAACACGATATTGACCTTTTCCGCAATTGGTAAAAGGCCCATTTTAGCACGGGTAATGTATCACGAAGCAAACACCATTCGCACTGGCGGAATGTTACGTGATACCACGTACTTATGCGTTTGTGACTATTACAGTGCCATCTATCACAAAGCGAAAAAAGTGGTCCAACTAAAACATTCATATTTCTTTACATACTACATGAATATGTAATAAAAAATGGGGGTTCCTCTTTAAGAAAACACAATTGATATCTGTTTGACCTATGGCAGCGCCATCTAGTGGGCCAACCATAGTGCCATCTGGTTTCCCTTTTCAAGCTAGATGAGATTCGTTCTTTGTAGTTTTTTCGTTTGATGCTTATTTTGTGAGATATTTGGCCCGGTCACTATCAGTAGACCACCCTGTATTCTTCCGTGTTTGCTGTTGTCTCACTCTAGGTTCACAGTTTATTAGGTAGACAGGATTTAAATGAAATAGCAGCAAACATGAAAGAATACATGACATAATGTTTACATTCATACTATTCTTACGGTGAAGAGAATACTGCATGTGATTCACGATTCATAAAAGTTCCTATTAGCAATGATCTCTTGACACAGGTAGGAAAAAATTCAGAACTTAGAGTTAGCCATATTGACATACATCCCAAACAGTATTGCCAGTTGGATTTTTGTAGTAGATTTTTAGTGATGACTTCAAATGCAGTGTGTGTTGTTGTTGTCTTCAGTCCGTAGACTGGTTTGATGCAGCTCTCCACGCTTTTCTATCCTGTACAATGCAGAGTAGCAACACTTATGAAATAAGAATGAAAATAACTTAGAAATCAAACTCTGAAATTTAAAACAAAATTTTATTTGGTTTTTGATACATATTATATGAAATGTTTAAAATATCAGTGATGATTCTGAATCACTATCACTCGATTCTTTGTTGCTCATTTCTTCATACAGAGCATCGTCCTCCATACCATCTAGTGCATTGGATATCAAACATGTTTTAAATGCTTGTTGCACAGTCTGATTTGGAACACACTTCCATGCATCATAAATCCATTGGCACACTTGTGACAAACTTGCACATTATACACGTCCTATTGGTGTCTGTTGTCTGTCACTTTTCGAAAGCCAGTCTGTGTACATGCGTTTAAGATTGTCCTTAAATGGTTTATTCAAACAGACATCAAGTGGTTGCAGAATTGACCTCATTCCGCCTGGAATTACTGCCAAATCCATTCTACTTTCCTCTAATTTTTGTTTTACTGCAGGTGTTGTATGGCCTGCGTACACATTTGCGTACACAATTCCACACACGCCTAATCCATTACAACACCATGTCCTCTGAAAACCACCCAGTTTTGTTTGCTTGTACAATTACAGTTTTTGGAAACACTTCCAATTTTGATAAAGTCTTTTGTTTGAAAACTATGAATAGGGGTAATTTATGTCCATCTGCTGTGCAAGCACGAATGACAGACATCGCCTGATGTATGAACACTTATGTCTTTCTTTCCTTTGGCGTCAACCATATAATTTGATGGCATTGCAAAATATACGGGAGTTTGGTCAGCATTTCCAAATCTGACCATGAAGGTATTGCTTTTCTGTGTGCCGCCTAATTATGAACTGTTGAAATTCCACAAGTTTTTCTTTGTAATTTTTCGCATCTTCTGTGCAACTGAAGTTTGCCTCCAAAGTGAAAAACCCCAGCGCTTCATAAATAGATCAATCCAGCTGTGACTAGCCTTAAAATTTTCGATTTTTTGCTCTCTAGCAATTTCTTATGCCTTAATTTTTAAAATTTCAGCGTTCACAGGCAGGAATTTCTGACACTGTTCCTGAGCAAATTCATTTAAAATCACTTCTAGCGCATGATGTCGGGAACACCTTGGTCCACTAACTGCTTTCCTGCAATTTGAACATTCAAATAATTTGTCTCTCTGCAGTCGCCATGGCCTGACATTGCTCTCATCAATCCTGTATCACAGATCTGCAGCACAATTAGAACTTTGTTCCGCAAAAGGAATAACTCCTCTCTTGAAATTCGCACTATAACAAAAGTGCTTCACTATGGTTCACTAACACCAACAAGCACTTCACAAATTTCCATGAAGCAATAGGTGTGCTACATGAAATCTTAATGAGACCCAGCGTATCAACTCGTGCAACAATCCTAAAGCCTTGGGCATTGTTGGTATTTTTGTATTAAGAAATTTATTTTTGTTGCAACAAATATTTGAAAGGATGCTACATTCGAAGATGAACAATATGGAATTTCTGTTTACTTCAGTGGATAATGTACGAAAATGCAGTGGTTGAAACTCAGGGTCGAGAAAAATGTTGTCTTCTACCTTTTTTTTTTAAATTTATTTACTGACACAGAGGTTTTGGCGCCAGTATTTATCTTTGTGCCTGCAAAGCATACCTGTGTAGGGCTACATATATTCAACAGCAGAAATTAGTTGTGACGGCACCTACCAACATTTTTCAAAACTTCTGCTTACTTTGCACTCGATTTTCAAGCCGCAGTTGATTTTTTGGATTGCAAAAACTGGAAAAAAGTGCAGCTTAGATTTGAGTAAATACGGGAATGTTACCCTGCCATGGAAATTAAAGTGTGCTTATTTCAACAGTCTATTCATTATTTCTCTTCTGCATGTTCTCACAAATGTTTACACCAAGTTTTGTTGTCCTATAATCACTTGTGTTTCATGAGGATCCTCACAAGAAGCGGAAGTTTAAGTACTACCACCCTTTCAATTGCCACTCTTTCTTCATCTATACCCATATACATAATTTAGAAGATAGCATACAATGAACAGGATACCATTAACAGTCACCCGCTTACTTGTTCTATTGGTGTGTCAAATAAGGGAGAGATTACCGTACTGTTCAGTGCCCATTGTTCACATCCAAATGTATTTGAGCTCATCCTTACTGCTCTTAAGCCTTGTTCACGTGGAGGCACTGGTCGTGAAACTAAATTCTTGAAACCAGTGTTGCAAAACTAGCTGTCTACATGAATACATCAGTATAAAAGAAGGTTAACAGTTTCAGAGAATCAGAGCACTCTTTACACCTCTGAAATGAAAGTTTTATCAACGACAATAAGTGAACTTCATGCTTGTCCACTTGAAATCAGTGAAACCAAAAAAAGAAACACTTTTATATTCATAACTGTATAAACAAACAACAGAGTTATATGGCATTGTTGGCCAGGGAACTCCAATGGTTAGATTCAATCAGCTAACCAGAGGGGGTTCCTTCCTCCATGCAGAATCGTCCCTTCCCTTGTGGTGTGTGAGAGTTGTGTCTTAAATGTATCTGTTGAGTTTAGGTAAAAAGCAAACATCAACTTAGCAGCTCAAAAACCTTGTTGAAAGAAATTATTGCAGAAAACTCCAGAGGCTTTTTCAGCCATCTAAGGACCATTGTACTCATATGATAGTTTGTAGAGGTGAGGGAGAAGGTGCACTAGACTGGATGGTATGGTGTATTTTTAATATTTTTGAAGACAAATGGCAACCAGTAAGTAGCCATAAAAAAGTTACAGTTCTGACCCTGTTAAAATCTTGCATAATAGTGACTTTTAAATATTTTCTTGAAAGAAAAATACCTGACTACTACACAATATTTTTTCCCATGCCTAAGAGCTGGATTTGGGGGGGGGGGGGGGGGGGGGTGGCAGCAGCAGCCCTCCCTTGCCCCTGTGTATGGATGTATGGATGCCACCTTGGATGATCAGTCAGGCAGCAGTATACGACCAAGACAGAAGCAGCAACAGGGAAGTAAATCACTTTTGTCATTTATGAGTTCCTAACCGGGAGCAAATTTTATTATATCATCTGTGTGCTTTAATAGTCCAGTTTCTTGTGTTTCTGTGTGTAAATTTAATATCTAATAGCCACAGTTGTCACGTTTTCGTTCATGTTGGAAAGTAAACCGATTTTGTGACATATTAAAAGTTCCTAATCAGGGGCAAAATATTTAGTTTCACCTGAGTGCTTTGGTAGATAGTTTTTTGAATATCTGCGTATTACTATACACAATTCATGCGTTTTTGTCTGGGTCTACAGAAGAGTTGCTCAGTACATGCTGATAGTCCGTTTATCTGCATAGTTTAGTTTTCCACGGCCTTTACTATGGACAGGGACTGCGATTGTTGTGTGCGGATGCGAGCTGAGTCGGTGGCACTTCGCTTTCAGCTTCAGGCTATGATAGATTCGGTTACACAGCTTGAAGCTGCAGTGGATGGGCACCACTCCTGTGGGCCGGCTGTGAGGATTCAACGGATGTCCAGCACATCAGAATCCTCCAATCGGTCCTCACCAGTAGCCAACCCAGTTACTGCTGGCACTAAGGCTGACCCCTCACCTGGGTTCGAGTGGGAGGTCCCCGCGGGGCAAAGCAGGCGGTGAATCTTTGAGCCAGATGCTGTCACCTGTCCTGTTTCAGAGGAAACCACTCAGCCTGCAAGATCCGGGCAATTGCAGAGGATGAGATTATTGGTAGTTGGGAGTTCCAACGTTAGGCGCGTTATGGGGCCCCTTAGGGACTTGGCCGACAAGGGGGGTAAGGAAACCAATGTGCACTCCATGTGCATACCGGGTGGAGTTATTCCAGATGTGGAAAGGGTCCTCCTAGATGCCATGAGGAGCACAGGGTGCAGCCAACTGCAGGTGGTGGCTCACGTCGGTACCAATGATATGTGTCGCTTTGGATCAGAAGAGATTCTCTCTGGTTTCGAGCTGCTAACAGAAGTGGTAAAGACTGCCAGTCTTGCTTGCAAGATGAAAGCAGAGCTGACCATTTGCAGTATAGTCGACAGGACCGATTGCGGACCTCTGGTACAGAGCAGAGTGGAGGGTCTGAATCAGAGGCTCAGATGGTTCTGCGACCATGTAGGCTGTAGATTCCTCGACTTGCACCATAGAGTGGTTGGGTTTCGGGTTCCGCTGAATAGGTCAGGTGTCCACTATACACAGGATGTGGCTACTTGGTTAGCAGGGGCTGTGGGGCATGGACTGGACGGTTTTTTAGGTTAGAGGGTCTTGAGAAAACACAAAAAGGGCTTCAGTCACAAAGGGTGCAGGCTGAACACAGGAAAAATGTAGATACAGGAACCATTTGTATAACAGTTGTAAATTGTTGTAGCTGTGTTGGGAAAGTACCAGAGCTCCAAGCGCTAATAGAAAGCACTGATGCTCAAATCACTGTAGGCACTGAAAGCTGGCTAAAGCCAAATATAAGCTCAGCTGAAATTTTTGCAAAGAACCTAACAGTATTCCGAAAGGATAGGCTAAACACAGCTGGCGGTGTCGTGTTTGTTGCTGTCAGAAGTAGTTTAACTTGTCGCAAAACTGAAGGAGAGACTTCCTGTGAGTTAGTATGGGCAGAGGTCATTGTTGGCAACTGTAATAAAACAATAATTGGATCCTTTTACTGACCTCCCAATTCAGATGATACAGTTGCTGAAAGGTTCAAAGAAAACTTGAGTGATTTCAAACACATTCCCGACTTATATGATAATAGTTGGTGGTGACTTTAATTTAACCTCAATATGTTGGTGAAAATACATGTTCATTTCCGGAGGTACACATAAAACATCATCCGAAATTGTGCTAAACGCATCCTCTGAAAATTATTTCGAGCAGTTAGTTCATGACTTGACCTCTTAGCAACAAATAATCCTGAGTTAATAATAAGCATCAGAACCAATTAAGGGATTAGTGAACACAGAGTTGTCATAGTGAGACTGAATAACGTAATCCCCAAATCCTCGAAAAATAAGCCAAAAATATACCTATTCAAAAAGGCAGATAAAAATTCACTTGATGCCTTCCTGAGAGAGAATCTCCACTCATTCCAAATTAATAATGTAAGTGTTGACCAGATGTGGCTTAGATGCAAAGGAATAGTATTGGCACCAATTGAGAGATTTATATCAAATAAATTAACAAACGACAGAGCTGATTCTCCTTGGTACACAAAACAGGTTAGAACACTGTTGCAGAAACAACAAAACAAACATGCCAAATTCAAACAGACACAAAATCCCCAAGATTGGCGATCTTTTACACAAGCTCAAAATTTAGTGCGCACTTCAACGCGAAATGCCTATAACAGTTTCCACAACGAAACTTTGTCTCGAAACCCGGCAGAAAATCCAGAGGGATTCTGGTCATATGTGAAGTATGTTAGCGGCAATAAACAATCAATGCCTTCTCTGCATGATAGCAATGGAGATACTATCGAGGACAGTGCTGCCAAAGCAGAGTTACTAAACACAGCCTTCCGAAATGCCTTCACAAAAGAAGATGAAGTAAATATTCCAGAATTCGAATCAAGAACACCTGCTTACATGAGTAACGTAGAAGCAAATATCCTCGGAGTAGAGAAGCAACTTAAATCACTTAATAAAAGCAAGTCTTCTGGTCCAGACTGTATACCAATTAGGTTACTTTCGGGGTATGCTGATGCATTAGCTCCATACTTAATAATCATATACAATCATTCGCTGGATGAAAGATCTGTACCCAAAGACTGGAATTGCCCATGTCACACCAATATTGAAGAAAGGTAGTAGGAGTAATCCACTAAATTACAGGCCCATATCATTAATGTTGATATTCAGCAGGATTTTAGAACATATATTGTGTTCGAACATTATGAATTACCTTGAAGAAAATGGTCTATTGATACACAGTCAACTGGGTTTAGAAAACATTGTTCCTGTGAAACACAACTAGCTCTTTATTCACATGAAGTGTTGAGTACTATTGACAAGAGATTTCAGATCGATTCCGTATTTCCGGAAGGCTTTTGACACTGTACCACACAAGCGGCTCGTTTTGAAATTGTGAGCTTATGGAATATCGTCTCAGTTATGTGACTGGATTTGTGATTTCCTGTCAGAGAGGTCACAGTTCATAGTAATTGATGGAAAGTCATCGAGTAAAACAGAAGTGATTTCTGACGTTCCCGAAGGTAGTGTTGTAGGCCCTTTGCTGTTCCTTATCTATATTAATGATTTTGGAGACAATCTGAGTAGCCGTCTTTGGTTGTTTGCAGAACACTGTCTTTTATCAACTAATAAAGTCATCAGAAGACCAAAACAAACTGCAAAATGATTTAGGAAAGATATCTGAATGGTGCGAAAAGTGGCAGTTGACCCTAAATAACGAAAAGTGTGAGGTCATCCACATGAGTGCTAAAAGGAACTCATTAAACTTCAGTCTAATCTAAAAGCTGTAAATTCAACTAAATAACTAGGAATTACAATTATGAACAACTTAAATTGGAAGGAACACACAGAAAATGTTGTGGGGAAGGCTAATCAAAGACTGCGTTTTATTGGCAGGACACTTAGAAAATGTAACAGATCTACTAAGGAGACTGCCTACACTACACTTGTCCGTCCTCTTTTAGAATACTGCTGCGCGGTGTGGGGTCCTTACCATATAGGACTGACGGAGTACATCGAAAAAGTTCAAAGAAAGGCAGAACAATTTGTATTATCGTGAAATATGGGGGAGAGAGTCACAGAAATGATACAGGATTTGGGTGGGACATCATTAAAAGAAAGGCACTTTTAGTTGCAACAGAATCTTCTCATGAAATTCCAATCACCAACTTTCTGCTCCAAATGCGAAAATATTTTGTTGACACTGACCTACATAGGGAGGAACGATCACCAAGATAAAATAAGGGAAATCAGAGTTCGTACAGAAAGATATAGGTATTCATTTTTTCCACGAACTATATGAGATTGGAATAATAGAGAACTGTGAAGGTGGTTCGATGAACCCTCTGCTAGGCACTTAAATGTAATTTGCAGAGTATCCATGTGGATGTAGATGTAGATGTGGGACCTATTCGTGGATGTTCTTAACACAGTTCAAGATGCAATAAGGAAAGAAGATACTGTAATGTATGAAACATTGTCATCCAAATTGAAACTGCAGATAATGTTGGGTTTCTTTTGGCAAGTGGAAATTTGTGTTCATCTGTACAATATCCGTATCACATTCCAAAGACAACAATTGACACATTAGTTTCAGTGTTTGTGGTGCTACCTATTTGGGAAGTTTCTTTTGTCCAACAATGGACATTAAAGCTTTTTCACATCACTTCATAAATATTTAACTTTTTTATATCTGCCAATAGCTTCTCATTGTTTTCTTTGAATAGCTTCCACCTTTGCCCTACTGTGTTTTAAGTGAAGATGCCTATTTCATCATTCTTTTCAGGATGGCTTCAGATTGACATCAGAGCATCTACACCAGTTTCCAATGTATACTTCTTTCTGCTTCTCTTGGAAGGAGTCCACTGTCATGCCATCTAGACATTGGTCACACTAGGCTCAACCAGTGTTTTCTCTTGCGTAATGAGCCACCCCCACAATGCGGCTGTAGATCCAGACTGATGGTATGCCATATATTGGTGGAATTTCCCCTTCTTTTGGCCCTTCATACCATGTATGGCCTTCCAGGATCCTTGTCTTTAATATCAGCAGATTATTTACAGATGATTGAACTTGTCCTCAGTTTCCTATGTGAAAGTGGTTTTTGTTTTCAGCTATGTTTTGCTTTACCCCTGGAGAAGGGGCGGGGTGATTGTGGTTGGGGCCTTTCTTCATGTTTACAGGGTCTGAGACCCATGACAACTCCCCCGTGCAAAGCCCACCCTTTTATCCCTCTGTTTTTCTAGTTTTTAGATTTGGCTTGCCCTTTCATGCCCTCTACTGTGTATGTTTTAACTTCCTCACTTTATAGTTTGATCCCTCTGACTGGACCTGCGCCGGCCGCGGTGGTCTCGCGGTTCTAGGCGCGCAGTCCGGAACCGTGTGACTGCTACGGTCGCAGGTTCGAATCCTGCCTCGGGCATGGATGTGTGTGATGTCCTTAGGTTAGTTAGGTTTAAGTAGTTCTAAGTTCTAGGGGACTGATGACCACAGCAGTTGAGTCCCATAGTGCTCAGAGCCATTTGAACCATTTTGACTGGACCTGCCCACTTTTAGCATACCCTCTTACCTTACACAAGTAACTTTTGAATCATGGGACTGATGACCTCTATGTTTAGTCCAGTAAGCCCCCTTAATCAATCAATCAATCAATCAGTCAATCAATCCAAATGTAGAAGTAGATTTTTATTAATATTTGATGTCTAATTTTTCTTAGAGATTACATTTATATCAGTAGGTACAACACTGTTAATCCTCCAATGTTCATATTGCAAAGCAGTGCCTCAAATGCAGATTTGCATCACATTTTGTCCTTGTAATAACTATCAGTCATTAACATTCTGCAATCACCTGTTCATAGCATAACTGTGCAAAAATAGTTTTCTGAGTTATTCATTTCAAGTCACATTTATTGATACACAATCTAACTTGTAAACACATCAACTCAGAGGTTTGTTTTTGTGAAAATTGGAACACAACAGTACTTCATAGTTCTTTCAACAATATTTGCACTGTGGTTTCCATCACAGCTTCAAAACTTAGTTTCGCAATGTAGCCTCTGTATAAATTAGGACTCATACAAAATGCACTGCTGGGGCAAAACATTGGGACCACTTACTTAAAGGTTGTTTGTCCACTTTTAGAATGCAGTACAGCAGTGATTATGCAGAGCACAGATTTGACAAGTCGTCAGTTGATTTCCATCGGTTTGTGGCTCCATATGTCTATACATAGACATGCAATTCCCTGTAAATTTTGGGCCAGTGGTTTGTGGGAACAAACATGATAGTATCCCAGATGTATACCATCAGTTTCATACACTGTAAATTTGGTGGCCGGGACATTAACTCAAGATCATCATCGTTCTCTTCAAACCACTGTAGCACGATTATTGTCTTGCAACACAAACAGTTACACTCCTGGAAGATGCCATTGCCATCAGAGAAGGCATCAAGCATGAAGGAATGCAGGTAGTCCACAGTAATGTTCATGTAATGCACAGCTGTCATGGTGCCTTCAGTTACTACCATAGGTCACATGCAAACCCAGGCAAATGTCTCCCATAGAATAATACGCCCCCACCAGTCTGTGTATATTGCATCTGCATGTTTTGAGCAGCCATTTGCTTGGAAGATGGTGTATCTGGACACATACAAGGACCTCGTGCAACAAGAAACATGACTCATCTGACAAGGGAATCCATTTCCATTGTCCAGTCTCAATGATACCATGTCCACTGCAATTGTAACTGATTATGTCATTGGGTCAACATGGGAACATGTCGTCTGCTGTGCAGCCCCAGTTTCAACGTACGCCTGCATCAGCATTGTACTTTGTCATCATATCTGCAACAGATTGCCACCTATTCTGCTTTAAATAGCCATTGGATGTGATGAGGTGTGGATGCACAACACCTTATTGCCTACTCATGGTTTCACATCCTTCAGCCACTTTCTGTGGATACTCATGACTGTTACACATGAACAACTGATCAGCATTGCTGTTTCTGAGATGCTTGCTCCCAGAAACAGAGCCAGAACAATCTTATTTGTCAAAGTCAATTATGTCAGTGTATTTCCCCATTTATGGTCATATCATCACTAGAATGATTCCCCTTTCATCGCTGCTCCACATAAGTTACCTTACTATGTAACATGCCCGCAGTGCAACCAGGTGACATTTATTCTCACAATGGGCAGTGACTTTAATGTTTTGACTCATCGGTGTGTATGATGGAGATAAGATTAAGTGTACAACGTATTTGAAATGCAGGTTATTTACTGCATATTTATTTATTCATCATATAGCTTTTAGACACATTGAAAAAATATATATGTAGAGTGTAGAGAAAAATATTTACAATATAAAACCTTTTAAGCAAACATCTAGAGCATCTACATAATCTGTTCACTTTGGAGTCTGCTGCAGGAAGTCTTCTGGTCTACCATCATATGAACTTGTGGGGCATTCTTCTGTGATATGTCTGATGGTCCGTGGTTCACCACATATTCCATTTGTGTAAAAATAATATGCACATCTGTCATGTTGAGTTCTAATTCTATTTAGCATTAACCACATTTTGCTTGGCAAGTCAAATCCCAATGATTTTTAGGTGATCCAATCTTGAGTCCCTGTATTAGTAATGTTGAACTTACCTTCCACTGTGACCTTTCCTTTTAATCTTCATGGTTGCATAAAGTGGAGCCATTTGTGGTTTACATCATTGACATGTTGGTGGACTGGTAGATTTTTTTTAATCACCCATGATCTTTTTGTACTCATTCATGAGAGCATTTATGTGACAAAGTTGTGGATGTGAGATGTGGCTTAGTGCTGGCAGCCATTCTGTAGGTGTTTATTTAATAATGCCTGCAATCATTCCCATGGAATTATTTAGTTGGATGTATACAATTTCTGCATATGAGCTGTTTTGTCAAAATGGTGCACAGTATTCAGCACTTGAGAAGCCAATTCACATCTGTAGCAGAAGGCTACACATGCATCCTGGGTAATGCTAAATTAACTAGCAAATACTGGCACTCAGACAATCTTACAATCTCCTCACCATAAGACACTTTTATGTATGTAATAGCATTTCAAACTTTGATTGGACTCTCAACTTCCTTCCAAGAGTTCCCACTTAAATTCCCTCAGAAACCTCTTTAGCACTTTCCATGGACTACAGAGATTGAGTGGCACACAAATAGCAGATTTGTATCAGTTTCACTTTTCATTGTTGCCAGCTTAATCGGACTTCCACATACACAAACAATACTCAAGACTAGAGACCACTTGAGAATCTTGTATGTGGTCTCCGTTTGGAATGTTACAACTTGGAAGTTATGAGAAACTGATGTAATGCAGCTAATTAAAACAGAACAAAGTGGCATAACAATTGATGCTAGTGGTAGCTGCCCTTAAAAAGTGCTAGATTCTACAAGTTACCACTCTCAAGGACATAAACAGACAAACTGAAAAACTGGCAGAGAGAGTAGGGCTTCAGTTACTGAACACAAGAGTTTATTTTTGTAACATCTTGAATTTCTTGGTCATAGCCACATTATGAGTTCTGGAAGGGAAGTTAAGAATTGAAATTAAGCATTTACTCAATCTTTATTTCAGAATCCACAATGAAACTTGACTTCCTGCTAATGTGAGGTTTGCTAAATACCATGAAGACCTCATGCTTACTAAATCCTTTGAATTCTTCATCCCCCCCCCCCCCTCCTCCCTGTGGGTCCGGGGGTTAGAATAGGCCCGAGGTATTCCTGCCTGTCGTAAGAGGTGACTAAAAGGAGTCTCACATGTTTCAGCCCTTTTATGATGTTCCCCTGTAGGGTTTGACCTTCATACTTCCAAACTTTTCCAAAGAGCGAGATAATTGGGGAAGGGCCCCTTACATGGTGCATCGTGCCCATCGTGCATTGAGATCTTTTGCCCACTTTCTCGTTGTGGCATTGCAGTCCCACTCATTCTACACCTCTTGGGCAAGGACACCTTCCTGGATGTGTTTTCCTCCATCCACAATGCAGTGTTGTTTCTTGCATGGATGAGGACCATGGACTTCTTTGAACCTAATATCCAGCACAGTAGCCAGCCATTGTGGTCGGGCCACTATGTACCCTGTTGGTTGTAGCCCCCTGACAACACAGGGATCACTCTGCTGATGCCTGCGCTGTTAACTCCCAATGTATGCCAAGGAGTAGATGCCTATTTCTCTGGGGCATCGGGACTCCTGGCAATGGCCATCCTGCCAGGTGGCCCTTGCTGCAGCTGGGTGGCTTCCGTCAGGAGGGCCCTTGGTCGGAGAGGGTGGCATCAGGGCTGATGACACGCAATGAAGTGTGGTACGTCATCTCTTGCTGGTGGTCCGCTGCCAGCAATCTCTAAGCAGTTGTGGTCTATTTTTAATGCTAAGAAATATGACCCCCAATTGTTCCCCTCCCTGACCACACCATGGGAGGAACACCAGGCTAAGGTGGCAGCGAATCTTATTCTTCCCAGTTATTGGTATGTACAAAAACTGATGGGGAATCCTTTGTGTCACTGAATCCTCAGTTCTTTGTAGAGCATTTGGAGAACAAGTTTGAGGAGGTGGAGGGCTTGTCCAAAATGTGGTCTGGGTCAGTCTTGATAAAAACAGCATCCTCTGCCCAGTCACGGGCTGAAGAAGTCACAGGTAACTGGTCGAAGGGCTTCACGGTCATCCTCCATCCCAGAAACTGAATCAAAGAAACCCTCACAGCTAGAACAACCCAAGGAACAGTGCAAGAAATCGAAACCGAAGACCCTCAAGAACAAGGAAATTGTGGTGGTACCCCCACCACCGCTACCTACAAGGAGGGCGTGGTGGAGGGTCTGGCGTTTGCTGAGGACCTATATCTCGCCGGACCCTCAGACACAATGGTCCTAGATTCAGGCTCTCTTTCAGTGGCAGTAGATGACTTGGCAGTGTAATATGCCTCCTCAGTCCCTTCATGCCTTTTTCGGCCGTGGACAATGTCATCCTCCAGTGGAATTGCAGCAGATTTTTCCACCACCTTGCTGAGCTCCAACAAGTTCTCAGCCTCCACCCTTTCTTCTGCATTGCTCTCCAGTAAACTTGGTTTCTGGTGATGTGAACCCCACCCTCTGTGGCTATCGGGGTTATTATAAGAATCGGGCAGCTTATGAGAGGGTATCTGGTGGAGTCTGTGTCTACGTCCTTAACTCTCTTTACAGCGAGTGTGTCCCTCTTCAAACACCTTTAGAGGCTGTTTCTGTTTGGGTGTGGATGCCTCAGGCTGTTACTGTGTGCAATCTCTATCTTACACTGGATGGTGATGTCCTGCAGAATGTATTGGTTGCGCTCACAGCCCAACTCCCACCACCTTTCCTGTTATTGGGCGACTTTAATGCCCATAACCCGTTGTGGGGTGGATTGGTGGCAACAGGCCAAGGCACTTCATTGAGCAAGTGTTGGCACATCTCGATTTTTTTCTTTTAAATGATGGTGCCTCCACACATTTCAGTGTGGCACATGGCACATACTCAGCCATCAACCTTTCGGTCTGCAGCCCTCGCCTTCTACCGTTTGTCCAATGGAGTGTGCATGATGACTTGTGTGGTAGTGATCAGTTTCCAATCTTTCTGTCACTGCCCCACGTCACTCACCTGGGCACCTCCCCAGATAAACTTTGAATAAAGAGTGTTGGTAAAGGTATGTCTCCACCATTGGCATCTGTACCACTCCATCGCAGGTTTGGGCCAAGATTAGGCGACTCTATGGCTATCGGACCTCTGTCGGCATACCTGGGGTTTCCCTGAATGGAGCAGTCTGTACTGACCCTGACACAATTGCAGAATTCTTAGCGGAGCATTATGCTCATAGTTCCGCTTCTACAAATTACCCGCTGGCCTACCGCTCCCTGAAAGAGCGGTTGGAACGTTGGAGCCTTTCATTCCATACACACCACCCCGAATCATACAATGCTCCATTCAGTGAGTGGGAATTCCAAAGTGCCCTAGCCGTTTGCCCTGATATGGCTCCCAGGCCAGTTCGCATCCACTATCAGATGCTCAGACACCTCTCGGTGAACTGCCAGTAACACCTCCTAGACCTTTTCAACCTTATCTGGTTTGAGAGTGAGTTCCCGTCACAATGGAAGGAAAGAGCATCGTCATCCCCATGTTGAAACCTGGCAAGAACCCACTGGAGATGGACAGTGATCATCCCATTAGCCTCACCAACATTCCGTGCAAGTTGCTCGAACACATGGTGAGCCAGAGGTTGAGTTGGCTGCTTGAGTCTCGGGGCCATCTGATCTCTGTCTCAGGGTGGGTTCCATAAGGGCCACTCTGCCACCAATAATCTGCAATAATTTGGTCTGCCTGGAGTCTGCCATCCGGACAGCATTTGACCGCTGACAGCATCTGGTTGCTGTCTTTTTTGACATGCGGAAGGCATATGATACAACATGGTGGCATCACATCCTCACCACACTTCATGGATGGGGTCTTAATGGCCCGCTCCCAATTTTTATTCAAAATTTTCTGTCGCTTCATTCCTTCCGCCTGCAAGTTGGCCCCACCCATAGTTCCTCTCAAGTCCAGGAGAATGGGGTCCCGCAAAGCTCTGTCTTGCTTGTCGGCCCCCCCCCCCCCCCCTTTCCCTGCCGGTTTGGGGGTTAGAATAGGCCCGAGGTATTCCTGCTTGTCGTAAGACACAACTAACTGGAGTCTGTCACATTTTGGCATTTGTGATGGTCCCCTGTAGGGTCTGACCTCCATTTTTCTAAATTTTCCCAAAGAGTGAGTCAATTCGGGAAAGGCGCCTTACATGGTGCATCGTGTCCATCATGCGCTGTGACGTATTGCATTGTTTGTCAACATGGATCTGCACTTCTGCTCATTCTGCAACTGTTTGGTGAGGTCACCCTCCTGGGTGCATATTTTTCCATCAACTGTGCAGTATCATTTTTCATGCTGATGATGACAATGGACTTGTTTGCTTGGTTGCACCTGATATCCAGCACGGTAGCCAGTCTGTTGTGGTGGGGTTGCCATTTACGCCTTTGGTTGTAGCCCCCTGACCACACAGGGATCGTTCTGCTGATGCCTGCGCCGTTAACTCCCCACGTATGCCAAGGGGTACATACCCATCCCCCTGGGGCATCAGGACTCCCAGCAATGGCCATCCTTCCAGATGGCCTTTGCTGCGGCTAGGTGGTGCCCGTGGGGAGGGTCCCTGGTCGAAGTGGGTGGCATCTGGGCCGATGACACGTGATGAAGCATAGTACATCATTTCTTGCTGGTGGTCAAACACCAGCAGTCTCTAAGCGTTCATAGACTCCAATCAATGCACATAAGTATGACCCCAAATTGTTTCCCTCCATGGCCAAACCATGGGAGGAACATCAGGCTAAGGATGGCTGTGGCTCTTACTCACCCCAGTTCCTTGTATGTTTGAGAACTGATGGGGAATCTTTTATGATGATAAAGCCTCAGTTTTTTGTTGAGCATTTAGAGGACAAGTTTGGGGAGATGGAGAGCTTGTCCAAAATGAGATCTGGGTCAGTCTTGATCAAAACAGTTTCCTCTGCCCAGTCACTGGCTTTAATCGCTTGTCACAAGCTGGAGGATGTTTCTGTAACCATCACGCCCCATAAGAGTTTAAATGTGGACCAGGATTTCATATTTCACAGGGACCTTCTTTCACAGTCTGACGATGAGCTGTGCTCCAATTTAGAATGGCGAGGTGTACATTTCATTTGGTGTGTCCACTGGGGTCCGAAGGATAATCAGGTTGCCACCAGTGCCTTCATCTTGGCCTTCAAGAGTGATACATTACCCAACAAGGTCAAGATGATGGTCTACCTTTAAATGTTGGAAGTTCAGTCATATGTCATACCGCTGTACTGCCAGCATCACATGTTGAGGTTGCGGGCTCCTATCACATCCCAATACTCCATGTGCATGGCCTTCCATCTGTGTCAACTGTGGAGAGCACCATTCACCTTGCTCGCCAGACTGCAGGATGCTCCCAGAAAGTAAGGAAAATCATGGAGTACAAGACCCTGGACTAACTGACCTACACAGAGGCTAAGAGGAAATCTGAATGCCTACATCCTGTACGCATGACATCGTCTTACGCCGCCGCTACAGCAGTTCTAGCCCTATCAGCTCCGCCAATCCCAGTCACCTCTCAGAGCAAGAAAACCACACTTGCCCCCTTGATAGTGGGGGGGGGGGGGGGCCTTCCCTCCCTGTTGCTCCTCCACCACCCACTTCAGGAGCAACACCCTTCCAACCTTCGGGGACGTCCGTCCCCACTTCTAAGCCAGAGAAGCATACAACTTCTTCGGCTGCTGTCACTAGGAAGGGGTCCCTTGGATCACTCCTTTCCCAGGTTTCTGCTAGTGGGAAAGATGACACCCACCAGTGGCTGAAGAGCGAAAAAGCAGCTGGTTGCAGTGCTTCACGTTCATCCTCAGTCCTGGAGACTGAATCAGTGAAGTCCTCCCAGCCAGGGAAACCCAAGGAACAGCGAGAGAAATCCAAAAAGTAGGTCCCCAAGACCAAGGGAATTGTGGTGGCACCCACAACACCACTACCTCCAAGCTCTGCGTCTGTGGATGAGGTGGAGATTATGGCGTCCACTCATGACCTAGATCTCGCCAGACCCTCAGACAAAATGGATATAGACTGCTCAGGCAAACAGTTAGTGGCAGCTGGTGACCCTGATGTGTAAACTGCCTCATTGAATGTTCCATGCCTTCCCAGTCTAATGACGACGTCATCCTCCAGAGGAATTGCAACAGATTTTTCCATCGCCTGGCTGAGCTACGGTAACTGTTAAGCACTACACATGCTATCTGCATTGCCCTCCAGGAATCATGGTTCCCGGCAATGTGGACCCCAGCCCTCCACAGCTATAAGGGATATTACAGGAACCGAAGTGACTATAATCGAGTGTCAGGTGGAATTTGCATTTATGTCCTAAACTCAGTGTGTAGTGAATGTGTGCCCCTTCAAACCCCTCTTGAAGCTGTAGCTGTCAGAATAAGGATAACACAGGAAACAACTGTCTGGAATGTATATCTTCCTCAGATGGTGTAGTATCCCTGAATATGTTAGCTGCACTGATCGATCAACTCCCTAAACCTTTCCTACTTTTCGGAGATTTTAACACACATAACACCTTGTGGGGTGGCACTGTGCTTACTGGCCAAGGCAGAGACGTCGAAACTTTACTGTCTCAGTTCGACCTCTGCCTCTTAAATACTGGGGCTGCCACACATTTCAGTGTGGTTCGAGGTAGTTACACAGCCACTGATTTATCAATTTGCAGGCCAGGACTGCTCCCATCTATACACTGGATAGCACATGGCGACCTATGTGGTAATGACCACTTCCCCATCTTACTGTCACTGCCCCAGTGTCAAGCCCATGGACGCCTGCCCAGATGGGCTTTGAACAAGGCGGACTGGGAAACTTTCACCTCTGCTGTCACTGTTGAATCTCACCCACACGGGATGATGGTTGAGCAGGTGACTACAACAGTCGTTTCTGTGGCAGAAAACACAATCTCTCACTCTTTAGGGTGCCCCCAGAGAAAGACAGTCCCTTGGTGGTTGCTGGAAGTCACTGAAGCAACTAAGTTGCGTCGGTGAGCTCTACAGCAGCATAAGCAGCACCCTTCCTTGGAGCACCTCATAGCCTTTAAACAGCTCCAAGCTCGCATTTGGCAACTTATCAAATGACGGAAGCAGGAGTGTTGGGAGAGATATGTCTCTACTATTGGGTGCCATACGTCACCTTCCCAAGTCTGGGCAAAGATAAAATGTGTTTTCGGGTACCAGACCCCAACAGGTGTTCCCAGTGTTAACATAAATGGCGCATTATTTACCAATGCAAACGCAATTGCTGAACACGTTGCTCGAGCCTCTGTGTCAGACGATTGCCCCCCAGCCTTTCGCACTCTCAAATGGCAGTTGGAAGGGAAAGTTCTCTCGTTTACTGTACACCAAAGTGAATCCTATAACGCCCCATTTACAGAGTGGGAGCTCCTCAGTGCCCTTGAACATTGCCCCGACACAGCTCCTGGACCAGATCGGATCCACAGTCAGATGATTAAACATCTGTCATCTGACTACAAGTGACATCACCTCATCATCTTCAACCAGATCTGGTGTGACAGTGTTTCTACATCACAGTGGTGGGAGAGCACCATCATTCCAGTGCTCCTCTTAGCCTCAGTGTAAGTCAGTCAGTAAAAACCCACTTGATGTGGATAGCTATTGGCCCATCAGCCACACCAACATTCTTTTAAGCTGCTGGAATGTATGGTGTGTCGGCCCACTAGCTCCATGTGAGGGTGCCTTCTGCCAGGATCACTCTACCACTGATAATCTTGTGTTCCTAGAGTCTGCCATCTGAAGAGTCTTTTCCAGATGCCAACACTTGGTTGCCGTCTTTTTTGATTTACGAAAAGCGTATGACATGACCTGGTAGCGTCATATCCTTGCCACATTATACGAGTGGGGTCTCCAAGGCTCACTCCCGATTTTTATCCAGAATTTCCTGTTGCTTCATACTTTCCATGTCCAAATTGGTGCCTCCCATAGTTCCCCCATATCCAGGAGAATGGGGTCCTGCAGGGCTCTGTATTGAGTGTCTCTATTTTTAGTGGCCATTAGTGGTCTAGCAGCAGCTGTAGGGCCGTCTGTCTCACCTTCTCTGTATGCAGACAATTTCTGCATTTTATGCTGCTCCACCAGTACTGTTGTTGCTGAGTGGCGCCTACAGGGAGCCCACAGCTTCCAGTTTTTGGCCATACAGTCGTGTGTTATGCACTTCTGTCGGCTTTGTACCATTCATCCAGAACCAGAACTGTAGTGGAGACATATCGATTCTTAGGACAGGTTTTCGACACCCGATTGGCTTGGCTTCCTCACCTTCGTCAGCTTAGGTGGAAGTGCTGGCAGCACCTCAATACCCTCCGCTGCCTGAGCAACACCAACTGGGGTGCAGATCGCTCTACACTGCTGCAGCTCTACAGAGCCCTTGTTCAATCCTGCCTTCACTATGGGAGTGTGGTTTATGGTTTGGTGGCGCCCTCAGCATTGCGTTTACTCGATCCAGTGCACCAATGTGGCGTTCGCCTAGCGACAGGAGCTTTTAGGACGAGTCCAGTGACCAGCATCCTTGTGGAAGCCAGAGTGCCTCCATTGCAGGTTAGGCATGCACAACTGCTTGCCAGTTATGTTGCACACGTTCGTAGTTCTCCTGCACATCGGAATCACTATCTCCTTTTCCCACCCATGGCGGTTCATCTCCCGCATCGGCAGCCCAGGTCAGGGCTTCCAATTGTAGTTTGTGTCCGATCCCTTCTTTCTGAACTGGAGTCCTTGCCTTTACCACCTATACTTGAGGTCCATTCATGTACGCCTCCATGGTGTACACCCAGGTCGCAGCTTCAGCTGGACCTTTCACATGGCTTTAAGGACTCAGTTCAACCTGTGGCTTGCCACTGCCACTTCCTCTCGATTCTTGAAAAGTACCAAGGCCACGAAGTGGTTTACACCGACAGCTCGATGGCTGATGGTCACGTCAGCTTCACGTATGTCCATGGAGGACATATGGAACAGCATTCCTTGTCTGATGGCTGCAGTGTTTTCACTGCCGAGCTGGCGGCTATATCTCGTGCTCTTGAGCACATCTGTTCATGCCCTAGGGAGGTGTTTCTTCTGTGTACTGACTCCTTGAGCAGCGTACAAGCTATCAACCAGTGGTACCTTTGTCATCCTATGGTGGCGTCCATCCAGGAGTCCATCTATGCTCTGGATCAGTCCCATCATTCAATGGTGTTTTTGTGGACTCCAGGACACATCAGCATCCCAGGCAATGAACTTGCCGACAGGCTGGCCAAACAGGCTACGCGGAAACTGCTTCTGGAGATGGGCATCTCTGATCCTGACCTGCGTTCTGAGTTATGCTGTAGGGCTTTTCATCTTTGGGAGATTGAATGGCATAACAGTATGCACAACAAACTTCATGTCATTAAGGCAACTACAAATGTGTGGAAGTCTTCCATGTTGGCCTCTCACAGGGAATCAGTTGTCCTCTGCTGGCATCGCATTGGCCACGCTTAGGTGACCCACAGTTACCTCCTGCACCATGAAGGCCTGCCTGAGTGTCAGTGTGGCGCCCGGTTGACAGTGGCCCATATTCTGGTGCACTGTCCCACTTTGATGGCTCAGCGATGAAATATTGGGTTATCGGACTTGTTGCCACTCATTTTATCAGACAACACCTCATTGGCTGATTTAGTTTTACATTTTATTCGTGAGGGTGTGTTTTATCATTTGATCTAAACATTTTATTCATGAGGGTGTGTTTTATCATTTGATCTAAGTTCTAGTGCATGTCCTTTGTCCCTCTGTGTCCTCCACCCTAGTTCTTTTAGGGTGGTGGTTTGAATGTGTTGCAGAGTGGCTGGGTTTTCCTTTGTATTCTTGTGGTCAGCCAGCCACTCTAAACTGCTTTCTTATTTTATTCTCTTCTGTTTCTACTGTCTCTGTTTTCTTGTCCTCTTTTGTTCCTTTTAGTGTACCTTGCCTTTCCTTTGTTCTTGTGGTTTTTCATTTCTTTCCATTTTGTGTTATATGTCTCGTCTGTTTTATTGTGGCACTTGTGGCATTGTTTTATTAGGAACACGGGACTGATGACCTCATAGTTTGGTCCCTTCCCCCCCTCTTTTAAACCAACCAACCAGCTTGAGTGTCTGCCTCTTTTTAGTTGCAATCAATGGCCTTTCTGCTGCTGTGGGAATGTCTGTCTCGGCTTCTTTGTATGCTGATGACTTTTACCTGTACTATAGCTTCACTGGCATTGCAGTTGCTGAACGGCAGCTGCAGGGCACTATCTGCAAGGCACAGTCTTGCATCATATCATGCGGCTTCCAGTTTTCAGCTGCCAAGACTTGCATCATGCATTTCTGCCAGTGTCACACTGTTCACCCTGAGCCATGGCTTTACCTTGATGGCAAACCTTTTGCTGTGGTGGAGACGCATCGTTTTTTGGGACTGCTTTTTGATGCTCAGTTGACTTGGCTCCCTCATATTCTGCAGCTTAAACAAATGTGCTGGTGCCATCTTAATGCTTTTCATTGCTTGAGTCACGTCAGCTGGGGTGTCGATCAGTCTGCCTTTACAACTGCATCAGGCATTGATTCAGTCCCATCTCACTTATGGGAACTTGGATTATGGGTCAGCATTGCCTCCTGTGTTGTGGTTGCTTGACTCCATGCTTCACTGCAGGATCCGACTTGCAACTGGAGCTTTCCACACCACAAAAGCCCTGTAAACAGCATACTTGTGGAGGCTGGTGTCCCTCCATTGTGCATCCAGCGCCAACAATTACTGGCTGTTTATGCTGCACATGTTTGTAGCTCGTCTGGGCATCCAAATTACCATCTCCTGTTCCCCAACTCGGTCGTCCATCTTCCAGAATGGCAGCCCCAGTCAGGGTGTACGATCGTGTATCGCGTCCAGGCTCTGCTCTCTGGGCTTGAGTTTTTCTGTCTTCCACCTCTTTTCTGGGCCTATATACGTTGACCTCCATGGTGTGTGCCCCACCCATGCCTTCAGCTGGATTTGGCACAGGGCCCGAAGGACTCAGTCCATCCTGAGACCTTCCGCCGCCACTTTCTTTCCATCCTTGCCCCATTTCATGGCTCTGACATGGTCTGTACCAATGGTTTGATGGTTGCTGGTCGAGTTGGTTATGCTATTATTCATGGGAATCATTCTGAACAATGCTCATTGCCAGCTGGCTGCAGTCTTATCACTGCAGAGCTGGTAGCCATCTCTTGCGCCCTAGAGTATATCCGCTCCTGCTCAGGTGAGTCCTTTGTCATCTATAGTGACTCCCTGAGCGGTTTATGAGCTATCGACCAGTGTTTTTCTTGCACTCGTCTGGTGATGGCTATCCAGGAGTCCCTCCATACTCTTGCCTGTTTGGCCGCTCCGTAGTCTTTGTGTGGACCCCAGGTCATGTCGGCATCCCGGGTAATGAATAAGTTGACACACTGGCCAAACAGGCTGTTGATGCACCAGCCCTGGAGATCGGCTTTTCAGAGTGTGATCTCCAGCCAGTTTTGTGGCAGAAGGTCCTTGATACCTAGAGTGATGAATGGCACACCCTGCCTTCCCCCAACAAACTTTGGGTCGTCAAGGAGACTACCGCTGTGTGGCGCTGCTCCTTGCGTGCCTCTCACAAGGACTCTGTTGTACTCTGCCAGCTACACATTGGCCACACCTGGCTGATGCACTGTTACTTATTGTGCTGCAAGGACCCACCTCTCTGTTGCTGTAGTTCAGTGTTAACAGTGGTCCACATTTTGTTGGACCGTCCGCTTTTAACTGCACTCAAGCAGATGTTTGCACTGCCTGATACACTCCCTGCACTTTTAAAGGATGACGCTGCAATGGCAGGCTTAGTTTTGAGTTTTATTCATGCAGGAGGGTTCTATCGCTCAATCTGAGGGTTTGTCTCTTTTTTTTGTGTTGAGTCTGGCCTTTGGTCTATGGTTTTAGAATGGGGTTTTTAGTGTGTCTCTTGGTGGTTGGATTTTCCTTTTTTGTTTCCATGGTCGGCCAACCACTGTAACACTCTGTGTATTTTTTAATTCCTCTTTTCTGGTCTTTGTCTATGTCTTTCTTGTTATGTGTCATCCCTTGCTACCTCCGTTGCTTGTTTTTATTCCTTGTGGGATTTCATGATTGTGGAAAAGGGGCCGATGGCCTTTGTAGTGTGGTCTCTTCAACCCCCACAAACTAACCAACCAATTCTTCATTATTGGTGGCTTATGAAACTGCAGCAAGAAAGTAAAACATCTAGTTATAATAGCATGTTATAAACTGTAATAAACAAGATAAACAAAATCAGTTGGCCTGTCTTTAATACAGTGTTTTTGATTCTTTCTAGTGGAGGAAGGTGCTTTTGGTTTCACTACTGAATCTGGGAATTAACTGTACAATGTCCTGTTCTTATAGCTGTGTTGTGCTCACATATGCTCAATTGGTGTCTGAGCTGTGTCCTAGACTCCACGTACCAACATATTTTCTTCCAGTGTGGCTTCAGATGCTACTGTTCCACCTTCAATAGGTTTATGTATCTTGTTTATTAAATTTTCTAACATAATGCCACAACTGGATGTTTTACTTTCCTGCTGCAGTTTCATAAGCCCCAAATAACACAGAATACTAAGATTCCAGTAAGTATGAGGAATTCATGACAATTAGTGACTCACATTAACAGGCTGTCAGGTTTAATGGTTGATTCTGATGGCAAAGTTAGTGAAACACTTAGTTTCAACACTTCACTCCAAGAACTTGAGTTGTCAGATGCAGCGATATGACAGGCATTCTCCCACAGATGACACAGACTTCCTTTCATTCTTGAGAAGCTGTATGATACTACTTGGAGGGATATCATCAGACAGCTTCAAAAATTGTGCTTCCATGGGATTATTGCTATGTTAATGCTATCCTTGATTCTAAAATGATTTGTCAGGTACGATATTGAGCACATTGAGTTAAACATATTCAAACAAGAATTATATCTGTAAAAGATTTGTTTTAACTATCAGTATGGTGATACATTTATTGTTTGATCATCCACAGATCATTTTACAATGTTATATTACCCAGCAGCTTAATACAGAGGAAGAAGAAAAATAAAACATTACTAACTCATGCATATAGTTTCCAACAAGGATTTACACAGTGCGGCTAAAATAAAATTGCCCTGTAAAAAATTTATAAGTCTGACTTTAACAGCTAACTGGTGTGATTTTATGGAGCTTTTACTATGGCTATCTTTTTCTTGAACAATGTTTTCTTCATGAAAGTTGCAATGACTGGTTAAATCAAACAATGGAAACTCCAAGCTGGAATATCAACAATGTAGGAAGAAATAGAGTGCTACTTACCATAAAGATGACACATTAAGCTGCAGACAGTAACAATTAAAAGACACTTACACATAAGATTTTGGCCTTAGTCTTCATCAGAAAAAGAAAGAGAAACACACACCATCCATTCACACAAGCAAGCACACATGACCACCAACTCCAGCAGCAGAGCTGGTCTGACTCGCCGAAGTTGGCAGTAATGTGTGCATAAGGTGTGCTTGCCTGTATGAGTGAATGGAGTGTGTTTCTCTTTCTTTTTCTGATGCAGGCTGTGCCCAAAATCTTATGTGCAAGTATCTTTTAATTGTGCCTGTCTGCAACTTAATGTATCATCTTTATGGTAAGTAGCCATTTATTGTTTCCTACAATGGCCAGTTAGCTATACATGCTTGTAAGCATGTTCCAGGCCAGTTTTATTTTGGCCATCCTGTATTTTTTGTACAATGCTCTCCTGTTTATATATACTTGGAAACAACTAAGATAACAATCCCAAAACTAATGTTTCACAATTTATCAGTTTCTCGTCATTTATCACTATACACTATGTTTTGTTTGAAATCAGAACGTGTTTATTTTTCTATCATTCTGTTATATCCTTCTTGTCATTTGTCTGCTTGTAATACTGAGAAGAAAAGCAGCTTTTTTAAATAAAGCCACTGATCCTCCTTTTACAATACTCAGTTGCTATTTAAATCAAGTATTTCATTTTAAGCTTTTATACAACTTAGATGATATCAGCCTTTTTATTGACACAGTAAAGAATTTTGCAATATTTCTTTTTGTGCACCTACTCTTGATTGTACCTTGTCATCTGCATTAAAAAAATCTCTCCCATCCTCACATATATTATTTTGATGCTGTATGTTAGCCACCATTTCTATCAATTTTCACAATAATTATCCATGACCTGTTGTAAAAGAAAATTGAATCTGTAGTGTTGTCAGAATGTACTTTTAAATTTATCAAATACTTCTTTGTGCCATATGGAAAATTGTGGCTGTATGGGACGAAAATGTGCTGTATTATTTTCATAATCAAAACACCCTTTTCAATAATCTTTGTGAAGGACACTTAAATGTTGAACTTAGGTTGAAATGTCATCATCCTGGCAGTTTCTCTGTGACAGACTGTGACACTTAGAAAATTAATGTCTTCAAATATATTTTTTCATTAGTTAATTCTGTCAAGAAAAGCTGAAACAATCAATGTTGCTTTTCTCAGATTCAGAGTGTCACCTTGTAACTGCAAGTTGGCCTAATTAAATTGAGTGAACAGATCTGTTAAATAAACAATGTATGGTTTCAACTTAATTAAGTTTTCTTTTAAAATTGAATCTCTAGAATCCGAAACCTCCAAGACAGTCTCAAATGTAAGCCTTTTGGCAGCCAGTGTACTTCAGTGTGAAGGAGTAATCAATAAAAGTGCTCATCATTTTCTTCGCTTAATTGTGGAAGTAACCACGAATTCAACACTGCTTTGAATTTTATTTATCAAATTAATGACAAATTGAAGAATATGATGCAATCTATCAATCTGATTTTTAGCAACTAATTGTTATCGATGGATGACACAGCATATTGCAAGCACTATCTTGTAAATCCATGACAGCTTCCAAACATGGCAGGTGCTCCATCTGTTGCCACTGATAAAAAGGATGACTTCTTTCATTAAATAATCTTTAAAAACATTAAGTTTTCATCTTTAGTGTCTGTTGTCACAGTTCTTGTGAAAAGCAGTTCTTCATGGATTTTTTGATCCATCACAAAATGAACAAACGGAGATGTGAAAACTTAAATCCAAATAAGCATCAGTTCGGCAAATCCTCGTCAGGAATGAAAGCTCACATGAGTGTAAATGAGAGCTGCCTCTGTTTCTTTAGATTTTTTGTAAATACATAGTTGAAGTGATTTTCCAGGAAACAAATAAGTATTAAATGTCTCGTCAGACAATTGCAAACAAAAGACAAATTCTAGAATAAACAAGTGGAGTGACAGAAATATGTCAGAAATGTTTGTTTTTATAGCATCTTCCTTTCTTATGGCTAGAGTGAAAAAGTTAAAACTGAGTGAATATTGGTCGATAGGACCTTTTCTGGAAGCACAAATTTTTTCCAAAGTAATCTCCAGAGACTGATATTTTTTGCTGTTGAATTTACTGCACTTTCACGACAGCACTTTGCCCCTAAATGGGGATTACTTGTCGCAAATTTGGCTATTGTAGAACATTTTCAGAAAATGTTCAAGGGAACTTTCTATCCTTATGAGAAACTCTGTATAGACAAATCTCTGATGCTGTTCAAAGGCCATCTGAAAGTAAAGTAATACATTCCAGCAAACAGAAGTAGGTTTGGAATTAAAATTTTTGTAATTTGCAATTATGAGACAAATTATACACAGGATTTTATTGTTTATGGTGGCGCACAGACAGATATTGATAATCATGGTTTGGGAGTGTCTAGAAATACGGTAGACACATTACTCCAACCTTACTTGGAGAAAGGCCTACATTGTTTGTCGACAACTGGTATACCAGCTCAGATCTATTTTTTTGCTTGTATGATAGAGTGATAAACACATGTGGTACAGTTAGGCGAACACTGAAGGAAAGCCATCAGGAGTGGCCGAGCGGTTCTAGGTGCTACAGTCTGGAACTGCACGACCGCTACGGTCGCAGGTTCGAATCCTGCCTCAGGCATGGATGTGTGTGATGTCCTTAGGTTAGTTAGGTTTACATCATTCTAAGTTCTAGGGGACTGATGACCTAAGAAGTTAAGTCCCCTAGTGCTCAGAGCCATTTGAACCATTTGAACTGAAGGAAATACCAATAATGGAGGAGAAACTGAAGAAAGGAGAAATAACTTTCCAATCTTCAGAATCAGGAAAGCTAATCACTGAAGTGGCAGGACAAGAAGGAAGTCTGGATGCTATCAACATACCACAAATCTGAAATGCACCTGATTTCAAAAAGAGATCAGAAGAGTGATGATCTGAAAATGAAACTGACTGTGGTAATAGATTACAATAAATCAATAGGACTAGTTGACCAAAGCAATGTGGTAATAAAAACAGTGGAAAGTGCACAGAAGTTGTCTAAGTGGTACAGAAAATTGTTTTTCCATATTTTGGACATTTCAAAAAGTTTCATCTCAATGTAATTAGAGAAAGTTTTGCAACTTTTTACATCAATGGCAAGAGAGCAGGTGGTGCTAAACATCAAGAGTACCCTACAAGACCAAACGTGTCAACACATTTACCAGATCAGTGGTAAAAGTAAAAGACTTGCATAGTCTGTGCTTGAAATGGTGTTAGGAAACAAACTAAGGTGTGCTATATGTAACACAATGTAGCAACAAAAAACTATTAAGCCTTGTTTTGAGAGAATGTAGAAGTATATCACTATCATAAACATCTTTATTTGTATATACATTATAATAAAAACACACCTCACACGAAAATGCAGGACATGAGGCATGACCGCCAGTGTTGCACATAACAGTCAAAGGGTTAGTTTCTGGGTCAGCAGAAGTCAGTCGACTTTATCTCACTCATGTTTTCTGTTTGGCTGCTGCCAACATCAGTGATGTAACACATAATCTTGTGCATGTAATAACTGCAAAGTGATTGTTATGCTGTGCTGTGTTGCAGATTTTTATATCTCTTGATGAGTGATAAAGTGGTTCCTGCTCCATCATAGACTGCACCAGATACTCTTTCCACTCCTTGGTGAAGGACAAGGGGTAGTATTTTATGGATTGCTCCATTTTCTCTCTTAGCCGATGAGATGAACAGTGATGTACACAGGAGCAAGCTTCAGCTCTGTGTGGGATGGGTTGCAGATGATGTGGAAGTCACTGATAGATTATCAGAGGAGAGTGCTTTCTTAATTGCTGCAAATATGTGTCCTTATAGTACATTGTGGCACATCAGGATATCCTCTACCTGTTGGGAAGATGGCTGGTTTCTAAGGTCCCAGTACTGCGCCATTGAGTTTTTCAGATATGCAGAGTGGGTAATGGCCATTGAAATTTTTCATTCTGGAGTTACAGTAATTGTCACATATGGAGACCTGCCCATGAAGGTACAGTGATTTGGTGATGTAGCAGGCCATCAGATGCAGTGACAAAAATAATTCTCCTCTTAGATGTAGCACACAGTAACACACACTATGCCTCCAGTTCTCTGTTGATGGGAGATTTTCCTGATGATGACATAGGTCACTGTGAACTCTGACATCTGCGTCATCCAGTTAGTACAATAACAATTGTAATTAGCAGCTTTTATGCTGACATTTTTTTTTAAATGTGTCTCACATATCAGGCATGCTGACAGCCTTGTCACACATAAATTGCTTAAACTCTCCACTGTGTGTGCTATTCCATCCATAGACAATCAGCCCATTACTTAAGGGGTCCATTCTGGATTGTTTGTTTTCCTTTGATGATTGCCTCAGTGGCTGTTTTTGATCATTTTCATATGTGTCTGGTATTGAGTCAGAATGGTTATATTAGATCTGTCACCTGACATACTGTGTGTTAATTTACCTTTAATGTAACACAGTCACCATTAATCATCTTATTTACACAGAGATCTGCAAAGCAGTATCTCCATATAACCATGCACAGCCATGGAAAGATTTGAACTCTTCTCCTTTGCAGCCATTATTGGTGGAAGGAAAAACAGTAATTATGAAGTGACTTCAGAATTTCATCATTGACTGTCTTTTATCTTGTTTTAATGGGTGTATTGACTGTCTTGTATTTGTTTTAATGGGTGTACAGATCACAATTATTTTATAACATGGAGCACATATAATTTAATTCAAACATAACATCCACCTCTAAGGCTCAACACGAAGTAGATCATAAGTAAGTCACATTTCATTTTAGAGCTTCCTTTGTTTGTTGCTGTTTACATTCTTGGAGAGGGTGCCTGCTGCTCCTTGACAGTCCAGACACTGCCAAGCTGTGATGTTGGAATATAAAAGGATTGACCCACCTCAGGTGAAGACATTTACTCATCATCGCACCTTGGCAATTACTCGAACTGCTCACTTCTCAGTCCAACTCTGCACAAATGTGAAACAAAATGACTGTGCACAGTATGTGTTTCATGGCTTATTCCCTACCTAATACTACTTTACCATTTAGTCACAATCATCTTCCTTTGTTGTAAATAAACAGTGGGAAATGTTGTTTGCCTAGAGGGCATGTAACACTGCAGATTCCCCCTATTAAAGGAAAGATATCAGGATAGCTCATTACTGTGCTAGTTACAAATGAATTCTCATAAGATGAAACTATAAAAAATGTAATTACTTAATGCTAATAGATTTTTTGTTAAGGATAACCTTAATAAAAAGGCACTAATCCTGTAATCTCCCATCCATTTTCAGTTCTCGACCCTATTTTAGTATTGTCCTTTCAGTTTTAACCTTTTTTAAAAAAATGATAAGTCTTTTATCTAGTTTCAGGGAGAGTCTAGTATGCAGTGTTACTTTAAGTGTATTTGTCTTACATACTTCACATTCTCTATCTAATGCAGCAAATTATTACACAATGAGCAGTCTTTCTACACAGGTAGATGTATCTTTTTAATATGTATATGGATCTTCTTGACAAGATTTAAATAAAAAATGTTAAAACTCATTCTTGTGGTTTCTATATTTATGCTATTAACTTTTGTGGAATTGTCTGTAATCTAGTACACTATTTAGGTTTCTTTTCATTTATCTAGTACTTGAGAATTACAGTTTTATTTTACTTGCAATAAGTATGTATTTGTATATGCTTATGTGACTTTGAACATACTTTAAAACACTTCCTTATGTTGTTACCTGAGGAGTTGCCTGTCAGGTATATATCTACTATATGATCTCTAGAGGCAAATCTCAGTACATGCTCTTGTCAACTTGTATGGAACATCTCTGCTCCAAACCATTCTTTGTCTTGGCTATCAGGTTACTCTATTCAAAACAATCCTTCATCTCAGCTATTAGGTAAGTCTATTCAATTTTATAACTTACTAATTGTACTTACACTCATTCTAAGGACAGACACTGCCCCTAAGTTAAGATAATAGACAATCAATTAATCCATAAACTTAATTGTACTATAGATTAAATTTATTGTGAATATGTGACAGTTAATATTTACATGCCATTTATTTAATTGCATATAGATTTGGTACATGAAAAACTAAGAATAAGAGTAATTTTTGTTTTATTCTCATGTGATAGTATTAAGAATTGTAGGAATATATAGTACTATAAAATGCACAGAAAAGTGAAATAGCATTGACAACATGCTTGGATTCACCTAACCAAGACATAGGCCATTCCTCCTCCAGATCTGCCCTTCCTTTTCCTCTCTGATACTTATTTTGGATATGCCCCAGCTTAACTTCATCAGTAAACACAGCTACTAGCCCTTTTCTACAACCTTTAATCACTTTAAATGAGAGCACACTGAACCTGCATTTGGGAGGATGATGGTTCAAACCCATGTCCAGCCATTCTGATTTAGGTTTTCTGTGATTCCCCTAAGTCATTTTAGGCAAATGCCAGGATGGTTCCTTTGAAATAGCATGCCCAATTTCCTTCCCTTGCTTTTTGGTCCCCTCCCCCCAAAGTGATCAACCAATCACTTTAAGTGAGAAGTTTCTCCATAATCATTTTATGATGATTTCACCTAATTACTTTCTATCTCTGCATTTTAACTCCATTACTCTCTCACATTTACTAGATTTAGACAACACTTGGCTGTCTAAGTATATTCAGTGTACTTCTTTTTAATATACCAGGAGAATGTTAGCATCTCATCTCCTATTCTGTAAAATCCTTCATCGTGAACATATGTTAACATTCTAACTCTTATCCAGCATAACATACTTCTTGTTGGAGATAGGTTAGCATACCATCCCATTAGCTTGTTGATTCTTTAGCACACTATCTCTTGTAACAGTGTAGTGTACAGTACCGCCATTGCTATCGACCGTTGTATCGACCCTTGTATCGTACAGTCTTTTGTTTGTTTTGTTAGAACAGCTCAGTGTTGGTTAGACTGTCAGCAACAGTGCACCGTGAGTTCCTGCTACTAATAAGGCAAGTACACTGTTCATTTGTTTTATATTTTTGAGAGCTACAAACAGGAGCGACTGCAGTAATGGATAGTAACTGTGATTGTTGTGTACAGATGCGAGCTGAGTTGGTGACTTTTTGCTCACAGTTTCAGGCTGTGTTGGCTTCTGTCACACAGCTTGAGGCTGTTGCCAAGGGGCGTCACTGTGGGATCAAACACAGGGATGCGACAGACATTGAGCACATCCCACATGTCCTCCGATCGGTCCACTGCTGTGACTGCCCTGGGTACTGCATGCACTGAGTTTGACCCCTCACCTGTGGTCAAGTGGGAGATCATTCCAAAGTCTGGCAGGCAGCGAAAAACTTTCTGAGGGGCCGATCGTAGGGCCTCCCCGGTTCATTTGATGAACAGGTTTTGGGCATTATCTGTAGCTGATGATGTCTCCGAGCCGGATGCAGTCATCCACCCTGTTCCAGAGGAAGCTTCTCGGCCTGCAAGGTCTGGACATTCACATAGGGTGGGTTTGCTAGTAGTTGGGAGCTCCAACATTAGGCGCATAAGGGGCCACCTTAGAAAAATGGCTGCCAAAGAGGGCAAGGAAGCCAGTGTGCATTCCTGGGGTAGTCATTCCGGATGTGGAAAGGGTGCTTCCAGATGCCATGAAAAGTACAGGGTGCAGCCAACTGCAGGTGGTGGCTCATGTCAGTACCAATGATATGTGTCACTTTGGAATGGAGCAGATTCTGTCTGGTTTCAGGCAGCTAGCGGAAATGGTGAAGACTGTCAGTCTTGCTTCTGAGATTAAGGTGGAGCTTACCATCTGCAGCATCATTGATAGAACCGACTGTGGTCCTTTGGTGCAGAGGGTCTGAATCAGAGGCTCAGATGGTTCTGTGATCATGTAGACTGCAGATTCCTTGACTTACGCCATTGGGTGCTGGGTTTCCGGGTTCCGCTTAATAGGTCAGGAATCCACTACACAGAGGAGGCAGCTACATGGGTAGTGGGGGCTGTGTGGAAGGGACTGGGTGGTTTTTTAGGTTAGAAGGTCTCAGGGAACCACAGAAGGGGTGGCCATCTAAAAGTGGGCAGGTAAAACACAGTAAGGTAGTTGTAGAAACAATTGGTATTGTAGTTGTAAATTGTCGTAGCTGTGTTGGGAAAGAACCAGAGCTCCAAGCCCTAATAGAAAGCACTGAAGGTCAAATAGTTGTAGGTACAGAGAGCTGGCTAAAGCCAGAAATAAGTTCAGCTGAAATTTTTTCAAATGATCTAACAGTGCTCAGAAAGGATAGATTAAGTACAGTTGGTGGTGGAGTATTTATTGCTGTCAGAGGTAGTTTGCCTTGTAGCGAAATTGAAATAGATAGTTCATGTGAAATAGTATGGGTAGAGTTTATACCTGAAAATCACACTAAACTATTAATTTGATTGTTTTACCAACCCCCTGGCTCATAAGATATATTGGCTGAACAGTTCAAAGAAAACTTGAATCTCATTTCAAATAAGTGCCCCACCCATACAATTACAGTCAGTGGTGACTTCAATCTACCCTCGATATGCTGGAACAACTATATGTTTAAAGCTGGTGGCAGGCATGAAATGTCATCTGAAATGATACTTAATGCTTTTTCAGAAAATTATTTTGAACAATTAATTCATGAGACCACTCGAAGCATACATGGTTGCGAAAGCATACTTGACCTTTTAGCAACAAATAATCCTGGACAAATAGTGAGTATTGTGATGAATTCAGAGATTAGCAACCACAAGGCAGTTGCTGCTAGTCTGAATACCGTAACATCTACAACCATC
This sequence comes from Schistocerca serialis cubense, assembly GCF_023864345.2. Taxonomy (NCBI): domain Eukaryota; kingdom Metazoa; phylum Arthropoda; class Insecta; order Orthoptera; family Acrididae; genus Schistocerca; species Schistocerca serialis. The sequence continues at coordinate 322,838,369 of NC_064642.1, read as the reverse complement.
AAAAAGAAATGCAAAATACATCTATTTAAAAAAAGCTGATAAAAATACTCTTAAAGCCATTTTAAGAGGTAGTCTTCACTCCTTCCAATTTGATCATGTAAGTGTAGAAAAGTTGTGGAATGTTTTCTCAGAGATAGTATCGACAGTAATTGAGAGATATATACTGCAAAAATTAATAAGTGATGGTACTGATCCCCCATGGTACACAAAACGGGTCAGATCATTGTTACAGAAGCAACGAAAAAAGCATGCCAAATTTAAAAGAAAGCAAACTCCCCAAGATTGACAAAGTTTTACAGAAGTTCGAAATACAGCACATACTTCAATGCGAGATGCTTTTAATAATTTCCACAATGAAATTCTGTCTTGAAATCTGGCAGAAAACTCTAAGAGATTCTGGTCATACATAAAGCACACTAGTGGCAAGGTGCAATCAATACCTTCACTGCGCGATAACAATGGTGAAGTCACTGTTGGCAGTACCACTAAAGCAGAGTTATTAAACACAGTTTTCCAAAACGCCTTCACCAAAGAAGACAAAGTAAGTACTCCTGAATTACAATCAATGACAACTGCCAAGATGAGAAACATAGAAGTAGATATCCTCGGTGTAACAAAGCAGCTTAAATCACTTAATAAAGGCAAGGCCTCTGGTCCAGATTGTATACCAGTCAGGTTCCTCTCAGAGTACACTGATAAAATAGCTCCATATTTAGCAGTTATATACAACCACTCATTCACAGAAAGACCCGTACCTAAAGACTGGAAAATTACTCAAGTCACACCAATACCCAAAAAGTGAAGTAGGAGTAATCTGCTGAATTATAGGCCTATATCACAAATGTTGATTTTCAGTAGGGTTTTGGAACATATACTGTATTCAAACATTATGAAGTAACTCAAAGAAAACGATTTATTGACTCATAGCCGGCACGGATTCAGATAATATTGTTATTGTGAAACACAACTAGCTCTTTATACTCATGAAGTAATAAGTGCTATTGACAGAGGATGTCAAATTGATTCCATATTTTTAGATTTCCAGAAGGCTTTCGACACCATTCCTCACAAGCGTCTTCTAACCAACTTGAGTGCCTACAGAATATTGCCCCAGTTGTGCAACTGGATTCATGGTTTCCTGTCAGAAAGGTCACAGTTTGTAGTAATAGACGGAAAGTCATCAAGTAAAACAGAAGTAACATTCGGCATTCCCCAAGGAAGTATTATAGGCCTTCTATTGTTCCTGATCTATGTTAACAACATAGAAGACAATCTGAGCAGTCATCTTAGATTGTTTGCAGATGATGCTGTCGTTTACCATCTTGTAAAATCAGCAGATGATCAAAACAACTTGAAAAATGATTTAGATAAGATATCTGTATGGTGCGAAAAGTGGCAATTGACCCTGAATAAAGAAAAGTGTGAAGTTGTTCACATGAGTACTAAAAGAAATCTGCTAAATTTCGATTATGCGATAAGTTACACAAATCTGAAGGCTGTAAATTCAGCTAAATACTTAGGGAATTCAATTACAAATAACCTAAATTGGATCGATCACATCGATAATATTGTGGGTAGAGCAAACCAAAGACTGTGATTCACTGGCAGAACACTTAGTAGGTGCAATAGGTCTATTAAAGAGACTGCTTACACCACACTTGTCTGCCCTATTCTGGAGTATTGCTGTGTGGTGTGAGTTCCACATCAGGTGGGACTGACGGGTGACATCAAAAGAGTACAAAGAAGGGCAGCTTGTTTTGTATTATCATGAAACAGGGGAGATAGTGTCATGGACATGATACGTGAATCATTAAAACAAAGGTGTTTTTTGTTGCGACGGGATCTTCTCATGAAATTTCAATCACCAGTTTTCTCCTCCGATTGTGAAAATATTCTGTTGGCACCCACCTACATAGGGAGAAATGATCATCATGATAAAATAAGAGAAACCAGGGCTCGCACAGAAAAATTTAAGTGCTCATTTTTCCCACATGCCTTTAAAGATTGGAATGGTAGAGACACAGCTTGAAGGTGGTTCATTGAATCCTCTGCCAGGCACTTTATTGTGAATATCAGAGTAATCATGTAGATGTAGGTGTAGATGTAGATTTCTCCAATAAATTGAACAGACACTGTCATTGTTTTAACACGTGGCCAATTTGTGGTACACTAATTCCACTGTTAAGTTAACACATTATTGTTACTTTAACTGATTCTGGCATAGCGCCTGAAAGTCTGCTATGGACTGACTGTATTGGGACCAAAAATCGGGCCTTTATACATCCTCACAATAATAGGTACTGAAACTATACATTGTTCAATGTTTAATTTACAGAAATTACAGTTAAAACATAACTCATTCAATTAACTGAATATATCGAAAATTCTTCCTTTTTAATAGTTCCTTCTGACACAAAGGTTAGGCTGAATTATTTGTTTAAATAATGAAATTAACAGATATAGTTATTGCAGTAGCCATCAGAAAGATCGCGGGAGGCGCACATCGGCACGGCGCGTCACGGACGGTAGTTGCCGCAAGTAGAGTCCTGTCCATCAGAGGGCATGCGAGAATTCGGCCGTGACCTCTGCCAGCGGAACAACAACAACAACAACAACTCAGGCAGCACAGGCCGTGCCCATTCAGATCACATCAGGCATGCCTAGGACACAGTCCCGGTCTACGCTAAGTGAAGTGCGACGTAAAACGTGAACAGTGTTACTATACAATTGGCAACGAGTAGGGTCGTTCTTTCATGTGTTGCGTCATTGTTCCAGTTTTGCAGCTTATCCACGGCATGGAGGATTTAGTGCGGGTTTTGGTTGAGCAGCAGACGGAGCTCATGGCAACCATGAAACAAGTGCTTCCGGCGTTGCTCTCCACGCAGTCTGCTCCAGCGCCATTCCCTCCACCCTTTCCCCCATATGACCAGACAGCAGAGGATTGGGACACATATGAACATCGCCTTTGGCAGTATTTCGAGGCATTTCATGTTGCCAATGCGAAGGTGTGTCATGCTCTTTTCTTGTCTTGGATATCTCCCTCACTGTATCAAGTTTTGCGGCAGCTGGCGCCATTGCAGGAATGCTCATCCTTGTCTTTTGATGCATTGTGTTCACTGCTGTCTTCATATTATCACTGCCGCATGCATGTTGTCGCGGCTAGGGTCGAGTTCTATCAATGCAAGAAACAGCCCCATCAGTCTTACCGGGCGTGGGCCACTAACCTGCACGGTCTTAGCCGCAAGTGTCATTTTGTCATGGAGCAGCCGCGGGAGTCGTATGCCCACATTATTGTGCGCGACGTCATTGTTCATTCGGTCCCTGATAGGGAGGTCTGGCAACGGGCCCTGCAGTTAGAAGACCCTTCCCTTGAGGAAGTCCTGTCCATTGCTCAATCATATGAAGTCTCTCACGCCACAGGTCAACAGCTGGAAGCGTGGTGCGACGTCGCGGCGGTTCAGGGTGGCACGGCTGCGTCCACTGCGTCCGCGGTGGACGACGTGCGAGCGGTACAATCCGGCTGTTACGGCTGCTTTCGCATGGCACGTAAACAGAGTTCCAGCCGCCAGCCCCTGTTACCGTCCTGTGTGTCATGCTATATACATCATGATCAGCCAGAGTGCCCCCAGCGTTGGGCCGTTTGTCGCAAATGTAATAAAAAAGGACACATTGCTAAAGTTTGCCACTCAGCCTCGAAAGAATCAAAGGAAGCAGGTACTGACGACATGGACGTTGACATTCAGGAACTTTCATCAGGCCAGGCTCCCGACGCACCAGCGCACAAACTCTTTATCAAGGTGTCGGTTCGGTCACGCCAACTACAACTGCAAGTAGATACGGGCACAGCAGTGTCTTTGTTGAATGGACAAACTTACTCCACCCTTGGGTCAGCCCCGTTGGCGCCAGTTTACCGGCGTCTACGCAGTTATGGTAAACAGTTCATTCCCCTACTGGGTCAATTCACTACCGACATGACTTACAAATCAGTCACTCAGCCTATTACTTTTATTGTTGTGAGTGACGCGAGCTCCGCTAACCTTTTTGGCTTGGATGCCTTTCAAGCTTTCGGTTTTTCTATCGCTGACACCATACAGTTGGTCTCCAAAGACATTCCCTATCAATCATTGGAATCTTTGATCGCTGACTTTCTGGATATCTTTGAGGAGGGCCTGGGGCGTGTTTCAGACTTTGAAGCTCACTTAACGTTGAAGGCGTCGGCTCGCCCGTGTTTTCTTCGTGCGAGGCAGATCCCCTTGGCTCTCTGCCCTCAGGTAAAAGAGGAGCTAGACCGGCTGACAGCCCTAGGGGTCATTCTTCCCATTTCTTCCAGTGAGTGGGCTTTGCCACTCGTTATTGTCAGGAAACCCTAGGGAAAATTACGTCTTTGTGGCGATTTCAAGGCCACCATTAATTCCCAATTGGTGGTGGACACCTATCCTTTGCCTCGTGCTGATGAATTGTTCTCCGCCGTGGCAGGAGGCCAATATTTTTCGAAAATCGATCTTTCGGAGGCTTATTATCAGATACCACTTGATGAGGACTCCAAACGGCTGGCGGTCGTCAACTCCCCATTTGGCCTTTACCAATACCAGCGGTTGGCCTTTGGAATATCCAGTGCCCTGGCAATATTCCAGCGTTATCTTGAGCACGTCACGTCGACAATCCCTCATTGTATTAATTACCTGGACGACATAATTGTCACGGGCCGCAGCACGAAGGAACACTTGCACAACCTTCGCACCCTCTTTCTCAAATTCAGGTCTGTGGGCTTGCGTTGCAACCTGCGTAAGTCAAACTTCTTCCAACCGTCCATTGAGTATGTGGGCTACACCATCTCTCGGCACAGTGTCCAGCTGCTAGGAAGTTTGGTCCGAGGTATCATCGACCTTCCTCGGCCCACTTCGCTGAAGGAGTTATAAGCTTTTTTAGGCAAGATTGCCTATTACCACCGGTTCATTCTCAGGGCTTCCACCATAGCCACCATACTACCTTCTGTGCAAGGGTGTTCCTTTTGATTGATTGCCTGCATGCGAGTGTGCGTTCACCTCTTTGAAGGGCCTCCTCATGTCAGTGCCTTGTTTGGCTACTTTTGACCCCCATAAGCCATTGGTCCTGGCTACAGATGCTTCGCAGTATGGGGTGGGGGCGGTCCTGGCCCATCGCAATTGCGGATGGTTCTGAGCAACCACTGGCGTTTGCGTCTAAAACTCTTAGTCCTGCACAGGTCCATTACTCCCAGGTGGAAAAAGAGGCTTTGGCCATTGTCTACGCTGTTACCAAGTTTCACCCTTTCTTGTATGGCATGAAGTTTCAGTTAATCACTGACCATAAGCTGTTAATATCGTTATTTGGCCCCGCCTCTCAGATTCCGGATAGGGCAGCCCACAGACTACAGTGCTGGGCCTTATTCCTCTCTAAGTACCATTATGACATTCATTTTCGCCCTACCGGACAGCATGCCAACGCCGATGCTCTTTCTTGTCTTCCGGTGGGCCCAGATCCTGAGTTCGATCGAGAGGAGATTATGTGTTTTCATTTGGATGTGGCGTCCCGCCAAGCGGTTGATGGCTTCCCGATCACTAGTTCTAGAGTCACCAGGGAAACGGCAGCTGACCCGGTTCTCTGGCAAGTAGTTTGCCTCATTCAGCATAGGTGGTCATCCTGACCTCCAGGCCGGGCCTCGGACCCTCTTCGTAATTATTTTGTTCTATGAGACCGCCGCTTGGTCTTGGAAGAGTTCTCCTTTTGGCTACCGATGATACAGCTCCTCGCATGGTTGTTCCTGCAAGTTTACGAAGGGAGGTCCTCATGTTATAACATGAGGGGCACTGGTGTGTTTCCCGTACTAAAACCTTGGCTCGCAGACATGTGTACTGGCCCGGTATTGACAGAGAAATTGAGCACTTGGTGGCCGCCTGTTCCCAGTGTGCAAGCCAACGAGCATCTCCTAGGGCAGCGTTCTCTTCATGGCCGCCTGCAATGTGTTCACACCGATTTTGCGGGCCCGTTTCTCAATGGCTTTTGGCTCATTGTCATTGATACTTATTCCCGATTCCCATATGTGGTTCGCTGCTCCTCAGCCACTTCAGAAGTTGCAATCCAGGCACTAGCAAGAATCTTTTCTGTGGAAGGTCTGCCAGTCACCCTGGTCTCGGACAATGGACCTCAGTTTATTTCGCAGACCTTCCAGGAGCCAATATGTGCACGAATTTCCTGCAGAGGAGGCATTGATGTTTTTCCTGACGGCAAAGCGGACCACACCAATGGGAGAACACAGCCCCGCAGAGTTCCTCCACGGGCGCCAACCTAGGACTCTGCTGCAACTCCTCCGGCCTGGTCCTCGCCAGTATTCGCAAAACGGAGTACCTGGCTTTCCTCCGGGTATGTCGGTCTGGGCATGTGGGTTTGGTCGCAATCCATGTTGGATACCGGCGGTGGTCCTGTGCCGAAATGGCCGCCGGCTCTATACCTTGCAGGCAGGGGACCGGGAGGTACGTCGTCACCAAAATCAGCTACGTCCACGTTTGGGCACCCACCTTCCGACCCCTCGGGCACCGGCTTCCCCATTGCCGGTACCCGTGTTGGTTTCTCAGGGGACGTTACCGCCTCTCCCCACTGTGACTCCACTGCACTGCAATGGTTCTCAGCCTTGGCAGCCTCCAGTAGCTCCAGCACTGGCATCGCCATCATTAGAGATGCCCCAGTGAGAGCCAGGCCCCCTCGCCGGCCCGGTTTCTCAGGAGGCTGGTTCACCTGTGGTCGTCCCTTCCCCATCGTCCCCACCACTGGGTCTTGCCCCTCCCGAGGTGGACCAGGATCCAGAGTTTGACAGCTTGTCTCCCATTCTGTCCCGGGCTCCAGTGATGGGACAATGGGGGCCTCTTTGTGTGGGTCACTTCCAGTCTTATTCGAAGGTTCCGGCTCGAGGGTTGGCAGATCCCCTCGACTCTAGCCTTCCGATGGACGTGGAGGTCATCGCTCCTGCCCAACGCTCCATCTTCCGACGCAGTGGATCACAGTGGCTTCACCCCCCAAAGGAGGAGGAGTACAGTAGCCATCAGAAAGATTGCGGGAGGCGCTCATCGGCACGGTGCGTCACAGACGGTAGTTGCCGCAAGTAGAGTCCCGTCCACCAGAGGGCACACAAGAATTCAGCCGCGACCTCTGCCGGTGGAACAACAACAACAACAACTCAGGCAGCACAGGCCGTGCCCATTCAGTTCACATCGGGCATGCCTAGGACACAGTCCCGGTCTATGCTAAGTGAAGTGTGACGTAAAACATGAACAGTGTTACTACAGTTATGTGAACAATAGTTTTGACAAACCAAGTAATTACTTTGGAATTAATTAAGGGTTGGCTTCACTAATATGTTTTTGAATAGAGCCAAATAAATACTTTGAGAATCATAATAGTTCTTCTTACACATGTTTATAATTAGTACACAATTTATATTTGTTTTTAAGTCAACAATAGAATCTAAGTCATGAACAAATTTCTGATTTCACCCTATAACAAAAGATACTAACAAGGAATAGTCAAAATAAATCAGGAAATTGATTACACACACAAAACTAATCACAAAATTAGATCTGGTGCTGTATTTCTAAGACTGAGGGCCAACCTTTGTCTTTCACGAAAATGCAGATTATACTCATGTATGTTAATAGTGATTAGGCAAAAAATAAAAATAAAATGAATTTAAGGAGGCAGATGGTAAGACAAGAGAGGAACTAAAGAGATCCCAGCTTGCTTTGCACAAATCTCCAGTGCAGTCGTGCTGTTGTAGGTGGTAGCTTCAACCATGTGAACTGTAAAGAGAAGGGATCCTGCAATAGGAACTTTGCAGTATGGGCAGAGAGAGGATAGATTTCATACTCCTGAGCAAGAAATAAGAAAAGGAAACAAAGAGACAGGTGTATTAGCACTGGAGAAGAAAAGAAAACAATACCCCATAGACAGATTTCCTTATCTTACACTTAGTTTTTCACGTACCAAATGTATATGCAATTAAATAAATTACATGTAAATATTAACTGGCATATTTGATGATAAATTTAATCTATATTACGGTTAAGCTTACGGACTAACTGATCATATATTATCTTAACTTAGAGGTTCAGTAGGCACACTTAGAGGTTCAATAGGCGCACTTCCAGCTTTTGTAGCTGTAGGTGCCTACCTGACCATTTTACATCAAGCTAGAATATATATTTTAGAATATTGCTGAAGTGTGAGGGGACCATTCCAAATAGGACTAACAGGGGATATTGAACGTATAGAGAGAAGGGCAGCAAGAATGGCTACGGGCTTATTTGAGCCATGGGAGAGTGTCACAGAGATACTGAAGGAACTGAACTGAAAGACACTTGAAGACATAAACTATCCCAAGAAAGTCTGTTAACAGAGTTTCAAGAACTGACTACATTAAATCCCCCACATATCACTCATGTAGATATTGTGAGGATAATAGTAGCATAATTATTGCACGCACAGAGACAATGATGCAACCATTCTTCCCAAAGTCCATATGTGAATGGAATGCTCTAATAACTGGGACAATGGGACGTATCCTATGCCATGCGCCTCACTGTGGTTGGAAGAGTATTGATGTAGACGTAGATGTGGATTTAGAGCTCAGTCCCCTTTTGCTCTCTTATAATTATTTTTGTGGAAGAAGAGATGATAGAATGTATTACTTTATTAAATGATAACAGGATAGTTGAAGAAGAAAGAAATTGTTCCTGGGGAAATTAAAAATAGAAATATGGAAACAATTTAACTGGGACAGCCAGTGGTCATCAGACCACCGAATTCACAAACGACATGAACTCTCCTGGGGCCTTGAAGCCTTTAAGTGTATCTATGTAGTACAGTCCTTTATTTTGTCCTGTGTAAGGGTCTAACAAGTATACTGCTTTTGGATGTGGTATGTCTGGCACATTTAATGGTCCCCTGTAAGATGGAAAAAATTTATTTGTCTCCTACTTTAAGTTTGAGCTATGAAAAAAAATCACACTAATACCAGATCATCTATTTGAAAGCTAGATGTAGTAATATTATCATTAAAAGTCTTGATTCTTTTTCTATGCCTGTTTATGCATATTCTCCTGCACCCACTCTCATTTTTTTCTATGTCAGTCTCTGGCAAACAGGAAAACATTTCTCCTATAAATTTCATATTCAGAATCCCTACGAGAGCCAGTCCCATGGACATGTGCTGTAGTGCATTTAGGATTGTCTGAAATTCTGGAACTAGTTGTGCCCATGTAGTATGTTTTGTAGAACAATAAGTCCTACACAATTGACCTAATTCCTTTTGTTGTTCTTCAATATCTTCCTTAGAATGATGGCTACTGTTAGTTAATTCTTCTACTTTCTCTTGTACTGTATGATTTACAAATTCCTGCAACCATTCCTCCAAATTAGATAAAGCCTCAGTTGTTCTGATTAATTCTCCAAAGTCTTTGCATTTTTTTAATGCTGTTACAAGTTCTTTTGTCTCTGAGATTTGACCCACAACCAGTTTGAATTCGTTATCAGCAAACTGACCTACACTGTTAATCTTGTCATCTAACTCTTGTAACTGCTCTCTGACTTCCATTCAAACTAAATCACATTGGTTGTCTCTGCGCTCATGCTCTGTGTGTGTATTAGTACTGGCATATAACACAAATATACCCTTTTCTTTTGTTCACCTTCTACTCAGCTAGATAAATTGTCACCTCACATTGGTTACACTAACACTAAAACAATGTCACACTGTCTCCATAAAATGTTTTACAAGTTGGAATTTTAACAACTCACCCTTTCTGTCAAACTACATCCTCAAGTTGCATAGCTGATGCAACAGCATGTACAAAGCAGTACACTACAATGGGTTGTACTGCTTGGCACAGTCAATGTCTTGAAAGAAGTGATTCAAAGACTGCAATGAGATGTACTGCGATGCCCCCACAGCATTGCTCAGATACTTGTGTGCCTCTGGCATTGTCAGAATTCGAAATCTTCTTCTCTGAACCTAGTGAAAAATTTTCTTCTCCAAACCTGCCGAATGTCGTTTATGTCACAGTTAAAAAAAAAATTCTTTTAAGTAGGTGTCAACATTATTTTTGGAACACGTGGATTTTGTTTCAGTTGATGTATTTGTTAGTCAACAACTGGAGACCTGTGGTTGTCTTCAAATTTTGTTACTTGTCCAGAATATACCAGTTGACTTCCTTCATACTATTCTGAAAATAGCTTTTGACCATACGGCTGTATACACCCATTTATATGTTCTTAGTCTGTTTATTCTCTGTTGCTCTTGGCAACACCATGATTTATCACTTATTAATCTTCACAATCTTGAAAATTTATGCTTCACACCTTCTTTATCTTCTTCCTTTACACAAATGCTCTGTGTCTCATTCATTGGGAGGCATAATGATGTGTTTTTGATCCTCTTCTCATATGTTTGGAGCTGATTCAGAACAGTCATATTTGATCTTTCACCTGATGTATTGTGTGTTAATTTACCTTTAATGTAACAGTCACCAGTAATCATGTTCTTTATGTGGAGATCCTGCAAATCAGTGTCTCTGTAGAACCATGCATAGCCCTGGAAAGACTTGAACTCTTCTCCTCTGCAGTCATTATTGTCAGAAAGAAATGATGTCAAAATTTCATCATTGACTGTCTTGTATTTGTTTTAATGGGTGTACAGATCACAATTATTTTATAACATGGAGCAGATGCAATTTAATTCAAACATAACATCCACCTCGAAGGCTTGACACAAAGTAGATCATAAGTAAGTCACATTTCATTTTAAAACTTCCTTTGTTTGTTGCTGTTTACATTCTTGGAGAGGGTGCCTGCTGCTCCTGACTGCCAATGTGACAGTTCCTCCTGCTTTTTAATTCTTAGTTCATTGATGTTTGTCCTCAGTGTCAACATACTGCATTGCTACACTGGCTGAAAAATGGATTGTGGATTCCGAGACTGACTGGTTTAAATGACATAGCCGATAGATGCACAGTTATGTTTTACATTACTTTAATTTTCACTTTGTGCAACCCCCTAATAATACACAGTTATATGTGTGTGGCCAGTGCACTATTGTTTAAACTTTCCATAAGTCTCACTAATAGTTTGCAGGCGAAACTCCACATACTGCCAGAATAGTTTCTTGTTGAACATCTATGAGCAGTAAAACCTAACCACAAAGTTCACAGTTCTTGAAGAATAATCAGGTGCGTATGGAGGAGACACTGTTACTGTTTTTACACACAGCCTAATTGTTTAACACTTATTCCACAGTTAATTTGAAATATTGTTGTTGTAACAACCAGCACAGGGGTTTCACATCTGAAACTCTACCATGGACTGACTGTCTTGTGACCAAAAATAGGGCCCTTATATATCATCACAATAATCGGTACTGAAACTACACATTGTTTGAAGTTAAATTTATAGAAATTACAATTAAAACTTAACCCATTAAATTAACTGAATGCATCAAAACATTAGTTCTTTTTAGTAGTTTCTTCTACTGCAAAAGTTAGGCTAAATTATATGTTTAAGTCATGAAATTAACAAATATAGTTACATAACCAACACTTTTGACAAAACTGTTAATTACTTTGGAATTAATGAAGGGCTGGTTTTGCTAACATGTTTTTGAATAGAGCCAAATAGAAACTTTAATATTACTAGCATTTCATTTTCCAAATGTTTATAATCAGTGAAGAATTTATATTTGTTTATATGTCAACAATAGAATTTAAGTTACAAAATGATTACTGATTTTGCCCTATAATAAAAGATACTAACTAGTAATAGTCAAAATAAATTAGAGAATCAATTACATACATATAACGAAGCACAAACTTAGATCTGGTTTTCTTTACTTTAAAACTGAGAGCCAATCTTCCTCTTTTATGAAAAACAGCTTATACTCACGTATATTAATGTTAATTAACTCAAAATGAAAAAATGAATTTAAGGAGGAAGATGACAAAACAACAGGGGAATTAAAATTATCTCAGCTTGCTTTGTCACACCAAGCTGTGATGTCAGAACATAAGAGGACTCACCCACAGCAGGTGAAGACATTTACTCACTGTCACACCTTGGCAATTACTCAAACCACTCACCTCTCTGTTCAACTCTGCACAAACGTGAAACAAAATGACTGCGCACAGTATGTATTTCATGGTTTATTAACTACCTAGTACTACTGTACTATTTTGTCACAATCATCTTTTCTTGTCATAACTAAGAAGTGAGAAATGTTGTTTGCCTAAACAACATGCATGTGCATTTATTTATTTATTGATATTTTCTTTTAGTCTGTTAGTTAGGTACAAGAACAAACCAAATGTTGCACATGAGCTAGTATATGCTGACAGTCTTGTTATGCATACTTTGCTTAAATTCTCAATTGTGAGTGCTATCACTGTCTGCATTCCATCCACAGGCAATTAACCCATTAATTAAGACATTAACCCATTAATTAAGACATTCATTCTGGACTGTTTGTGCTACTCATCATTGGCTGTGGCCATTATTTGTCATTCACAATCCAACTTCAGATATTTGAAGATCACCAGCAGTACATTGTTTCATGCCAGAATTACTTCAAAGTGAGGGGCATGTGCATTTATTTATTTATTGATATTTTCTTTTAGTCTGTTAGTTAGGTACAAGAACAAACCAAATGTTGCACATGAGCTAGTATATGGTTGAACCTGATTTATACATATATCAAGGGGAAGAGAAAAGATTACTTGTAACCATGAATTACTTAGAAGTTAGATACAGACCAGTAATACACATTATATTTTTCCTGGGAAAAAAGCATACAATGGGCCTAGATGTATAAACTTTACAAATGATGAAGATAGAGTACAGTATTAAAAGAAAAAATATTATTCAGTCCTGTTTCAGAAAAATTAGATACTGTATTGTAATTTGGCACTTTGCACTGTACTAACAACAAAGAAACAGTATTAAAGAGAAAATGCATTATTTCAAACTTGATATGCTTTAAAGAAATCAGATAACTGGTTTTTTGTGCATTAAGTGTATACACCTAATTTTGCAAACTTATTAATGAATTCAGAGCTTTTTCACTACAACTTTTCACACTGATGTAATATCTATATGCATTGATTGCATGTAAAACTTCACTCAGTTTAGGTGTTTCAGGATTCAAGTCATCATCTCCATCTCAGTCATTGCCACTTGAAGGTGGTCCACCTTGATCATCACCATGTTGTTGACACACATCAGCAATAATCTTCTCATCCTGTTTTTCCACAAACACACAGTGAGATTATTATCATAATGTAGAAAGCTATCGAAATCTTCACCCTCCAGTAGAGTCATGACCTGATCACAACCACCATCATCATCAGTGGCAGTCTTTTCCAGTAAAGCACCTGCTTTACTGAAACAGTTGTTGACTGTCAAGGATTACACCAGCTGCCAACCAGCAAAATAAATTCCATGGCTTGTAGTAAATTGATGGAGAGATTTTCTTTTCCTGCATCAGTAAGTGCTGTCAAATGCTGAACCCATTCTTGTTTTATAATACACTTTGAAATTTTCAATAATGCCCAAATCAAGCAGCTGTAGAACACTGGTACAGTCTAGAGGAAAAAATTTTGCTCAAATGTTTTCCAAAACTATTTGCAGTGGACATGCTGCACATCAATCCATAAGAAAATGTAGCTTCTTTTTTTTTTCTTTTTCATACCAACATCTATGTTTTTAAACCACTGTTCCATTAAAATCATATCCAACAATTTTTATTAGATTTGTATTTCATAGGTTTCTTTTTTACACCATGGAAACAATGCTGACTCATAGATTTTCCTATCACAAGTAGGGGGACTTTGTCAGATACATCTGCCTTCATGTCGAGAAGAATGTCACACAAATTTTACTTTTCTTCCCTCCATGGCAATATTTTACTAGGTAGCAGACTGTAGACTAGACTGATCTCAGCACGATTATAAACGTTCTGAGGTTGATAATCCCTTAAGATACCTGACAGAAACGTGTCAGTCCAGTGTTGCACTGTGACATCATTCACAGCTTTTTATTCACTTGAGATTGTTCTCCCTGTGATTCCGTGACAATCTTTAAAACTTTGTAACCATCCTGACAAAGCCTTGAAATCAGCAGTAATGTTCATACTTCCAGCTAAACCTATCACCTTTGCTTTCAGCACATCAGCACTAATCGGCAGAGCTGTGGCCCTGTTTTTGCTGGAACCATGTAAAAAGTGCCTTTTACAAATCTACGTATCTCCCTTCTTGCTTATGGCTGTGTTTTGTTGATTTTGCATCAAACTTTTAAAACTCATCCAAAACACTGTTTGGGATTAGCTGAGTGGTCTAAAGTGCTGCAGTCACGGACTGTGCGGCTGGTCCTGGCGGAGGTTTGAGTCTTCCCTCAGGCATGGGTGTGTGTGTGTGTGTGTCCTTAGGATCATTTAGGTTAAGTAGTGTGTAAGTTTAGGGACTGATGACCTTAGCAGTTAAGTCCCATAAGATTTCACACACATTTGAACATTTGAACAAAACACTGTTTATTTTGCTGATGACTGTACACAGTGTAGTATACACTATCCTAAGTCTGGAAGAATTTCAGATTTTGTTTTGTTTATATTAGCAGGCACCTCTTGTATGAATTTTACTTTCTGATCTAGTGCATAATGTTTCCTTTTTCTGTTCTCCAGGCTGATCAAAAGCAACTGAATGACAGAACCACTGTTCAACAATAAATGTCAATCGGAAACTTTTAACTTCTCAATTGTTACTATAAAAGAAATTCCTATGTTGATAACAAGTGCCAGGATTGTCTTTGTTTCCATGCTGTCCACTCTAATTAACCATTCTCTTTGTTCCTTTCCTCTGTGGCACTTCCCTCTCACTATACTTGCAAATGCCAACAAAGTTAAGGAAAATATTATAGGGCTTCTTTTCAAAAAGCGATGCTCATTACAGTTATGCAGAAATCAATTTATTTCACTGGAATTTGTCATGTATAACACTGAATTATGTAAAAATGCATTACATGTACATAAGGTTTAATTAAAACATTTTAAATTGTATTTTGTTGAGACTGACAGAGCTTTATGTAGAAATAAGAATTATGCGTTGTATGAATAAGAATTGTGAGTTTGTATAATTATGAATTTGTGTAACTAAGTATTAAGGTGTTTAAGAAAAAATACATAATATATCTACTTAAAAATACATAAATAAATTTAAAAATCTACATACTACGACACAAAGGAATTAAGTACATTAGCTGCTAGTGAGAATTGATTTATGTAAGTGCAGCAAGCTGAAAATTTGTGCTGGATTAGGACTCAAATCCAGGTCTCCTGCTTACTACACAGTTCTGCTGCCCACTATGCCATCCGAACACAGTGGCCACCACAACGACATGGACTACTTGGGCACACTTCTTGTCAGATCCAAATTCTCAATTTATACCACACACTACTGATGTAGGGCCCCTGCTGATTAGCCTCATTAATTGTGACATCTCACTGACTCCTGTAAGAGTTTGAGCTTGCTGTGCATCTTCATGGAAAGGATCATTGGCTGTCATCATGTATCTATGGACTAACCTTTGGCCATATTATACACCGATAAATAATAATAATAATAATTTTAGAATATGGATGTTATGGACATGAAGCCTACTATTTTCAAACAGTAAGTTTTGTAATCAATTGCTCACACATATCAATACTAATTTGGAAAGTTGTTCACTGCTATCCTCCATCAGATTCTAAACTGCTCCCCTCCTTTCTTTTTCTTACTACCTGAATTTGTATATCTTTAGTGACAGGTGTTCATTTGTGTAAGAAAATGCTCATGACAGACTTTGTCTTACACAGGTTAGTAATTAGCTGGAATAAAGTTTCCTTTGTTGTTGTTCTTGGAGAAATAATTCATGTCATTACTTAGCAAAGATGCATATGTTCATGAACTTACTGATATAGCAAAGCATATATAGTCAGTTCAAATTCAAGATCTGCAAACAACTATAAGTTATACATGATTGCTAGACAGTACAGAAAGTGAGATATTGGACATGGCTATGTAAAAGAGGTATTTTGTACACCATTGGACTTGAATGAACATATTTATTGGTGGTGTATTGTACTTGCAAAGGCAATCATAACACAGTATTACATGACAGACATGTCAAAAGGGAATCTGATTACTTACATACTTTTTTAAAATAAATGTGAAGACACAGTTATGTGAAAAAACTATAAATGATGTACTTACCAAACGAAAGTGTTGGTATGTTGAGACACACACAAACAAACACAAACACACACACAAAATTCAAGCTTTTGCAACCCATGGTTGCTTCATCAGGAAAGAGGGAAGGAGAGGGAAAGACGATAGGATGTGGGTTTTAAGGGAGAGGGTATGAAGTCATTCCAATCCCGGGAGCGAAAAGACACATTAGGGGGAAAAAAGGACAGGTATACACTCGCACACACACACATATCCATCTGCACATATACAGACACAAGCAGACATATGTAAAGGCAAAGAGTTTCGGCAGAGATGTTACTTGAGGCGGAAGTACAGAGGCAAATATGTTGTTGAATGACAGTTGAGGTATGAGCGGCGGCAACTTGAAATTAGCAGATGTTGAGGCCTGGTGGGTAACGGGAAAAGAGGATATATTGAAGGGCAAGTTCCCATCTCCAGAGTTCTGATAGGTTGGTGTTAGTGGGAAGTATCCAGATGACCCGGACGGTGTAACACTGTGCCAAGATGTGCTGGCCGTGCACCAAGGCATGTTTAGCCGCAGGGTGATCCTGATTACCAACAAACACTGTCTGCATGTGTCCATTCATGCAAATGGACAGTTTGTTGCTGGTCATTCCCACATAGAAAGCTTCACAGTGTAGGCAGGTCAGTTGGTAAATCACGTGGGTGCTTTCACACGTGGCTCTGCCTTTGATCGTGTACACCCTCCGGGTTACAGGACTGGAGTAAGTGGTGGTGGGAGGGTGCATGGGACAGGTCTTACACTGGGGGCAGTTAAAGGGTAGGAGCCAGAGGGTAGGGAAGGTGGTTTGGGATTTCATAGGGATGAACCTAGAGGTTACGAAGGTTAGGTGGACGGTGGAAAGACGCTCTTGGTGGAGTGGGAGGATTTCATGAAGGATGGATCTCATTTCAGGGCAGGATTTGAGGAAGTCGTATCCCTGCTGGAGAGCCACATTCAGAGTTTGATCCAGTCCCAGAAAGTATCCTGTCACAAGTGGAGCACTTTTGGGGTTCTTCTGTGGGAGGTTCTTGGTTTGAGGGGATGAGGAAGTGGCTATGGTTATTTGCTTCTGTACCAGGTCGGGAGGGTAGTTGCGGGATGTGAAAGCTTTTTTCAGGTTGTTGGTGCAATCTGCTCCCAGGACTGGAATGACTCCTTACCCTTTCCCTTAAAACCCACATCCTTTCGTCTTTCCCTCTCCTTCCATCTTTCCTGATGAAGCAACCATGGGTTGCGAAAGCTTGAATTTTGTGTGTGAGTTTGTGTTTGTTTGTGTGTGTCTCAAAATACCAAATGCTTTCGTTTGGTAATTTCAAGCTTTTGCAACCCAAGGTTGCTTCATCAGGAAAGAGGAAAGGATAGGGAAAGGCGAAAGGATGTGGGTTTTAAGGGAGAAGGTAAGGAGTCATTCCAATCCCGGGAGCAGAAAGACTTACCTTACGTGGAATGTTTCCCTACACACACACACACACACACACACACACACACACACACACACACACACACACACACACACACACACACATATATATATATATATATATATATATATATATATATATATATATATATATATGTGTGTGTAAAATAAAAAAGAAACATTCCACGTGGGAAAGAAACATTCCACATGGGGAAAATATATATATAAGTTTTATTTACATTCCCTCTGCAAACATGCCTTTGCTCTAACCAGATTACGCTCCCATATTTTATTTACTCAGGCTTGCCTGACATTTGGCATCACCCCCAAAGGCCTCACACTTAAAGTTCCCATCTCTGGCTGTAACCCTTCTTTTCATCAGTCCCTATACTAGTTCCAAACCAAACAATCCATAGCCCTCACCCGCCTAGTCCTTCACCTACACATCAACTCAGCCAATGAACACACCTGTCAACTCCTATCCCTAATAAAAGTCCTCAATCTTTCCTCTCCCACATCCACACCGGCTGTTCAGAGCATCCTCCTACAGGCCAACTGCAAATCAGAACAGCATGCCACTCTCCACCTCATAAAACTATCCTATCTCCTGGTTTCCCACCTCCAGAATGGCAACTCACTCACCCTCCACAACCTTTTCAACAAACCTCAACCTCCTCTCATTGCACACAGACCCAGTCTCTCCCATCTACTCAATCTCCTATCCAAAGGCCTCACCTTCAGCCCTACTCCTAGATTCAACCAAACAGCCCTCGTCAAAGATTTACTGTCCTACACTCGTAGTCTCTGCTGGAAATATCACTTTGCCATGAAGAAAAATAATCCTAATCCTACTCCTAATGATCCAACTCCACAAGACACTATCCAAATTGAACCCTGCCTGGAATTGTTCTGTCCTCCACCACAGTGGGACCCACCTCCTCTTCCTCAAAATCACCCTCTCCAAACCTTACAGGAATTTCTCACTTCCAGCCTTGCCTCTCAATCTTTCTTGAAAAACCTTAATCCTACTCCCAACATCACCACAGCTGAAGCCCAGGCTATCCGTGATCTGAAGGCTGACCAATCCATCGTCATTCTTCCGCCTGACAAGGGTTCCACGACCATGGTACTTGATCATCGGGAATATGTGGCTGAGGGACTGCGTCAGCTTTCAGACAACACTACATACAAAGTTTGGCAAGGTAATCCCATTCCTGATGTCCAGGCGGAGCTTCAAGGAATCCTCAGAACTTTAGGCCCACTACAAAAACTCTCACCTGACTCCATCAACTTCCTGACACCATCGACACCCCGCACCCCTACCTTCTACCTACTTCCTAAAATTCACAAACCCAAACATCCCGGCTGCCCCATTGTAACTGGTTACCAAGCCCCCACAGAACGTATCTGTGCCCACGTAGATCAACACCTTCAACCCATTACATGCAGTTTTCCATCCTTCATCAAAGACACCAACCACTTTCTCGAACACCTGGAATCCTTACCCAATCTGTTACCCCTGGAAACCATCCTTGTAACCATTGATGCCACTTCCTTATACACAAATATCCTGCATGTCCAGGGCCTCACTGTGATGGAGCACTTCCTTTCACGCTGATCACCTGCCACCCTACCTAAAACCTCTTTCCTCATTACCTTAGCCAGCTTCATCCTAACTCACAACTTCTTCACTTTTGAAGGCCAGACATACCAAAAATTAAAGGGAACAGCCATGGGTACCAGGATGACCCCCTCGTACACCAACCTGTTTATGGGTCACTTAGAGGAAGCCTTCTTGGTTATCCAGGCCTGCCAACCCAAAGTTTGATACAGATTTATTGATGACATCTTCATGATCTGGACTCACAGTGAAGAAGAACTCCAGAATATCCGCTCCAACCTAAACTCCTTTGGTTGCATCAGATTCACCAGGTCCTACTCCAAATCCCATGCCACTTTCCTTGACGTTGACCTCCATCTGTCCAATGGCCAGCTTCACACGTCCGTCCACATCAAACCCACCAACAAGCAGCAGTACCTCCATTAAGACAGCTGCCACCCATTCCATATCAAACGATCCCTTCCCTACAGCTTAGGTCTTTGTGGCAAAAGGATCTGCTCCAGTCCTGAATCCCTGAACCATTACACCAATAACCTGAAAACAGCTTTCGCATCCCGCAACTACCCTCCTGACCTGGTTCAGAAGCAAATAATCAGAGCCACTTCCTCATCCCCTCAAACTCAGAACCTCCCACAGAAAAACCCCAAAAGTGCCCCACTTGTGACAGGACACTTTCCAGGACTGGATCAGACTCCGAATGTGGCTCTCCAGCAGGGATACGATTTCCTCAAGTCCTTCCCTCAAATGCGATCCATCCTTCATGAAATCCTCCCCACTCCACCAAGAGTGTCTTTCCGCCGTCCACCTAACCTTCGGAACCTCTTGGTTCATCCCTATGAAATCCCCAAACCACCTTCCGTACCCTCCAGCTCCTACCCATGTAACTGCCCCCAGTGTAAAACCTGTCCCATGTGCTCTCCCACCACCACCTACTCCAGTCCTGTAACCTGGAAGGTGTACACGATCAAAGGCAGAGCCACGTGTGAAAGCACCCACGTGATTTACCAACTAACCTGCCTACACTATGAAGGTTTCTATGTGGGAATGACCAGCAACAAACTGCCCATTCGCATGAACGGACATAGGCAGACAGTGTTTGTTGGTAATCAGGATCACCCTGTTGCTAAACATGCCTTGGTGCACGGCCAGCACATCTTGGCACAGTGTTACACCATCCGGGTTATCTGGATACTTCCCACTGACACTGAACTATCAGAACTCTGGAGATGGGAACTTGCTCAGCATCTCTGCTATATGGTGAGTAGCAATTTTCCTTCTCTGGTATTGTTAAAAATACAACTATTAGAAGTTTAGCTCCAATCTTTGAACTGCACAGTAGTTTGTATTACTGAGCACTGCTGTAGAGACATAGAAATCCAACATGTAGTATTATCATTGTATGAAAAGGCAAACTCTTACTGCAGAACTACTTCAACGGGTGGAGTATCATGCATTTATATCAATAAAGGAACACAGTTCAAATCAAGACATGATCTTAGTACTGTAAGTGAAGACAAACACTATGAAATATCAGCTATTGAATTAACAGGGCTTGATATCACCAAGAAATTAATCATTTTGTGTGTGCATAGATCTTCCAGCAGCAGTGTGGACACTTTTTTCAATAAGTTAACAGAAGTTCTAGATAAAGTCTCAAGTTCAAAGGTCAACATAATACTGTGTGCAGACATTAACATCAACACTAATATCATAAAAGGATCCAGAAGCACCTTCACAAACATCCTTGAAAGTTTTGGCATGTCCATATTGGCCAATATTGCAACAAGGGTTACAACGACAACTTCATCAGTAATTGACCATGTGGCCACAAATATGGACAGGGAAAAATGTGATGTAGCTGTAAAAGATTTTGGACTATCAGACCATCTCTGTCAAATAACAACAGTAAAGTCAGGCATTAAATCATTCCCTAAATTACAAGCCTACAAACGACATCTATCAGAAATAAAAATAAAAGATTTTTCAGAAGGATTAGAAAAACAAAACTGGGATGAAGTGTATAAGGAAACCAATGTGAATATGGAATTCTCTAAATTCTCCACATTATTTAAATTGAACTTTGAAAAGGCATTTCCAAAAGTATGCATGTCTGTATCAACATCTCACAAAAACAGATGGATAACAGCAGGTATTAAGAAGTCCTCCCAAACACTTAAACACCTCAGTTCCATGAAAAAGATTCACAATGATCCAGACTTCTTACATTTCTATCATAAATACAAAAACATCTATGGGAAGGTGCTGATTGCTGCAAAAAAGTCATTTAATGACAAAATAATATATAATGCAGAGAATAAAAGCAAAGCAGTCTGGAATGCTATAAAAAAGGAAATGGGGAGAGGCAAACAAACACAGAATAACTTACTGCTAAGGGAGGGGGTAAAGTAATAAATGATCCACAGCATTTAGCAAACTATGTAAACGATCATTTTTCAAGTATTGCAGAGAAGTTACAGCAAAAATTCCCCCAAACAAATATAACACCTGTAAATAATGTTGCACTTGTGGCACCAATGAAATCGACACCGACATCTATATGCATTCATCTTTGGACTCTAAGCGTTATCTTTGGGTGTTCTGCCTTGTTCAATTCAGTTCTTTGTGATCCTTGTATGTGTTAAGGTTAATGAATGAACTATTGCGAAATGGGTGTGATTATTGGTGCAACCAACCCAGTAATCCTCCTCACTGGTGACCCTGAGTTGTAATGTCTTCCATTTTCGCCATTTTACTTTGTCCGCGACCTCTGCATCGGTTATTTTCGTGTGTATTACATAGACACAGCATTCGAATAATGACTTCAGCCCAGTGCCTAATGCCGGATTTTGTGATCGACATGCAACGTGTTGCAGGCGATGTACACCTGCCAGGACTGCAACATGATGCCTCTCACTCGATGATTCTGCTGATTTTGCTGGACATTTTCAAGCCTGCAACAATAAGTGAGGTTAGGGGTGTGCATGACTCCGTCTATCAAACACCTTCGTTCCTGCCACATGTGCCCTCCCTCATCAACTGTGCAGTTACCTCTTACGGACCTCCGTGCAGTGCGGGACCAATACCGATTTCTGCAAATCCTTCGTCAGGCAACCTACTACCGCCAAGACAACGATTTGCCATGTTGCAATCTGTGCAGTACCACGCGGATACCTGCCACATGGCCGGAACTGCTTCATTGACAGGTCTACCTTGTCAGCATCCGACCATGCCTGCACCTGCCTCCATTCAGCATCAGCACATGCCTTCCTACTTTGATACCTCGGCCTGCAACAGGAACAATAACTTGTTATCTGTGCCTGACCTCCACCTCCATCCCACTGCTACACATCAGTGTTCTGTGCCATGACATTAATCTTATCCACACATCGTTTTGAGTGGAGTGACTATGAACAGTTAACCTTCACACATTCTGTCCCACATTCGACATCATTTCCCACACTGTGCTTCTGGACAGCCCGCACCTCCGCAGCCTCCCTGCAACACAGGTGGCCCCAGCTCTGATCATACATCAAGCTTTCCACGGACTAGCACGCATTCTCAAACTTTGAACTTTTTCTCACCCGTTGCCCCCGCGCCGGCTCTAGTCAAGCTTCCGTGTCGGTCTTCTGCGACGCGTCAATCTGAACACACCCGCAATGTGTTGAGCTTCCACAACCGCAATCGACACATTACAGTGTCTCACCGGCGTTGGCCTTCTGCATTGCGACGGATCGTGCTCAACCACAACGTGTCACCTTCACGCTGCCACCCAAACAGCCGTCGTTGCCACATCCCCTGGAGGCACACTCTCCTGGAATACTACAGCAACAACAACTCGATTCAGGCTGTGCCCCAATGAACTCAACTCAACCCATTCTTCCGAACATTCTACAATGCTTACCGATGATGCCACCATTTAATCCCCACAGAGCAACAACCTGGTTCAAAATTGTGGATGAAGTGTTCAACCATTACAAACTCGACAAGTCAACCAGGTTTCTGTGCCTCCTCATCACCCACCTGAATGACCAGATTGATTGCTGACCTGGTTGACGTCCCTGACTCATCTACCCGGTACACTCTAGCCAAAAAGACAATTTCATGTCGGCTTGCACACTCAGCTGAGGCAGCAATATGGCAAGTGCTCCATGTCGAGCAACTAGGCAACTACAAACCTTCCCAGCTCTGGAGACAGCTACGTGCCCTGGTCAGTGCCGATCTATTCTCTGAAACAGCTCTCCTTGCCATCTGGTCAGATAAACTATCTCTTCACATCCGCTTTGCTCTGGCCTCAAAGGTCTCCTGCACCTGTCAAGCAAAGAATGACAATTGCTGACAAGCTACACGATGCGTCACTGCTCTATTTCGCCAGCCACTGCCTACCTGTCAAGTCTCAGGTTCAGGCCGGACGTGACTGGGGCCGTACTGTGCTGACAGTTCTGCTAGCTCCGGGAAGCAGTAAACAAGCAACTGGGATGTCACCGGCTCCGCCCACGGTCACGCCCCCTCCTTCAACTGAACCTGCTGCGGCTGCCGAACCTCAGCCACTGCCACTGGCAACGAACTTTCCACAGGAAATGCAACCACACTACCCGTACTGTTACTTCCACACACGGTTTGGTGAGGTGGCACGGAACTGCAGACCACCCTGCTACTTCCCAAATGCCAATCACAGGTGGGTCCAGATGCCGCCTCCTGGGCATAACATGACAGGCACCCCCCAGTGCTCCATTCTGTCCAGGAACGACCGGATAATTGCGGACGACTTTACATTAAAAACATTTCATCGGGATACCTTTTCCTAGTGGACAGAAGCGCCGATGTTTCGCTGCTGCCTACATCCTTAGCGTCATCGAACATCCATTCTCATCATACTTTACTGCAAGCCGTGAATTCAATTAAACTACAATGCTCGGGTTCAACTTCTCGCTTCATCTCTCTCTCTGCAAACAGCAAACTCGGGTGGACTTTTTTAGTGTGCGAAATTGACAAACCTATACTAGGCATTGACTTCTTGCGACACCACAAACTTTCACCAGACCTAGTGCGAAACACCGTGTTTCATCATCCGTGCAAGACTCACTTCCCCTATGCTCCATCGAGCCAACCCCCCCCCCCCCCCCCCCTCCCCCTCCATGACACATCGGTCCGGGCTCATATCATCCATACATGCTCATCTCTGTCAACGACGTTACAAGAAACCATGCACAAGTGCCTTGTCGAGCTTGTTGAACACATTGCTCGCTTACGCAAGGAAAACTTCGAGCTCTCCCTCCGGCTCCATGAAACACAGCTCCAGCTCTCCGATGCAGCAAAGGAATTACAGATACTACAGCAAGGACAAAGCAAGGTCACTAAGTGCGCCAAATCTGCTTGCAATCCCAGCAATCGAGCCTCTGTGTGTTTACCTTCCGCTACCCCTCGCAACTGTGCAATAAAGACTGCCATAATGTGTACTGACAGTTCCGCAGGGCCACACCATCCTAACACAGCAGTGTTTGACACTCGGCCGGACACAAGCGCGAATGCACGACGAGCGTCGCGTGTTACCGAACTGACATCTCCTACCCCACCCCTCGTGGACAGTACCTCAAACTATGCAACTTCGGCTCCTGCGCACCGCCGTGTGACCGCCACTGACAACACAAACAGTGCACTCGCGCCAAGCTTTTCGCCCACGACCGTGCTACCACAGGCCATGCCCTAGGACAATAGACTCACTAATGGCTCACGAGCTCTACCGAGCTCACCCAACCATGGTGCCATGGCTTTGGGCTGGCGACCATCTTGTCGCATTGACTCCAGGGACACTTTGCCACCTTGGCTCCTGTCGGATCCGCCGAGTGCCTCCGAACACCACGACCACGCCTCGCCTGCGCCGCCCGCCACAAATTGTAAACAAACCACCTCCCATGCCACTGGAAACATTTCCGTCATCACCAACGGCACGGCTCACAAGCTCCACCTCACGCCAGGCACCCGATCTCCAGTAAACCACGTCAACTTTGTCCCGAGCGCCTCTCCGACCGTAAAAATCAGATTTCTGAACTACTAAGCTCTGGCGCCATTGAACCCTCTGCCAGCAGCTGGTCTATGCCCATACATATGACACCCAAGAAAGACGGGTCCTGGTGCATGTGCGGAGACTACCGTTGACTAAACGCATGAACAATTATGGACACCTACCCCACACCCAACATTGCCAACTTTACCAGTTCCCTCACAGGTGTGACCACGTTCTCTGTCATTGATTGCAAATGGGCCTACCACCATATCCCCATGGCACCTGAAGACATCGAGAAGACAGCAATCTCCACGCCGATCAGGTTATTTCAGTTTCAATTCATGCCCTTCGGTCTGAAAAACGCAATCCGGACCTGGCAACGCTTCATCAATGAAGTGCTACTCGACCTAAAATTCTGCTTTGCATATCTTGATAACATTCTTGTGTTCAGCTCCTCCATCAAGGCCAACATTTGACACTCTCGCGGCAGCAGGCATCGAGACCAACCAGGACAAATTACAGCTACATCAACCCACTGTCACATTTCTTGGTTTTGGGGTCTCTGCCGACGGCATTTCACCGCCCCTTGAGACAATACTAAACCTACCCAGACTTTCGTTATTCAAAGAGCTCTGGCGCTTTCTGGGGATGGTTAATTATTATCGCCAACATCTACCTCAGGCTGCGGAGATTCAGGCTCCACTGATGGACGCCTTGGCAGGCACCAACACTACTAAATCTTGGCCCGCTTCATGGACCCCGGCTACGACCGATTATTTCACTGCCCTCAAAAATCTCATTGCCGAGGCCTGCACCATCGTGCATCCTCATCTCAATGCACAGCTTTTCATCACCACAGACGCTAGCGATCCTGCCATCGGCGCTGTCCTTAGCCAGAACATCAAGGGCCAAACTTCGCCTCTGCATTTTAAGACTGACATTGAGGGACGCCCTTTCTATGTTTTAACGGACCACAAACCCCTGGCTGCGGCCATTACAAATCCGCCAGCTGACCCGCCTCCTCGCCGCTTCAGATACGTGGACTTTGTATCTCAGTTCACCACTGATGTCAGACACATAAAGGGTGCTGACAATATAGTTGCTGATTTCCTTTCACGAGTTGACGCCATCCATTCACTGTTAGATCTCTCTGAACTGCCTAACCTCCAACCCGCTGACGAGGATACACAGAACCTGATTTGAGACTCTACTTCTTCACTACATTTCGTCCGCACCACCTTCCCTGGCATTTCTGGTGAGATCTGGTGCAACGACAGTACGGGCACGTTATGCCCCCTCATCCCAACCATGCTCCGTTGAGCTGTCTTCAATGCATTGCTTAATTTAGCCCACCCCGGTGTTCCTGTGTCCGCCCACCTCGTAGCGGAGAGCTTTGTGTGGAGAAATGTCAACAAGGATTGCAAAGTACACAAGCACACTTCACCTCCCCTTGGCGCCTTTTCGATCCCTCCTGGGCTTTTCCAGCATTTTCATATAGACATTGTTGGCCCTCTCTTCCCCTCTAATGGCTTTTGTTATGTTTTCCCATCTATCGACCGAACAACTCCCTGGGTTGAGGCTGTCCCCCTCCCCAATATTTCAGCAGAAACTGTTTCTCGAGCTTTCATCGAGTCATGGGTATCACGTTTCGGCTGTCCAGTTATCATCACGACTGACCAGGGCAGACAATTTGATTCGACCCTGTTCAACGGGATTTGTAACATCCATACCACACCATATAACCTGCAAAGTAATGGGTTTGTCGAGCACTGGCACCGCACTTTCAAGGCGGCTCTTCGATGCCACAACTCTCTATGGCCAGAGGCCCTTCCCCTTCTGCTACTCGGCATTCATACAATTTACAAGGAATACCCCAAAGGCATAATAGACGAGTTCATATACGGCCAGAACATTGTTTTCCCTGACGAAGTTGTGAGCCCTTCGGCTTCTCTCCCTCAGTCTGACTTACCTTCCTTCGTGGACCGCATCAGAAGCCACTTCATCAACCTCCATATCCCTCCGCCCGCCAGCCATTCCCGCCCTAAGGTTCACGTCCCAAAATCTCTGGACAATTGCGAGTATGTCATGCTCCGAGATGACACTGTCCGTGTTCCCCTCCAACCTCCATATACTGGTCCATACCAAGTTCTTTGGCGCTCAGCCAACACCTATGACATCCAGATGAAAGATTCAGTGTTTACAGTCACTCTCAATAGACTTAAGCCTGCTCATGTCAAGCCTTCTTCTACCCCCCTTCAGGCCATGACCACGCCACTCAAAGTCGTGGCTCACGACGCTCCGACCACTTCCTCCACGTCGGACTTACACACTCCGTCAAGTGACTTCCAGCTCCAATCGTCAAGCTCTCCTCTGACCTCGCCCTGTACTATGGTCTCGCGCACACCATCGAGTGACCACATGCTCCCCACGTTGAGACATCGAGCTTACCTATGATCACACCCTCGCCACCAGGCCCTTCGCCGGTCCCTTTGACCTCTCCACCATCGCCTGCCTCACCCTGTCGAGGTTTCTCATGCCCTCCCCGTCTTGGATGTGCCCTCACTTGAGGTGTTTGTGCCTGTCCCCTCGGACATAATCCACAACATCTCAATAATACTGTGCGATTATACATTGTTCGTCACGTGTTTCTCTTCATCCATTGCTCATGACACAACCTCCGCCATTCCCTGCCACCTGGTGAAATGTGTTCCCCTCCCGCCCGACATCGACCTGGACATGCTTCATGTGTTCGTCACACCCACCGGAGACATCGGCGGCGGCGCGCTGTTCCACCTGCAAACTGCCGGCCTGCCTGTCGCCACACGACCAGCACGCCCAGTATGACGCCCGGCTCTCTTCAACGACTTCCAGGTTCGGTGGCCGAACATTCCTTCACAACATCTACCCACACAGCTCCCAGGCAACGCTGTCAAACTGACCATGGTCTGGCTCCCACGGATCACCCTTGCCGATGCCTTTGTCACCCCCCCCCACCCCCCCAGCCACTCCTCAAGAGTGCTCCATACTGCGGGGGGGGAGGGGGCGGGGCTATGTGGTGCTGATGAAATCAACACCAACATCGATATGCATTCATCTTTGGACTCTAAGCATTATCTTTAGCTGTTCTGCCATGTTCAGTTCAGTTCTTTGTGATCCTTGTATGTGTTAAGGTTAATAAATGAACTATTGCAAAATGGGTGTGATTATTGGTGCAACAAACCCGCTAATCCTCCTCACACTAAATACAATGATGTTGCTTCCAACCACAGAGAATGAAGTCAGTAAAACAATTCAAAAACTAAAAAATAAAAAGTCATTAGGCTTAGATGAAGTACAAATGTGTGTACTGAAACAATGCATAGCGATTATACAAGGCCCCTTAACAAATATAATAAATGAATCCTTCACATCAGGGACATTTCCAGAGCAGTTAAAACAGGCAAGAGTTGTACCTTTGCTTAAGACAGGTAATGCAGAAGACATAGAAAATTACCGGCCCATTTCCCTGCTGTCACCGTTCACAAAAATAATAGAAGCAATTATGAAAGACAGATTAATGAATTACCTGAATAAATACAATCTTTTAAGCGAATCGCAGTTCTGTTTCTGAAGTGGCAAAAATATGGAGTCAGCCACAGTATAAGTCACAAAAGTTGTACTTGATGCTCTTGATAAAGATGAGTGTGTCACAGGCATATTTTTGGATCTTTGTAAGGCATTTGATACAGTTGACCACAAGATTCTATTAAATAAATTAGAAGCATTAGGAATAAGAGGGGTAGCTAATGACTGGTTTCGATCATACCTAGCACACAGGGTACAAAGAGTAGAGATAACACATACTTCAAATAGATCTAAACATTTAGTAAAAAACTTATCAGAACCAAAATACATTAATATATGGGTTCTGCAAGGTAGCATATTGGGACCAATACTGTTCCTGATATACATCAATGACTTTCCCAGTAGTGTTACTCATGGTGAAAAAATCCTCTTTGCTGATGACAGCAATATTATAGTCACTGAGGAAACAGGAGAACTCCTTGCCAAGAAAGCAAATAAAACTCTCAAGGAAGTTTATGATTGGTCAATAAGTAATAAAGTGACATTGAACATTAAGAAAACTGTTGTTGTTGTTGTTGTTGTTGTTGTTGTGGTCTTCAGTCCTGAGACTTGTTTGATGCAGCTCTCCATGCTATCCTATCCTGTGCAAGCTTCTTCATCTCCCAATACTTACTGCAACCTAGATCTTTCTGAATCTGCTTAGTGTATTCATCTCTTGGTCTCCCTCTATGATTTTTACCCTACACGCTGCCCTCCAATACTAAATTTGTGATCCCTTGATGCCTCAGAACATGTCCTACCAATCGGTCCCTTCTTCTTGTCAAGTTGTGCCACAAACTCCTCTTCTCCCCAATTCTATTCAATACCTCCTCATTAGTTATGTGATCTACGATCTACCCATCTAATCTTCAGCATTCTTCTGTAGCACCACATTTTGAAAGCTTCTATTCTCTTTTTGTCCAAACTATTTATCATCCATGTTTCACTTCCATACATGGCTACACTCCATACAAATACTTTCAGAAACGACTTCCTGACACTTAAATCTATACTCGATGTTAACAAATTTCTCTTCTTCAGAAACGCTTTCCTTGCCATTGCCAGTCTACATTTTATATCCTCTCTACTTCGACCATCATCAGTTATTTTGCTCCTCAAATAGCAAAACTCCTTTACTACTTTAAGTGTCTCATTTCCTAATCTAGTTCCCTCAGCATCACCCCACTTAATTCGACTACATTCCATTATCCTCGTTTTGCTTTTGTTGATGTTCATCTTATATCCTCCTTTCAAGACACTGTCCACCCCATTCAACTGCTCTTCCAGGTCCTTTGCTGTCTCTGGCAGAATTACAATGTCATCGGCGAACCTCAAAGTTTTTATTTCTTCTCCATGGATTTTAATACCTACTCCAAATTTTTCTTTTGTTTCCTTTACTGCTTGCTCAATATACAGAAATAAATAACATCAGGGAGAGGCTGCAACCCTGTCTTACTCCCTTCCCAACCACTGCTTCCCTTTCATGCCCCTCGACTCTTATAACTGCCAACTGGTATCTGTACAAACTGTAAATAGCCTTTCGCTCCCTGTATTTTACCCCTGCCACCTTCAGAATTTGAAAGAGACTTTTCCGTGAATTTCAGTTTAAAGCAAAAAAATGACAATGTTGAATTAAATGTAGATGGCACCTCTATAGACTGTGTAACAAATGCAAAATTTCTAGGAATGAATATTGATTCTCAGTGGAAGTGGTGTGAACACACAAAGGTACTTGCAAACAGAATGTCATTAGCATGTTATGCCCTAGAATCATACCATCAGTGTGTAACATGCGGTGTCTTTAAGTTACATATTATTCATATGTACACTCAATTCTTAGCTATGGCATTCTTTTTTGGGAACAAATGCACAAAATATGAATACAATTTTCAAACTTCAGAAAAGAGCCATAAGAATAATAATCCAAAAATACTGGTCAAGCTCATTGTAAAGATCTGTTCAGAACACTGGGGATTACTTTGCATAACAGAGTAGTAGTTTGACAAAAAAATGTTATACAAATAAATAATAATAATAATGATTATAAAATATCCATCATTCCACATAACACCTTCACTCAAAGTTTTTTCTTGTTTTTTCCTTTCTAGAAGTACTTACCCCCAAGCTATGTATTGCACAATACTAACACCTCCTCCTATTTCTGAGCTCAACATCTCACTCATTATGGAGGGATGCTGACTCAGTTTTTCAGGATAGCAAATGGGAAGTTGCAGTACAGAAAATGGCCCAGAGATCACCAGTGTGTGTGTGTGTGTGTGTGTGTGTGTGTGTGTGTGTGTGTGTGTGGTGAGTGAAGTGTTATGAAACAATGTGTGTATAGTGTGTGCAGTGACTGATAGTGTTATATGAGTGAACAACGTGGCATCTAATGATTGCCTCTAACTAGAAGTCTGTAAATATATGTGTACAAATTAGCTTATTTTAAATTGATCTAAATTTGTAAATACTTTGATATATCCTATATCCTTGTAAAAAGAGATCTACAAATGAATAAAGCTACTACTACTACTACTACTACTACAACTAAGTGTGCCAAAGCGCAGTGCCACACCTCTTCACACAGCATTGTTCTGTCGCACATTACTGTATTTCACTCTGTGGAATTCAAATGTGTAATATTTTGTAATGGATGCCATCAAACTATATTCAGGACAGTGGAAATTAAAATGTCTTGTGGTGGTTCTCCTGCTCCCAGACACATGGTTTGACATCCTTCCCCTCTTAAAACAAGCTCGCAATTAATACTGGACGGGATTATTTGTAACTGGGGGAACAAGAACTCTTCAGAAAATTTGCACTCTCTGTTGCCTATTAGCTAATAACTTACTGTTTTGTGTGACGTAAAATTAAATATAGGATACATAGAACCAGTAAAGACAAGAGACAAGCAAGACAGTACACATTTATTCAATCCTTAAGTCCTGGAATATTTTTTCTTTCTGTCTGATCTTGCAACAGCTTTACATGGTGTGCTTTCTTTTCTGGGAAATAATCTATTACCTCATCAAAGTTCATCAAACATTTTGCTACATGAAAAAATAAAATGCCATTCTCCAATACTGAAAAAGCTGTTAATACAAATGGTAACCAAGACTGGTGTGGTTTCTTGATCTGATTATATGTATTCTGTCACTCTCTTTTAGATAAAATAAAATGACTGTCTTCATGACACTGCAGTCCTCTTGAGGACCTTGACCTCCTCAATCACAGATTTACAATCATCTCGGTCTTCAGCACACCTGCTCTACCTCCTCACTCCCACTTCTCTCAGGTCGGCTTCCACATCCAGCCATCTCAGACACGGTCGTCCTCTCCTTCTTCTACCACCAGGATGTCCCATCATCATCTTCTTCGGGAGTCTTTCTTCTGTCATATGCTGGACATGTCCCAACCATCTTAGCCTTCCCATTTTGATTGAGGTTAGCAAATCAGGTTCTTTGTACAGAGCCCTTATTTCTTCATTAATCCTGATTCTCCATATCTCGCCTTCTTTTATAGGACCAAAAATTTTCCTCAGCACTTTCCTTTCCCATATATTTAGTTTCTTCTCCAAAGCCTCTGTCAGTACCCATGTCTTACTGCCAAACATAAGAACTGGTTTCATCACTGTTTTGTACAGTGTCAGCTTTAGTTGTCTACTTAGGTTCTTACTTTTGAGCATGGTATATAGTGCTCTTTATGATCTGTCGGCAACCTTAATTCAATTTGTTATATCTGCCTCCACTTTCATTTCTGATGTTACTGAGCCAAGATAAATAAAGCTATCTGCTCTTTCAAAGTTGTACTCTTTTAACTGTAGATCATCTGTGTTTCTTCTATCTCTCTCAGTTACCATATACTTCGATTTTGTTTCACTAATTTCTAAGCCAAAGTTCTTGGCAGCAGCTCCAAACTCTTTGAAGGTTGGTCCGTACATCTAACACTTATTATACATCATCTGCGCAGGCTTAGATTTGCAGAAGTCTATTGTAAATATTGCCTCCTGGGTTTGTGGTTATTGATCTTACTGATTTATCTAATACCGGGTTGAATAGTACTGGGGATATTGGGTCTCCATGTCTTAGTCCTTCTTCCGTTGGGAATGATCTCGACAGACATCACTGAACTTTATTTAAACTGGCTTTTGCTGTTTTCCAGGGTCATCTTAGTTAATTTTATTAGATTCTTAGGAAATTTGAATTTCTACATTGTTTCCCATAGTGCTGATCTTTTAATTCTGTCATAGGCCTGTTTAAAGTCTATAAAGAAATATTCTAATCTTACACTATATTCATAAGTCTTTTCCAGCATCATACGTACTGTAAAGATATGGTCAGCTGTAGACCTCCCAGATCTAAAACCTGCCTGGTACTCACCTAGAATCTTTTCTGCTCTTCTACCTAATCTCCTTGTTATAGCCACAGAAAGGATTTCGTCGACTATACTAAGCAGAGATATTCCTCAGTACTCTGACATTTTCTCTGTTTCCCAGGCCACTGTGATTATTTTATGTATCCTCCGTATTAATATTTCACCTCCATGTTTTATCATTTCCACCATTACCAGGTCATGTCCAGGAGCTTTGCTATTCCCAAGTTGCTTTATAATTACTCTTAGCTCTTCTATCGATAGTGGTTCTGTATCCTCTGCATCATAATCTCCATCCACCTCTTGTTCTTCTTCAGTTTCTTCTTCATTTATGATGTGTCTGTTTGACAGTAACATTTCAAAATGTTGTGCACATGTTTCTATTATTTTTTTTCCTTTCCAGCTATCAAACTGCCTGTCTCATCTTTCAGCATGTCCATCCTCGGCTGATATCCTCTCTTTATTTGTCTCACCCCATAAAAGAATTTCCTCCCCTGCTGGTTTTCAAATTTCTTCAGTATTTCATCCATCCTTTCCCTTTCTTCTCCTCTTTTTCATCCATGCTAAATTCTTACCTACGCTTCTCTTCTCTTTGAACATAGCCACATTATTTTGCGTAGGTCTCTGTAACATTCTTTGTTGAGCTTATTTCTGTCATCTTCTCATCAAACCACCCGGTGTTTTTTCTGTTTTCCTCTTTCTCCAAGTACCTCATGAGCTGTTGTATTTAAAGCTATCTTAGTTTCCTCCCATAATACGTTGATGTCCTTTCCCTCCATCCCGCTGATCTTTTGCAACTTCTGTTGCACTTTATTCCTATAGTCTTCCTTTTTCTTCTGATCTTTGAGCATCTCCGCATTGTAGACCTTACTTTTCTCCAACCCAGCCCTTCTGGCTTTAACTGCAAGACTTTCAGAGGTTTTGATTCTTACCAAAATATGATCTTAGTCAATATCCACTCATTGGTGGCTAACCACATCAAAAATATCTGAGGCATGCCGTCCATCTATCAGGACATGATCTATTTGATTTCTCATCAGCCCATCTGGTGATATCCAAGTCTCCTTATGAATGTCTTTGTGTGGGAAACATGTGCTTTTACTCACTAGTCCTTTGTTAAAGGCAGATTCAGTCAGTTTCCAACCATTGTTATTTGATTCCAGGTGTTAACTATGAAGACCTACCAACAGTTGGTTCTCTTTCTCTTTACCTACTTTAGCATTACAATCCCCCAGTATAATTTTGATGTCATACTTCGGCAGCTTATCATATACTTGCTCAGTTTTTCATAAAATTCTTCTTTCTCTTCTTCAGCTGCATCTTCAGTTGGGGCATGCACACAGATCAGTGACAGGTTGGAGAATTTTTCTTTCAGCCTCAATCGACATAATCTTGGGTTTATTGTTTCATGTTCCACCATGGTGTGACTGATGGACTTCTTTACCATAAAACCTGCTCCCAATCTATTTTCTTCTTCCCTGCTATTGATCAAGGTATAATGCTGGAAATCAACAACCTCTGTTTGTTTCCATCTTATCTCTTGCAATGCTGCAACATCAATTCAGTACCTCAATAATTCCTCCTCGAGCTTCCTGATGGCTCCTGCCTGATAGATACTTCTCACATTCCATGTTCCGATATACCAAAATCGTTGCCATTTGACATGCCTTGGTTGTCGTAAGTTTGAGACAGTCTGGTTCTCTCTGTGAATTAGTTGCCGAACAGCAAGTTTTTTCTGATATGGGGTTGTTAACCCCATGACCAACCACCAACCTGGAGGACCTGGATTTGTATCGTGTTTACTCCCTTAGGGAGACTCACTTCACCATGCCTCTAGAGCCATCCCTGCCCTATATTGTAGGAAATTGAAAATGACAAGGAAAAAAGATAGGTTTAGGATAGGATAGGACAGGAAACAGGCTTGATAGGTTGTTGTGGGACATACGTCTGGTTCCTCCTCTTTGGCCTGTCTGGCATGGGTGACCCTGCTAGTAGCTATGCTACCACCGGCATTGCCTTCCGGATCCAGAGCACAATTAACCTCCTTGCCTGCACAGATGGTGCTACGTTAAGGCAGTGTCCCTGAGGAGGAGATAAAAATGAAACAGGCCTTCCTAATATTGCAGCAGTTGTAACACACACCAAATAAACAAGACTGTTTTGGCACAAATAGTCATTTTTATAATATGACAGAATATAATTCATGAAGTACCAATATGAAATGCCTGTTAGGCCTACTACAAGCAAAAAACTTTATGTTAGGAAACAGTTTCACAGTTGATTCATATGCTCCAGCTTCTCTAGCATGAGATCAAAACACAGTAGTACAATATTTTTTATAAATTTGGAATCATCATATTCTTCCATAATTTGTGTGATGTTCCTGTTTCATCTCCTTCCTTTTTCTAATAAACAATCTCGTCATTGCTAATTCTGCAACTATTCCTTCCAGTGTCAAAACTTATTCTCAGGTTAACTTCACTAACCCTGTCACAATCAACAGTTTAGTTATCCTGTGTTTATTCTCCAGTTAGGCATTATTACATTTTTGTACAATGCGTTTTCCATGCTACTCCCAGAATAGAACTTAAGCGGCTGCTACCTGTGGACTGTACAACTGGCCCTTACTAGTATAGCAGTCTGGCCAAAAATTTTCTGTCAAAATTTCGTTTTCTTGGATGCAACAAGAAGATAATAGTAATCTTTCTTACCTGTTATTCCTGTTAGTCATTTATTTCCATTCTGGTAGTGTGACTCTATGGATTTTGCTAGCAATTATAACAACACTAATCATTCACAAACCCAGTAAACAACATACACAGCAACTGGCACCCAACAGTTCGGCTTTATTCCGCTCAGCTCATATGGCCCATCCCTTTTTGTCTGCAGGAAAGTTTTGGGGATTCCCCCAGCAGAGACATCATGTACACTATGCTTGCATTTAAAAATCAACTTGTGATTCATTCAGAAATCAACTTAGAATGTGTTTAAAAACCAACAGGGATGCATTTCAAAATTATATGCATAATTGAAAGACCAATGTGCGCTGGATGCTAGGTGCTTTGTGAAACGAGGTTTTTTTCCTCAAGAATATGAATTTTGTGCCTGCCCCCTCCCCCCCTGAAATTGCCACCCACAGAAGATACCCTGGTTAGCCGCTCACCCCCTAAATCTGGGCCTGTTGCACATGTGTGAATCTGGCAGCTTGGCGCACCAGTAAAATTTTTCTGGGTAGCATCTGACTGCTTGCTGCTACTGCTTATACAGCCAACAGCCATACTTCTGTACCCAGAATTGGGAGAAGGTACTACTCATACACAACTCAGCTGCACGTATGTACAAGCTCACTCATAACTGGTCAAACAAATCTAATGTAAACAGTTGTGACGTCACGCTCACTGGAGGCAATTTCTTGTTATGAAGCATCATGTAGGTTTCCTAAAGCATTAGACACATTATGCTGTTGGCAGATGCTTGTATGAGCACTGTGTTTTGTTGTTGTGTGTGGCGCATTTCCTTTGCAACTTAAGCTTTATTTTCATTTTTTTTTTTTTTTCTCATTCAGGTTTTATTGCTACAGTGCAGGATGTACATAAGGTCCAGAAACACTTTCAATTATTTATTGTACAAGAACCAAACACTGTACAGATATCATACATGTGTCAATTTGAAGAGCCGCTGCCACAGCGTAGTTTGGTAATTTGCTGACAGTCACCACTAGTCACAAACACGGTGAGTTCAAGTGTGGAGTGAGCTATCGCGTGTTGGAGTTTGACAAAAACAAGTGTGCTACAGTCATTCAACAGATGTTTAGAGCCAAGTACAGTAAGACGCCACCAACAAGGAAGGCCATTTACTACTGGCACAACAAATTCGTTACAATGGTTTGCTTGTGCCCGGCAAAGAGAAGCGGATGTCCCAGTATGAGTGATGTGAATATGGAGTGCGTATGAGAGACATTCATAAGGAGTCCAAAGATATCAGTGCGCCATACATCCCATGAACTCGAAATGGCTCCAATGACTGTGTGGGAAGTCTTGTGAAAGAAGCTGTCTATGAAACCATTCAAATTTGAGCTACTGCAGAAGCTCAATGTTGATGACAAAGACAAGCGTTTTGAGTTTTGTTTGCAGTTGCAACAATTGAATGAGGATGGGGATGGCATTGTTGATCATTTAGTTTTTAGTGATGAAGCCATATGGGAAATGAACAAGCTTAACTGTCAAATCTGGGGTACAAAGCATCCACACGAGTGCATTGAATTTGAGCGTGATTCCCAAAAGGTAAATGTTTTTTGTGCCTTGTCACATCAAAAACTGTATGGGCCATTCTTCTTTGCAGAGAGCACTGTAACCAGATATTCCTACTTGGACATGTTGCAGCAACAGCTGATGCCTCAAATGCAATCAGACTATCCGTGCATCTTTCAGCAGGATGGGATTCCACCCCATTTTCATTGAGAAGTTCGTGGGTACCTGAACACAGAGCTGCCACATCGATGGATTGACCATGCTACAGAAGGGGACAGCTGTTTCATGAATTGGCCTCCCCAATCACCAGATCTCACTCTGTGTGACTTTTTTCTGTGGGGGCACATTAAAGATCTGGTGTATGTACCGCCTCTACCACGTGATGTAGCAGAGCTCTGGGAGAGAATATGGGAAGCGACTGCCACAGTCAATGATGCCATGCTCGAATGGTTATGGCAAGAATTCGATTACTGTATTGACATCTGCCAGGCCACTCATGGTTTGCATATCGAATGTTTGTAAAAAAAACTTTCAGAGTTTCTCTTAAAAATGCAATATGTATGTAGTCGAATTAAGTCGGGTGATGCTGAGGGAATTAGATTAGATAATGAGACACTTAAAGTAGTAACGGAGTTTTGCTATTTGGGGAGCAAACTAACTGATGATGGTCAAAGTAGAGAAGATATAAAATGTAGACTGGCAATGGTAAGGAAAGCGTTTCTGAAGAAGAGAAATTTGTTAACATAGAGTATAGATTTAAGTGTCAGGAAGTCATTTCTGAAAGTATTTGTATGGAGTGTAGCCATGTATGGAAGTGAAACATGGATGATAAATAGTTTGGACAAGAAGAGAATAGAAGCTTTCGAAATGTGGTGCTACAGGAGAACGCTGAAGATTAGATGGGTAGATCACATAACTAATGAGGAGGTATTGAATAGAATTGGGGAGAAGAGGAGTTTGTGGCACAACTTGACAAGAAGAAGGGACCGATTGGTAGAACATGTTCTGAGGCATCAAGGGATCAAAAATTTAGCATTGGATGGCAGCGTGGAGGGTAAAATCGTAGAGGGAGACCAAGAGATGAATACACTAAGCAGATTCAGAAGGATGTCAGTTGCAGTAAGTACTAGAAGATGAAGAAGCTTGCACAGGATAGGGTAGCATGGAGAGCTGCATCAAACCAGTCTCAGGACTGAAGACCACAACAACAACATGTATGGCATCTGTACAATGTTTAATTCTTGTGCAATAAATAATTGAAAGTGTTCCCAGACTTTATGTAAAAATTACAAAAATTTAACTGTCAACTAAAACAATGAAAACTTCCCGGAATCCTAAAAAATTCCTGGGGTGTTCCCGGATCACTTGGTTGTCCTGGGTTGTATACACCCTGTTAATGTATCTGATTTAATGACTGAACTGTTGCAAAAACAAGGCCCAATGAGTAATTCTGTTATGGTACAGCTTACACTCCTAGAGATAACATAATGCTTTGTGATCAGTATAGATGACGACTTTGTCAACAAGTAAATAATTTTTAAACTTGTTGAAGGCCCAATGTACAACTAAAAGTTCTTTCTCAGTTACAGTGTATGCCTTTTCATGCTTTTGCAATGCTCTACTAGCAAATGCATGTGATCTACATTCAATAACTCCTTCAGCTTCGACCTCCTGAAATAAATGAGCACTCAAACCAATATCACTACTGTCTGTCATAATACAAAAAGGAACAGACAAACCCATCTGAACAATATCAGACTTTGACACAACTGTCCTTCAGTCTAATCAAAAGCATCCTGACATTCCTGATTCCAATCCCAAACACTAGTCTTCTTCGAAAGTTCACACAGGTATGAAGCATTCGAAGCCTCGCTGCCACAAAATTTACAACAGAATCTCATTAACCCAAGTTTCTCTTTATCAAGTGCAATTATTTTTTCAGATGTAACATGTCCTAAGCGTTTTACTTCTTCCACACCAGATTTACACTTACCTAT
The DNA here is from genome assembly GCF_023864345.2 of Schistocerca serialis cubense. Lineage (NCBI taxonomy): Eukaryota > Metazoa > Arthropoda > Insecta > Orthoptera > Acrididae > Schistocerca > Schistocerca serialis. The sequence goes on along the minus strand of NC_064642.1, from coordinate 322,798,807 downwards.
CTTCAAAATCATACCTCCTGACTCTACTTTTGAAAACACATCTCAAAATTTCATCAACATACTCAATTAATTTTGAACTCATTTCACTTCCCAAGACAGAATACAGAGCTCTTATGAATTCAGCTACAGATACATTTAGCCCAAATGGCACCACACAGTACTGAAAACACTCACCTCCATACAAAAATGCTGCAAACTTTCTAGAATTAATTTCAAGTGGAATATGGTGAAACCCAGAGGTCAAGTCCAAACTACTCATGAATTTTACATAATCAAATTTGTGTAACAGCTCATCCATTTTCTCAGGATGGTCATTCTCTCTTATAAGAATCTTATTAATATGTTTAGAGTCCAAAACAATTCTCACTCCACCATTTCTCTTACTTACCACAGCCAAAGGGTTATTGTAAGCACTTCTCTCAATTACTCTCCACATTTCCATTTTCTGAATTTCTTTCTCTACATCTTCCCGTTTTGAAAATGGTATACTTTATGGCTTGAGAAAGAAAGATTGATGATCTCTAAGCTAAAGCATCCACTGATAGCCTCTCACTTTCCTTGGTCTTTCACCGAACACATTTCTAAACTCCAAAAACATATTCCTAAGTTGTTCCTTTTGTTGATCATTAAGAGTTTTAGCTTTCCTCACTTTAGAATCTACTACACTTTCACTATCCTGATCCTCAGTCTCATGAAAATTTATATCATCATAAAACATCTGGTACACACCTGGTTCACAATGTTTCACAAATAGTTACAACTTTTCCCATAATTTAAAATAGAGAAATAATTTTTCACATAAGTATTACTTTTAGGTTCAGAAATAAACAATTCTTTAGCAATCTATCTAAAACAAGCCTCAACTTTCACTATACAATCCATAATGGGAATTATATTTTCTTCCAGACTGGGGATTACTAAGCATCCATGTTCAAAGGTCTTCTGCACTAAAAGTGAAAAGTACCTGATATTTTTCCAATTTCCTTTACTTATCTGTAGCTCCTCTTATCTTTACATCTGCAATTTATTTATTTATTTCTTGCAGCATGGATCCAATTGTGAGAATTTCAGATGGATGTAGTGGGAGTCAATTTTTACAAGTAAAGTATAGAAAGTTACGTAACTACTACAATGGCCCGTAACACAATATGATGAAATGAGAAACCTTAGGCCTACAGATTACAAAGTATAAAACATAGTAAATTAAATATGAATAGGTCATATAACCCAGAGAGTTAAATATAAGCAGTTAACACTAAAATAGTTACATATATGACAAGAAAGTACAGCTTAATGTTCAATTTTACAATGATACATCTTATTTTAAGGCAGTTTCTCACTGTGTTTCATAAACTCTTCCAAACTGTAAAATGACATGGATAAAAGAATTGCCTCAGAAGCTCTTTAAATGTAGATTTTTTGGCTATTTCACATTTGATTTCTGGAGGAAGAGCATCAAAAATCTTTATACCAGAGTATTGTACACCCTTCTGTGTAGCCTTCAAATTTTTGGCTTCAGTGTGGAAATCATGTTTCCTCCTTGTGTTGTACTGATGGTATTCACTGTTACATTTGTATAAATCAGTGTTTTTACTTATGAAACACATAAGAGAATAAATGTATTGAGAAGTAGTTGTAAGAATTCCCAGATTCTAGAACAGGTTTCTGCAACTGCATCTAGGATCTACACCACACATCACTCTTACAATTGTTTGCAAGAGGTTGATTTCCCCAAAAAATAGTTCCATATGTCATCAAAGGTTGGAAGTAACCATAGTATGCCACTTTTGTAATGCTTAAGTTTGCACTGTCAGAGATGATTCACATTGCAAAAATTGACTCTTCTGTAAAGATCTAAAATGTGATGGGACCAGTTTACTCTACAGTCAATCTTCACACCTAGAAACTTTGTTACTTCCACTCTTTCTATGATCTAAGTGGCGTATTTAACAGTCATTTCTTTCTCAGTTTTGGCAGTTGGGGTGAATTGAATATAATTAGTCTTACTAAGGTTTAGTGAAAGACCATTTCATTAAATCTATAAGAAGAATATTAACATTTTCCCATTTATGACGATTAACCATTATGTTTGTGTCATCTGCAAAGACGGTAAAACTACTCTGTATCATGGTAGAATAAGGTAAATCATTTATAAATAACAGGAACAGTAAAGGACCAAGAACAGAGCCCTGTGGTACTCCATAATATATCATGTCTCTCCATTCTGATGAAATCATTCCATCACACAAATTGTCTGACTTATCTAAGACTACTTTCTGTTTCTTAACTGTCAGGTATGATTGAAGCCAGTTATTTGCTACACCACTTATTCCTAGATGGTCTGCCTTCAGTAATAGTATTTGGAGGTGCACAGTGTCAAAGGCTCTCATTTAGAGATTCCAAAACCTTATCTATAAAAGCATACATCACTTGTTCAGTTGACAGACCTTTACAGAAACCAAACTGATGTTTGCTAAGAATATTGAATTTATGTAGATGTTCTAAAATTCTAGAATATGTAAGTTTTTCTAGTACCTTTGAAAACACAGTCAGGAGAGATATTGGTCTGGAATTTGTAACATCACTTTTCTCCCCTTTCTTAAAGAGAGGTTTCATGATAGCATACTTTAGTCTATCAGGAACAATTCCTTGTTGCAAAGAGGCATTGAAAATATGACACAGTATACCACTTACAGAAGTACAACACTGGTTTAACAATTTGCTAGAAATATTGTCTATGCCACAAGAGGTCTCAGTTTTCATGTAGGTAATTGTTCTTTCAATTTCTGATAACTTACTGTAATAGGTCTAATATGCATTTGAATGATTTTGTTAGGGACAGCATTTTGCAAAAAGGTCGAGGTATCAGTCACAGAATGGGCATTCACAGAATGGGCATGTCCATAAAATTCTTACTATACTTGATCTTGTCCCTAAATTTTTCAGATATACCACAAATTGGGCTACCCGTATCAATCAAACAGTTGCCTTCTCACTGATCAGTCGTAATTTTAATGTAAGGACACCCAGAATCTGAATCATCCTCTCTGTTGTCAAGCACCTCCAAAAGATCACTTGCAATTTCATCAAATGCTCCATCCACATTGTCTTCACAAGGTTTTATCAACTTTACAAGTATCATGACATTACTTTGATTACCCATGGTGTCAGGTAAAGATCAGACTAGATTTACTTTCATTCTAATTGATCCATAGTGAGGAGGTCCTCCAGGATATAGAACATGTCAGAAAAACAATAATACATGACTAATATTTACAACTAAAACAAATAAGCTAATGTACCTTCCACAGCTCCCAAGCAGAATGATCGTCTCTCTCTCTCTCTCTCTCTCTCTCTCTCTCTCTCTTTCTATCTCTCTCTCTCTCTCTCTCTCTCTCTCTCTTTCTTTTTTTAATGAACACTATAAGAAAGGATAATTTTACAACACTCATTTACTAAGATTGCATTAATGCACTGAATTTAAAATTTAAAAAAAATGGTTTCCTTTATTTATAAGGCAATAAACGTATAATAGAACTACTAAAATACTTATTTACAATGAACACATTACTGCACTGAAATGGTGCAGAAAAACACACACACAAATCAGTCAGTTCTACTAAGAAATTCATCAATGAAGTAGAAGGAGTTGGCCACCAATAAATCCTTTGGATTTCTCTTAAACTGCATTTCATTGGGTGTTAAGCTTTTTATGGCTGCTGGGAAGTTATTGAAAATCTGTGTTCCTGAATAATGCATGCCATTTTGTACAAGATTAAGTGACTTTAAATCTTTGTGATGATTATTCTTATTTCTTGTATTGATTCCATGAACTGAGCTGTTGGTTCAAAAAAGTGATGTCTTTTTAATGACAAATTTCATTATGGAATTAATATATTGAGAAGCAGTAGTAGTATCCCTAGCTCCCTAAACAGGCCTCTGCAGGATGTTCTTGAGTTCACATCACATTTTTGTGCCCAGAAAACTTTAGCTTGGCTTGCTGGCGATGCTACAGATGTAAAAAATTATCGTCCTGTCTCTCTCTTAACAACATTTTCAAAGATTCTTGAAAAGGCAGTGTATAACAGGATTGTGGCACATCTTGATAAACTTAATATTATTAACCACAGACAGTTTGGTTTTCAAAAAGGGGTTTCCACAGAGCGTGCTATATATTCACTCACAAATGATGTCCTGGAGTCTATTAATAGTAAGAAGTCACCAGTTGGTGTCTTCTGTGATATTTCCAAGGCCTTTGATTGTGTAAACCACAAGATACTCTTGCAGAAGGCCTATCATTATGGAATCAAAGGGCCTATAGGTAACTGGCTAAAATCATATCTTGAAGACAGGAAACAAAAGGTGGTTCTAAATGGCTGCAACAAAGGATCTTCTAATCTAGTGGATTCTGAATGGGGCAAAATTCAGCATGGAATTCCCCAGGGATCTGTCCTTGGACCCTTGCTGTTTTTAATATATGTTAATGATTTACCCCTGTCCATTAGTAAAAATTGTGAATTCACAATGTTTGCTGATGATACAAGCATTGTTGTAGATGATCTGGAGACTGATGTTAATGATATACTCAGAGAAGTTACAGCTTGGTTTTCAATTAATTCTCTTTCAATTAATACTAAAAAAACTAATTTTATACAGTTCCACACAAAAAATAAAACTCTAGAAAATATAGTAATTGCTCATGACAACCAGGAACTAGAACAGGTTCAATCCACTAAATTCCTGGGGGTTCACATTGACAGTAGGCTCAACTGGGAACAGCATGTGTCCCTTACTCTAAAAAGGCTTTCATCAGCAACTTTTGCTCTAAGAATAATTACTCATTTTGAGGACATCCACATTTTAAAATCATCTTACTTTGGGTACTTTCACTCATTAATGAGTTACGGAATAATATTCTGGGGTAATTCACCAGCCTCAAAAAAAATCTTAACTGCTCAGAAGAGAGCAGTCAGAATCATGTGTGGGGTTCCTCCACGAACCTCATGTAGAAAACTTTTTACACAGTTAGGTATTCTGACCACAACATGTCAGTACATATACTCTCTGATGAATGTAGTTAATAAAGACTATGGTCAGTATGAAACAAATGGTTCATACCGTAACTACAATACTAGAGGTAAAGATGATCTACATGTTGAACTAAAAAATTTAACACTTGTACAGAAGGGAGTAAAGTATGCTGCTATAAAGACTTTTAATGCATTGCCTAATTATATTAAATGTACAAGAGAAAATGAAACGCTGTTCAAAGGTATGTTAAAAAAATACCTGCTCGACCATCCACTGTACTCGTTAGATGAATTCTTTTCCAGAAGTAATGCCCTCCCTTAATAATAGATATATTTAGTCTCTTAGTTATTAGATGGATGATACAATATTATGTTAATGTTATAGTTATAATGTTATATTGAGAATTGCTATACTAGTTAAATGACAGCTTGTAAATGAGAAAAAGTGATACTTATGATATCTATATCATTGTATTATATTACTATTCTGTAGCATTAATTGTATTTGTACAATTGCATTGACACATTCCACATCCAGGCAAATCACTCGCGTGTACGGATCTATGGAATACGCATACCAAATAAAATTAAAAAAAATAAAAGATGAATTACCCCAAAAAATAATCCCATATGACATTATGGAGTCAAAGCAAGCACAGTATGCCAGCTTTTTCATTTTTATATCCCCTATGTCTGACAATTTCGCATTGCAAATAGAGATTTGTTTACATGCTTCAGCAGATCTTTGCTCCTCCCAGTTGAGTTTATTATCAAGCTGTAATCCCAAGAATTTTACCCTGTTGACTTCTTCTATCTGCTTGTCATCATATGTTAGGCATATACTCATTGAACACAATGAATAGATCCCATGGCTCAACTAACATCACTTGTTACAGAAGGTACACAAAACACATTACTGTCAAAATGGCACTTCCTACTTAGATCCTCTTTCACTTCATTCCACCAACTGGGATACAAATTCTGATTAACCACAGCTAACTTATTCCAGAATGCTAAGTTATCATCAGTCTGGTCACAAACAAACCTCAAAAAGTTTTCACCTTTATTCTCCAGGTTCATAGATACCTCACCTTCACTGTTTGGATCATTACTCTGCATGACATTAATGAAAAACTGTTTTGACTGGACAGGTATTCCATGATCCTCACTTACATCACATACATCACTTACCTTACCTCTACTGTCAACATCATTTACAAATAACTCTGACACTTCATTATCCTTATACTCCACAAGTACCTGATACTCATCATCATCATATTCCTCCAAAATTACTTCATCAATAACACCAATAGCAATACAAGTCTCATCTCTATCAGTCACTTACCTCACCTACTTTCATTTGCAATAAACCACCCATCTCAGGCTTACCAACCTCAGTATTTTCACAGATCTCATACACATCGACATCATCTCAGGCTTACCAACCTCAGTATTTTCACAGATCTCATTCACAGTGACATCAGATCTAATACAGTCATCACCTGATTTACATATATCAACAACACTGTGTTCTGCCCAACAAAAGAAATGATTAGTACATATTACACCATAATTCTCACTACTCTCACATTGTGATTTGTGATTAGCACTTACATCACTATAATTAAACATAGTACCTCAAACTTTTGATCAATACATAAATGAGAAATCTGATATTACTTCTGTTCAATTTCAGATACATGTTCCATATCATTAACACTGTTATTACTATCTAACTGCAAATGTAACTTCAGGGTCCTGTGCTTGTTATGTTTCCTCACCCCAAAATTGAGGACCTTAATTGGGGTGAACAGCCTTTTCCCAAGTAGTTACTTCTATGATTGTTTCTGTTATCAAATGTCCATGGTTATTCCCATTATTCCTATCCTGCTGCTGTTCAGAATTTCTCTCTTTAATGTCACTTTCATCCTGATGGAATTTACCATTATCTCTGCTGCTGTGATTACTCCCATTATGATTTCTATGATTTCCTATTATTATGGTGCATACTTCTTTCTACTGTTCTATCCAGTTTGTCAACATATTGTAAAAACAGTTCAAGGCAATCGACAGATCTGTGTACCAAATCCCAGTGCAATTTTTCTGGCAATCTCCTTTTAAGTGCATCAATCAAGGTCATTTTCTTGAATGGTATGTCAAGAAGTGCTAATTTTTTAAGTTGGTTCTTACAAAACTCATTCAAAGTGCCATCCCTATTCCTATAATTAGAACCATTCAAAAATTCACTTTTTATTCTCCCCTCTTCTGCTTCCAACCAAAATTTATTTAAAAAACTGTTCTCAAAAGTCTGATGTAAATTTATCCATGACAGTGCTTTGCCTTCAAGAAATCTTTTAACAAATTTAATCTTTTTCATAACTGACACAAAGCCATCTCTACAGTGGTGCAGAAAATCCACTGGATGTAAATTGTATGATGGAAAACTTTTGGTACGAGTTCTGGATCACACAGTAATATTGTCTGCACACAAGTTGTTGTTAATACAGCATTCCTGAACTGCTGAAATATTTTTATCTAAAACAGGGCATTAGTTTGCATGTTGTTTTCTACATTTAACTTTTTTTTCATTTAAATTGGCGACATTTTGTTAGGTGGTAGCTCATTTCATTCATTCATTTTTTTCATTTTATTATCTTCCTGTATATCATTTACATGATGTAGGAATTGTCACAACAAAGTTATCATACTAGTACAAGTACTACAGACATAATAATGGAATATCACTTTCAAGACATTTTTTAAAAGTACAAGTTTAGACATACAAATTAAAATTTTTGGCAATAAATTTACACACAATCAAAGTACTCATCTACGTCATAGAAAGTTTTGCTTAAAAGGTAATTTTTAAGTTCAGTCTTAAATTTTACTTCATCTATTATTGCCTTCATGTACACTGGCAGAGCATTGTAGAGTTTTATTCCAAAATAACTTACATGCTTTTGGGTTTGTGTTGTCCTTACCCTTTCTACATACAAATTCTTACGAGTTCTAGTATTATAATTATGGCAGTCCTCATTTGTACATAGATTTTTCATATGTGCTCTTGTACACAGAATGCTTTTAAAAATATACAGTGATGGTATTGTGAGTATTTGCAGTTCTTTGAAAAGGGGCCTACAATGAGTTCTTGGAGAGTTATGTTTACTTCAATACAAGGACAAGCTCTTGAAAATTGAAAACAATTGTAAAATGGACATGGTAGATGACAAAAATATAATTTTATATAGACATTCATATGTTTAAATATGTTTTACAACATCATTATGTCTGCTACCTTTGTTCTAAATACAGTATGACTTTTCATATGTGTATTTCACAAGTTTATATTAAAATCTTGGGTTTATTGTCCTGCAGCTGCCAGGATTTTTAAATAGATGCTGCTGTCCTTAGCACCATTTGGCAGTTTCTTTGAAGAGATTCTCTCTCGACCTTCAGAATCCATTAGGCTGCATCACTACTCCGAGCGTCATTGCTGGATTCTGAGTGGCTTCCCAGTTCCGAGGACGCGGTACTTGACTGACTACAGTGTTCTGGGGGCTTTTTTGCTTTGTACTCTGTTATAAATACTGTGACATCATTCACAGTGACCTCACTTGTCACGCCAGTAGTCCTGTCAATATTTTTGATCCGTGGCACGCTTTTTCTGGAGGCTTTCTCTGGGGTCCCGGATTTCTTCTCCGTTTTTTCTTTGGGAGGTGGGTCCTTCATGCCTCCTTCTTTTGTCCCTCCCTCCTTTTTCGCGACTTTTGGCGCCGTCGACGTGTATTGTCGACTCACACCATTAGTCTGCTATGGCCTTCTGTTCAACTCTGATATCATTGTTTTGCTGACTCAGCTACAAACTCATTTTCCAAAACAATAAATTTATTTTCTAAAATATCAACTTTTTCATTAATACTTTTTAGCCCCTCTGACAACCCATTTTTTAACTCTGAAACTTGATTATTAAGTTAACCTCTCTGATCACGTACCGTGTCCATTTTACAATTGTTTTCAATTTTCAAGTGCTTGTCCTTGTATTGAAGTAAATATTCTATCATTATCTGTTTTTATTTCAATTAACTGATCATTAATTGTGCTAAATTTGCTGTTGTTACCTGTCTTCATTTCCTCTAGTTTTGCCAAAATTAACTGCAAAACATCAGTCTTCACTGTTTCATTACTGTCTATGATTTCACTCAAACATGCCCTGATTGTAACTTGAAGCTTTCATATCCGCCACACTTTTCCTTTTGTCCCCATTCATTTTGTTAACAAGCACATGAGTCCACAAACAAATTAACGTCACAAATAGTCTGTACTTATCTTTCCTTTTTGATGTCCCTCCTAACTGTCATTAGATCTGGTCCATCATTATTGGTAGTGCATTATCACTGTTGGTATAAAGATCCTTTGATGGGCAGCCATAAGGTTCTCTTCATGTACCAAAAATTTATTCGTACATGAATTTCAAAAACCAATGAAATAAAACAATTTTTGCAACAGACAAAACTTTTATCATTAGTCAATTAATCATGGACGACACCCACACTTGTCTCCCCCCTCCTTCCTACTTCCATCTATTGTCCTTATTAAACAATGTCCAATCCAAGTAATTGATAAGCAAAGTCTTTTATGAAGATTTGATAGGATTGAAGATTACAACAAACTTTCAAGTTTACTTAGCTTGTCATATTGAGATGGCCCCAGTGCTTCTTGTCTAGGGGTCTGATTCTTGAAGCTGAAAATCTCACATCAGGTCCTCATGGTTGGTTTGAACTAAATAAATCTGAAGATTGTTGTTCAAGCATTTTTTTTTTTTTTTCGTAAATCTATTTTCTCACATTTTAGTATATCACACTGTATTTTGATTTTTCACATTAACAAAGCCGAAATTACATTGCTTGCATAAAAACACATCCAGTCACATCAGAGGCAAACTTATGACTCCCCCACTCTGCGAAAATAACAATATTCCAAACTGAATTGAGAAAGAAATATAGTAAAAACTACAGGATTACGTAACTAATAATAGAAATTTTAAATGTGCCAGTAATTTGTAATTTCAAATGTTTCTAAAAAAATAATTTTAAGTGTACATTTAGAACTAGTACCTATCAATTATAACATTGAAACTAAAATATTTTATAAAGTAATTCCTTTTCATAAATTTTATCTTGAAATATAACATACTGTGTACAAAATTATATGGAAGTTTACAGGAAAGCAACTGAGATAGTACTGACCTGTCCAGAATTCAAAAAATAATACAGGTATCGACAATCACTACTGAGGCAAAGTAATGCTAGAGGAGTATGTCCCATTACAAGGTCTAAAATATTTCTTTTGTGTGTGGGTTGTTAAACTTGTTGTTTCAGGCAGTTGTCTAGACTAACACCTAGCAAGACTATTTGTGCTTAATGCCATTAACATATGCTTAGCTTTCCCAGTTGAAAATCAGAATATTAAAGTCACTACCCACTACTGATATATGCTTGGGATATTTATATATTATCGAGTTTAGGCATTGCCAGAATCTATCAACAAATGATGTTTAGTAGTTGGTGGAAACATGCCATTATTAACCTAATTCTACCAACACTGGTTACTCTTGTCCATATTAGGTAAAATGTATTGATTTTCGTCTTCACTAGAACTAATATTTCTGCTTGTCATGATAAAAGTTCCTCATTCTGGAGGGTCTAATCTATCTTTCAAATATATTTTCAATGTGGTGTCAAAAATTTCCCTACTCCTTAATTCAGGTTTCAACCAACTCTCAGGCCCTAGTACGACATGGGGCAGACTGTGTTCCGGAAGAGACATGATGTCTGGGACTTTACAGCAGGTACTCTGGTAGTTGACAACTAATATTGTGTGATTCTCACTATCTGGATTTGCTACGCTGCCTGTAGAAATAATTGGTTTAAATGATGCTGATTTTTCTACTGTGTGTTTTGGATCTGTGCCTAGTAATATTAAAACTGTAATTAGTCCACATGAGCTAGGTCATCTGAGTGATCATTTCTGGTATATAGTGGACTCCTGACTTATCCCATGTGACTTAACATGTACCCACTGTGAAGCATAGGTAAAGCAGTCTCCTGCTGATCCTGTTACAGAAATGGTGAAACCTCTGGTTCAGACCAAATGAGGAGGAATGAGAGAGTATTAGTAGAGGCAAAGGATCCCCTCCCCCCCCCCCCTCCACCCCTCACCCACCCTGGAAGATTGCCCTCTCCCCCAGCCCCCTCTGATTTACCCAACCCCCCCCCCCCCCCCCACAACCACCACCACCACCACCACCACCACCCTCACCACCCCTATCCGAGAAAGCTGGCTCTACGGCAGACAAACAGACAAAGGATATGCTCTACTCTTTCCCTACCCTTCAAGCTCACAGAGAGGTTCTGAAGTTTCTGGGACAAAGTATTTCCCCCAGCATGCATATGTCCAAGAGGCCCACTTTAGTGAGAAGGTTCTACATTTAATGTGCTAAAATAATGTAGCACAATATGGCTACAGCACCATCTCTTCCAAAAATCAGGGAAGTAGCAGTATGAGTTGGTGGAAGACCAGGAGGGATATTTTATTTCTTTAAACTACTAGCCATTTCCCTGCCCCTCCACTCACATGCATGGTTTTTTTCTGGTCATCTGTCTTCTGACTAGTTTGATGACCTTGCTGTTTGGTCTCCTCCCCCAAACAACCCAAACCTAATAGACCCAAAGACATCCTTTTAGAAAATATGGTATGCAAATTTCAAAGAAACACCATCAGTAAAGAAATAGTATTGAAAGGTCCAGACAACATAGCTGTATCATCACATTCTACAGGAATGATGTTACAAAGGTATAGATTAATTTTGCTATAGAACCATGATTGTATGCAGGTGTAGAGGCAGGTGTCCAAAGCAAACTAAAGCCACAAACATGTATCTTCAGGACTCCAAAAATATGGAAATCACATGGGGAGGGACTGGAACTGTATGGATGATGTGTAGGGGCTTCCCTGCTTAGTTGACACACACTTGGCAACATATGGGTCTTCTCGCATGTTGCCTAGCTTGTTTCCACTATGCTGTGAAGTTTTGCTGGAAAGCTTTACATATCCTGATCTCTCCCCATGTGATATCCATATTGTTGGAGCTCTAATGAAAGACATTCTTGGCTGTTGAGTTGCTTTGGATGAAGAAGGGTACACCTGCTTTCATAGCAGTACAAATCTATACCTTTAAGACATATACATCTGTGTACTGTATATGATGTTGAACACAGGAGTGATCTTAATTGGAGGGTGATAAAACTGATATCTGATTCGCATGGAGGCCAAGCAATAATATAAAAGTACATGCTTGTATGAATACATTTTTAAATAATGAAATAGGAACTTTTGCTTTCTGTATGCTGTTTCTGTTTAAACAAGAGAAAGATCCATGAGAGATTTAATAAAAGGTAAATTATTACATCAATGACTGATGGGGTGGATGCTATTTATACAGGAATACAACTTTGAAGTACAATAAGTTGAAAGCAAAGGGAATGTTGTTCTAGATGCCTTATCGAGACTACCCATTGACTTAAATGAACAAATGGAAATCAAAGGAGTAGGAAAGGACTTTCACATTTATTTTATTTAATTTAAAACGGCAGCAACAGAAGAGAGAGTGTTAGCACAAGCCTTTCTGAAGGAACAAGACACAGATGATTACTTAAAAGCAGTTCTCAATTCATTAAATAAAAGTATATGGGCCAAAGAAAAGTCAGATCACTGGAGATTGTATGAAAGTTTGCTATTTTGGAGGAATACCGTGAGGAGTGAACAGTGGCGGCACTGTGTACCTAAGCATGTAGTAGAAAGTTTCATACAATATATTTTTCATCAATATGGCCATTTTGGTATTAAAAATTGTGTAATGCACTTAAATAAGTTTTATTATTGGAAAAATATGGCTAAGTTACTGAAGAACAGTATATGAAGTTGTTTAGTCTGCTAAAAGGCTAAGAATTTTAAAATTCCGTGTTAATTCGAAATGTAGTTGGTAATGTCCAATGGATTGCGGGATTTACTCACTTTGAATTTTTTCAGTCCTTTACCCTCAGGGAAAGGAGGTTACAAGTATGTGATGGTAGTTACACACTGCTTGTCCAAGTATGTTAGATTGTACGCTTTAAAAACTGCTACGTCATGTGCTGTAATCAGGTGTCTAGAGAAAGGCTACTTTCCTAGATATCAAACACAAAAAAAATTTTTACCCAACAATGGCAGTCCATTTATAATCACAAGATTCAAACAGTTCTTGGAGAAACATGACATAAAGCATGTTAGAATTTTGAAATTTCGTCTAAAAGGGAATCTGCCTGAAAGGGTCATAAAGAAGCTGGATGACTTTGTGGAACATTCTGTGCGAACCATCACAATATATGGGTAGAAAAATTAAAAGAATTTAAGACAATATAGAATGAGTTACCACATTTGAGTACAGGGCTGATTCCTATGGAAATAATAGAAAGAAATTGTAGAGGAGCCACTGGTATCCAGCCTGAAGTAGCCACTTACACATTCTCAAGGAGAAGTACTGATTATTCAAATAGTGAAGGAAAGGTTAAAAGTTAGTACTGAAAAGAGATTACATAAGAATAAAGCTAGGATGAAAATACCCCATTTAAATGCCAGAGACTTGTTAATGGTGAGAGTGCACCATTGGTGCTCAAAATGGAATAGAATGCTAGGTAAGCTCTACTGTAAGAATGAGGGGCCATGGGAGGTTCTAGAAATAGCTCACCCTAAGGTCACAGTATTATGAGATCCAGATTCAAGGAAAATCAAAGGTCTGCCTAGCTTCCGCCATGTGTAACCTTATAAAATAATGATTACTGGAAAAATAGTCCAATGGATAACACAGTTCAGAGTGTTCTATGTAAGAAAGAAAAGCTGGATGTATAGTGGAGAAGCATAAATTAAGTAAACCTATCAAACTATAAAACTTCAACTGGGAGTCCTGGATTTTGGACATGAAATACAAAAGTTAATAAGTTGTTGTTGATGAAAATGGAGATAAATTTAAGTAGACTCAATTGATAGATAAAGTGCTTGTTACACACACAGTTACATTATGTGGTCAAAAACATCTGGACACCTCGCTGAAAATGACTTACAAGTTCGTGGAGCCCTTCATCGGTAATGCTGGCATTCAATATGGTGTTGGCCCACCCTTAGCCTTTATGTCAGCTTCCACTCTCGCAAGCATATGTTCAATCAGGTGCTGAAAGATTTCTTGGGGAATGGCAGCCCATTTTTATGGAGTGCTGCTCTGAGGAGAGGTATGAATGTCAGTCGGTGAAACCTGACACAAAGTCAGCGTTCCAAAACATCCCACAGGTATTCTATAGGATTCAGGTCAGGATTCTGCACAGGCCAGTCCATTACAGGGGTGTTATTGTCATGTAACCACTCCGCCACAGGCTGTGCATTATGAACAGATGCTTGATCATGTTGAAAGATGCAATTGCCATCCCTGAATTGCTCCTCGACAGTGGGAAGCAAGAAGGTGCTTAAAACATCAATGTAGACCTGTGCTGTGACAGGCCCACGCAAAACAACAAGGGGTGCAAGTCCCCTCCATGAAAAACACGACCCTCTTCGACTGTCGGCGGTCTCTGTCAGTCAACAGATGAGGTCGGCCCGTACGCTTTTGAGCTGCATGAGTCCCTTCAAGTTTTCACTTCACTATCACCCTGGAAACAGTGGGCCTAGGGATGTTTGGGATTGTGGAAATCTCATGTACAGACGTATGACACAAGTGACACCCAATCACCTGACCACGTTCGAAGTCCTTGAGTTGCGTGGAGTGCCCCATTCTGCTCTCTCACAATGTCTAATAACTACTGAGGTCCTTGATATGGAGTACTTGGCAGTAGGTGCCAGCACAACGTACCTAATATGAAACATGTATGTTTTTGGGGGTGTCTGGGTATTTTTGATCACATAGTGTAAAATACAGTTTATACAGGGTGTTTCAAAAATGACCGGTATATTTGAAACGGCAATAAAAACTAAACGAGCAGCGATAGAAATACACCATTTGTTGCAATATGCTTGGGACAACAGTACATTTTCAGGCGGACAAACTTTCGAAATTACAGTAGTTACAATTTTCAACAACAGATGGCGCTGCAAGTGATATGAAAGATATAGAAGACAACGCAGTATGTGGGTGCGCCATTCTGTACGTCGTCTTTCTGCTGTAAGCGTGTGCTGTTCACAACGTGCAAGTGTGCTGTAGACAACATGGTTTATTCCTTAGAACAGAGGATTTTTCTGGTGTTGGAATTCCACCGCCCAGAACACAGTGTTGTTGCAACAAGACGAAGTTTTCATCGGAGGTTTAATGTAACCAAAGGACCGAAAAGCGATACAATAAAGGATCTGTTTGAAAAATTTCAACGGACTGGGAACGTGACGGATGAACGTGCTGGAAAGGTAGGGCGACTGCGTACGGCAACCACAGAGGGCAACGCGCAGCTAGTGCAGCAGGTGATCCAACAGCGGCCTCGGGTTTCCGTTCGCCGTGTTGCAGCTGCGGTCCAAATGATGCCAACGTCCACGTATCGTCTCATGCGCCAGAGTTTACACCTCTATCCATACAAAATTCAAACGCGGCAACCCCTTAGCGCCGCTACCATTGCTGCATGAGAGACATTCGCTAACGATATAGTGCACAGGATTGATGATGGCGATATGCATTTGGTTTACTGACGAAGCTTATTTTTACCTGGACGGCTTCGTCAATAAACAGAACTGGCGCATATGGGGAACCGAAAAGCCCCATGTTGCAGTCCCATCGTCCCTGCATCCTCAAAAAGTACTGGTCTGGGCCGCCATTTCTTCCAAAGGAATCATTGGCCCATTTTTCAGATCCGAAACGATTACTGCATCACGCTATCTGGACATTCTACGTGAATTTGTGGCGGTACAAACTGCCTTAGACGACACTGCAAACACCTCGTGGTTTATGCAAGATGGTGCCCGGCCACATCACACGGCCGACGTCTTTAATTTCCTGAATGAATATTTCGATGATCGTGTGATTGCTTTGGGCTATCCGAAACATACAGGAGGCGGCGTGGATTGGCCTCCCTATTCGCCAGACATGAACCCCTGTGACTTCTTTCTGTGGGGACACTTGAAAGACCAGGTGTACCGCCAGAATCCAGAAACAATTGAACAGCTGAAGCAGTACATCTCATCTGCATGTGAAGCCATTCCGCCAGACACGTTGTCAAAGGTTTCGGGTAATTTCATTCAGAGACTACGCCATATTATTGCTACGCATGGTGGATATGTGGAAAATATCGTACTATAGAGTTTCCCAGACCGCAGCGCCATCTGTTGTTGAAAATTGTAACTACTGTAATTTCAAAAGTTTGTCTGCCTGAAAATGTACTGTTGTCCCAAGCATATTGCAACAAACGGTGTATTTCTATCGCTGCTCGTTTAGTTTTTATTGCCGTTTCAAATATACCGGTCATTTTTGAAACACCCTGTATATGGCTGAAGTGGAATTTAGAAGTGTAGCATAAGAAATATGAACTGCCTGGAATAATAATCAGTTGGTTGAAAGCAGAGTGTTAGTGGCATGAACTTTCGAATCCTAAAATGACCTAGTGCATAAGTAAGGTGTTTGGTACAGATTATGATTTTCTATTGATGTATTTGTACAATGTGGTACCGCACTCCATTCCTAACTCATATTCCGAAGTGTAAACTCTAAAACAAGACGTCGATATCAATGAGAATAAAATGACATAATGTGACATTTATGACAGTTTCCAATTCTCATTCAATATCCTATCGTTATCATGCATTTATGGAAGTATTTGGTCAGCAAAATTTGAACATTATTACGTACTCTAACCACACTTTTTGGTACTGTGAAGAATAGCATGCCTGTGTTGGCTGCTAGCCACTTTGGGCTTGTGTCACTGTGCGCTGCAGTGCGCTTGCGCAGATCTGAGGCAGATTGCTTTTGGTTGATTGGCACGAGTAGAAATCTTAACAGTGTTTTCGTTCGCTAGAACCATTCAGTATTGCTTCCAAAATGCTTACAGAATAATGTGGGGGATCTCTTTCAGTGTGCTCCTGTACTGAACTGATCGGCAAGCTGCAAGCCACGCGGTCTCGGGCAACCTTGTCACGGTTCATGTGGCTTCCCCTGTCAGAGGTTCGAGTCCTCTCTCACCGTAGGGATGTGCTATGATCGCGCTCGAAAAACGCGCGATGCGAAGGCAATTTGTAGAGAATTTCTCTGGTACACTCGAGAAGTTGACAGTGCTGCGCTCTCTGAGAAATTGCGAAAACCTCCAGTACACGAAGCACTGAGCCGCAGCGGTCGTACACGTCGTACGTACGTGCTCGGGAAAACTTTGAAATTCTATGATTGATATCAACTGTACTACCGTTATTAATGTGTACTGAAGTTTTAGTATATGTCTCATAAGACAAAAGTCATAAAATTGTTGTTTAAAACAAAGCACAGAATTCGCATAAAACAGAAGCTTTATTCTTACAAAATAAATTACCTTGTACATTCTGCATATATGCGTGCATGCTTAAACGAAAAAGAGAACTGCTATAGCCTGTTATATACAGAAACTGCGTACATGCGTTTACTTACTGAAGAAAGAAACAAAAGTTGCACAGCGGAAGACATTTTTACATCCCATTGCTACACTGCCGTCGATTTTTGTTTAGAAATGTGATTTTTTTAACCAATTGGCCGTTTAGTCTGCTTCTTTGTTTGTTTATAAGTAGTCCTGTTTTCGAAAATATTCTTTCACTGGGAACAGAAGTTGCAGGTATTGTAAGATATTTTTTTGCCACGACAGCTAGACGTGGTTAACTGTTTTCATTTTCTTTCGAGTAGTGTAAAGGATTATCCGTGAGTTGTAGGTACGGTTCTTCCAAACATCGTTGTACCTCCAGGTCTATGCTATCGCAAGCGCTTTTCATTAGATTTGTATTGGAAACCTCTTCATCGAAAGAAGCCCATAAGGAACTACTGGCGTTTTGTACGAAATTGTACTCGTGGCTAGTGTCGTTAGCAGCCGAATGAATAGATCGTACGGTCTCTACCACGTTTGTGCACTCTGCAATTATGCTTGCAACGGCATGTTTTGAATCAATGGGATTCGTAAATGGTAACGTTTTTAATCTTGGGTCAAGAACTGTGGCAACGGCATGTACTTTGTTTGTTTCTATTAATCCTAGCCGGGCTATTAGTGAGTTGTGCAGATGTTGCTGTAGCTCTTGCGCTGTCGTGGTAGCCCACTTCCCATTGCATACGCTTATGATTATCTGTCTGATTATTGGAATAGCTTTCGAAAGAGAGGTATCGTTTTCAGTTGAGATTTCACTTGTTACCACTTCAAATGGCTCTAGTACACATAAAAATTCGCTCAAAATTCGCCACTCGTCAGATGTGAGGTTCACTACACCTGAATACAAAGTTGATAAACAGGCTGCACTGCATTCCTTTTGCTCCACTAGACTTTGTAGCATATAAAACGTACTGTTCCATCGGGTTTCGGTTTCCTGAATCAATTTATGAACAGGTTTTTTCATTAGATCCTGGATCTCATGGTGTTTTATTAGCATTGCAACTTGTTTTAAAATAGCTAACAATTTTTCTGGCCTTTTCCCGCATTATGCAGAGATCACTGTTGCTGTTCAAAGAACTTTTCACAACTAAATTGATGGTGTGTGCTAAACAACGCACATGTTGCATATCTATGTTGTCATTGTGAATAAGTTGTACGGCTGCCGTCATTTACCGGTACTGGGGTTGTCAGTTGTGATGCTTACAACTTTGTTTTCAGTGTTCCATTTTGAAATCACGTTATCTAACGCCTCACTAATATGCTTTTCCGGGAAACGGAATGTCTCGAGAGCTAAAGCTTTCAGGTATCAATTAGTGTTAATGAAATGACCAGTTACAGCAATATATGCCTCACTACTGAGTGAGGTTCAAATATCGGTCGTTAAAGAAACACAAGTAGAGTCTTCCACGGCCAAGTTTACAGCCTCTTTCTGTTTATGGTAATCGTCCTCAGTCATGAGGCGCAACTTTTTTCTTTTTGGTATCGAGCATTGTGGGTCCAACAGTGAAACAAAACGTCGAAAACCAGTGTCCTCCACGATTGAAAGCGGTTGAAAGTCGTCTGTATAACGGCCACTAGTGCTTCATCTAGCTGTTGTTGTCGTTTACTTCCCTCTATGAAGAGAAACGTAAGATTTAGATCAGTGCCCCTGCGAGGGGATACGTTATGCTCGAAACTAGTCCAATAAAATTTTATATCGTATCGTGCAAAAGCTAGTATAGTTAAGGTTTGATTTTGGGGTATGTTGTATGTTATCGGAGTACGATTAAAAAAAAGAATGTTTTTTAAGCGTGGCGGACCGCTTCGGATACTATCCGAACTTTTGCACGGAATTCACCTTTTGTACCATACGTACCTGGATGTTTTGTCTGCCTCGCACTATTGGAAGAATGAGCCTCTGTATCCACGGACGTCGCTGTTTTATTGCTCGATAAATTGTGCAGTTTAAGATGTCTAATCATGCCCGTTGTATTTTTTGATACATTACGGAGATTTTTACGACAAATGCTGCAAGTAACGTTATCTCCATCCTCCGTAAAGTATTGCCAGTACCATGACGTTCGTTTTCGAGTGTCCATATTGATTTGAATAACAACTTCACTCGAATGAAACCTGAGACATACTAGTTACGAGCACAGCGAGCGTGTTTGTCTAGCGGCGGCATTCAATTCATAAAACAGCGGCGCGGCGTATGTTGTCGCAGCAAACTGGCGCGCAGCGGCACACGCCGCCGAGCCGTTTCTCGTGAGCTTCTCGAGAATTGCTTGAGAACTAGAGGCTCGATAAATTCTCGGTGCGCTCGAGTCGCCGCGCCTCGCCATCCCATTACTGCCCTCATGCATGGGTGTGTGTTGTCCTTAGCGTAAGGTAGTCAAGAGATGTCAAGAGAAGTGCGACGCCTGGAAGGACTCCAGAAGAAGAGAGTGCAGCTTTTTTGTTCCCTCACATTCCTGTCTCGTTGCAGAGCCGTCGGCGTTATACCGAAGTTTCTGAAGATAAAGCGACTGTTCTATTCGGGAAAGGCACAACGCATTTTCAAACGGACTGAGGAGGCCTTACTACGAGAGCGCATTCAGCAGACTCGACGGGACTTGGCAAGCACAAACTGTAAGTTAATGTCTCTCCATATTACGATCAGTAATAAACTGTGCAGCGGTGACTGGGATAAAATTTATAGACTACTGCATGATACTATGGGGAAGCGTATGTTGACGACGTCTAGTAGACGGAAGAAGAAGTTTGATAATTTGCTACCTAATCAGACTGTTCGGCATTTAGACGTTTCCCGGACCGTTATCAATTTGTCCAAACGTTCGTTATCTGACGATGAGACATCTGTGCTTGCCAAGGGAGGAAATTTTGCTGTTAGTCCGCGTTTTGTGCCCACGGAAGAAATTATAGCCAATGTAGAAGCAGGAATTCGCAGTGTAGATTCTGTAACAGCTGAAGAAATCCGTATAGAAACAGTGAGAATATTAGCCAATGCAAAACCGCCGAAAAGTAATATAACTGTGGGTGAGAGAAGAGCTTTAAAACTCCTGAATGACGACGATAGTATTTTGGTTCTTCCAGCTGACAAAGGAAGCGCAACGGTGGTTATGGATGTGGCCGACTATCAGAGAAAAATTACGGATCTACTGGATCCGCAAGCATATAGGAAGCTGAATAAGGACCCCACTAACAACGTTCTCAGAACTGTGTCGCGGTTAATAAAAAAGTCCTCCATTGAAGAGAGTGTACAGAAAGGTCTCTGCAGTTCGGTTGCGCTACCACTGAGGCTTTATGGATTGCCCAAAATTCATAAAGAAAATGTTCCGTTAAGACCGATACTAAGTGCCATTGGTTCGCCCACCTACTCGTTAGCCAAGTTTTTGACTACGCTGTTAAAACCACATGTGGGCCGTTCGGACTCGTATATAAAGAATTCGACACATTTCATCAGCAGATTGAATGGCATAGTGGTCCAGCCGGAGGACATATTGGTCAGCTTCGATGTGGTATCGCTGTTTACCATGGTTCCACTTAATGATGTATTGGAACAGCTGGATCGAATTTTTCCTGCCGATATTTTAGAGCTGTTTAAGTGTTGTTTGACGACCACATACTTCAAGTGGAATGAACAGTTTTATGAGCAAACGGATGGCGTGGCTATGGGAAGCCCCCTAAGTCCCGTAATTGCAAACTTCTTTATGGAGAAATTCGAAGAACAGGCCTTAGGTACTGCCAGCAAGAAACCAAATGTATGGTTCCGATACGTGGATGACACGTTTGTGTTGTGGAGACATGGTAGGGAGGAACTAAGCCGGTTCCACGAACATCTGAACAGTATAAACTCAAGAATTCAGTTTACAATGGAGGAGGAGGTAGACGGCAAACTACATTTCCTCGATGTGCTTGTGTTTAGAAACGAAAATGGTAGTTTGGGCCACTCAGTGTACCGCAAACCCACGCACACGGACCGTTATTTGCACCGGGATTCGAACCACCACCCACAACAGAAGCGGGGTGTTATCAAGACGTTATCGGACAGAGCTAGAAATATTTGTGAACCTGAGTTGCTCGACGCTGAGATGGAACATCTCCACAATGCTCTAACGAAGAACGGATATTCGTCCGCCGAAATAAAACGTGCGTTGAGGCAGCCACGCAGAAATCATACTGACGTACAGGCTACTGCAAAATCCAAGGTTTTCCTGCCGTTTGTTAAAAATGTAACGGAAAGAATAGGGAGGATCTTGACGAAGCGGAATATTACCGTAATTTACAAGCCCACCAGGAAGATACAGGAATACCTTAGGCCTGCCAAGGACGCTCGCAAACCATTGGAAAAATCTGGAGTGTATAGGATCCCATGCAGCTGTGGTGATGTTTATGTAGGTATCACCAAAAGAACTGTTTCTAAACGTTTGGAAGAGCACAAGGGAAATTGTAGAAGAGGAGAAACGGAACGATCAGCTGTTGCGGAGCATGCTTTCCAGTCAGGGAACCACAATATTCGTTTCGAGGAGACGCAAGTACTAGCGGTCACGAGCGGATACTACGAAAGGCTCTACAGGGAGGCAATCGAAATCGCTAAACACCCAAATAATTTCAACCGAAAGGAGGAGGGCGTCAAATTAAACGGTATATGGATGCCGGTGTTAAAGAAGATGTGTACCACTCGTCCACTACTGGATGATGGCAACGGCGATCGACGGCGACGGACAGCGGCCAATTGCACTGACGTTTTCAAAACACGTGACGTCACGCCGCGGCGCGGGGGCGCGCGGACACGGAATTTAGCGGCAGTCAGTAGCGAGCCAGTGTGTGTGTTGGGCCTTCCATCAAGCTACGGACCCCCTTGAGGATGTCTCCCGCAGTCGGAGACGAAACGTTGGGAATCACCTCAGAATTCATCAACCGACCACGGTATAACAGCCCGGATAATTATAATGGACATGGTAGTTTAAGTTAGATTAAGTAGTGTGTATGCTTAGGGACCAATGACCTCAGTAGTTCGGTCCCACAGAACATACCATAAATTTCCAAAAATTTTCCTATCGTCAAAATGGCGAAAAGATATAGGGCCCCTGGTCAATGTTACCCTGTGGTGAGGTGCAGGTAAGATAGTGACTGAGTGAAATGTTCTGCGCAGAGAGAGAGAGGGAGAATGCATGCAATGTCGCCAGTTTGTCATTTCAGTGATGTCAGCACTACATTATCAGGTGTCTGCTGAGTGGGCTGCTAAGTAGCCACACACCTAGCAATATTGTTATTCATAACAATTTCGCCATTCCGACGGATATGATACGTATCTAAAAGAGAATATTCTATCTACACTTTAATTTCACATTTCAGTCATACTTTCTGAATAGTTTGTCTTGCTACTTTCGTGGATTCCAACCTGTTTTTGGTCTACCTATTTTGATACAGTCTATACTGTTACAGAGGTAATGCGTTTTTCGTCCTTACCCACGTTTCTTTTTATTGAGACGAAACATTAGTGGTGATGCTTAAGTGAAGAAGCACTATCTTCAACTTGCGGTGGAGAACAACTGGTAATATTTGACATGCTATGATTTAATTTTTCATTTACATTGCTATTAACACGCAATTGCTGCACAGATTAATGTATATAGCAAGCAATATCGTAGCCATGTAAATGAACAATATGCTAATGATTTTGTAGACATTGCAATTTTCTGCCACTATTTCCAAATGACCACAGGCAGAAAGAAAGTGAATACGCACTGAAATAATTTTTAACTGTGGAAGCGAAAATATTGCGCTCACGCAAACATGGCAGCAATTGGAATTAATTTTCACAGCATCCTGACTCTACAAAAATTACTAATGACACATTTTACCAAAGTAAATCTGGACCTGCCAAGGCAGGCAGTGATGCAAAGAACATATGTGGAACAGAACAAGAGAAGTCCCATTGAACAGTGTGTAATATCATTGAAATATGTCTGAGTGAAAATATAAACAATGTGCTATTCAGCTATTGTCACTCAACAGTGATATTACTGGTTTTTTTATTGGCTTCTAGCATACAGACTTTTTAGCCATCACAAATAAATGTACTGACACATATAACAAGGTGAGATTACTGTAATGTAAAGTAATGCCAACTGTTGATCATAAACTTGTGCTTTATATATCCAGGTCAACCTCGTACATACCCAGTTTGTCATATCATAACAAGATAAAAAAATGACCGATTTTGTGAAATGTGAGAAATTATTTCCAATTGCATAATCATTGTTTCAAAGACCGATTCGTAACTACTAATGGCATGTAATGCAACCACAGATCCAACTGCCGCACAGATAAGGCGATGATGAAATTATAGTACTCACCAGCTACAAGCCAATGAATCGATGCCATCTTCTCGCTGTCGGACTGTGATGAATCTGATTCACGGAAGTTTATTACGGAACGGTCTATAATGCGGTCCCTACTAATTTCTTGTTGATAGTTCTCAGTGTGTTATTTTTCTGCATGCTTTATGCAGTCTGCCCATGCAGAAATCGTGATGCTCTCGATCGTTGCATATGTAAGACTGCAATTTTAAAGGCACTGTTCTTTCTTGCAACATAAGCATTCAACTGCGCCCAAATCATCTCGATGGGATTGTAATGACGGTGGCATGGTAGTAATCTAATTACTTGATGCCCATGTTGTTTAACGGTCTCATCTATCTCATACGTATGGTACGCTAGATTATTTGTGTTGGCAAGCAGCATCAGTTCTGCTATGGTTTGTGACGGATTATGAGGGATATTATTACTCGATAACTAATCGATAATATCTGATTTCCTGGTATTGGAAGTATGGACTTTGTTGAGTTGCACTGGGTAAATACTGTACAGGAGTTGTCCACCACAGTAATTGAATTTGGGTGGATGTATGGCAATGATTATTTTGTAAACTATTGTTTAAATACACTATGTGTCATCTCGCTTTGGAAATCCTCAGAGCTGTTTGACTTTGAAGCCTTAAGTATTAGTCTACTCTCAGGAATAACCCTATGTCCGCTGACTCTGCATGTGCGATAATAAGTAGACTGCTTGTACATACTGGAACTTTATGACTACCAAACCTATCGCACATTTTCCAACACATTGACCTTGCATGGTTTTGGTTCACATATGTTTCGTCGATATAATAAACCCAATATGTTGCACTGTCTCGAATCTCCTGCAGTCTTCTTAAAAATACAGTCCTTGCAGCTACAATATCACTTCTCTCCATAAGGAATTTTCTTCCATCATTCATATTTTGATGTCGAAAGCCAGCGTCCTTTAATATTCAGAGCTCTGTCCATTGACTGCCGTTAAAAATCCAAGTCCTCTCTCATTTGTGAAATTAAATTGTCTGCAGTCGAGTACTCACCTCTCGAATACATATAAAATATTTTCTGATGTAAAATGTTCTTGGAGAAATGTCAAGATCGCCTACTTCCTTCTTAATATTGCGTCACTTCCCTGGCGATTTAAAAGATGCTGATCCATTTACTTTAATAGATGCATTCAGTTTGTTGGAGATATGCAGTTTGCAGTCCCTCACCAAACATCTCAGCTAGTCTCACCTGGATGTTGGCAACACTGGGGCGAGCATCACATGATGGTGAGTAAGCTCCTTCTCTTTTGAAGTAGTTGTACACTCTGGACACTACAGCTCTTTCTTGCTTGTGCAGCACTGGCGCTTTTCTGATCTATCAGCCATAACGAACACTACATAGACAATATAATCGACCAACTATGTACACTAGTCCAACTATGTGCACTAGAGGAACACTCACCATTACACGTACAAAGCACACTCAGCAACATGCGAAACAGACTGAAGAGGTGGAATGACACTGTTGGCTGGGGTGTCACGTGGTACACTGTCCCTTGCTGCTGCACATCACCCCACCACCTGCAGTCTTAGTTGCACACAGTTGAAAAAAAAGAAAGTACTTCCAGCACAATGAATAATGTCAGTATAATGGACATTCCCGGAGCTGTAATCCCGAAACGCCAGAGAAGGGAGTGGAAAAAGGATAGAAAAGGAGATGTGCATGAGAAAGTAGCATGTCTTCAGATGCGGAATCCATTAGCAGATAACATTTTGTGTATGGATAGCTCAGATTGTGACTACACCTAGGATATCAGTACAGATGAGCATTATGTGAAAGAATTGGAGATAAATCATAAAAGGGATCACCATTTTTTTCTGAACATAATTTATTAAACAGTGCTGGTGCCAATGACAGTGTGGAACTAAGGAAGACAACCATTAACCAAAGACAAAGGCTCAATTGTAATTGTTAATGAGCCTAAAACTAAGAAAAACAATATCAGTAATATATTGTTCAATCAAGTATAACATATAATGCCACACATCTCCGGAAACAAGGAATGAAGTTGGACACAAGCGCCAGAAACTGATTAGATAAATGAAGAATATACAGCCTTAGTTTTAACGGCATTGGATTTTTTGGAATGGTGGTTTATGTTTAAAAGAGGTGAAATGGAAACTTTCATGCTGAACTAATTTGGAGCTATGTGTGTGGTACCCCAACCTAATACCTTTCATTATATTTATAATTTTGATGGTGGGTCGTATTGTTTGATATGTGTACTGTACAAGTTTTTTTTCTTTAATGAGGCTTAATAAAGCACTTTAGGAAAATGTAGATCAATGTATTTATTTCTGGATGGTCAAAGTTGTATTGTGTTGTGGAATTGAATGATTCTTAACAGTTGTGGTGGAAATATAGGCTGATGAGTATAACCCTATATTCATGCTAACTTTGAACACCTACAATTTTTCCAGTACTTCCTCTGTATTTTACAAAATGTGTTGTATTAGTTAATATGTAACCACTTTGTACAAGCCTCAATGTTCACTAATATAAATATCACATAAGTAAAAAAAAGGTCACGAATCTCACATCTCAAACTGAAAATCAGTGAAAGTATACCTGGCTTACAGTTATTCTTTTAGGAATGTAATCTTTAATTTCCTCCTATGCCAATGCTATAATATTCAAATGGTAGCAAAAAGGTGGCATTGTAATGACTGTTCACCTATGTGGTTCTGCCACCTCATAGATTTCGTATATGGGGAACAGTGGTTGTGGAGAGATATTAGTTCCACAAGCTCCACCTTTTCAAACTTACAACTTCAGTAATGTGATGATGCAAGAAATCAATCATCTCTACTTTTCGTTTTTCCATGGTAGGCTTCTTGCCAAAAGAAACAGTACAGTCAGGAGCATTATCAAGAACAACAGTTTATTGTTACCGTAATATTTATTTGTTTCAGTCTTTTCTGACCCTTACCTATATAGGTTTCGTTGGTATGGTATTCTAAACATCTTCAGATCTGTTGAGGTGTTGTATCTAGGGTAAATTTGTAACAAATGTTGTTTATTATGATTAAAATTTGCAGCATGTCATGTCAAATACCATTGTTATACATGATCAATGGACAAACTGAACAAACAGAACATTTAGTATTTTATCCATCCTCAGCAGCTGTAGTTGTATATTACGAAATAACAAGTAACCAGTTGCATAAACGAAATTTAATTTCTTTACCAATTTCGGTCAGTTATTGCCCTTCTTCAGAAGGTTATACCTATCGCATAATTTACGAGTGTCCACAATAAGATGCCTACAGTAAAATGCTGTGGTCATGTGGTTCATAGAGTCTGTAAAAAACAAGTATAAACAAACGAAACTACAAGTGCACTTCCTGTTGCTTGTGCACATTTACCCTACACGCTCTCAAGCCCGTTTGGGCAAGACCACCTTGGTCTTGGCTTGGGCAAGCACACTAGCACCAGAGTGCTTGTCAAGGACGCAGTTACGTGTAGAAAAAATGAAATTAAATGATCGTGTGGCGTTGTTGGGCGGGAGGCCCCATCCGGGGAAGTTCGACTGTCGGGTTGCAAGACTTTTTTCAGGTGACGCCACATTGGGTGTTTTGCGTGTTGGTGATGATGACAATACAACACCTAGTCTGCTAGTGGAGTAAATGTGCAAGCGGGCCGGGAATCGAACCCTGTTCCGCTGCACTGTAGGCAAACACATTACCATTCAGCTAAGTTGGTGGAGACGCCTTAAGTTGCACCACTAAAAACTCGAAGTTCACATATACAACTACAATATGTCAGTAGCTGTGGCGAAATTTTTGTTGCGTATGTGAAACCGGGTATATCCACAATACAATAGAATGACCTGTTCTGATTATTCAGTAAATAAAGACAGAAGAATGTTTCCGTAAACATTATATTTTCTTGGAGCATAAATTTGTATTTTGTTGAGAACTGCTTAATAATTTCCACCTATACGGAGAGAAGTTTGGTTGTTTTTCATTGTTTCAAATGAAAAAGGACTACATTTATAGTGAGATTTCGCTACAGTACTTTAGAATCGATACAGTACGTAATTAGTCCTCTAGTCGGTCGATTCGTCACGCGCAAAGGCTGTAGGGAAAAGTCGTCGGCTGTTCTCCTCCATCTTTCTGCAAGGGCAGAACAGTCGAAATGGCTCTACTCTCCATCCGTTTAGCCGCTGCTGTGGCGAAACATTTGCCTGCGGCTACGCCTCAGGTATTTAAGAACATGAACAGCGGACTTTACGACTATTAAAACTTATTGTTCATGTTTTTTGATGTTTTCTGATGTTCCTAATTGTAAAACGAAATACCGGATTACGTACTAAAAAGTTACTGTGGTTTCTGAAGGAAGAAGGTTGGCTGTTAAATGTACAGAAACTATAGTGAATAATTTGGAAAAAGAGAAACTTGGTTAAATGAAGGATATAGGATTAAATATCGGTGCCAGTTGCAAGGGCCGGTTGGCCGCAATGGAAGGCTAGTGTGGTTATGCTAGTATAATTGCTGTTAAATTTGTTATCCAAATAGTTCAGAGTTAAGTGTATGAAGAAATGAAGTATGCTGTAAATCAGCCAGATTTAATGAGAGTGTGGAGACTATCCGAAACAGTGAATTTCGCAATTTAATGCGAAAGAGAGAGAGAGTGTGTGTGTGTGTGTGTGTGTGTGTGTGTGTGAGAGAGAGAGAGATTAGGTTAGACGTTTAATCATACATAGTTAGCAACAAATAGAACTACGGTTAGTTTACGTTAGGGAGTGTCTGTATATTTCGAGAAAATGGGGTTTCCTTAGATGTAACTATTTCAGATAGTTTTATCTGAAAATTAGAGTTAAATTTAAGAAAGGCAGTACCATGTTTAGACGAGACAAGACCTTCCAGCCCATTTTGTCGCCAGATGAAGTTAGAAAAAGCAATCTTTCTTTAGTGTGAATGCGGTTTAAGTAGTTATTGTTCGACAGTATATTCTGTGAGAAGAGCAGTGGTGGAAATTCCATTTTTGTACATACTGGTTTAATCAATATTCTTCAGATACTTGTCAGAACTTTCTCTCAAAGAACTGTAAACTGGGTCGATCATAGGAATCTGCTTAGCAACTCACTTGCTAACGTGCACAAGATCTTACAAATCATGATTGGAGAAACTTATTTTGCTTTCCATGAAACAAACTGATATAACCAGTGCATGCGCTTGTACTGTTTCACAATTACCTGACAGCTTCAGTGCTGCCAGAAGAGAAGAAAATAATGTAGGTGAAAGATACTTTTGTCAGTGCTGCCAACATTAAGCTGCCCCTTGATGCTAGTATTACTGTGCACATTGCTAGGGGTAAGTGGCAGAGCTGAGGCAAGCAGCTGACACTGCCTTTTCAGTGCCCCTCAGCCCTTGGCAGTCATAATGTGGAGGCCAGACACGCCTCCTGCCCATTCCCAACAGCCACTGCATGAATTGTCAAGTTGTGGATCAACAGTATATGGTAGAGGCTAAAATTAAGTTAGAATTGTGCAAAAGATTGTACTGTCACCAACATTTGGAATTTGTTGTTGGTACTTACACAAATTTACATGGGTCATTGTAGTGGGCTCTAAAATTTAGATAAACATTTTCACATTGCCTTTAAGTGCCACTTAGGCAACGGCCTTGCCGCAGTGGATACACCGGTTCCCGTGATATCACTGGAGTTAAGCTTTGTCTGGCGTGGTCAGCACTTCCTAAAAATTGTTGTTCTGATTTTAATTGGAGTTTAGGGCTAGTTTTAGGAGCTAATACAATTGGAAACATCTCTGTAAGTCTATTTTCTAGTCTGTTATTTGCTTTACATGCCCTTTGTGCAGAAAATTTTAGCATTAAAATAATTAGTCTGTAGAAATGGGGGCTTTTCGTTGGTCCTAGTAACTTGTGCTTGAACTGGAAGCTAAAAGGCAGTCTTGAAATCTGAACCTATATTACTGATGGTTCTTTCTTCAATTGGTACTCTTATGTAATAATACTTACACCATTTACATTTCATTTATGTTTCAATAAACACTTAAGTGTATGAAACCAAAACCTGTTGGATTTATAAATCAAAAGTTTGGTAGTCAGCTCCCCTCATTTTTTCTCCTGCTGTTCCTATGGTCACACTAGTTCAAACTTAGGTGCAAAAAAAAAACCATATCAATAGAGCTATCCATTCTAAGAAATTCAGTGGTGAAAACAAATTTGTAGGTAGGTGCATAAATTGCTATATTGGTTTTTTGGGACTTTTCATTGAATTGTGATAAGAAAAAATTTTCAACTTAGTGTATACAGTAATAAGATGTTGGAAAGGAGTGGGGAGGGGATAGAAGATACAAAATTAGCATTCAGAGAAGCATTAAAGTGCACTCATTTTTTACATCACTAGCATAGTGTTCGGTTGGAATGGAAGCAAAGTTTTTTTAACTTTGTGACTTCATGCCGCTCCCCCTGCCACTGCCTAAAAGCTCCACCAGGTGAAACTACGTATCCTTCTATTCACTGACAGCTCATCTTGTTTCTGCAGAACTGTTTAAAAGGTATTTCGCTTCCAGTATGACTTTTTGCTTCAGTGTGAATATCACAGTGAAGTGGAAATAGAATTATTTGTACATTCAGAGATTTAAACTACTCTTGGTGTAAAATAAAATTCCATGTAAGCACAAGTGTTACTGGCAGTCACTGAACACTGACTGGTTCTGCTTAGTAGCACAGTTTGGTTGCAAAATTAAATGTAGGATAGGTTGGTACCTCTCAGACCCCCTGATTAAATCGAAGAATAAAAACTGTCTGTCATCAGGCAATTGTAAATAGCAAATATTTCACACTAAACTTAGAAATTTTACTTTCACTAATGCATTTAAGATAATATACCTAGTTGTCAGATTGCTCTACATGATCTGACACGAGTTCGTGTATGCATGTAGTTGACACTCTTGTATAGAGGAAAAATATGGTCCAAATGACTCAAAATTTCTCACACCAAAACAATGTTTGAAAAAGCCTTTGTCCCTTGTTGATAAGGTTATTAGTGTTTGATGCCCACAAATGAACTAAAAGAAATGTTTGTGTGTCCTGTATTCAGGGGGAAGATGTCAGTTTTTTCTTTGCTAAAATTTCTCTATTTGAGATTAAATCTGTCATCTCCTACTCGACCACAATGTCAGCACAAATTACTTCATTTGTGCCATTTTGAAAACAGCCAGGAAATGTTCAGATTGCTTATGGGGGAAACACTAACTGCCCTCTGAACATGGTGAGGGATGAAAGTGTAATCTGTATCTTTGGGAACATGACTTCATTTTTAGTATATGCTGTTGTTCAAATGCAGTTTACACATAGTGCTCAGGTATGGTGAAATTTGCTTTCTCTAACAAAAAATGTAATAAAAATGATTTTCATCACATTTTATTAGCTCTGTATAACAACAAACTTCAAATGAGTGTAATCTGTTTCAGATAAGTGGTTTAACATGGCCTGCAGCACAGATAACAAACCGCAACATCCATGTTTCATGCAGTCAGCGTGCTGCGGAAATATCCTCAATTTTGGAGGAGAGGATACTTGGTGCTGCTCCAAAGGTGAGTGCAGCATTTAGTGGCTGTTAGTATAATGGAATGAATAGTGTTGAAAAACTGATTTAAACAGTATTTTATCACTAATTGCACTGTATTTTATCAATTAGTGGGTACTGTTACAAATGCTAGAGAAGCTACTTGAAAATGTCATTCGCATAGTTACTGGTTTAAACAGAAACTAAATTTAGAAATTGTTTTGTCATGAAAGTTCAGTACTAGATGCAGTCTTATAGTTACACCGACACATTCACAGTAAACTAACGTACTGCCATCTAATAAGTAGTTGCTTTGTATTGTGCAGGTAGTTGTTACTTGTAATTGACTCGCTACAATACTAACTACTGCACAGTTCTAGCCATCTTGTGCAAATTTGAAGGCATTAGCACGTGGGAGTATAGTCAGCTTGAGGCAGTAAAATCTGCCGTGTAGAATTTAGTTGTATTGACAGGGCAGCTATGAAGGAATGTAAAGATTGAATGTACCAGTTAGTTCCACAAGAACCCTTTCTTATTAAAATTGAAGCTTCTTCACCCACAACTTTTTTGTTCTAGGCTGATTTAGAAGAAACGGGGAGAGTCTTGAGTATTGGAGATGGTATTGCTCGAGTCTATGGTCTCAAAAATATACAGGCCGACGAGATGGTGGAATTCTCTTCGGGTTTGAAGGTCAGGGTCAAAAAATATTTATTTGTGTGATATAAATACAGTACTTTGTGACTTATGGCTTACTAATTTGAAATCCATTTTTTCTTTTTTGCAGGGTATGGCCCTGAACTTGGAACCAGATAATGTTGGTGTTGTGGTATTCGGTAATGACAGGCTTATAAAGGAAGGAGACATCGTTAAACGAACGGGTGCCATTGTAGATGTACCTGTTGGAGAGGAACTATTAGGACGTGTTGTGGATGCTTTGGGAAATCCCATTGATGGCAAAGGGCCATTGAAGGCCTCAAAGAGGTCACTCTTGTTTCATTGTTACTAGTCTTACTAGATGCAAATTAGAATTACTTTATTAAAACTGAAATTTTTGCTCAAATGTTACCTTTTTCTTTACAGGTTGAGAGTTGGAATCAAGGCTCCAGGAATCATTCCTCGTATCTCTGTGAGGGAACCTATGCAGACAGGAATTAAAGCTGTAGATTCTCTGGTGCCTATTGGGAGGGGTCAGCGAGAACTGATTATTGGAGACAGGCAGACTGGGTAGGTAATTGTAAGATTACTACTTCTGAGAATTCAGAAGAGGTAATAGTATAGACTGATATAGCTATCTTTGGAATTAGATGCAATTTTGTTCATTGTGATAGTTATTTAAAGCCAGAAACAGGCTGTTCCTTTGGTTGCTTGAATCTCATAAGTGAAGTGGTCACTGTGCTTGTTGTGATGGAAGACCACTGGTGTTCAGGTTTCTCATAAGACAGTACTTCATTGGCAATCTCTGCAGATGCCAGAAACTTGGAATATATCAAAAAATACCAGGGTGTATATGCCCTCGGACAACTGGGAAAAACCCAGAAATGTTTAGAATTTTGAGAATTTTTCATTGTTGTAGTTTTCAGTTAAATTTTTGTAATTTTGACTGGTAAGAACTGATACTCAACAAAGAATTTTACTGTATCCTGCCACTGTAGAACAATACTGTGGCCATAAAATATATAAACGAGAAAAAAATAAAAATGAAACTTAAGTTGCAAAGAAAATGCGCCATTTACAATGAAACACAGTGCACACAAAAGTGTTGGCCAACAGCAAAACATATCAAAGGCTTTAGGACGAAGACTGTGTAATTCTTTATAACAAACTGCTTCCGAAGACCGTGACACCACAACTGTTCACATCTGGTTCGTTCGAAGAGTTGCTTTTGGGCTCTTGTGCATGCACTGTTGTCACATTTGAGCAGTACCTTCTACTGGTCCTGGCTACTTGTAGTGTGATTGTTAGGAGTATTAGCTGCATCAGCAGTAGCAACAAGCAGACAGATGCTACCCGGAAAGTTTTTCTGATGCGCTCACTGCCAGATTGGCATGTGTGCAGAACAGTCTGAGGTGTTGTGGGGAGGGGGAATAGTCTCCACTTTTAGAGGTTTAGTTGTTTACTCTTTATTTGCAGCTCTCATATTAAATGAAAACAATAATTGTGGCCTGGAGCTATCAAATGAATTTAAAAAACACACATAATTACTAAAGGCTAAACTGTTATTAGTTTTAATTTTCTGATTTTATTTTATTTGCACACTTCTGCATTCATTGCCTTGCAGAGTAATGAAGTTATTTTTGTCGATCTACTAAAGAATTTTGCCTTTTATTAGTATTTTTCGCAGAGGCAGTAAATTTATTTGAAACAGTTTCATTCCATACAATTGACTAGTTCAAACTATTTCCTGAATTTCATATGCATGTTTTAATCTTCTGGCATGTATGGCACTACGGCATAATAAAGAACCAAATAAGAGATATACAGTACCATACTTGCAAGAAAATTTGCATACCGAAAAGCTTAATATCAGGTTGGATCCAACATCTTTATGAATCTGGACACATGAATGTTCACTTTAAGCCAAATTATACATTTTAGTGTTTACGAAATTCAGATGTTCTCGGAGTATCGTCTTATGTCCTGTTTAGTTTATGGTGTAATGTAAGATCTTTCAATGTGATTCAAGATCTGTAAATGCTATATACATACAAATATGCGAGCTTCCTATGTCATTGTAGTTGCGCATTGGCAGTAACACCCATTTTCTGGGGTTTGATAATTACTGAAACAAATTATACTAAGTTGTGGGAAGATATTGCGAATGGTGGTTTGAAAAGTGTTAATTTCAGAGTAAATTCAATTTTATGCAAGGTGAACTATGTTAAGTACGAGAATGTCCTTTGAATTTCTTAAATAACAGAGCGTTTGAGCCTTGTTAAAAGCTTAAGACTCGACATTTGTCATTACTTAAAATTTTACTGGCACATTTGTGTGATGTATCTTAAAGTATAACACATGCAAAAAACACAAATACTATAGATGAAAGCTTAGCTTTTC
Organism: Schistocerca serialis cubense; assembly: GCF_023864345.2. Classification (NCBI taxonomy): domain Eukaryota; kingdom Metazoa; phylum Arthropoda; class Insecta; order Orthoptera; family Acrididae; genus Schistocerca; species Schistocerca serialis. The sequence continues at coordinate 322,764,140 of NC_064642.1, read as the reverse complement.
TTGTAGCTACACTATGTACATTAATTTAAAACCTTAATTTTCCTATTTGTGTTCACGCATCTTGAGTGATGTTGCTGTTGGCTGACTACATCAGGTACCCTATGCTCTGAAGATCTGTTGTTGTCGACTGGTGAGATCACGTGACACAAGCTATGGCTGGCTTACAAAAGCGTCACAATCTTAATTTCACTAACATGCTGTGATTGGTGGAACTCGAATATATGCTTTTGTAATATGAAAATAGGTGGTTGTCAGTTTACTAAACTTGGAAGTTCTATGCTGGTGTATAAAATATAAACCATTCAAATGATAAGTTTTACAGTTCCATGGGAACTGTCGCATACACAGGGAAAATGTGTATTTTCACCCAGGAGAAAGTGTACTCTTAACTGGGAAATGGGGGAGTTTTTCCTTGTCCCTGTATACACCCTTCAATACCCATCCCAATTTCACAAGGGCAGAAGGGCTGGATAGTGCTATCATTCAGGTGATGAAATTACTGGTATTGCCAATAAAAAAAATTAATAGCTTTCAAAATTTGATGATTATTCTTTCTCAAGGAGGATACATGGGTTACTTGGGTAATGTAGGAATGATGGTTTGGGGAATTCCCTCAAAACCTCATAGTCCGTTTTCACTTCAGATGACAGAAGGGGCAGAGTGAGAAGTGAAGATTTCTTAAAGAGAAGATAAAGTATAATGACCAATTCGGTTAGGAAATAAGAATGAGAGAAAGAATGGGAATTGGTTGTTGTGGTCTTCAGTATAGAGACTGGTTTGATGCAACTCTGTGCTACTGTCCTGTGCAAGCTTCATCTTCCAGTACCTACTGCAACCTATATCCTTCTGAATCTGTTTAGTGTATTCATCTCTTGGTCTCCCTCTACAGTTTTTACCCTCCACACTGCCCTCCAATACTAAATTGGTGATCCCTTGATGCCTCAGAACATGTCCTACCAACCGATCCCTTCTTGTCAAGTTGTGCCACAAACTCCTCCCCAATCCTATGCAGTACTTCATTAGTTTCGTGATCTACCCATCTAATCTTAAACATTCTACTGTAGCACCACATTTCAAAGGCTTCTATTCTCTTCTTGTCCAAACTATTTATCATCCATGTTTCACTTCCATACATGGCTACACTCCATACAAATACTTTCAGAAAAGACTTTGTGACGCTTAAATCTATACTCGATGTTAACAAATTTCTCTTCAGAAACTTTCCTTGCCATTGCCAGTCTACGATTTATATCCTCTCTTCTTCGACCATCAGTTATTTTGCTCCCCAAATAGTAAAACTCCTTTACTACTTTAAGTGTCCCATTTCCTAAACTAATTCCCTCAGCATCGCTTGATTTAATTTGACTACATTCCATTATCCTCGTGTTGCTTTTGTTGATGTTCATCTTACGTCCTCCTTCAAAGACACTGTCTACTCCGTTCAATTGCTCTTCCAGGTCCTTTGCTGTCTGACGGAATAACAATGTCATCGGTGAACCTCAGTTTTTATTTCTTCTCCATGGATCTTAATACCTACTCCGAACTTTTCTTTTGTTTCCTTCACTGCTTGCTCAATATACAGATTGAATAACATCGGGGAGAGGCTACAACCGTGTCTCACTCCCTTCCCAGCCGCTGCTTCCCTTTGATGTCCCTCGACTCTTATAACTGCCATGTGGTTTCTGTACAAATTGTAAATAGCTTTTCGCTCCCTGTATTTTACCCCTGCCACCTTCAGAATTTGAGAGTATTCCAGTCAACATTGTCAAAGGCTTTCTCTAAGTCTACAAATGCTAGAAACGTAGGTTTGCCTTTCCTTAATCTTTCTTGTATAGATTTAAATGTCGGGAAGTAGTTTCCGAAAGTATTTGTATGGAGTGTAGCCATGTATGGAAGTGAAACATGGATGATAAATAGTTTGGACAAGAAGAGAATAGAAGCCTTTGAAATGTGGTGCTACAGAAGAATGTTGAAGATTAGATGGGTAGATCACATAACTAATGAGGAAGTACTGAATAGGATTGGGGAGAAGAGGAATTTGTGGCACAACTTGACCAGAAGAAGGGATCGGTTGGTAGGACATGTTCTGAGGCATCAAGGGCTCGCCAATTTAGTATTGGAGAGCAGCGTGGAGGGTAAAAATCGTAGAGGGAGACCAAGAGATGAATACACTAAACAGATTCGGAAGGATGTAGGCTGCAGTACGTATTGGGAGATGAAGCTTGCACAGGATAGAGTAGCATGGCGAGCTGCATCAAACCAGTCTCAGGACTGAAGACAACAACAACAACAATAATCTTTCTTGTAAGATAAGTCATAGTCAGTATTGCCTCACCTGTTCCAATATTTCTACGGAATCCAAACTGTTCTTCCCCGAGGTCATCTTCTACCAGCTTTTCCATTTGTCTGTAAAGAATTCGTGTTAGTATTTTGCAGCTGTGGCTTATTAAACTGATAGTTCGGTAATATTCACATCTGTCAACACCTGCTTTCTTTGGGATTGGAATTATTATATTCGTCTTGAAGTCTGACTGTATTTCACCTGTCTCATACATCTTGCTCTCAGTAATTGTTAAGACAAAATAAAAATAAATAAAAGCTAAGATTTCTAGAAATGTAGCCTCCTTAGGTCTTTACTGGACAGCATTTTACTTATAATTTTGACAAGTTTCCTGTGTTGGATTTTCAGTTTCAGGTACTCAATATTTTTCTTATTCATGATGCCAATGTGTAGATTTTAACTGTATAAAGACTTTTAGGCTGGTAATTGTGAAGAGAAGGTGAAATTAAATTTCATTTTCTACCAAAGTGCAACAGCTGAGCCAGGGAGAAAGCTATGCAGTGTTCACAACAGATGGTATAACATAGCTGCTGTCACAGTTGGCCCAGCTTCTGATGGGGTTTTATAGTCCTGTGACAGCACTAGAGTAGGAAGTGCTGTGCAAGTGAATTGGGCAAGTCTGCATCTAAGTCTTCCACTGAGATATGATCCCTGTGGCAAGAGATCAGGAGTGGCACAGGGATGGCTTGTGATGTGATGTTGTGTAGGTTGGGTGGGTGTTGGAACACTGCATTAGGATGAATGGGAAGGGTCTTCAGTAGGATGTAACTCATTTCAGGGCATGATGATAGATAAAACCCTATTGAAAAATGGGTTTGTTGTTCCAGTCCAGGGATATTGGGTGATGGAGTGGTCCTTTGTAGCTGATAGTCTGTGAAGACCTATGAGACATTCAGTGCATTGTGCATGAGAGTTCTTGTCACTCCAGATGCATTGTCCATGGGAGAGACTTTTGGGTATGGAATCTGTCAAAATGCAGGTATTGTTAATTGGTTAGTGTTTGGTCCAGTTCAGATCATGTGTAGCATAGTGAAATTGAACCAGACTAGGGGTTTGGAGTTATAGAAGGCTAGGAAGGTTTCCTTTAGAAGGCCCTTTTTTGTGTGTGCCTTAAAGCTCAATGCTTCTGCTTTTGAGTGCTTGTCTCCTTCACTCCTGAAGGATTTAAATTTTGGGGAGTGGCTGGAACAGCTGTCAGCTAGTTAACATTTAGAAATGTCTGCTGAACTCCAACTTACACACATGAACATTTGAGTTTCATTTGAGTGATTGGCAGTGTGTGCCAGAAAACAGTTGCTGCTGTACATGTGCAGCTACCATGATGGAGGAAGCGTGTGCTTGGTGTTTGATCTGCTCATATGTTTTGTCACATTTGTGCTTGGAATTTTGTGTTGGGTGTCATGTGACCATGTGCAGCAATTGTCAGAGGGCAATGGAGTTAAGGTATTTCTGGTAATTGTTTCATCAGTAACAGATAAGGAAAGCAAAATAAGGCTGCAGTTCCTGGCATAATATTCATTTCAAAAGTAGACTGCAACTCAGGGTACCCTAATGTTTTGCTATGTTGTGATCACATAATTTCTTATACATACCCTGCAATACTGTTATGTAGCATTTCCAATCAAGTTTACAACTACACAGCAATGCAAAAAGTTGATAAGAATATAATTTCAGACTGTATGACAAATTTACTAGGTTATCTGTAAAAAACCAAGAAACTGTACAATAAGTTCATATTCTACTCCAGGAATAAATATAGACATGTGGGGAGTTAAAATGATAAAACATGAGTGGCTAGTTGTATAATTTGTCAAAGAATGACATTCTATAAATATAAGACATAAGCAACACAAATTAAAAAATGTCAAATGTTGAGGGGGACCAGAAAAGTGTTCTGTGATTGATACTACTGATCAAATTTGTGTACTTGTTCATCTACAAATCAACATTTACATATGTTTTATGTCTATATTGTTAGATCTGAACATTGTCATAAATTGCCATAAAAGAAACAGGACATTAGATAATACTCAAAAAGCATTGGAAGTTGGTAAACCATATTGAAACACACAGTTCAGCTTGAAGTAGACATTTGTATGTCCAGATTCATGCTGAAGTACCTGGTATAAAGCTTTTCAGTGTGATTTTTTTGAGAGTGCCAATTTTGTTGGGTTAGCTGTACTGAATTCTCATGTTTGGTTCTTTATTGTGGCATTATTCTACATGTGCCACAAAATGAAAATATACATGTAAAATAGAGCAAACAGTTGAAACTAGTAAAGAATGGGGAATGAAACAGTAAATTGACTCCCTGTGCAAGAAGATTAATAAAAGCCAAATGTCTTCAGCAGACTGACAGAACTTCAATGTTCTGCAAGACTATTGCTTGAATGCTAATAATATTGGAAGAAAATAAAATCAGAAAACTGAAACTAATATTTTTGAATCTGGAAACTTGAGTGCTCAGAAAAATTTTTCTATGTGGCATCTGTCTGCTTGCTGCTACTGGCCATACAGCCAGCACCTACACTTAAAGTAGCCAGGGTGGGAGAAGGTGCTGTTGATACGCAACTGCAGCTATGTGCATATGCACGAACTTGTTGGCAACTGCTGACATGAGCATTTGGTATTACCATGCCCAACAGTGTTGCTGTTAAATGTTCATTGTTGAAGTGAGATTTTGTGAAGTTTGTACGTTCTTGCTTTCATGAGCATGTATTTGCAAAAGTACCGTCAGAAAATGAGTTTGGGTTACCATTGTATATTATTTGTGTAATGGTTTCAATAAGAATAGTACTGAGGATGGTGTGAAATCAGTTATGATTTATGGCTTTGAGATAATGAACACCCTATTTAAGTTCACTTAGACCCACAAAGTGCCTGCTTGTGTAGATTTGCAATTTATCAAACATATTTATCTTTTGATAGATTTTATGAAGTCTCAGGTGTAAATGGTAAGTTATTAAAGTAGGTTGACTGCAGGGCAAGTAATATATATTTTTAATTCCCTTGGAGGAGTGTCCGATAAACTGTAAAATTTGGAAAAGTCAGTTCAGACTTCTGTACAGTTGTCATTTATGCCCATTTTGTTAAATTTGTACAGTGTTAAATTAACTAAAATTATTACAGATTTACATATTTTCTGTAATGCAACATTTTTGGGGACTTTAATTTGAACATTTGTAATAAAAGCCTTTGGTTTTCTAAAGTAACTGCAAATTTCAGATGACTTTCTCATGCCCTTATTTATATTCTTGATCTGCTATGTTTAAAAGTTTGTACTTATCTACCACATCTTTGGTTTGATGAATACTTTGCCTGCAACTTTGATGCTAAAGAGATTTTGTGGTCTTCTGTGGGGAAGATGTGCATAGCTGATTTAACTTGTTTGAAACTGCATTTTTTAATTCAAAGGAAATACATTAAGTTGGAATTCTGTTACAGCAAAACAGCCTTGGCTATTGACACAATTATAAACCAGAAACGATTCAATGATGGCGAAGATGAGAAAAAGAAATTGTACTGTATTTATGTGGCTATTGGTCAGAAAAGATCAACTGTCGCTCAGATTGTGAAGAGGCTGACAGATTCAGGTACTGCAGCATTACCTGGACATATTTGGTCTTTATATTTGAGTGATTGTATTGTAATGTAAAGCTTTTGTGGATGATGTTAATAAGTCTTATTTTATCACAGGTGCTATTGGTTATTCAGTCATTGTATCTGCTACCGCATCTGATGCTGCACCTCTGCAGTATTTGGCACCATATTCAGGATGTGCTATGGGAGAATTCTTCCGTGACAATGGAAAGCATGCATTGATCATCTATGATGATCTGTCAAAGCAGGCTGTAGCCTATAGACAGGTAATACTTATCACAGAGTTGTCATTTATTATACAGTATCATTACTTTGAATGTATACAATCATACAAAAGGGAAATTTGAAATAATACTCTTACTTCAGATGTCTTTGCTGCTGCGGCGACCACCTGGCCGTGAAGCCTATCCTGGTGATGTGTTCTACCTACATTCGAGGTTATTGGAGAGAGCTGCCAAAATGAATGATGCGCATGGTGGAGGCTCACTTACTGCTTTGCCTGTCATTGAGACACAGGTAATACAGACTATCCTAAGACTCTAAGCAATGCCAATTGACAGTGTCTCTTTGAGAGTGACAGCTGTTTTGCTGTGAATGCTATTTAAAGATACAAAAATGTTCACATTTTTAAGTTAAAAGCTTTTGTAAAAGCTTGGAGTTAGCTGTTTTCTGTGATGTGCCACTACATAAACATAACACTGTGAAAAAATATAATAGTAGTAGTAGTAGTAGTATCTGTTTACTTAAATTGAGAGCTTATTAATTATAAAGTAGTATACAATGTTCTGCTAACTGTTGAATTGTTTCAGGCAGGAGATGTGTCCGCATACATTCCAACAAATGTGATTTCGATAACAGATGGTCAGATATTCTTGGAAACTGAGTTGTTTTACAAGGGTATCCGGCCAGCAATCAATGTAGGGTTGTCTGTGTCTCGTGTAGGCTCAGCTGCTCAGACAAGAGCAATGAAACAGGCAAGTATTTGTCATCAGAAATGTATCTTGATGTACCAGTAAATGTAGCAAACTGATACCTTAGGAGTTAAGATGTCGAAATTTTCATTAAATGAAATTCTTTTCTGAATTGCTGATTAGATGTTGATAATGGAACAGTTATCTTTTGTAAAACCTTCACAGGACCTGTATTGTATTTTAAAACAGGTTTTGGCTTGACTGCTGTCAGTTTGAGTGAAGGTATGAAAATTGAGTGTACAGGTTAGTATTCTATTACAGGTTGCTGGTTCCATGAAGCTGGAATTGGCTCAGTACCGAGAGGTTGCAGCTTTTGCCCAGTTCGGTTCAGATCTGGATGCTGCAACTCAGCAACTGCTGAACAGGGGTGTGAGGTTAACGGAGCTTCTGAAACAGGGACAATATGGTATGTATGGCAGTATTTGTTGTCATCTGGGAATGTCTGACTAACTTATTGTAGTGATGTGGGAAGAGAATGTTGGACAATATGGAAACTAAATGCCTCAATTTTTCTTTACTGTCTTAATACAGAACAGGCTCCTCTAACGAAAATCTTGTCTGGTTCTGATTGTTTCCTGAAATTGAGTTGTGCATGGGTAAAATTAACTATTAGTTGATATCCTGAGTATTTTCCAAACAGTGGTGACATTATTTACATGTGGTACTGTTTCAGCGTCTAATGATGCAAGGGACAAATGCCATATAAAGTAAAATAGGTACTTAGTTTATAAAAGTGTTATTAGTGTACTGTATCTGTTACGGAGTTCGTTGTTCTATTGCAGTTCCAATGGCAATTGAGGAACAAGTTGCAGTTATTTACTGTGGAGTGAGAGGTCACCTTGACAAACTGGACCCCTCAAAAATCACTGCCTTTGAAAAGGAGTTCTTGCAACACATAAAGTAAGTATTGTTTTACTCTATGGAAAATGCAGCATGGAATAATGACAATATGTGGTCATCTGAGGTAGAGATCTTGAACCTGTTTGAAAATAAATGAAGATGGAATTGGTGATATGTGAAATTGGCCTGAAAGTGCCAAAAATGTGACCTTTCCAATGTCATTTCACTTCTGTGGGAAATGTCAAAGTTGTAACTTGCTTTGTGGATGCAGCTGGCCATTTATGTGGATGAGTGACGAGAGGGGGGGGGGGGGGGGGGGCAGCTTTATTGTATTCGGCCTTTCAAGGGGCACAAGTTGTCTGTAATGCCTTTCTGCATCAAACTATTTTATCTTGTGCTAATACTCACCATATAAAAAATTACTCAGTGCTATATCCAATAAATGGTCATTCTGTGGTTATGGATGTAACATTTATGCAGTTTACATTGAAGTATTAACATGAAGAAAAAAAAACTAGCAGGACTATTATATACAGTGAATATTTCAAGATGCATATTGTGTTGATTTGCCACCAAACAAAAGAACAGTAAGTGTTAGATGTAACAAAACCTTTACTTTTCATAGATTAACCATAAAGCAGATAGCACCTTAGTATCTTCCAGTGGTTTTCCTGTTCCTGTGCAGAGCATCAAAGTGTAATATACTTTAATTGCTTCTGCAGTTGAAAATGATGGAAAAGTATAAACATTACTGCAGTATGTAATGTATGGCAAATAATTAAAATCTCAACTTGAGCCAATTTTTAATGTAAAGTGAGTATAGCCAGTGTAGAATGAATTAACAATTTTTCTGTAGGACATTTCTTGTTGTATTAGCAAATTTTGTTTAGATCTCTTCTGCTAATGTGCACAAAGCATGAATTATGGAGGGCTAAGAATTAGGCAACAACTTCTAGGTCTGATGCTGTGTAAAAATGATGCTCAAAGTGATTTCAGCCAGCAGCTTCTAGTGTCCATTCACTTAAATTATTTCATAAAGCCCATAAGAATTCTTGTTTGATATTTAATAAGTGATGTTAAATAATTTCTTTTCCAGGACAACTGAATCTGCATTGTTGGCCAACATTGCAAAGGAAGGGAAGATCACTGATGAGATTGATGTAAAACTGAAGAAAATTGTGACAGATTTTGTTGCAAACTTTCAGGGTTGAAACCCTGTAAGACTGTAGGCAAAAACATTATTTAAAAATCTTGTGCAGCATTTAGGTGTGAGAAACTGTGAGAAAGTGCCAGCTTTATATATTTAAACTGATTTTTTCAGTTGGAGTATTGTGTACCTGTGGAATTAGAATACTGCCACTGTAAAGTAATTGTTTCATTGTTAATAAAATTTACTTCCCCTAAAGAGCTTAAATTTAGTGATAACACAATGTTTTGGGAGAGAAGATACAGGTGACACTTCTAGTAGTCTTCAGCAAAATACTCTCATTATACTGGTCAAACTCTTGTTTTTAATAACTTGTATATAGTAGTCCTACACATTCACAGAGAATAATGGTCTGGAAAACTGTTTAAATTTAGTCCGTGTTTAGTATAACCTGTGACATGTATAATCACAAATTTTGATAAATTAAACAATGGAAAATACAGGATGGAATAATTACAATATTAGCTCAAATGCAGTTCTTGCACATCTGACCAGTCTGGATGCGGAGGGGTGTGTGTGTGTGTGTGTGTGTGTGTGTGTGTGTGTGTGTGTGTGTGTGTGTGTGTGGTTGGGGGGGGGCAGGATTGTCTATTTCTGATATAGGCCTTGGCTATGTAAATTGTATCATGTAGATGATTCATTTAAACTATCTGACAAGGGAACCTCCCCATCGCACCCCCCTCAGATTTAGTTACAAGTTGGCACAGTGGATAGGCCTTGAGAAACTGAACACAGGTCAATTGAGGAAACAGGAAGAAGTTGTGTGGAACTATTAAAAAAATAAGCAAAATATATAAACTGAGTAGTCCATGCTGAAGATATGCAACATTAAGGACATTACGAGCTCAGTAGTGCCGTGGTCCTGTGGTTAACGTGAGCAGCTGTGGGACGAAAGGACCTTGGTTCAAGTCTTCCCTCAAGTGAAAATTTTAGTTTTTTATTTTCAGACAATTATCAAAGTTCAGGAACTCACACAAAATCAACTTCGCTCTCCAAAATTCCAGGACATGTTCAGATTTGCTTGGACATATGCAGGATTTGACGGTCTACACACGGAAAAATTTGAAAAAGTTAAAAACATATGTTTTGACAGAGCACAGGAAAAACTGTGACTGTGAAACTGTTGCATTCATTTGTTCCAGTTTATGTGACAAACTCTTATGTTTTCATCACTTTTATGGGAGTGATTATCACATCCACAAGAAAACCTAAATCGGGCAAGGTAGAAGAATCTTTTTACCCATTCTCAAAGTGTACAAGTTAGGTGGGTCGACAACATATTGCTGTCATGTGACGCACATGCTGTCACCAGTGTCGTATAGAATATATCAGACGTGTTTCCCTGTGGAGAAATCGGTTGACCTATGACCTTTTGATCAAATGTTTTCGGTTTCCATTGGAGAGGCACGTCCTTTCGTCTACTAATCGCACGGTTTTGCGGTGCGGTCACAAAACACACACACTAAACTTATTACAGTGAGCAGAGACGTCAATGAATGAACGAACGGACAGATCATAACTGTGAAAATAAAGAAATTAAACTTTTCACTCGAGGGAAGACTTGAACCAAGGACCTCCCGTTCCACAGCTGCTCACGCTAACCACGGGACCACGGCGCTCCTGATCTGTCTCCTTGTGTTGCCTATCTTGCATGTAGACTTCTCAGTTTGTATGTTTTGCTTTTTTTTTTTTTCATAGTTCCATACAACTTCTTCCTGTTTTCTTGATTGATCCGTGTTCAGTTTTTCAAGGCCTATCCACTGTGACAACTTATAACTGAATCTGAGGGGGGTGCGATGGGGAGGTTCCCTTGTGAGTAGTGTGATGTGCCAACAAGGTTTTGGTTGATAACTAGTACACAGTTAATATAAAAGGTGCTGCTTTCTGATGGACCAAGTGTCAAAACAATAGAACTTCAGTGTATTCCTTGGGAAGCTTCACTCTTGATGTAAGTGCTTCTGAGGATATGATTCTGCATTTCTAATACCCTGAGGGCAACAGAAGATTTCAACTCTTGCGGGATTAATCTCCACAAATGTAGGTAAAACATTGTATTTACAGTGAACAGCATATGTTTGATCAGGTAGGTCTAAAACACACATGTGAGGAAAATGTGATTACATTTCAGCTGTATGATTTGCTTAGAATTTAAAAAAATCTGTACCAAATGCAATACTTGCGGGTGTGGATGGCAATAAAGAGAAAGTTGTGGGCCTGAAAATAGTGTCCCAGAATATGAAGTGCAATGTCATATTTATTCAAAACATAATTTTGATAGCCAAGATAAAACAGGTATGTTTAATCATTTTAAGAACAATGAATTATACCAAAGCAGTTGGGCAACTACGTATTTTCTCTGTGCAGGTTTCTAGTGTAGGTTTGATGAGTGACAGTATGTTAATCATTTTCTGGGAAGAGGTTTTTAATATCTGTAACAGAATAAACCTTTAGAGTTTTGCCATAAGAATGATACGTATTAGATTGGTTTTCCTTGTAGCTTTACAGGACTTCCTTGCTTGCTAATATTTTCACATAATGGAAAATGTATTTGGACGCACACATTTCAGCTTCTGGATGTTCGAATTAGAGCTGTGTTAACCAAAATGTGTGCTGCAGATTGTAGATGATGCAGTATTGGTTTTACATATGAAGTATGAAACACAACTGAAAATACAATGTCACATACTATAAAATTATGTAGTCATCAATTTTATATTTGCAACAAGTATTAGAACACTTCAGGGGTTTCATTCATTCACTAATTTCTGAGATAGAATTCTTGTCCTTTTTCCTTTAAGACAGTTTCATATTGAAGGTTGTGTGGTGATGAAATGTTAAAATATCCACATACAAAGAAGGTTAAAAATTTGGAATTGTCACTTGTTTACAAAAGTAGCAACAGAAAGCTTAAATGGAAAATACATAATCATAAACATACATTGTTTCTAGATCAGCACTGCTGATATTTTGCTACCAGGTTTTGGAAGTGGGTTAAACACATTATTTGCAGTTGGACTGCTCTTAATGCAGGATTAAAGTTCTTCAAATTTTCAACATACGTAAATCAAGAAACTGGAGTTTGAGATAGTTTGAAATTATACGAAACCACATAAGAGTAGTTCCAGCGGTATGTGTAGTTACCACTGTCCTGTTGAGAGAATTGTTCACGCCACACACCACCCTAGTGTGGTGGATAGTTTATGTATCACAGTCTCAAGTCTGAATTTAGTTGCCTCGTGCAGACTGCCTTCAGTGAAATGCTGGTTTGATTCCAGTCAGATTTCCTGTGCACCACCAAACAAGTACCAACTAATCTCCATACTTTATGGTTTGAATTGTTATTTGTTTGAGCTGCAGTTTCATGTGTTCAGAGTTCAAAATATAGGTTAATTAACAATTTAGATCTCTGATATGGAAAAACTGTTTTTCATATAGAGCTAAATAAATTACTGGGTATTTATTTCTCATTTCAGAAAAAGTAGCTAAATCTGTTCACCATAGCATTTAAGCACAAATTATTGGCTAAATCCATGGAAGAACAAGAACTTTAAGTGGAAGCCAATAAAGTGCATTGTCTTGCTACCATGCAAATTGGCTTTAGTCCAATGGCTTTCATTTTTGTAAGGGTAGTATGCCCAGATTAATGTAAGAGCTCAAGTTTTAGCAGGTCAAACAAAGTTGTGGCCATTTAAAGCATACATATCCGTACAGGCTGCCAATGGCCTTGCCGCAGTGATAACACGGGTTCCCATCAGATCGTCAAGGTTAAGTGCTGCTGGGCTGGGCTAGCATTTGGATGGGTGACCATCCAGTCTGCTGAGTGCTGTTGGCTAGTGGGGTGCACTCAGTCCTTGTGAGGCAAACTGAGGAGCTACTTGATTGAGAAAAGTGGCTCTGGTCTCGGAAACTGACATACGGCCAAGAGAGCAGTGTGCTGCCCACATGCTGCTCCATATCTGCATCCAGTGACACCTATGGACAGAGGATGACAAGGTGGCTGGTCAGTACCATTGGGCCTTCATGACCTGTTCAGGAGGTGTTATCTATACAGGGTATCACCTGTAATTTGTTACCAACTGCAGCTGATTGGTATGTAGCTTCAGGCTTAAAACAATCTGAAATCCTAAAAAGTAATTTTCACACTTGCAAAGTGCAAATAAAAGTATTTTCAAATTCCAAAATATGGTAAGCACCCACTGACAGTTGTTAATATTATTGAACTATCAATTTGTCATGGTTGCAAAATACTGGCAGAGGCTGACCTTAGGGAAAATGCTTTCAGGTTCTGAAGAAATTTAGAAACGTTTGAGGCATTGGTGACTGTAAGGCTCATCTTAGATGTGTGAAAGGCAAAACTAAGTTTATTGATTTAAAGATAGCTTTTGACATTGGCTGGACTACACTGTACAACATTGAGGGCAGTGATAATTAAATAAAGGGGTGAACGGTTATTTACAACTTTTACAGAAACCTGGGCGCTATTGTGAATCAAGACATAAAAGGGAAGCAGTATTTAAGGGAATGATCGAGGATTGTAGCCTGTTCCAAATGATATTCAGTCTACATTGGGTTATGGGGAAACCAAGGAGTAATCTGGAAAGGGAGAAGTAACAAATTTGAGGTTTTCTGATGACATTGTGATTCTGTTAGTGACAGATGACTCAGAGGCCAACTGTATGGAATTGGTTAATCTTAGATGTTAAGGTGGATGTACCATAGCACCAACAGTCTGGGGGTAGCATCTTTGACTAGCAGCAACATCCCAGCTCTGATCACAGCTATTGTCTAAATTTTGAATAAAAAATTAGCAGCGATGGCAGCCTAAGACATCTGTGCAAGGAGTAACTATTCTGCTGGCTTTGTCGAAGAGTTAGGAGCAGCGGACAGTTAAGAGGGCAATTTATACTCTTGCAATGGAAGTTGCCCCTAAAATGTGGAAAAATGAGCATTGATGCAAAAGGCTTTGGAAGCAACTGCATTAAGAGATATGTATACACAGGAAATGGGGCCTGTTATTGAATGTGTCTTGATGCTGTCTCCATTGGCAAACACTTCCGGGGTAGTCCCCCATTCAGACCTCTGGGAGGTGACTGTCAAAGGAGAGGTTGAATGTGGTGCATCAAAAGTTTGAACATAGTGGGGAAGCTAGAAAGGCTGAAAAGGTAATTGCAAAGGCTTAGTGTAGATGTAATGGGATCAGTGAAGTGAAATTGAGAGGATAAGGATTTCTGACCAGATAAATGTCACGTAACAGCAACTTAACTTGGAAATTGTATAACAGGAGTAAGATTCAAGAGTAACATGATGGGCAGAGAGTGAGTTGCTGTGAACTGTTCAGCGATTGTTGTTCTTGTCAGGATAGACAACAAACCAACAACAGTTCAGGTATACACACCAGCATCAGAAGCAGAAGACAAAGAGATAACTGAACAGCTAATGTAATACTCGTGGATTGTAATGTGGTAATAGTGGAAGAAATTTATGGATAGAGAGCACATGATGGGCCACAGTAGGAATGATAGTGGAAAGACAGTTCTGCAACAAATTTCAGGCAGTAAAAGTGAATATACAGGTCAAAAATCACAAGAGTGGGTGATACACTTGGAAAATGCCTAGAGAGAAAGGCAGGTTCCAGCCGGATTAAATCATGGTGAGACATTCTGAAATCAGATAGTGGATTGTAAGGTGTACCCTAGAGCACATATAGACCAGGATCACAATATAGTTGTGATGAAGAGTGGTCTGAAGTATAAACAGAATTGTCTGGAAGTGTTGTGCAAAGAAATGGGATACGGAAGTAGTGAGAAATAAGTGTAAAGTCATCAAACGCTGTCAATGCTGTGATAGTGGATATCACTATAGAACTTAAGAGGAAATTGGCACCCTCCAAGAAGGCAGATAAGTTACTGACACAAAATAGGAGTAAGGAAGGTAACAAGAAACACCAGCTAACAGAAGCAGTAGATTGATTGATGAAAGAAGTATTTAAAAATAAGTAGTCTGTGCAATGTACAAAAGGTGAAATGGCAGAGAAAAGAATGAATAGAAAAAGAAGGGTCACTGGAATTAGTGATACAGCGTACAGAAAGGTCTAAACAACCATTGCTGATATGAAAAATAAAGGTGTCGACTAGACGAATTCCACTGTTAATGCTTAGGAAAGGCATTTGTGGAAAGAGTACATCAAAGACAGGTTCCTGTATGAAAGACACATCCCTAAGGTATGACGTGCTGAGAAGCAAATGAGTTGAAAACAAATAAGTCACCAGGTTGGGATGACATCTCAATAAGGTTTGACAGAGCACTTTTCAGTGTTGGCTCCTTACGTAGCTTGCATTTATCAAGAATCTCTTGTCCAGAGCAAAGTCGCAAGTGTCTTAAACAAATAAAATGCAGGTGACTCCTATGTACATGAAGGGACATGCAAAATTACAGACCAATATTTTTAATTTCAGTTTGTTGTAGAATTCATGATCGTATTCTGAGTTTGAATATAAGTTTCCTTGAGATAGAAAAGGTTCTGTCCACAAATTAGCATGGGTTTAGGAAAGCATTGCTCAGGTGAAACTGTGCTGGCCAATTTCTTGCACCATATCCTGCAAAATACGGAGGGAGAGAGACAGATTTCAGTGTTTCTAGATTTCTGGAATGCATTTGACACTGTACCTCACAGTAGACTACTAACAAAGGTATGAATATGTGGAATAGGTGCCAGATATTAAAGTGGCCCAGACTTCTAAAGTTATAGAACCCAGTATGCCAAATGTTCATCAGAGAAGGGTATTGTAAGGAGTGCCTTGGGACTGTAGACGGGGAAAAGTATCATCATATACTTACTCGGAGGGTACAGAACGACTGGAATTTCTATTGGTGACTTGCTGTAAATGTGGAAAAATTATAGTGCAGATGAGTTGGAAATAGTCCTGTAATGTTTGTGTGCACTTCACTGGTGTTCTGCTTGACACGTCACATTGATTAACTAGGTGGAATGTTGCGAATGCATGTGAAATGGAATGAGGAAGTAGTGTCAGTTGTAGGGGAGGTGAGTGGTTGAAATTGGTTTTTTGAGAAATTTCTGGGGAAGTGTAGCTCATCTGTAAAAGAGACTAGGTATGGAAAACTTGTACAATGTGTTGTTCAATATTGCTCATGTTCACAATCCCCACGAGGTCAAAGCAAAAAAAAAAAAAATGGTTCAAATGGGTCTGATCACTATGGAACTCAACATCTGAGGTCATCAGTCCCCTAGAACTTAGAGCTACTTAAACCTAACTAACCTAAGGACATCACACACATCCATGTCCGAGGCAGGATTCGACTCTGGCGACCCTAGCAGTCGCGCGGTTCCAGACTAGCGCCGAGAACCGATCAGCCACCAGGTCAAAGCAGTTTCGAGGTGTGCTAATTGATCTGTTACCAGTAGGTTCGACCAACACCAGTATTTTGGAATTGCTTTGTGAACTCAAATAGGAATCTCTGGAGGGAAGATATTCATATTGTGAAATACTAGTTATAAAATTTAGAGAACTGGCATTTGTGGCTGACTAACAGAAAGATTTCACAGGTGCCAACATACATTTTGTGAAGGAGTGCAAAGGCAAAGTAAGAGACACTAGGGCTTGCACAGAGGCATAGACACGGCTGTTTCTGCCCCTAGGGGGCTCGTCTCTCTTCGCCGTGTTTGTGCTTTGTTACCACGTGGCCCCAACCTATGCGGCATCTTTTCCCTGCTGTGCTGCATATCTATCTTCTTGCTATTCTTTTTCTCCTCCCTTGGGAATATGTCTGATATGTTACTGGAAATGTGTTTAGCATATTCAGTCGCTGATATCAGAACAGTCTCTCCACTGTCTTTTGTTCCTTCTTTCTATTGTTAGTTCCCCTTCTCCTATCCTTCCTCCACTTCAGCATTTGAGGGTCCTCTTTTACTTCCTCCCTGTGTGCTTTTGAAGGCCAGCCCAAGTCTGATGTGTAACAGGTGACTGTAATTCAGAGTCCCAGGTTGACAGGTAGGCTTTGCATGTAATCCTTGGTAAAGGCCAGGCCCAGGGAGGGGTGATTGCTTGAGCTGCTACCTTCCTAAACTGTTGATTGGTCCCTTTGTCAGGTGTTTAGGAGGTGTGAACAATCACTTAAGGTGGGTGCACCCCTTTCTGAGGGGGAGGGGGGTGGCAGTTGGAAGGAGCGCACCATTGGAGACGTTGGCAATTATGGGGTATTTTCTCACAATGAGCCAATCGTCTTTTTCACTGTCAGCATCCACTAAACATAAATGGCATGAGGCTATAGATTCGGAGACCATGGTTCCACATGGTTTCATGTACTGAAGGCGGTCAGTTCCTTGCTGCAGTAAATCCATTTATTATTCAGAAAGGTGTTGATGCAAATTGCTAGCCCTGTGAAATCCTGCTCTCATTTACGAAATGGCACTTTGCTTATGGAGACTACTTTTGATTCTCAAGAACAACTGCTTGTAGTTTTTCTCCACAGCTATCCTGCTCGTGTCAAGGCCCAGCAAATGCTGAATTATACCTGTGTGTTATTTACATTAGGCTGCTTGATGGTGAGACTGAGCCAGAAATCCAAACATACCCCTCTTATCTAGTGCCCACACACTCTTCTCACTTTTGATAGTGGTGCTTCCATCAAAGATCAAAGCAGGCTATCAAGTTATCACAGTAAGATCATACATTCCGAACCCAATGCACTGCTACTTGTCATTATTACAACCACACTAGAGTCCTGTCGATACCCGGCCAAATGTGTAACCTGTGGTAGGGTTGCTCACAAGGGCGATTGTCTGCCACCTCCTCCCTGCTGTATTAACTGCAGTGGCGACTATGCCACCCCCTTCTGAGGTTGTCCTGTGTATCTTGATCAGTTGGCTGTTCAGGAAATACGGGTGAAGGAAAACCAGCCTTATCTGGTCGCTCGCGAGTGGTTAGCTAGTTGGAAACCATGCATTCTACCATCTGGCACCTACTATACTGTTCTCACTATATCTCGCTCCACAAAGTATGTGGCCACGCAGACATGCGACCTCAAATTTAGCACCCCAGCTGTGAAAGTGCCCAGTGTCATTGTAGCATCCCTGCCTCCTCCTCCTTCAGTTATGCAACAACCCACCGAACTTCCACGACACTGGGTGAAGTCACCTGTTACACAACCGATAGGCCAGAAAGGAGAGAAAGAATATTAGAGCAAAGACTTTCTGCATCCCTCCAGCCAACGAACATCGGAGTCTTCCACTGCCTGTTGGAAAGGCTCCAAGAAGTCAAAGGGAAACGGTCTTCTCCTTGCTGACTTGGAAATCCTCTTCAACAGTGTCTCTACATGATACCCTCACCTGGCTGCTGTGTTGCTGTTGCGCACCACCAACTGTTTTTCTGACATAGACTCTGCAGACTGACAGGAGAATGACGACGCCTCTGTAGACCACATGGAGCAGGATCCTCCTGACTCTATGCCCTGTAGCAGACTGTCTTTGAAGGCTGACCCTTTGCAGCTGCCAAGGTGACACCCTTCATTTCTTCCTTTTCATGACTGTCCTCCAATGGAACATTAACGGCCTTCAATCCAACAGACAGGACTTGCGGTACTCCTAGAATCTCAGTGTCCACTTGTACTCTGACTCCAAGAAACAAAATTGCATCCTCATGACTGCTTTGAGCTCTCGTGTTTCTTCCCAGTGCACTTTGACCTTCCCCCAATGAGGCGTTCCATCTCATGGGCATTCCATCTCATGGCGGAGTCGTGCTGCTCATCCAGGATGGTGATTATAGTCAACCCATCTCTCTGACTACCCGGCTCCAAGCTGTCGCAGTCCACATTTTCCTTCCTCACTTGACCTTTTCCATTTGTAATATTTACATCCCACTATCGTTCAGTGTCACAAAGGCAGAGTTCCTTCAGCTTACTGGGCAACTCCCTCACCCCTTCCTGCTGATTGGTGGCTTTAATGCACACCATCCCCTTTGTGGCTCACCCAGAATGTGTCAGAGAGGTGCCCTCTTGGCTAACTTTTTCAGGAACTTTAACCTCATCTGCCTTAACATGGGAGCACCCATGTTCCTTTCAGACTCCACTCACACCTATTTCCATTTGAACTTTTCCTTCTGCACTGCTCAGCTGGCCCATCGTCTTGAGTGGTCCATTCTCTGTGACATGTACTTGAGTGACAATTTCCTGTGTGCCATCAGATTGCTGATTCCTACCCCACCTATGTTCACACCCAAATGACAGTTTTCTAAGGCTGAGTGGGGGCTTCACTTCTCCCTGGTGACCTTCAATGAACATTTCCCCTGTTGCGATGACCAGGTAGAATATCTTACAAACGTTACCCTTACCCCACAGAACATTCCATTCCTTGCACTTCCTCCTTACCGCGCCATGTCCCAGTCCCTTGGTGAACTGAAGTATGCCACGATGCCATTTGCATACGGAGATGTGCTGTCCCTGTTTTTAATCACCACCCTATGATGGCAAACTGCATTTCTTACAAACAACTGCATACACAGTGTCATCACGTTCTTCGGAATAGTGGAAAAGCTAGCTGGATTTCTGTTACTAGTTCTTTTAACCATTCCACTCCTTCCATCGTGTGGACCAGCCTCCATTGGCTGTCTGGGACCAAGGTCCATTTCCCAACTTCTGCCCTGATAGTACCAGGTGATAACGTAGTGGACCCTACTACTACTACTACTACTACTACTACTACTACTGCCAACACCTTGTGCCACTATTTTGTGGAGATTTTGAGTTCCACCCACTATTGATCTGCTTCCTCCTTCGGAAATGAGTGGAGGCAGCTCGGACAACACCCTTCTCTTCTCTGAATCATGAGTGCTACAATGCCACCTTTACTATGAGGGAGCTAGCTCATGCTCTCAGTTCATCCCGACCCTCCAACCCAGGACCAGATGCCATCCTTATTCAGATGTTGCTGCACCTTTCGCTTGTGGGCAAGCACTTTCTGCTTAACATGTACAATCGCATCTGGGCAGTGGGCACATTTGCCAGACACTGGCATGAAGCCACCATCATACACATACCTAAGCCCGATAAGGACAAACACCTTCCTGTTAGCTACCACCCCATCTCTCTTACCAGCTGCTTTTGGAAGGTGATGGAACATACGATTCATGCCCGGTTGGTATGGTGGCTCGAGTCTTGCAATTTACTGATGAATGCACAGTGTGGATTTCGAGCACGGTGTTCTGCAGTTGACTATCTCGTTACTTTGTTCATCCATGTCATGAACAGTTTTCTGCAGAAATCCCAGACTGTGGCCATGTTTTTCGATTTGAGGAAAGCCTATGATACCTGCTGGAGGACTGGCATCCTCTGTACACTTTACACATGAGGCTTCCGATGCTGCATGCCCAGTTTCCCTCAGGAACTTTTAAAAGATAGTTTCCAATAT
Organism: Schistocerca serialis cubense; assembly: GCF_023864345.2. Lineage (NCBI taxonomy): Eukaryota > Metazoa > Arthropoda > Insecta > Orthoptera > Acrididae > Schistocerca > Schistocerca serialis. Next base: position 322,743,759 of record NC_064642.1, on the reverse strand, counting down.
ATGTGTTGGTTCTGCCTTGTCGGTCACCTTTATCCACGGAGACGGTGTGCCTCAGGCTTCCATCCTGAGCGTCATCTGCTATTGCCATTAACCCGACAATGGTCTGTCTTCTGCCAGGCATCTCCGGTTCCCTTTTCATTGGCGATTTTGCTGTCTATTGTAGTTCTCCTTTGATTTGTCTCCTTGACTGGCTTCTTCAACGATGCCTTTATTGTCTTTACTCATGAAGCATTGACAATGACTTTTGCTTTTCCACTGACAGTTGTTTGTTTGAATTTTTTGTGATGCAATTACTTTCTTCCACCGTCTTTACATCTTGGGCCTATTGCTCTTCCATTCATTGAAACTATGAAATTCCTGGGGCTCATGCTCAATAGGAAACTTTCTTGGTCCTCCCATGTGTCTTGCCTGGCCGCCAACTGTATGCCATCTCCTTAATGTCCTACGTGTCCTCAGCAGTACTTCCTTGGGAGCATATTGAACCACCCTCCTCCATTTGTATCAGTCTCTTGTCCATTAGACAAAAGACTGAGTGTTTCATTTATGCACCTGCATGTCTGTATCTTTTACGTCGTCTCAATACTATCTACAATCATGGCATTCAATTGGCCGCTGGTGCCTTTTACACTAGCCTGGTTGAGTCTGTATGCCGAAGCTGCCGAACTGCCACTGTCATACCGCCGTAGCTTTCTCCTCTACAGATATGTATGCCGTTTGTTGTGCCTAGTCCCCCATCTTATGGCGCCTCCTTTAATGACTCTGATCACCAGTATGGGGCGCATCTCTCTTCTGTGTAAACTCCTGTATTTTGGTTTCGGCTCTTGCTCTGGCAGCTTAACTTCACAGCACCTGTCACTTTCCCAATGGATGTGAACCCTTCACCACCTTGGCTTCTTGTGGCAGCCCACATTCACCTTGGCCTTAATTCACATGCTACAGACGCTACGTCAGCCTTGCTCTATCACTGTAAGTTTCACGACCTTTGTGTGAAACATCATGATAGTACCTCTGTGTATACCAATGGCTCTGACCGACCATGGTGTCAGGTGTGCCTTCATCATTGGCACCTACGAGTTTCGGAATTGGCTTCCGGAACCCTGCTCAGTATTTACAGCAGAGCTCTTCATCTTGTATCAGGCCACACAGTACATCCGGAGACACAGACTTTTCCATTGCATTATTGCTCTAACTATCTGTGCTCTTCAAAGCCTCTGTGTGCTGTACACTGCCCATCCCTTAGTGCAGTGGGCTCAGGAAAGCTGTCACTTTGTCACTCTTAATGGCGCCATTGTGATGTTTGTGGGTTCCTGGTCATGTCGGTCTGCAAGAAACCAGGCCACTGACACTGTTGCAATCATTGTACCTCGTACCTCTGCCCACTAGTTCTTCCATTCCCTCTGATGATTTCGTGTTGCCATCTGTCAACAGGTGGTGTCACTTTAGTATCACCAGTGGTCCTCCTTTCATGGGAACAGGTTTTGGGGAATTAAGCTTCTTCCAACAGCTTGGACGACCTCCTCTTACTGCAAGGAGATCATTTTAGCTAGGTTGCACGTTATGCACTCTCTTTTTAGCCATTACCATTTGTTAAGTGGTGCTCCCCTTCCACTGTTTGTTCATTGCCCTCAACCTCTGATGGTTCGCCATTTCTTGATGGCATGCCCTTTTTTAATCACTTACATTCTCATTTACGTTTGCTCTGTGAGTTATCGGCCATTTTAGCACAAGACATATGGGTTGTCAACTGTGTTTTGCTTTTTATTCGTTCCAGCAATATAGTGAATGACGTTTGATCTTTAGATCAGGACCTCCATTTCTCTATGGCATATTTTTTGGACCTTTCTCCAAGCTCTTTTCTTCTATTGATTGGGCTTCATGTATAGTCTTTTTTTAACTCCTTTTTTTCTTAGTGTTCTATCAATATGACATGGTCTGCTAATAAATATCCTCAACTTGAGGAAGAAAGTTCTTAGGATGTTAGTTTTGAGCACAGCATTGAATGATAGTGCATCAAGGGCTGTGGGAAAAAGTGAGAATAGATGTGTTAAAGATGTGTTATGGAACAGTGTTGAAAAGTAGGTGGACCCATAAGATGATAAATGAAATTCTCGACAGAATTGCCAAAGAAAGGAATTTGTTGATGAGAGGAGACAGGATGATATGACATTTTTGGGCAGGGTATAATTCCATTATATTAAAGGGAACTTTAGAAGGTAAGAATTGAAGGGAAGGACAACACAGAATACTCCATCAAATAATTAAGGATGCTGTTTGCAACTGGTACTTTGAGGAAAAGAGGAGGTTGTCACAAGAAAAGAACTTATGGCAGGCTGCATCATACCAGTCAGAAGACTGACATCCTTAAAAAATTGAACAAAAGTAAAACAAGGATAATGAAATGTAGTCAAATATAAATTAGTGCAGGAAATGAGACGCTAAAAGCAAAGGATGAGTTTTGCTATATGGCAAGTAGAAAAACTGATGGCCGAAGTAGAGAAGTATTCCTGAAAAAGAGGAATTTGTGATCACTGAAGATAAATTTAAATGTTTAGAAGTTTTTTCAGAAGGTATTTGCATGGAAGTTAAATGTGCAGCTGGAGGCATTGAGGTACTGTTAATTTGATAATGGAGTTTGGGGTGAGGCTCATAACAGGTTCAGATTTATGTAGATGGCATTATTTATTCAGGGATGTAGCCTTCAAAATGAAGACTGAAGTGAGAAGAGTACTAGTTAGCAATTCTTACCCTGCCCAGTTGAGTGTGTGATGCTACAGCGTGCAAACTATAGTGTGCGAAACTTGGCTCAACTACTCTAGAGGTTATAGATTGCCATCTGGTGAGGCTGGTTGCTTTACTGAAGACTGATGTGGCAAAGGCAGGAGGACCATTGACACTGATGATGGTTTGTGGGAGGCAAGGATGGATGAACGAGGTAAGCTCAGTTTCCAGGTACAAGATAAGCACCATAAGTAAATAAAAGAACATTAAACTTACATAAAAACCACATGGAGATGTAACTGGTACCATCCACCAAAAGAAGCAACAAGAAATCTGTGAGGAGATATAACACACAACTCAACAAACAAACAAAACAAGACAAAGAGAAACCAGTAGCAGCGTGCAACAAATTGCTGCCAGAAGAATCCGAAGAGGAACACCACCTCCACATAGATCACAGTGAAGCCACTGTGGAGTGAGACTACTCAGCAGAAGACACTATCAAACCAAGATAAGGGAAGCTTCAGAATGGCAGTCTAAAAACGAAGACAGAATAACACCAGTGGTAGAGAAACTGGACGTGTGAAAAAGTGGATGGAAGGCATGCAGACATCTGCCACGCACCCACAGTGCCACAAGAGAAACCGGAGACAACCAACCACAGAGAAGTGCAACAATCACCTATTCAATAAAATGAGGAATGTGACAACACAAATGTTACGCAGAACGTACCAAAGTACTCAAAGGGCATCTAGATGGCAGCTATAAAGCATCTATCAAAAGATTGAATTACCATTTTTGTCAATTTTGAAGATGAGAGAAGTGTCTTAGAGTTCTTTGCACTTAATAATGTTTCCTATTTTACTTATCAACTTCTAGAAGATAGGGAATTGGAAGTTGTCAAACATTTAAAAGCAGAAGTTACAGAAGTAGAACTGCACAAAACTCTACAACAGAAAAGTTTTAACGTAATGCAAGTTCACCAGTTCAAAAATTGAGAGGGGCAAACAAAGAAGGTCAAGCCTCAATCTACTATGTAATGCTGCCTAAAGGAAAGGAAATTTATAAAAATTGTGTGCACTATCTTTTATACACAAGAGTACAAATAAACAAGCAATAATAAGGTAGGGCCTGTTGAATGCTGACATCACTAGTAATGTCCGCCTCTGTAGCGTCGTGGGAATGTTACTGCCTACCATGCAGGGGGCCCGGGTTTGATTCTTGGCAGGGGACTGGGTGTTGTGTGTCCATCATCATCATTCTCATCGTCCTTGACTCGCAAGTCACCGATGTGGCATCACCTAAAAAGGACTTGCAATACGGTGGCCGAACTCCCCCCGAATGGGGGCTCCTGGCCAACAGTGCCATACGATCATTTCATTTTATCACCAGTGATTCGAACATACTGCAAACTACTGCAGTATGCCAGCAAGTTGTGTCTGTTGTGGAAGGCACCACAGATTGGTAGAGTATGTCCATCCCAGAGTGGTAGAACACAAATGTGCAAAAGGTGCAACCCAGGAGGTCACGACAACCTGGACAACTGAGACAAACATCAACACTGTTTATCCAAGACAACCAGCCCCATCAACTAATGAAACATCAACATTGCTACTAGAATCTACTATGCCAGGGCTGGCCGACATTGCCAAACTACTTGCCAAACTGCTTCAAAAACTGATAAGTCTCCTCTTACTAGTAGAGACTGTACTGAAAGCTTTTGTTACGCTGTAAAATGGACATCTGACGATGTACCAGAACTTGAAATTTTGCATTTGGAATGCAAATGTACTTCACACTAAGATGAGTCTCCAGTTTCATACTCTGAAATTGGATTGAAGTAGTCCTAATTGGAGAAACCCATCTGTGAGAGAGAAAGGAGTTGCCAACCAGAAACAGGCATGTTCACAGAGCAGATAAATGAGGTGGAGGAACTGCTATCCTGATCAAGAGAGACATAAGACACCATCAAGAGCACCTTCCAAGATTGCAGATGCTCAAAGCCACAACAGTGACAATTCAAATGGCTATAGGCGAAGTCACCTGGATCACAACCTATCATAGTTCTAAGAGAAAGTTTCTCTCAGATGATAAGCACTCAGTTTTTAATGGTTGGGACAGAGTTCACCGTGGAGAGGACCTTGGTAGCAAAAATTTATCATGGAACTCTCAGAAAACCAGTCTATGTGAATCTATTTTGCAATGTTTACCACAGGTGTAATAGAGATGATGTCTGTTCCTTCAGTGTCTGAAGGACATTGTATTATGAAGATACAGACATTGTAACCATTAATGACACATGATGAATGTTTGGGTCACTTCAGGAGATAGTTACTGTCATTACTGCTACATAATACTGGAAAATGAACAGTTCACTTTGAAACTTAAGAGCTGATATGGCAGTAGCACAAGACGGTTTAGGAGTTTTGAGCTTTAGTGAAAACATACAGGGGATACAAGTTTGATAACTGCAGCCTAGTTGTCCCCAATAGCTTAAATGCTTTGTAGACTGGGGGCAAAAGCATTCAGACAACCCAAGGAGTTCGGTAGACTGACAGTACACAGCGTAAGATGAAAGCTCAGTGTACAAATAAAAGTTTTAGGACTGTCTTATTGTTGGGCAGCAGTTAAGGGAAGGAAAGGTCAGGCACAGAACTCTTTGGGCAGTATGTATCACAGAAGTATAATTTTTAAGCCAAGAGCACTGATGTCATCTATGATTTATGCTCTTTGGGAAAGAATATTGATAAAGATGATGTAATAATAATACAGTGTGCAAGTGATAATTTAGACTATCAATTTATTGTACAGTTATGGATGACATCAGGGACATGGCTGAGAAGCTCCTCACATTAGTGTGTAGATCATTTCTCTGAGTATTTCAACAAGCCCTAGATAAAATCTTTTGTGGAATTTGTTGATGCAGAGCTTGCAAACTTACTAAGGGGACAGGAAAGTTGACACATGGGCATGATTGATGCAGCATCCTTCAGTTGATCACATTATAAATGGAGTGATTTGGATCTGAAAGCCTCAGGTAAGAGGCAAATTTCCAGAAACATAGTCTCACCGAGGCCATACACATCTTATTGCAGCAATTTACATTGTGTTCCTTAGACCTTTTTTCTGGGGTACATTCATTTGTAAGACAGAACTGAAGTATAAATACAGTTACAGTTGAAACAGCTTCTACCAAAACAAAATCCAGCAGTTTCAACAAAGCTGTCAGTATTAAAGAAAACCCATTTAGTACCTTGCGTCAAAACATCAGAAGTTCTTATAATAAAAAGATAGAATTTCCACCTGTATCTGTATGGGAATATGAAGACAGAATTTCAACAGACTTGTGTCTCTCAGAAAATCACTTGGAAATAATTGAAACTGAACAAAATCTTGATGTACACATGCCAGTTTTGTACTACTGGATAATGAATAAGAGAAAAGTTAGTGACGCTGTATATGAAAGGGGGGGGGGAACCTGGCGATAAGTCATAGGCCCTTCCGGCTAATGAATTTTTGTTGAAGAGCTTTTTGTATGATGTGTCTCATTAGTGAATCTGGATTAAGCGAGCTTGTAGTACTGTCAGTTGACAGCCCTCCAGCAAGAAGTATCTTAAGCTTTATTAAATAGCTACATAGAGCTTTAGTGCAGTTATACATGCTTAACTGGCAAAATACTTTTTGGGGAGACTTCAATGTTGATTTTGTCAGATAGTACTCATTGATAGTACCTAGAGTTGATGATACCCAGCTTTGGATTATACTCAATATAAAATTGCCTATGAGGATTGAAAGACGTAGTCATCTGCTGCTGACAATTTGTTTTTATGAGGGCTGTTCAGAAAGTAACTTCCGGTTGATTTAAAAAAATACACCAAGTTAAATAAAAATATTTTAATATATACATCTTACAACTACATCTTTGCACTATTTTTCTACATAGTCTCCATAGCGATTGAGACACTTATCGTATCTCTTCACAAGCTTTGAAATTCCTTCTGCATAAAAATCACCCGCTTGTGCCTGGAGCCAGCCTGTGACCGCATCTTTGAGCTCTTCGTCGTCATCAAACCGCTGTGACCCGAGCCATTTCTTCAAATGCATGAAGAGGTGATAATCACTTGGCGCCATGTCTGGGCTGTAAGGTGGATGGTTGATAACGTCCCACTTGAAGGACTCAAGAAGGGCCGTTGTTCTGTGAGCAGAGTGAGGACGGGCGTTATCGTGCAAAAAAACGATACCGGAAGTCAGCATACCACAGCGTTTGTTCTGTATAGCCCGTCGTAACTTTTTTATTGTTTCACAGTACACGTCTTGATTAATGGTCGTACCACGTTCCATGAATTCAACCAACAACACCCCTTTGGCATCCCAAAACACCGTTGCCATCAGTTTTCTGGCAGAAAAATCTTGCGAGGCTTTTCTTGGTTTGGTAGGTGAATTTGAATGTGCCCACATCTTTGATTGTTCTTTTGTCTCAGGGTTCACGTACTTAATGCAGGTTTCATCACCGGTCACGATTCTGTTTAACAATGGTTCTCCTTCGTCCTCATAACGTGACAGAAAGTCTAATGCAGAGGCCATTCTTTGAGTTTTGTGGTGGTTGGTAAGAATTTTGGGCACCCATCGTGCACAGAACTTACGGTAACCCAATCTTGCTGTCACTGTCTCGTACAAGAGAGTCTTAGAAATCTGTGGAAAACCAGTAGACAACTCCGACATTGAGAAACGTCGATTTTCACGAACTTTTGCATCAACTGTCTGAACGAGTTCGTCAGTCACCAATGATGGTCTACCACTCCTCTCTTCATCATGAATGTTTTCTCGTCCACTTTTAAATAAACGTACCCATTCACGGACAACTCCTTCACTCATAACTCTTGGTCCGTACACGGCACAAAGCTCACGATGAATAGCTGCTGCAGAATATCCTTTGGCTGTAAAAAACCTTATGACAGCACGCACTTCACATTTGGCGGGGTTTTCTATTGCAGCACACATTTCAAACTGCCACAAAAACTAAACTAGCGCAGGTACGACGTTCACTCGACCACGGCTTGATGCCGACTGACCTGTTGAGTGAGTGAACGCACAGATGGCGTCGCTACTCCCCCCACAACCCGCACTGTGACCAATCGGAGGTTACTTTCTGAACCGCCCTCGTACATCCGACAGTGATATAGCTGTAAATCCAATAACCAATATGATGCCCCCCCCTCCCCTCCCCCCACCCCTCCCCCCCACCCCAGACTGCATTACCATCCCTGTTCCTCTCCCTCCCTATCCTTACTCCTTTGTCCCTGCTCCCTCTTTTCCTCTTGGTGAACTTCTTTATGTCAACCTGGCTATCCTCCTCGATTTGTTTTGGTCCATGCTATTGTTTAGTTTGCTGTTTCCATCTCCTTTACGGTGTTTTTGGTCCCTTTGGGGTTTGACATCCATTACCAAAATTTTCCGTTCAGTGTGAGCCATTTGGGGATGAACTCCCTACCTAGCTTCCATGGTGCAGGTTCCTTTCCCCCTTCCCTTCCTTTTCCCTTTGCACTCTGGCCCCCCCTCCTGCTAGGTCACCAGCACGGTAGCCAGTCCATGTGGTGGGACTGTTAAGTACCCACTTGGCTGAACCCCCGAAACCACAGGGATCACACTGCTAGTACCTGAGCTGTTAATGCCTTGTATATGCCCAGGAGTCGCTTTGGGGCACCAGAACTCCTGGCAATGGCCGCTGTGCCAGACGGCCCTTGCTGTGGCGGGGTGGTGCCCACAGGGCGAGCCCCTAATCAGAGTGGGTGGTGCTAGGGCAGACACCTTGTGCATGAAGCGACGAAAGCTCCACCATCCTGGCCATTCTGTGGCCGTCTCTAAGAGTGGTAGCAGATGTGACACTACTTCTTCTGATCCTTCGGCCTTCCCCTCCCTGGCCACCCTCTGGGAGGAGGGTCAAGCTCACCGGCTTGGGTTGAAACCTTTCCCTCGGTACCTGGTTTGTACAAGGACGGATGGTGGAAGTTTTGCCATGACCAAGCCTTTATTTTTCATGCAGATGATTGAAGATAAGTATGGCGAAGTGGAATCGATGAGTAAAATGTGGTCCAATGCTTTGCTCATAAATACATCTTCTGCTGTCCAATCTTGGCCTGCGTGCTTGTGACCATCTCTGGGATGTCCCAGTCTCTGTCACACACCACCAATCTTTGAACTCGGTACAGGGCATTATTTTCCACCAAGATCTTCTTCTCCAAACTGACAAGGAGCTCCATGCTAAACTCGAGTGGCGAGGGGTTCATTTTATTCACTGTGTGCAGCGAGGCGCTACAAACAATCGCACCGCTATGGGTGCCTTTATCCTGGCCTTCGAGGGGGATGTCCTCTCAGAGAAGGTCAAGGTAATGGTGTATCGGTGTGATGTAAAACCTTATAGTCCACCACCGATGAGATGCTTTAAATGCTTACGGTTTGGACACATGCCTTCCCACTCCACCACTGATCCCCTCTGCGGTGACTATGGGTGCCCCTCCTTGAGGGGAGCACCTATGCTCCCCCACCAGCATTCTCCATGGACAGCATTCTCCATGCTCGCCTGTATACCTGGTGTTTGTGAAAGAAAGGATTCAAGAGTACAAAACCTTAGATCGGCTTACCTACACTGAGGCTCCATCCTGTGTCTCTTCTACTTTTGCTTCCATTATGTCCATTCCCTCTCCTCCTCCTCCTCTTCCCAGCCCCACCCCATGCCTTCAGCCTCCCCTCCCCATCCCCCTCCCATGCCTTCAGCCTCCCCTCCCCATCCCCCTCCCCCCCCCCTCCCCCTCCTTCTCCCTGCCAGTACCCATACCCACACCTTTGGGTGCTGCTCCTCCTGCCCCACCAGAGAAGTGCTCCCCTCCTTCGGCAGCAGCCAGTACTGGAGCTCCCTCCTGGGACTCCCTGACACCCCCCTGAAAGGCGATCTATGGCTCCACATCGGCAGCGCGATCTGTGGCCAGTGGGCACAAAGATTGCCTGGTGTAATTCCATGCCTGCCCTCTCTGAAGTCTGCCCTTCTCTTCCTTTCCAAGAGAAGAAGCAGAAACATAAGAACAGGGGCAAGGCCCCTCCGGTACCCCCTGAGGTGCAGCCTTCCACTCGACCAGTCAATGAACCAACATAGTCGGACCCCACCTATATAGATATTACCCCATCCTTATCAGTGATGGATGGTGACTCGGCGGCGTGACTGACTCTGGTCCCTTTGCTTCCCCTTTGGACTCCAGCTCGAGAATCCTCCAGTGGAATTGTAATGGGTATTTGCGTCACCTTCCAGAGTTGCGGCCCCTTCTTTCCTTCTACCTTGCTGCTTGTATTGCGCTCCAGGAGACCCATTTTGTCAGTTCTTACTCCCCACCCTTCGTGGGTTCCACGCTTTCCGTCGGAACCGAATTGGCCCTTTGCGGGCTTCTAGTGCTGTTTGCACCTTGGTCCGCAATGACATTGTTAGTAAATGTTACCACTCTGGAAGCCATTTCTGAAAGGGTCCATCTGACCACTCCAATCACAATCTGTAATCTCTACCTCCCATGTGACAGGCCACCCACATCCCATGCCCTCACCACTCTTCTTCAACAACTCCCTTCCTGCTATTAGGGGACTTAATGCCAACAACCCTCTTTGGGATAGTCATACGACTACTACCCTGGGCAGGACAGATGAAGCTGTTCTGGCAGGGCTTGACCTTAGTTTACTAAACATAGGGCTCCCACACACTTTAGTGTGGCACACGGCACTTACTCTACTATTGACCTCTCCATCTGAGTCCCGGCCTCCTTGCCTCCATTCAGTGGGGAGTCCATGATGACTTATGTGACAGCGACCATTATCCGATTGTTTTGACCTTCCTTCAGTGTCTCTCGCTCTGTCACCCTTCCAGGTGGGCCATATCTAAGGCTGATTAGGGTGCCCTCTCCTCTGCTCCCATCCCCCCCCCCCCCCCCCCCCTGTGTTTCCACACAACAGTGTTGATGAGTCTACTCAGACTCAGACTTTGATTGCTGTCATCCTTTCAGTAGCTGTTTCAGCAATCCCTTCTTCCTCAGGTTCCCCACACCGGAAGATGGTCCCTTGGAAGACTCCGTAAATTGCTGTAGCTATAAAAGACAGCTGCCTTGCTCTTCAACACTTCAAGCAGAACTCCTCTACCGCTCTTCTTCTGGTCTTTAAATGAATCTGTGCCTGGGCCCGCTACCTAATCAAATTTCAGAAATGGATTTGCTGGGAACGATATGTAGCTGCCATAGGACCACACACCCCCTCTTCACAAGTCTGGGCTAAACTCATGCAAATTTTTGGCCACCATCCTCCCACTGGGGTTGCAGGAATTTCTGTGCATAGTGTTGTCCTTACCAATCTGGATTATGTAGCAGAAAATTTCGCTCAGCACTTTGCTCAAGCTTCGGCATTGGCTCAGTATCCGCCCATGTTCCTTCTCCTGAAAGAGTGCTCAGAACGACTGCCTTTGTCTTTTGTTTCTCATTGCTCGGAGCGATATAATGCTCCACTCAGTGAGTGGGAATTTGCCAGTGCCCTCGCCCTTTGTCCTGACACAGCTCCTGGACCAGATTGGATACATAACGAAATGCTTCAACACTTACTGGTGGCTGGCCACCATTGTATACTGACCTTCTTCAACTGTCTGTGGAGTGAGGGAGTCTTTCCTACCCAGTGGCAGGAAAGCATTGTTGTTCCGGTGTTGAAGCCAGAGAAGCCACCTCTTCAGTTGGATAGCTACCATCCAATTAGCCTTACTAACACACTCTGCAAGCTCCTTGAATGCATGGTGAGTTGGCGGCTGTTTTGGATCCTTGGATCCCGCGACCTTTTGTCACTGACTCAAAGCAGTTTTCACTGTGGTCGCTCTACGGTGGATAACTTGGTACACCTGGAGGCTGCTATCTGGTCAACTTTTTCCCATGAGCAACACCTCCTTGCAGTCTTCTTTGATCTGCATAAAGCCTATGACACCACCTGGTGCCACCCCATCCTCACCACCCTTCACGAATAGGACCTTCGTGGCGCTCTGCCCATTTTTATATGTAACTTCCTTTCTTGTCGCTCTTTTTGGGTCCAAGTTGCCTGCTCCTACAGCACTTCCCAATCAGCAAGAAAATGGGGTTCCATAGGGTTCCATGCTGAGCGTCCCTCTCTTTCTCATAGCCAATAATGGTCTGGTGACAGTTGTTGGCCTGACAGTGTCCCTCTCTTTGTATACTGACAATTCTTGTATTTACGTCGTTTCCTCCATAATGGGCACTGCAGAATGCTGTCTATAGGGGGCAATCTGCCAGGTGCACTCATGGGCTCTCTCCCATGGCTTTCAGTTTTCGGCGGCCAAGACATGTGTCATGCATTTCTGCCGTTGCCGTACAGTCCATCCCCATCAGGAACTGTTCCTTGATGGCCAGCCCCTCAAGGTAGTTGACACCCATCGCTTCTTGAGTCTGGTCTTCGATGCCGGGTTGACATGGCTCCCTCATCTTCACCAGCTGAAGAGGATGTGCTGGTCCCATCTCAAGGTTCTTAGGTGTCTGTGCAATACTGCCTGGGGTGCAGACCGCTCTGTTCTCCTGCAATTGTATCAAGCATTGGTCAGTCTCATTTAGACTATGGAAGTCCTGTCTATGGTTCTGCGTCACCTTCGACGCTGCAGATTCTAGACCCCATCCACCACTATGGGATCCAACTTGCGACTGGTGCCTTCTGGACTAGCCCCGTGCTTAGCCTTCTGGCAGAGGCAGGGATTCCACCACTGCAAGTTTTGTGTCAACAGTAGCTGATATCTTATGTGCTCCATATTTGCTGCACTGCAAAGCACCCTAATTATGGTCTCCTTTATCCAGACATGGAGATCACCCTGCTGCAGCAGTGGACACAACGTGGGCTTACCACGGCTCGCGGCACCTCTCTCTCACACACTCCACAGCGCTCTCTCTCGCACACTCAAGGTCACGCGCTACTGCGAGAGCCATCTATTGAGCAGCCCAGAGACTTGCACAGAGAGCATCCCAGGGTGCCCCAGAGAGCTACAACACCAAGAAGAATCGCTTCTCGGCTTTTGGCAAGATCAATGTGTAGTATTGTGGCCCTTAAAAGGGCCTTTTTTGAGGACTGCTTCAATGGTTATACAGAGTACAGTCACCCACAATGCGACAATCTTCCAAAGAGGATGAACCACTAGCCTTCACCCATAAGTGAATATTACAATCAGAATTTATCTTAACACGTCTACGACAAGTCAGAGATAAACTCCCATGTGGCATAAGGTAGGAACCCTCACCAGAAATAATAATCTCTGATACAGGTATAGTACGGTAAGCCAAAATTTCTCTAGTTTCAAAGGATTCCAAACCAGTTCTCCCTGCACTGTTACATGCAACGAAAGCAACTGTTATCCATCCATTACCTAAACCCGAAGAAGTAGAACTCTTCATTAAAGAGAAATTAAACCTCGCACCACAAAACAAAGTAGGTCCATTTATAAGAACGAACTGAGCAGTTTTACCTACTCCCCTTACTTCGTTCTTGTTCCCCTTGGAGGAAAATGTAGAAGCACCAAGAGTGCCGTCCACATTTACAAGTGTTTTGTAAACGAGTAATCATCGGCGACGACGATAACAACGTCTACGAGACGTTGTTATCATCATCGCCGACGATTACTCGTTTACAAAACACTTGTAAATGTGGACGGCACTCTTGGTGCTTCTACATCTTCCTCCAAGGGGAAAAAGAACGAAGTAAGGGGAGTAGGTAAAACTGCTCAGTTTGTTCTTATAAATGGACCTACTTTGTTTTGTGGCACGAGGTTTAATTTCTCTTTAATGAAGAGTTCTACTTCTTCGGGTTTAGGTAATGGATGGATAACAGTTGCTTTCGTTGCATGTAACAGTGCAGGGAGAGCTGGTTTGGAATCCTTTGAAACTAGAGAAATTTTGGCTTACCGTACTATACCTGTATCAGAGATTATTATTTCTGGTGAGGGTTCCTACCTTATGCCACATGGGAGTTTATCTCTGACTTGTCGTAGACGTGTTAAGATAAATTCTGATTGTAATATTCACTTATGGGTGAAGGCTAGTGGTTCATCCTCTTTGGAAGATTGTCGCATTGTGGGTGACTGTACTCTGTATAACCATTGAAGCAGTCCTCAAAAAAGGCGCTTTTAAGGGCCACAATACTACACATTGATCTTGCCAAAAGCCGAGAAGCGATTCTTCTTGGTGTTGTAGCTCTCTGGGGCACCCTGGGATGCTCTCTGTGCAAGTCTCTGGGCTGCTCAATAGATGGCTCTCGCAGTAGCGCGTGACCTTGAGTGTGTGAGAGAGAGCGCTGTGGAGTGTGTGAGAGAGAGGTGCCGCTCTTTTCTGAACTCCAGCAATTCTCTTTGCACCTCTCTTCTCTGCTCACACACATACCCCTCCTTAGTGTGTCTCTCGGCCACAGCTCTGCCTTGATCTCTCAATCGATTCAAAGGATTCTGTCCCTCCGATGGCTCTTCGCCACCAATTCTACTGTCTCCTCAGTTCAATCCAGGGTTCAGAAAGTGATTTATACTGATGGCCACACTGGTTTTGCTGGCACCTATGCATGACACGCAGAACTTTGTTCCTTGCCGGATGGCTGTAGTGTTTTCACTGCAGAATTGGTAGCCATCTTGCGCACACTGGACCATATCCGCTCCTGCTCAGGTCTATCCTTCACTATCTGTAGTGACTCATTGAGCGGTTTGCACGCTATCAGCCAGTGCTTCCCTCGCCACCCATTGGTCATCGCTATCCAGGACTCCCTTTCTCTCCTTGCTCAACATGGATGCTCGGTCATCTTCACTTAGATCCCAGGCCATTTTGGGATTCCTGGCAATGAACTTTCCGATTGTCTGGCTAAGTTAGCTACTACCAGGCCATCTCTTGCTATTGGTATTCTGGAAACAGACCTTCGCTCGGCATTATGTCATCAGGTTTTGGGCCTTTGAGATGCAGAAGGGCACACTCTTTCTTCGCTCAAGGCGATTAATGATTCTACAACTCCGTGGCAATCCTCCTCCTGGGCCTCTCGTAAGGCCTCTGTCATCCTACGCCAGATCCGCTTCAGCCATACTTGGTTGACTCATGGTTATCTTCTCCATTGTGAGCACCCCTCTCTCTGTCATTGTGGATTGATGTTGATTGTGGCTCACATCTTATTGGACTGCCCCAACTTAGCCACCCTGCGATGGACTTCTAGCTTTCCAGACTCGCCACCCCTGGTGTTGGCTGACAATGCCTCAACGGTGGATCTCGTTTTACATTTTATTCATGATGGGGGTTTTTATCACTTTATTTAAGGGAGGGACCTTCCACCTTATCGGTGAGTGGAGGGGATGGCAGGCCCTCTTGCTCCCCCTTTCGCCCCAACTGGATTGGCTTGAACTGGGCTTGGTGGTTCGCCCCAGCCCTCTGCCTTCCCACTCCTTTCCTTAGGGGGTTTGTTATGTCTTGAGCATCTCTCTTGTCTTCTGTGCTTCTTCCTTCGTGCCCCTGTCATTAGCGACTTTTTTCCCTTCACCTCTTCTTCTGCCTTTTTCCTTCCTTCGCTGTCAATAGTTTATCATTTTATGGATATTGTAGTTATCTCTTTTAATGTGGGATTTTATCGTTTTTTGTTAATCTAAGGTTGGAGGGACTGATGACCGCGTAGTTTGGTCTCTTCTCCCCCCAACCAACCAACCAACCAACCAACCAACCCATCCAATACTTTGTTAGAAAGATTAATCACAGTGTGTTAACGTTTATCCCCTTCTGATGCTGTTGAATGAGAAAGAAGCTGTTCAAATTTCAAAGACTGTCTGGTAACGGCGCTCCTATGTGCCCAACCTGACAGCGCCCGTGTTAATCATCAACCCACTGCCAGACATCACTTGATAACTGCGATGACAAGTTCAAATAGAAGTAAAATAAATCTTTGGAAACAATATCCAGTTGTCTTTGGGTGAAACGAATGTGTTCGCTTATAGGTGCTTGGCTTGCACACTCCTTAATCCTATTAGCTCTCTTACTACTAATAAAATGAACAAATCTGGCAAAATTAGGAATAATATCTTAATGATTGCATCTCAGCAAGAAGGCAAGTGTACTCAACAGCTTTCCTTTTTTCCTCTTAAGTTTATCTAACTTCTGTACAAGTTTCACCATCTCCTCTCTGTAGAGGTATTTGATGTGACATCATAGGCTTCCCTGGTGTAATAAGTCTTGAAAGTCTCTTCTGGTTTGCTGCTGGATCCGAAAATCAACTCGATTCAATATTTCAGCAATCCAGCTGGTCGCCATCTTCAGGTGAATGGTGCTTCTGCTGATGAATCCTGCTGAGAACTGACGCCGGACTTCCAATCGATGTCTTATATAGACCACCTTACTATACACGGCACATGTGCTGCCCATCACAGTTGCTGCCCTCTGAGACTGGGCAGGACATGGTATGAAATTTGAAGAAACTGTGATAGTTGCCAACACTTCCAGTTTTTGGAATAGTGTCTACAAACAAGCAATTGAAATTAGGTTGGCGGATAATTCAATTAACAGATACAATGGGTTTCTTCTTAGCGGAATCCTGTATTATCCTGCATCAAAACAGGACATTCTTTGGTGGGGTCAGTCTGAGTATTCGAATATTGTCCCTGAGTGTGATTTATCGTTGCCGCCGGTGTTCTACTAAGGGCGGCGCCACCTGCCCAGTCGTGGAGGGCAGCAACTGTGATGGGTGGCACATGCGCCATGTACAGTATGGTGGCCTATATAGGACTTCGATTGGCTGTCTGCCATCAGTTCTCAGTGGGACTCATCAGCAGAAGCAGCATTCTCCTGAAGATGCGACCAGTTGGATCACCGAAATATTGAATCAAGTTGATTTTAGGATCCAGCAGCAAACCCAAAGAAACTTCCAGCTCTGAGGTTGTGAAATCGCCCAGTGTGTTAAGGTAGCATCACCATCCCCCCCACCCCACCCCTCCCCCCCCTCCCCCTCTAGCTTTGTAACAAGCCATCAAACTCTCGCCTCAAGTGACAAAGCCACCAGCTACACAACCAGTAGGCCAGAAAGAACAGGAGTAGTAGTCCTGTGAAGATTTCCTCCATCCCTCCAACCAAACAACACCCAAGTCTTCCTCTAACTGGAAAGGCTTGAAGTCCACCAAAGGCAAATGGTCTTCTCCTTTGCTAACTCAAAGATCCTCTTGGATGGTGTCGCCACGTGATGCCTTAGCCCGGCTGGCCTCCATGTTGCAGGTGCACGCCACCAATCGTTTTTCAGTGCTGGACTCCACAGACCAACCGCACAAGCATGCCGATGCTTCTGTGGATCCCATAAAGCAGTATCCTCCTGCTTCTGTGTCCTGTAGTAGCGAATATTCACCGACTGTCACTCAGCAGTCGCCGAGGTGACACCCCTACATCTCTTCCTCATCATGACTCTCCTCCAATGGAATGTTCTTGGCCTTCGGTCCCACAATGAGGATTTATGGCTGCTTTTAGCATTGGAGTGTCTCCTTGTACTCTGCCTTCAGGAAACAAAATTGCACCCTCACGACTGCTTTGAGCTTTCACATATCTTACCGATTCGTTCTGACCTTCTTCCTGAGGTTGGCATTCCATCTCATGGGGGAGTCATGCTACTCATATGGGATGACATTCATAGTCAACCCGTCTCCCTGACTACCCATCTTCAAGCTGTTGCAGTTCGCCTTTTCCTTCCCCACCTGACTTTTTCCCTCTGTACCATTTATGTACCTCTGTCATTCTATGTCACCACTGCAGACTTCCTTCAGCTTATTGGGCAGCTGCCTCCCCCATTTTTGCTACTCAGTGACTTTAATGCACATCATCCCCTTTGGGGTTCCCGCAGGACCTGTCAGAGAGGTGCCTCGTGGCTGATCCTCTTAACCAAATAAACTTCTTCTGTCTTAACACTGGAGCATTCACTTTCCTTTCTGACTCCTCGCACACCTGTTCCCATTTGGACCTATCCTTCTGCACTGCTGAGCTTGCCCAACATCTTGAGTAGTCTGTTCTTTCTGACACCTACTCAAGCGACCATTTCCCATATGCTATCCGTTTCCTGTCTCCTACCCCGTCCACATTCAAGCCCAAAGGGCAGCTTACTAAGACTGAATGGCAGCTTTGCTCCTCCCTGGCGACCTACAAAGAACAAGATTTCCCCAGTTGTGATGACCAGGTGGAATATCTCACAAACATTATACTTACTGCTGCGGAACATTCCATTCCTCGCACTTCCTCTTTACCACATTGTGTCCCTTTGTGGACTGAGGCATGCTGCGATGCAGTTCATGCACAGAGACTTGCTCTCTGCATTTTTAACCATCATCCTACGATGACAAACTGTATTGATTATAAACAGATGCGTGCAAAGTGTCATTGTGTTCTTCAGGATAGCAAAAGAGTTAGCTGGATTTCATTTACTAGTGCTTTTAACAGTTCCACCCCTTCCTCTGTCATGTGGGCCAACCTCTGACAGCTCTATGCAACCAAGATCCATTCCCTAATTTCTGGACTGACAGCAGCAGATGATGTCATTGTGGACCCTATTGCTATCTCCAACACCTTGGGCCACCAGTTTGCGGAAGTTTCAAGCTCTTCCCACTATCACCTTGTCTTCCTCCATTGGAAAAAAGTGGAGGAGGCTTGGGTGATACCCTTCTCTTCTCTGAATCATGAGTGCTACAGGCTGCCTTTACTATGAGGGAGTTAGATCATGCTCTCAGTTCATGCTGACCCTCCACCCCAGAGCCAGACACCATCCACATTCAGACATTGCAGCACCTTTCTCTTGTGGGCAAGCACCTTCTGCTTAACACGTACAATCACACCTGGGCAGAGGGCACATTTCCCAGATGCTGGCGTGAAGTAACTGTCATACACATACCTAAGCCTGGCAATGACAAAAACCTTCTTTCTAGCTACTGCCCAATCTCCTTTACCAGCTGTGTTTGCAAGGTTATGGAACATATGATTCATGCCTGGCTGGTATGGTGTCTCAAGTCTCACAATTTACTGATGAATTCACAGTGTGGATTTCGAGCACGGCCTTCTGCAACTGACCATCTCGTTACTTTGTCCACCTATGTGAAGAACAGTTTTCTGCAGAAATCCCGGACTAGGGCCGTGTCTTCGATTTGGAGAAGGCCTACGCCACCTGCTTGAGAACTGGTATCCTCCGTACTCTTTACACGTGGGACTTTCATGGCTGACTGCCCTGTTTCCTTCAGGCATTTTTAAAAGACCAAGTTTTCAAGATGCATGTGGTTTCTGCCTTGTCGGACACCTTTATCCAGGAAAATTGTGTGCCTCAGGGTTTTTTCCTGAGTGTCATCCTCTTTGCTATCACCATTAACCCTATAATGGCCTGTCTCCTGCTGGGCATCTCCAGCTCCATTTTGGTCAACAATTTTGCCATCTATTGCAGTTCTCCACAGACTTGTCCCACTGAGCGGTGTCTTCAGTGATGTCTTGACTGTCTTTACTTCTGGAGCACTGACAATGGCTTTTCCTTTTCCACTGACAAAGTCACCTGTATGAATTTCTGGTGACACAATTGGTTTCTCCCACCATCTTTACATCTTGGGCCTGTTGCCCCTCAATTCATTGAAACTACAAAATTCATGGGGCTTGTGCTCAATAGGGAACTCTCTTGGTCCTCCCATGTGTCTTACCTAGCAGCCCACTGTACATGGTTCCTCAATGTTCTACATGTCCTCAATGGTACTTCCTGGGGTGCCGATCGAACCACCCTCCTCCGTTTGTACCAGTCCCTTGTCCATTCGAAACTCGACTATGGGTGCTTTATTTATGCATATTCATGTTCATCCCTCTTATGCCATCTCAACACTATCCACCATTGTGGCATCCATTTGGCCACGGGCGCCTTTTACACCAGCCTGGTTGAGAGTCTCTATGCTGAAGCTGCTGAACTACCACTGTCCTACTGCTGTGACTTCCTTCTCAATAGGTATGCATGCCGTTTGTCTACCATGCCTGGCCACCCATCCTATGCCTCCCTCTTTGATTGTTCCTTTGATCGCCAGCTTGGGGTGCGTCCTCTTCTCTCTTACCTCCTGGAGCCCATTTTCGGCACTTGCTACGGTGGCTTAAATTCACACTACCAGCACCTTTCCCAGTGGGTGTGAACCCTTCACCTCCTTGGCTTTGTGAAACGGCACATGTTAACCTGGGCCTTCATTCACATTCTGATATTGCCTTCAGTTTCACGACCTTCGCATGGAACTTCGCGATAGTACCTTTGTGTACACTAATGGCTCTTGGACTGACTGTGGGGTCGGGTGTGCCTTCATTATTGGCACCCATGTCTTTTGATATCGGCTTCCTGCACACTGCTCAGTATTTACAGCAGAGCGTTTTGCCCTGTATCAGGCCACAGAGTACATATGACGACACAGCCTTTTCAATTGTATCCTCTGCTCAGACTCTCTCAGCATCCTTCAAAGTCTCCGTGCACTGAACACCGCCCATGCCTTAGTGCAGTGGGTCCAGGAAAACTGTCACTTGCTCACCCTAGGTGGAGCCAGTATGATGTTTCTGTGGGTTCCTAGTTCTGTGGGTCTGCCAGGAAACGAGACTTCTGACACTGCTGCCAAGGCTGTAGTCCTTGTACCTTAGCCCACTAGTTCTAATATTCCTTCCAATGATCTCTGTGTTGCCCTCTGTCAGGAGGTGGTGTCCTTTTGGCATTGCCATTGGTCCTCCTTTCATGGGAATAAGCTCAGGATTACTAAGCCACTCCCAGCAGCTTGGACGACCTCCTCTTGGCCCTCACGCCTGTCATTTTAACTAGGCTGCCTTTTTAGCAATCTTCATTTGATAAGTGGCACTACCCCACCACTTTGTACACACTGAAATCAAGTTTTAACTGTCCACCAATTCCTGATGGAATGCCCTTTTTTAAAACTGTTTACGTTCCTGCTTGGGTTTGCCCTCTGAGTTACTGGCTGTTTCAGCAAATGATGCATGGGCTATCGACTGTGTTTTGCTTTTTATCCACCAAAGCAATATGGCAGAGACCATGTAATTTTTAATTTTGGACCTCAGTTTCTCTATGGTGTCTTTTTTAGCCTTTTCCCACGTGCTTGTTTTTAGCTGTCTTCTATTATGTCAATTGGGACTGATGTATAGTCGTTTTTTGACTCTTCCGTCTTCGTGTTCTACAGTTTTGACTTGGGGGCTATGATCCCAGTTGATTTTTGCACCCTAAAGCAAAGCAAAACCAAACAAAAATATGAATGGCATTCAATAAGTAATGCAACACTTCCAGCCACCCCTCCTCCCCCCATTCACAATGAGATTGGTTTTATTAAGGATTCCCATACACAATATATCCCCCACTCTTTGGCTAAAAAATCCTATTTTTAAACATAACCTCCATTCAACATGACAGCCTTATGCCACCTTACTGGAGGGCCTATATGCCTGCATACTGCCACTGTACTGGTTAATGTCAGAGCAAATGTCTTGATGTATCAATAACCTCCCCACCATCCCCATACTGCTTTCCACATAGTGTCTCCTCCATTGGGCCAAACAAATGGAAGTCAGAAGGTGCAAGATGCAGGCAGTAGGGTGGATGGGGAAGAACAGTCCAGTGAAGTTTTGTGAGCTTCTCTTTAGTGCACAGATTGTGTGAGGCCTTGCATTGTCATGGAGAAAGAGAAGTTTGTTGGCTTTTTTTCTGACGATGAACTTGCTTATGTCATTTCTTCAGTTTTGTAAGGGTAGTATATTATACTTCAAAGTTAATCATCGCATCAGGGTACACAAAAGGAACCTCCAAGAAGATTGTGATGGTCTGCAATCAGGATTGTCAAAGCAATCGCACATACCCTGGGCAACATCAGAATATGATTCGAAGTAAACTGACGGTTGATCCTTTCACACCAGAAACACACATGCCTGAGCCCTTTTTCAGGCCTCAGTTAATGATTATATCTATTAACATAGAAGGCATAACACCAGCCAAAGAAGAACTGCACAAGAGCTGTGCAGTCAGCACCAGTGCCATATACTGTGCATACAGGAGATACATAGAAGTTGTGACATGCGCAGACCAAAAATAGGTGGAATGTGTTTCACCATCGAAAGACCACATGATAAATATGGAAGTACTACCTTTGTTCATCCAGATACCCAGATCTTGTCCACAGCATTCACAGAGGAAAACAACACTGAAATTCTTACTACAGAAACAGTTACATCACTTCACAAACCACCTGCTGCTGAATTCATTGTCAACGAACCACCCAATTTCCAAAAATAAACATGTGCAGATTGTGATCGGTGATTTCAACAACCATAGTACCGATTGGGGCTATGCTCATGAAGATGAGAATGGGACAGCAGTAAAAGTATGAGCAGAAGCAAGTCACCTGACTTTAATCCATGACGCAAAAGTGCCTGGATCTTTTGAAAGTGGCAGATGAAGGCGAACTTACAATACTGACCTAATTTTTGGTAGCAGCGGTATCAGCCAACAAGGTGTAAAATCCGTCTGCTCCCCAATACCCAACTTGTAGCATAGACCAATAATGTGCCATTTATTTGCTGCTATAAGACCAGAGAAGGTGTCTTTTTGGAGAAGGTTTAAATTTTAAAAGGTTGATTGGTCAAGATTTGGGGAATTGCTGGACATCAAAGTATCTTATATAGAACCAATATCCAAATGCTATGACACCTTAACAGCGGCTGTAAAGTGATGTTCAAGAATGACTATCCCTCGCGGCTATTGAACACCTTATATCTCCAGGCTTACTTCAGACCAAGCCACCCTACTAGTGCAATACTGTTACTTATTTGTGGAAAACTCTCAGTGAAGCAACTGTGGAAGGAGAGAACAAGCTTATTTCCTCTATCAAGGAGACAAAAAGGGATAAGTGGATAAAAACTAGAAAACTTGGATCTTTAAAGAGACAGCCATAAAGCTTGGAGACTTCTGAGATGCCTAAACAATGATCTGACTAAGACCATTACACAACAAATATACCTGCCAATGAACAAGAAGCCAACACACAAATGAGGAAAACCAAAGTCGCAAAGAGAGGAGCAAGAGGAGAGTAGTGACCTTACATCATCATTCAGCATGGAAGAACTAAAGAAGGCTATCAAACAAAGTAAAAATGGCAAATCAACTGGCTTAAATGATATACAAACTGAGCAAATCAAACACTTCGGTTTAAATGCACAGAAATGGATTCTCCAACTTTTTGATAACTGTGTAACCAGAAACCAAATTCCAAAGATAAGGAGGAGAGTTGGGTGATGGCTTTGCTGAAACTTGGCAAAGAAGGAACTGAACCAAAGAATTTTAGACCATTTGCACTACTTGGTCATCTTTACAAATTGTTGGAAAGACTGATTTTAAATCGCCTATTCCCTGCAATTGACCCCTCACTTATACCCCAGCAGTCTGGATTTCGTCCAGGTAAAAGCTGTACTGGACAACTGCTAAATCTCACACAGTTTATAGGAGATGGCTTTGAAGCTTGGAAGGTGACAGTAGTGGCATTTGTCGACTTACCAGCAGTGTATGATATCGTCAGTCACCAGCTACTACTAGTCAAGGTTTACAATCTAACCAAATATTTAAGTCTAATGAGACTCATCACCTCCCTTCTGCGGAATCGCAGGTTCTTAGTTGACTTTCAAGGACAGCATAGTCTTTGGAGACTATAGAAGAATGGCCTCCCACAAGGAAGGGTTTTTTGGCTCCAATTTTGCTTAATATATACACAAACAACCAACCTATAGCCCCTAAAACCAGGAGCTTCTTATATGATGACAACCTAGCTCTAGCCACCCAGAGCATAGATTTTGAATCAGTGGAGAACAACCTCATGAATGTTCTTGAATATCTGTCCAGATACTGCAACACAAACCAGCTTAAACAAACCCATTCAAAGACTCAAGTGTGTGCTTTTCATTTGAGAAACAAGGATTGACCAGTTGAAAATAGTTTGGTGGGGGTTGAACTGGAACACTATGAGACTCCAAAGAACCTAGGAGTGACACCTGACAGATCATTCACTTTCAAAAAGCACTGCATGAAATACAAGTCGAAAGTTCCCACCAGGAACAATCTCCAATGGAAACTAACTGGAATAAAGTGGAGTTGTCAACTTCAAACAATCTGAACATGTGCAATGGCACTATGCTATTCTGTGGCAGAATACGTCTGTCATGTTTGGTATAATTCAACTCATACCAAACAGGTGGATGTAGCTCTCAACAAAACCTGCAGAATTATAGCAGGTTGCTTGAAATCCATTCCAGTCGATAGTCTTTACCACTTTGCAGGAATACCACCACCACCAGTTTGAAGAGGGATAGCTGCAAACAAGGAAAGAAAGGCATTGGAACAGAAAATTACCCATCCTCTGTATGGACATTAACTGCATCTGCAACGACTGAAGTCAAGGAAGAGTTTCCATAGGGCATCAAAGGAATTTAGAACCACTGGTGAAAAAGCTAGGTTACAACTACGGAGGGCTATGACCTACCTGCTCCCGATTGGAAAAGAGTTGTTGAAGTTTACCTCCAGTTCCTAAACATAGTAATGAAAAATTGGAAAACCACACTTAATATCCAAACAAATTCAAATAATATCACATCACAGCCAATACAGATTAAGCGTGGAATATACCAAGGAGACTCATTAAGTCCTTTCTGGTTCTGCCTTGCTCTGAACCCACTATCCAACATGCTAAATAATACAAATTATGGATACAATATTACTGGAACATACCCACACAAAATCACACATTTGCTATACATGGATGATCTAAAACTACTGGCAGCAGCAAATCAACAACTCAACCAATTACTAAAGATTACAGAAGGATTCAGCAATGATATAAGTATGGCTTTTGGAACAGACAAATGTAAGAAAAATAGCATGTCAAGGGAAAACATACTAAACAAGAAGATTACATATTGGATAACCACAGCGACTGCATAGAAGCGATGGAAAAAACGGATGCCTATAAATATCTAGGATACAGGCAAAATATAGGAATAGATAGTACAAATATCAAAGAAGAACTAAAAGAAAAATATAGACAAAGACTAACAAAAATACTGAAAACAGAATTGACAGCAAGAAACAAGACAAAAGCTATAAATACTTATGCTATACCAATATTGACCTACTCATTTGGAGTAGTGAAATGGAGTAACACAGACCTAGAAGCACTCAATACACTTACACGTTCACAATGCCACAAATATAGAATACATCACATACATTCAGCAACAGAAAGATTCACATTAAGCAGAAAGGAAGGAGGACGGGGATTCATCGACATAAAAAACCTACATTATGGACAGGTAGACAATTTAAGAAAATTATTTCTAGAACGAGCAGAAACTAGCAAAATACATAAAGCAATCACTCATATAAATACATCAGCTACACCACTGCAATTTCATAACCACCTTTACAACCCTTTAGATCATGTAACATCAGCAGATACGAAGAAAGTAAATTGGAAAAAGAAAACACTACATGGCAAGCACCTGTATCATCTAACACAGCCACACATCGATCAAGACGCATCCAACACATGGCTAAGAAAAGGCAATATATACAGTGAGACGGAAGGATTCATGATTGCAATACAGGATCAAACAATAAACACCAGATATTACAGCAAGCATATTATTAAAGATCCCAATACCACAACAGATAAATGCAGACTTTGCAAACAACAAATAGAAACAGTAGATCACATAACAAGCGGATGTACAATACTAGCAAATACAGAATACCCCAGAAGACATGACAATGTAGCAAAAATAATACATCAACAACTTGCCATACAACATGAACTAATAAAACAACATGTTCCCACATACAAGTATGCACCACAAAATGTACTGGAGAATGATGAATACAAATTATACTGGAACAGAACCATTATAACAGATAAAACAACACCACATAACAAACCTGACATCATACTCACCAATAAAAAGAAGAAATTAACACAACTAATCGAAATATCCATACCCAATACAACAAATATACAAAAGAAAACAGGAGAAAAAATTGAAAAATACATCCAACTGACTGAGGAAGTCAAGGACATGTGGCATCAGAATAAAGTTGACATCATACCAATCATACTATCAACTACAGGAGTCATACCACACAATATCCACCATTACATCAATACAATACAGCTACATCCAAACTTATATATACAATTACAGAAATCCGTAATTATTGATACATGTTCAATTACCCGAAAGTTCCTAAATGCAATATAACATATACCGTACAGTTAAAAGGAAGTGACGCTTGATCAAGGTCTGCGTCACGTCCCATTTTTAACCAGACTTAACGTCTGAGAAAGTAAAGAAATAATAATAATAATAATAATAATAATAATAATAATAATAATAATAATAATAATAACCCGTGGAGGCCCGAGAAAAGAATAGACCTCCGGTATGTTCTGCCAGTCATAAAAGGCGACGAAAAGAACAAACCACTAATAGGGTTAACCCCCCTTTTAGTGTGATAAGTTTGTTCAGGACAGAACTAATGAAGCCTCGGACAAGCGCTGTCATGGTTGGGGACGACGCTTGAACCCTATGCCCGTCCACAATGGTAACGACATTGCTGGCCGCACGGCAAATGATTTAAATCCAAATAGAGGTGTTTTGCAGGATATGCTTCCTGCAACCCCTCTAGAAGGAAAACAAAGGCAGAGGATGAGATGGTCAGATGAAGTTAACCGACACCTCATGTTCTGTTATTACCAAGCAACAAACTTAGGAACCAACACAACTGGATACAGATCACAAGTATACACAACATTTATTACCACATACCCAGAATTAAAATTTTTAACAGAACAACGACTAGCTGATCAGATCTGTGTAGTAATAAAAAATAACAGGATACCCCAGTCAGAATGAGAAAACATCAAACAACAAGTACAACAAATACTGGAACAAAATAATGTGCAATCAGAAGAAGAAAAAAAATACAGTAATGGACTAAAACATCCCAGAGCAAACAAACAAAGAACACGCATCAATTAAACAATCAGAGGAAAACGAAATCTTACGACAGCCACCAGAACAAGCACAAATAGAACATGAAGTGACACACATGTTAGATATAGAAGAAAAATTTCAGTTGACATATATAGAATACAAAGACACAAATACAGACATTAGACCATTCTTGCATAAACCACCAAATAACCCACAAGTTGAAACAACAATAACAACTATCAACACAATCATACACAACAAAATAAATGAAAATACAACTATGGAAAAGTTACAACTACTGGTTTATGTAGGAGCACTCACTACACTAAATATACACACCAGGCAGAGATAAGAACCAACCAACACACGGAAAAAACCCACAAAACCAGCATGGCAACGCAGGCTATAGATCAGAATAGAAAAACTGAGAAAAGACATTGGACAGCTAAGACAATTTATAAGAAATGAAATGTCAGGAAAAAAAAAAAAAAAAAAATGAAAAAGTTAGGTAAAATCTCACAGCAAGAAGCGATAGAGCAATTAGATGAAAAGAAGCAGAAATTACAAGCATTGGCCAAATGACTTAGAAGATACAAAAAAAAAGAAAATAGAAGGAAACAAAACCAAACATTCAATACAAACCAAAAGAAATTTTACCAGACAATAGATAACACACACATTAAAATAGACAATCCACCAAACATAACAAACATGGAACACTTTCGAAGCAACATGTGGTCAAACCCGGTACAACATAATTGACATGCACGGTGGATACAAGCAGAAACGGACACATACAAGATGATACCACAAATGCCACAAGTGATAATTTTGCAACATGAAGTCACCTGAGCAATTAATTCTATGCACAATTGGAAAGCCCCTGGAAAAGATAAAATAGCAAATTTCTGGCTAAAGAAGTTCACCTCAACACATTCACATCTAATTAAATTATTTAACAGTTACATTGCAGACCCATACACATTCCCTGATACACTTACACATGGAATAACATATCTGAAACCTAAAGATCAAGCAGACACAGCAAACCCAGCAAAATATTGCCCCATAACATGCCTACCAACAATATACAAAATATTAACTTCAGTCATTACACAGAAATTAATGACACATACAACACAGAACAAAATTATAAATGAAGAACAAAAAGGCTGCGGCAAAGGAGCATGAGGATGTAAAGAGCAATTGATAATAGATACAGAGGTGACATATCAAGCTAAAACTAAACAAAGGTCGCTGCAGTACGCATTCATTGATTACCAAAAAGCTTTTAATAGTGTACCCCACTCATGGTTGCTACAGATATTGGAAATGTACAAAGTAGATCCTAAATTGATACAGTTTCTAAACATAGTAATGAAAAATTGGAAAACCACACTTAATATCCAAACAAATTCAAATAATATCACATCACAGCCAATACAGATTAAGCGTGGAATATACCAAGGAGACTCATTAACCACTTTCTGGTTCTGCCTAGCTCTGAACCCACTATCCAACATGCTAAATAATACAAATTATGGATACCATATTACTGGAACATACCAACACAAAATCACACATTTGCTGTACATGGATGATCTAAAACTACTGGCAGCAACAAATCAACAACTCAACCAATTACTAAAGATAACACAAGTATTCAGCAATGATATAAATATGGCTTTTGGAACAGACAAATATAAGAAAAATAGCATAGTTAAGGGGAAACCCACTAAACAAGAAGATTACATATTGGATACCACAGCAGCTCCATAGAAGCGATGGAAAAAACAGATGCCTATAAATATCTAGGATACAGACGAAAAATAGGATTAGATAATACAGATATTAAAGAAGAACTAAAAGAAAAAATAGACAAAGACTAACAAAAATACTGAAAACAGAATTGACAGCAAGAAACAAGACAAAAGCTATAAATACTTACGCTATACCAATATTGACCTACTCATTTGGAATAGTGAAATGGAATAACACAGACCTAGAAGCACTCAATACACTTACACAATCACAATGCCACAAATATAGAATACATCACATACATTCAGCAACAGAAAGATTCACATTAAGCAGAAAGGAAGGAGGAAGGGGATTTATCGACTTAAAAATCCTACATTATGGACAGGTAGACAATTTAAGAAAATTCTTTATAGTCCGAGCAGAAACTAGCAAAATACATAAAGCAATCACTCATATAAATACATCGGATACACCATTGCAATTTCATAACCACTTCTACAACCCTTTAGACCACATAACATCAACAGATACGAAGAAAGTAAATTGGAGAAAGAAAACACTACCTGGAAAGCACCCGTATCATCTAACACAGCCACACATCGATCAAGACACATCCAACACATGGCTAAGAAAAGGCAATATATACAGTGAGATGGAAGGATTCTTGATTGCAATACAGGATCAAACAATAAACACCAGATATTACAGCAAGCATATTATTAAAGATCCCAATACCACAACAGATAAATGCAGACTTTGCAAACAACAAATAGAAACAGTAGATCACATCACAAGCGGATGTACAATACTAGCAAATACAGAATGCCCCAGAAGACATGACAATGTAGCAAAAATAATACATCAACAACTTGCCATACAACATAAACTAATAAAACAACACGTTCCCACATACAAGTATGCACCACAAAATGTACTGGAGAATGATGAATACAAATTATACTGGAACAGAACCATTATAACAGATAAAACAAAATTCACATAACAAACCTGACATCATACTCACCAATAAAAAGAAGAAATTAACACAACTAATCGAAATATCCATACCCAATACAACAAATATACAGAAGAAAACAGGAGAAAAAATTGAAAAATACATCCAACTGGCTGAGGAAGTCAAGGACATGTGGCATCAGGATAAAGTTGACATTATACCAATTATACTATCAACTGCAGGAGTCATACCACATAATATCCACCAGTACATCGACGCAACACAGCTACATCCAAACTTATATATACAACTACAGAAATCTGTAATTATTGATACTTGTTTAGTTGCCCGAAAGTTTCTAAATGCAATGTAACATATACCGTACAGTTAAAAGGAAGTCACGCATGATCAAGATCCCCATCACTTTCCATTTTCAACCAGACATAACGTATGATAAAGAAAAGAAATAATAATAACAATAATAATAATAATAATAACCCGTGGAGGCCCGGGAAAAGAATAGGCCTCCGGTATGTTCTGCCAGTCGTAAAAGGCGACGAAAAGAACAAACCACTAATAGGGCTAACCCCCCTTTTAGTGTGATTACTTGGTTCAGGACAGAACTAAAGAAGCCTCGGACAAGCGCCGTCATGGTCGGGGACGACGCTTGAACCCTATGCCCGCCCACAATGGTAACAACACTGCTAGCCAACTGGAAAATGATTTAAATCCAAATAGAGGTGTTTTGCAGGATATGCTTCCTGCAACCACCCTAGAAGGAAAACAAAGACAGAGGATGAGATGGTCAGATGAAGTTAATCGACACCTCATGTTCTGTTATTACCAAGCAACAAACCTAGGAACCAACACAACTGGATACAGATCACAAGTATACACAACATTTATTACCACATACCCAGAATTAAAATTTTTAACAGAACAACGACTAGCTGATCAGATCCGTGTAATAATAAAAAATAACAGGATACCCCAGTCAGAATTAGAAAACATCAAACAACAAGTACAAGAAATACTGGAACAAAATAATGTGCAATCAGAAGAAGAAGAAGAAAATACAGTAATGGACTCAATCATCCCAGAGCAAACAAACAAAGACCAACACGCATCAATTAAACAATCAGAGGAAAACGAAATCTTAAGACAGCCACCAGAACAAGCACAAATAGAACACGAAGAGACACACGTGTTAGATATAGAAGAGAAATTTCAGCTGACATATATAGAATACAAAGACACAAATACAGATGCATAGACCGCCAAATAACCCACAAGTCGAAACAACAATAAAAACTATCAACACAATCATACACAACAAAATAAATGAAAATACAAGTATGGAGGAGTTACAACTACTGGTTTATATAGGAGCACTCACTACACTAAATATACACACTAGGCAGAGATCAGAACAAATCAATACACAGAAGAAACCCACAAAACCAGCATGGCAACACAGGCTACAGATCAGAATAGAAAAACTGAGAAAAGACATCGCACAGCTAACACAATTTATAAGAAATGAAATATCAGACAAAAAACGAAAAAGGTTAGGTAAAATCTCACAACAAGAAGCAATAGAGCAATTAGATGAAAAGAAGCAGAAATTACAAGCATTGGCCAAACGACTTAGAAGATACAAAAAAAGTGAAAATAGAAGGAAACAAAACCAAACATTCAACACAAACCAAAAGAGATTTTACCAAACAATAGATAACACACACATTAAAACAGACAATCCACCAAACATAACAGACATGGAACACTTCTGGAGCAACATATGGTCAAACCCGGTACAACATAACAGGCATGCACGGTTGATACAAGCAGAAACAGACACATACAAGATGATACCACAAATGCCTGAAGTGATAATTTTGCAACATGAAGTCACCCCAGCAATTAATTCTACACACAATTGGAAATCCCCTGGAAATGATAAAATAGCAAATTACTGGCTAAAGAAGTTCACCTCAACACATTCACATCTAATTAAATTATTTAACAGTTACATTGCAGACCCATACACATTCCCTGATACACTTGCACATGGAATAACCTATCTGAAACCTAAAGATCAAGCAGACACAGCAAACCCAGCTAAATATCGCCCCATAACATGCCTACCAACAATCTACAAAATATTAACTTCAGTCATTACACAGAAATTAATGACACATACAACACAGAACAAAATTATAAATGAAGAACAAAAAGGCTGCTGCAAAGGAGCACGAGGATGTAAAGAGCAACTGATAATAGATACAGAGGTGACATATCAAGCTAAAACTAAACAAAGGTCGCTGCACTACGCATTCATTGATTACCAAAAAGCCTTTGATAGTGTACCCCACTCATGGTTACTACAGATATTGGAAATCTACAAAGTAGATCCTAAATTGATACAGTTTCTAAACATAGTAATGAAAAACTGGAAAACCACACTTAATATTCGAACAAATTCAGATAACATCACATCACAGCCAATACAGATTAAGCGTGGAATATACCAAGGAGACTCATTAAGTCCTTTCTGGTTCTGTCTTGCTCTGAACCCACTATCCAACATGCTAAATAATACAAATTATGGATATAATATTACTGGAACATACCCACACAAAATCACACATTTGCTATATATGGATGATCTAAAACTACTGGCAGCAACCAATCAACAACTCAACCAATTACTAAAGATAACACAAGTATTCAGCAATGATATAAATATGGCTTCTGGAAGAGACAACTGTAAGAAAAATTGCATAGTCAAGGGAAAACACACTAAACAAGAAGATTACATATTGAATAACCACAGTGACTCCATACAAGCAATGGAAAAAACAGATGCCTATAAATATCTAGGATACAGACAAAAAATAGGAATAGATAATACAAATATTAAAGAAGAACTAAAAGAAAAATATAGACAAAGGCTAACAAAAATACTGAAAACAGATTTGACAGCAAGAAACAAGACAAAAGCTATAAATACTTATGCTATACCAATATTGACCTACTCATTTGGAGTAGTGAAATGGAGTAACACAGACCTAGAAGCACTCAATACACTTACACGTTCACAATGCCACAAATATAGAATACATCACATACATTCAGCAACAGAAAGATTCACATTAAGCAGAAAGGAAGGAGGACGGGGATTCATCGACATAAAAAACCTACATTATGGACAGGTAGACAATTTAAGAAAATTCTTTCTAGAACGAGCAGAAACTAGCAAAATACACAAAGCAATCACTCATATAAATACATCGGCTACACCACTGCAATTTCATAACCACCTTTACAACCCTTTAGATCATGTAACATCAGCAGATACGAAGAAAGTAAATTGGAAAAAGAAAACACTACATGGCAAGCACCCGTATCATCTAACACAGCCACACATCGATCAAGACGCATCCAACACATGGCTAAGAAAAGGCAATATATACAGTGAGACGGAAGGATTCATGATTGCAATACAGGATCAAACAATAAACACCAGATATTACAGCAAGCATATTATTAAAGATCCCAATACCACAACAGATAAATGCAGACTTTGCAAACAACAAATAGAAACAGTAGATCACATAACAAGCGGATGTACAATACTAGCAAATACAGAATACCCCAGAAGACATGACAATGTAGCAAAAATAATACATCAACAACTTGCCATACAACATGAACTAATAAAACAACATGTTCCCACATACAAGTATGCACCACAAAATGTACTGGAGAATGATGAATACAAATTATACTGGAACAGAACCATTATAACAGATAAAACAACACCACATAACAAACCTGACATCATACTCATCAATAAAAAGAAGAAATTAACACAACTAATCGAAATATCCATACCCAATACAACAAATATACAAAAGAAAACAGGAGAAAAAAATTGAAAAATACATCCAACTGGCTGAGGAAGTCAAGGACATGTGGCATCAGAATAAAGTTGACATCATACCAATCATACTATCAACTACAGGAGTCATACCACACAATATCCACCATTACATCAATACAATACAGCTACATCCAAACTTATATATACAATTACAGAAATCCGTAATTATTGATACATGTTCAATTACCCGAAAGTTCCTAAATGCAATATAACATATACCGTACAGTTAAAAGGAAGTGACGCTTGATCAAGGTCCGCGTCACGTCCCATTTTTAACCAGACTTAACGTCTGAGAAAGTAAAGAAATTATAATAATAACCCATGGAGGCCCAGGAAAAGAATAGGCCTCCAGTACGTTCTGCCAGTCGTAAAAGGCGACGAAAAGAACAAACCACTGATAGGGCTAAACCCCCTTTTAGTGTGATTCGTTGGTTCAGGACAGAACTAATGAAGCCTCGGACAAGCGCTGTCATGGTCGGGGGCGACGCTTGTACCCTATGCCCGTCCACAATGGTAACGACGCTGCTAGCCACACGGAAAATGATTTAAATCCAAATAGAGGTGTTTTGCAGGATATGCTTCCTGCAACCACTCTGGAAGGAAATCAAAGACAGAGGATGAGATGGTCAGATGAAGTTAACCGACACCTCATGTTCAATTATTACCAAGCAACAAACTTAGGAACCAACACAACTGGATACAGATCACAAGTATACACAACATTTATTACCAGACACCCAGAATTATAATTTTTATCAGAACAATGACTAGCTGATCAGATCTGTATAATAATCAAAAATAACATGATATCCCAGCCAGAATTAGAAAACATCAAACAACAAGTACAATAAATACTGGAACAAAATAATGTGCAATCAGAAGAAGATGAAAATACAGTAATGGACTAAAACATCCCAGAGCAAACAAACAAAGAACACGCATCAATTAAACAATCAGAGGAAAACGAAATCTTACGACAGCCACCAGAACAAGCACAAATAGAACATGAAGTGACACACGTGTTAGATATAGAAGAAAATTTTCAGATAACATATATAGAATACAAAGACACAAACACAGACATTAGACCATTCTTACATAGACCACCAAATAACCAAGTTGAAACAACAATAACAACTATCAACACAATCATACACAACTAAATAAATGAAAATACAACTATGGAAAAGTTACAACTACTGGTTTATGTAAGAGTACTCACTACACTAAATACACACACTAGGCAGAGATACCGATCGAGGTGGCGCAGTGGTTAGACACTGGACTCGCATTCGGGAGGACGACGGTTCAATCCCGCATCCGGCCATCCTAATTTAGGTTTTCCCTGATTTTCCTAAATCACTCCAGGCAAATGCCGGGATGGTTCCTCTGAAAGGGCATGGCCGACTTTCTTCTCTAATCCGATGAGATCGATGACCACGCTGTCTGGTCTCCTTCCCCAAACCAACCAACCAACAAGGCAGAGATCAGAACCAACCAACACACAGAAGAAACCCACAAAACCAGCATGGCAACACAGGCTAGAGATCAGAATAGAAAAACTGAGAAAAGACATTGGACAGCTAACACAATTTATAAGAAGTGAAATATCAGACAAAAAACGAAAAAAGTTATGTAAAATCTCACAACAAGAAGTGCTAGAGCAATTAGATGAAACGAAGCAGAAATTACAAGCATTGGCCAAACGACTTAGAAGATACATAAAAGTGAAAATAGAAGGAAACAAAACCAAACATTCAACACAAAACGAAAAGAGATTTTTCCAGACAATAGATAACACACACATTAAAATAGACAATCCACCAAACATAACAGACATGGAACACTTCTGGAGCAACATATGGTCAAAGCTGGTACAACATAACAGACATGCACGGTGGATACAAGCAGAAACGGACACATACAAGATGATACCACAAATGCCACAAGTGATAATTTTGCAACATGAAGTCACCCGAGCAGTTAATTCTATGCACAACTGGAAAGCCCTTGGAAAAGATAAAATAGCAAATTTCTGGCTAAAGAAGTTCACCTCAACACATTCACATCTAACTAAATTATTTAACAGTTACATTCCAGACCCATACACATTTCCCGATACACTTACAGAAGGAATAACTTATCTTAAATCTAAAGATCAAGTAGACACAGCAAACCCAGCAAAATATTGCCCCATAACATGCCTACCGACAATATACAAAATATTAACTTCAGTCATTACACAGAAATTAATGACACATACAACATAGAACAAAATTATAAATGAAAACAAAAAGCCTGTTGCAAAGGAGCGCGAGGCTGTAAAGAGCAACTGATAACAGATGCAGAGGTGACATATCAAGCTAAAACTAAACAAAGGTCGCTACACTATGCATACACTGATTACCAAAAAGCTTTTGATACTGTACCCCACTCATGGTTACTACAAATATTGTAAATATACAAAGTAGATTCTAAATTGATACAGTTCCTAAACATAGTAATGAAAAATTGGAAAACCACACTTAATATCCAAACAAATTCAAATAATATCACATCACAGCCAATACAGATTAAGCGTGGAATATACCAAGGAGACTCATTAACCAATTTCTGGTTCTGAACCCACTATCCAACATGCTAAATAATACAAATTATGGATAACATATTACTGGAACATACCAACACAAAATCACACATTTGCTATACATGGATGATCTAAAACTACTGGCAGCAACAAATCAACAACTCAACTAATTACTAA
Organism: Schistocerca serialis cubense; assembly: GCF_023864345.2. Taxonomy (NCBI): domain Eukaryota; kingdom Metazoa; phylum Arthropoda; class Insecta; order Orthoptera; family Acrididae; genus Schistocerca; species Schistocerca serialis. Next base: position 322,707,535 of record NC_064642.1, on the reverse strand, counting down.
AGATAACACAAGTATTCAGCAATGATATAAATATGGCTTTTGGAACAGACAAATGTAAGAAAAATAGCATAGTCAAGGGAAATCACACTAAATAAGAAGATTTCTTATCGGATAACCACAGCGACTGCATAGAAGCAATGGAAAAAACAGATGCCTATAAATATCTAGGATACAGACAAAAATAGGAATAGATAATACAAATATTAAAGAAGAACTAAAAGAAAAATATAGACAAAGACTAACAAAAATACTGAAAACAGAATTGATAGCAAGAAATAAGACAAAAGCTATAAATACTTATGCTATACCAATATTGACCTACTCATTTGGAGTAGTGAAATGGAGTAACACAGACCTAGAAGCACTCAATACACTTACACAATCACAATGCCACAAATATAGAATACATCACATACATTCAGCAACAGAAAGATTCACATTAAGCAGAAAGGAAGGAGGAAGGGGATTTATCGACTTAAAAATCCTACATTATGGACAGGTAGACAATTTAAGAAAATTCTTTATAGTCCGAGCAGAAACTAGCAAAATACACAAAGCAATCACTCATATAAATACATCGGCTACACCATTGCAATTTCATAACCACTTCTACAACCCTTTAGATCACATAACATCAATGGATACGAAGAAAGTAAATCGGAAAAAGAAAACACTACCTGGCAAGCACCCGTATCATCTAACACAGCCACACATCGATCAAGACACATCCAACACATGGCTAAGAAAAGGCAATATATACAGTGAGACGGAAGGATTCATGGTTGCAATACAGGATCAAACAATAAACACCAGATATTACAGCGAGCATATTATTAAAGATCCCAGTACCACAACAGATAAATGCAGACTTTGCAAACAACAAATAGAAACAGTAGATCACATAACAAGCGGATGTACAATACTAGCAAATACAGAATACCCCAGAAGACATGACAATGTAGCAAAAATAATACATCAACAACTTGCCATACAACATGAACTAATAAAACAACATGTTCCCACATACAAGTATGCACCACAAAATGTACTGGAGAATGATGAATACAAATTGTACTGGAACAGAGCCATTATAACAGATAAAACAAAATTCACATAACAAACCTGACATCATACTCACCAATAAAAAGAAGAAATTAACACAACTAATCGAAATATCCATACCCAATACAGCAAATATACAGAAGAAAACAGGAGAAAAAATTGAAAAATACATCCAACTGGCTGAGGAAGTCAAGGACATGTGGCATCAGGATAAAGTTGACATTATACCAATTATACTTTCAACTACAGGAGTCATACCATGCAATATCCACCAGTACATCAATGCAATACACCTACATTTAAATTTATATATACAACTACAGAAATCTGTAATTATTGATACATGTTCAATTACCCGAAAGTTCCTGAACGCAATGTAACATATACCGTACAGTTAAAAGGAAGTCACGCTTGATCAATGTCCGTGTCACTTTTTCAATTTTTAGCCAGACATAACGTCTGAGACAAGAAAGAACAATAATAATAATAATTTGTATCATGGAGGAGAACATCAAACAGAATAACCCCTTCAGAGTCACAGAGGACTGTCACCAGGACTTTACCATCTGAGCATGCTGCTTTGAACTATTTCTTGAGAGTAGAGTTGGTGTGGTGTCTCTCCCTGGATTGCCATTTTGTTCCTGGTTTGAAAGTGATGGCCCAGACACTTAACATAAGCATTTTGGAAACTGCATGACTTGGCAGGTGTTCCACCAGTGCTGTGGAGATTGTCCTCAAATGTGGCAAAATCAAGGTGACATCATGTCCAGATGTTGTGGGGTAGGGCAGCCACCCCTCAATACAGATGTTCGACATAATAGGCTAGGCGGACTGGTAAGATAGGACAGGTGGCGAATTTTGGCAGAACAAACATCAGACTTTAATGCTCGGTGGAGTACAAGTGTGTTTGAACACACAGAACACTCCAAATGATGGGCCTCTACAACCGATGACCCATGCATATGCCAATGTTAACACCATGACATTGGCGACTATGACTGAAATGTACACATGACCATTGGCACTGGATACACTGGATATTGGTGCAGCAACAGAGAGCAGCACAGTCTGATGAATCCCGATACCACATTTATCATGCAGATGGAAGACTGTGAATTCATCATCTTCCAGGGGAACAGCTCCTCGAGACTGGTATTGCAGGATGGAGATAATCTGGCGGTGGCTCCATCATGCTGTGGGGAACATTCACTATGTTTCCAGTGGTGTTCGTACAAGGCACCATGATGGCGAAGGAGTATCATACACTGGTTGCAGACCATGTACACCCCTTCATGGGTGATAATGCTTCCCAAAGGCAGTGGTAATTTTCAACGTGATAATGCACCATGTCACAAGCCCAGGAGTGTGATGGAGTGGTTCAAGGAATACAATGGCAAGTTTCAGTTGATGTGCTGGCCCCCCCAATTCACCAGCTCTGAGCCCAATCTAACACATCTGGGATGTGACAAAGTGGTCACAGTGCTTCACCCACCTCCCTGAAATTTACTGGGAATTATGTGATTTGTGTGTGCAGACATGATGCTAACTCCCTCCAGCGACCAACCAAGGCCTCATTCCTTCCATGCCATGACCTGTTGCTGCTATTATCCATGCCAAAGGTTGGACAGGCGAATTGGACATTTTTATTGCCAAGTCTTCTTGACTTGAAATGGGCCTGATTAATTATATGTAATGATTAATGAACACACAAATATTTGTGTGTTTCATGCTATATATTTTGCCTCTGATTTATTTAAAACTCTGCTCCAAATTAAGAAATTTTTCTCAGCTCACAGATTTGCTAGAACAAGCAATAAGACCATCTCAAGAAGAGAGTAGCAACAGGATCTTAAAACCTCAATTTTTCTTTTACATCAACGATTATAAAGGTGCCATTATATTTCTCTAATAAATATGTGCTTCGTTTTACAAATATTTAGAATGATCTCGTTTTTCTCCACAAAATTTTTGTTATCTCATAACATCACACCTGCCAGTGATGATGTCTGATTAAAAGTTGTCATGATCAGCTTCGCAATGTGCAAGCAATTCTGCTCAGATGGTCCTTCATTGATCTTCACGGTCTTCTGTTAGGTGGTGATCATCCCAGCTGGTGGACGAATGTGTCAGCATTACCAACAGAGATATCAAGTTGAGAAGTGAGGTGTTTGATTGTGATCCACCAATCACCTCAACTGAGTCTCTGTACGTTCCAACACTATAGGGGTCACACCTGTACGTGGCTGGCCACCAGGCAGGTACATGGAAGGTTGAACAGGTTTGTGCGACCTCATTGTGATGATGACAGATGCCTCGCCCAACAAATCACCATGCTTTTGTACACTTTCCAGGTCTCCATAGACATTCTGCAAGTGCCTATGAATACCTGTGATGCTCTGGTTTTACATCAAAAGAAATTCAATGACAGCTCTCTGTTTGGAATGCACGTCTGCCACAACTGCCATTTTGAAGGTTATATATAGCACTTATCAGAAATTTATGAAACTACGGGTGATGAAACGGGAAAACTCCATGATGCCCCACAACACATTCCACATTTTTTTCAACCAAAATTGGAAAAAAAGTGTTCCATTACTTATTGAATGCTGCTTGTATACTGACTGACTTAGATACAACTCATAGAAGAAAAGTTTTATCAATGACTTGATCACTGTGTTTAGAGGTAAAATAGGAGAAAAATGATGAGGAATTAGTAAAGCAGGTAGTGTAAATGGAAAATTTCTTTCTTTCTTAAACATATTCTTACAGCACTTTTAGTCTTATTTTCCCCTAAAACAAATGACGAAATCAAACAGATACAACAATAAGAAATGAATAACTCCTGAAATTAAAGTATTTGTGCCTGGAAGAGAGTGCTCTATCTAATTCAGAGGGCAAGGCAGCAAATACTGTACTCACCCCCAATAAATCAAATACAGATGAATGTGATTTATTTGTGAAAACACTATGCATCTCCAACACATGTTAGTTTCAAAAGACAACCCCTAAGGAGGCAACAAAATTTTTCATGTCACTTAAAAGTACTAATTATGCTCACTATACTGTGTTTCTAGCAAAATATCGGAATCTTGACTTCATAGGATTACCTTAAGCTGTCCTTGTATCATTTAACTGAATCCCTCTTAAGCATGCATGGATGGTGTTTCACCTTTATAGCAGAAAGCAGAGGATCTCATTGATAAAATAACCTCACAATGAAGGAAAATAATGTGTGGGATGATCCTACATGGGTCAATAAAGGATCCACTCTTGTTATTAATCTAAGTAAATTATCTTCCAGTGACCTTGAAGCACAGTTGAAAACTGGATTGTGTGTTGATGACACAAATGTAATAATCAAGGTTTCAAACTCCTTGGCAGACATAGCTCAGATAATATTGAACAGCCTTCCTAGTGGTTCACAGCAAACAGTTTTTCTTAATCTCAGAAAGACCCATGTACATGACTGCAAACTAGCGATAATGGCCTGTTAGCCCCAGAAGTAGACACTGCGTCTATAAAATTCCTTGGGGTCCAAGTGAATTGCAAGTTAAAATGGAATGAATACACAAATAAACTAATCAAGAAGCTTGCTCCAGCATGTTTTACCCTTAGCCTTGACATAAAAACAAGTGTGTTGATTTATTTTTCATATTTTCGTGGTTTCTATCTTAAGGAATTGTAGACTATTTCATCCTCACTACAAGCAGGTTGCTGCCATCCTGAGGTCTGACTGACTTTCTCTTTCTTTTTAATCTTTCCCAACCAGTCCCTCTTTCTTCACCAGGAAGGAACTAATAGTTTTGAAACCTAGGTTAGTTTCTTCCACTTTTAAGTACTAGCCAGCAATTCTGTCTCATAATTATAAGCACTGCTCTCTCAAGGTGCATATTTGTGAATGTTTAAGGATTTGTGCTTAAAGGAAATGTTCCAAAAATACCAGAATGTTTTGTATTACAATGATAGAAGTGTTGTAGTAAAACTGTTCTATTTCTTTTGTGCTGTCTTCAAGAATAATACCTATTATAACTTGATATCTCTGTTTAAAGCTAGTATATATGCCAAAGGCAAGCAACACTAGCAATTCTGCAAGTACAGTTGATTCTATCAGAGGAAAGGGAGGAATGTATTAAAGCTTCCTTTTTTAGACTAATACTTACAAGGAGATGTTTTCAGGTCTAAATACACAATGTTTATAAAACATTCTGCAAGTGCCTATGAATACCTGTGATGCTCTGGTTTTACATCAAAAGAAATTCAATGACAGCTCTCTGTTTGGAATGCACGTCTGCCACAACTGCCATTTTGAAGGTTATATATAGCACTTATCAGAAATTTATAAAACTACGGGTGATGAAACGGGAAAACTCCATGATGCCCCACAACACATTCCACATTTTTTTCAACCAAAATTGGAAAAAAAGTGTTCCATTACTTATTGAATGCTGCTTGTATACTGACTGACTTAGATACAACTCATAGAAGAAAAGTTTTATCAATGACTTGATCACTGTGTTTAGAGGTAAAATAGGAGAAAAATGATGAGGAATTAGTAAAGCAGGTAGTGTAAATGGAAAATTTCTTTCTTTCTTAAACATATTCTTACAGCACTTTTAGTCTTATTTTCCCCTAAAACAAATGACGAAATCAAACAGATACAACAATAAGAAATGAATAACTCCTGAAATTAAAGTATTTGTGCCTGGAAGAGAGTGCTCTACCTAATTCAGAGGGCAAGGCAGCAAATACTGTACTCACCCCCAATAAATCAAATACAGATGAATGTGATTTATTTGTGAAAACACTATGCATCTCCAACACATGTTAGTTTCAAAAGACAACCCCTAAGGAGGCAACAAAATTTTTCATGTCACTTAAAAGTACTAATTGTGCTCACTATACTGTGTTTCTAGCAAAATATCGGAATCTTGACTTCATAGGATTACCTTAAGCTGTCCTTGTATCATTTAACTGAATCCCTCTTAAGCATACATGGATGGTGTTTTATCTTTATAGCAGAAAGCAGAGGATCTCATTGATAAAATAACCTCACAATGAAGGAAAATAATGTGTGGGATGATCCTACATGGGTCAATAGAGGATCCACTCCTGTTATTAATCTAAGTAAATTATCTTCCAGTGACCTTGAAGCACAGTTGAAAACTGGATTGTGTGTTGATGACACAAATGTAATAATCAAGGTTTCAAACTCCTTGGCAGACATAGCTCAGATAATATTGAACAGCCTTCCTAGTGGTTCACAGCAAACAGTTTTTCTTAATCTCAGAAAGACCCATGTACATGACTTTAAACTAGCGATAATGGCCTGTTAGCCCCAGAAGTAGACACTGCGGCTGTAAAATTCCTTGGGGTCCAAGTGAATTGCAAGTTAAAATGGAATGAATACACAAATAAACTAATCAAGAAGCTTGCTCCAGCATGTTTTACCCTTAGCCTTGACATAAAAACAAGTGTGTTGATTTATTTTTCATATTTTCGTGGTTTCTATCTTAAGGAATTGTAGACTATTTCATCCTCACTACAAGCAGGTTGCTGCCATCCTGAGGTCTGACTGACTTTCTCTTTCTTTTTAATCTTTCCCAACCAGTCCCTCTTTCTTCACCAGGAAGGAACTAATAGTTTTGAAACCTAGGTTAGTTTCTTCCACTTTTAAGTACTAGCCAGCAATTCTGTCTCATAATTATAAGCACTGCTCTCTCAAGGTGCATATTTGTGAATGTTTAAGGATTTGTGCTTAAAGGAAATGTTCCAAAAATACCAGAATGTTTTGTATTACAATGATAGAAGTATTGTAGTAAAACTGTTCTATTTCTTTTGTGCTGTCTTCAAGAATAATACCTACTATAACTTGATATCTCTGTTTAAAGCTAGTATATATGCCAAAGGCAAGCAACACTAGCAATTCTGCAAGTACAGTTGATTCTATCAGAGGAAAGGGAGGAATGTATTAAAACTTCCTTTTTTAGACTAATACTTACAAGGAGATGTTTTCAGGTCTAAATACACAATGTTTATAAAACATGGTGAGTATTTAGAGGGGTTGGAATACTTTTTCTCCACCCAGTTGCTCTTGTAGGATAGTAAAAAATCACCCCAAAAAGTAATTTGGTGTAGCAGGTTTACAGGGAATATCTTCAAAGCTATAAAAAAGGTGTTTCATATAACAGCTAAAATGGAGTTCGCATTCTTGAAAACTGTATAGCCAACTTTTGTACTAATTTGAAATTTTGCAAAAAAATTCACCATCATTGATTAATTTTGCAAAATGGAGTATTTCATTGCAACAAAAATTACCCCACACCCTCCATGTCAAATTTTGGAAAATAAGTTGTACAAATTGTGCTGTTGAAGTATTTTCAACAGACGTAATTAAAAATTTGAATGTTCATTATTATTCTATATATTTTTTATGTTTCAGACTTATTTTACATTTTAAATTCATGTTTTTTTGTTTTTCAGTTTATCATTTAACGTAGAATATATTGTTAATTGAATATAATAAGTAACTTGTTATTATGACATAAAATCATTACAATAATAATAATCTGGAAAGAAATGTGTAAGACATAATATTTTTTATACCATGCACATAAAATAAATGGAATTTCTTCATATAAAATGAAGTTCAGTAGGATTCTCAAATTATGGCAGGTGATCCTCTAAGTATTTTGATTTAGGCCCTGCGTATTTCAGAACATTGGAAAACTTCAGTGAAGAGAACTGATTATGTAATAATGACTGCACCTCGGTTATATTGTTCTCAAGTTGAAGTTCTTATTACAATCACTCAGCAGAACTAGGTCTGAAAATCTCACAAAGTTCTTCCAAAATGGAAACCCTATACATACAATTGCTGGACATTTCCCTTTGAACCTGCTTGGAACACCAGATGAATAAGTTCTGTATCCTCAGGTATGATGGTCAAATTGGTTCTTTGACACTGACTACCTAAAGAATCTAATAATAATAGATTTTTCTCCCACAGTGGGAAAGAAAACTTCTGTCAAACATCTTTTCACATGATCTGATGTTAGTATGACAGATTTCAATACCATCACAGAAATATTTAAGGCTTCAAAAAGTGATATTGAATTCAGTCAGAACTCTCCATCAGTTTCTATTAAAACTGTGAGAAGGGAGGTAATCAATGGAGAGTTTGGACTGAAAATTTGAGAATCACTTTTTGAACCCAAAAATGTTCTTGTGACAGCATCAAAATTTACTAAACTAATGTCTGATTGAGTCAAAAGGTATCAGACAGAACGTTCTTTTCCCCCCCCCCCCCCCCCCCCCCCAAGAGAAAAAAATATGTGTTATTGTTAGATTGTTGGGGTGACAAGTGTGAAAGAACCATTTTGAGTGCAGTACATGAGGACAAGGAACTTGTTCATCTGGTGATTTCAAAAGACTTGAACAGACGTGTATAGTCACTGAGGTCCACAGCTCGTGGTCTAGTAGCTAACATTGCTGCCTCTGAATCATGGGGTCCCAGGTTTGATTCCCATCCATGTTGGGGATTTTCTCTGCCCGGGGACTGGGGTTTGTGTTGTCATCATCATTTCATCATCATTCACAAACCTAGCAAGATTAGACCGTGTAAAGATTGGGACATTGTATGGGCGCTGATAACTGTGCAGTTGCTGAATGTATGTGATTTATTCTATATTTGTGGCATTGTGATCATGTAAGTGTATTTATCGCTTCTAGTTCTGTGTTACTCCATTTCACTACTCCAATATTGGTGTTATTGGTATAGCATAAGTATTTATAGCTTTTGTCTTGTTTCTTGCTGTCAATTCTGTTTTCAGTATTTTTGTTAGTCTTTGTCTATATTTTTCTTTTAGTTCTTCTTTAATATTTGTATTATCTATTCCTATTTTTTGTCTGTATCCTAGATATTTATAGGCAACTGTTTTTCCATTGCTTCTATTCAGTATCTGTGATTATCCAATAAGTAATCTTCTTGTTTAGTGGGTTTTCCCTTGACTATGCTATTTTTCTTACATTTGTCTGTTCCAAAAGCCATATTTATATCATTGCCGAATACTTTTGTAATCTTTAGTAATTGGTTGAGTTGTTGTTTTGTTGCTGCCAGTAGTTTTAGATCATCCATGTATAGCAAATGTGTGATTTTGTGTTGGTACGTTCCAGTAATATTGTATCCATAATTTGTATTATTTAGCATGTTGGATAGTGGGTTCAGAGCTAGGCAGAACCAGAAAGTGGTTAATGAGTCTTCTTGGTATATTCCACGCTTAATCTGTATTGGCTGTGATGTGATATTATTTGAATTTGTTTGGATATTAAGTGTGGTTTTCCAATTTTTCATTACTATGTTTAGGAACTATATCAATTTAGGATCTACTTTGTATATTTCCAATTATTGTAGTAACCATGAGTGGGGTACACTATCAAAAGCTTTTTGGCAATCAATGTATGTGTAGTGCAGCAAGCTTTGTTTAGTTTTAGCTTGATATGTCACCTCTGCATCTATTATCAGTTGCTCTTTACATCCTCATGCTCCTTTGCAACAGCCTCTTTTGTTTTCATTTATAATTTTGTTCTGTGTTGTATGTGTCATTAATTTCTGTGTAATGACTGAAGTTAATATTTTGTGTATTGTTGGTAGGCATGTTATGGGGTGATATTTAGCTGGGTTTGCTGTGTCTGCTTGATCTTTTGGTTTCAGATAAGTTATTCCATGTGTAATTATTATTATTATTATTATTATGTTCCTACATTTTTTACAGAATCCAAACTGATCCACCCCAAGCTCAGCATCAACCACATTTTCCATTCTTCTGTAATGAAATTGTGTTAATATTTTGCAACCATGACATATTAAACTAATAGTTTGGTAATAAATCTATCAGCACCTGCTTTCTTTGTAATTGGAATTATTACATTCTTCTTGAAATCTAAGGGTATTTATTCCCCCTGTGTCATAAATTGTACACCAGATGGAATAGTTTCCTCATGGCTGTCTTTCTCAAGGATATTAACATTTCTGAGGGAATGTCATTTACTGTAGGATCCTTGTTTTGGCTTAGGTCTTTCAGTGGTCTTTCATATTCTTGTTGCAGTATCATAACCTCCTATCTTATCTTCATCTACACCCTCTTCCATTTCTGGAATAATACCATCTACATCTACATCATACTCAACAAGCCACCTAATGGTGTGTGGCGAAGGGTACTTTTTGTGGCACCAGCTCAGCCCTCCAACCCTGTTCCATGCGTGAACAGTGCATGGGGAGAATGATTGTTGGTAAGCCTCTGCATGGGCTCCAATTTCTCGAATTTTCTCTTCAAGGTTATTACATGAGACATATGTGGCATGAAGTAATATGTTGTCCAACCCTTCCCGGAAAGTGCTCTTTCAAAATTTTAGTAGCAAATCTCTCTGTAATGCACAACCCCTCTCTTTTAATGTCTGCCAACGCAGTTTGTTGAGCATCTCTGTAATGCTCTCGTGCCAATTAAATGATCATGTGATGAAATGTGCCACTCTTTGTTGGATATTTTCTCTCTCTTCTATCAGTACTATCTGGTGGTGATCCCAGATAGATGAACAATACTCCAGAAAGGAATGAACAAGTGCCTTATAAGTCACTTCCTTCGTGGCTGAATTACATTTCCTTAAGATTCTTCCCATGAATCCGAATCTGGCATCAACTTTTCCAACTATTTGTTTTATATAGTCACTCCCCTTAAGGTCGCTCTGGATAGTTACTCCTAGATATTTTACAGCAGATACTGTTTCCAGTGGTTTGTCATCAATAGTGTAGCTATAGAGTAGTGGACTTATTTTCCTATGTATGCCACAATATGTTACATTTATTTACATTCAGGGTCAACTGCCAGAGGCTGCACCATTCATCAGTTTTCTGGAGGTCGTTCTGCAAGTCATTGCTATCTTCTGGCATTGCTACTTAGAGAGCAGCCAATGCTCTCTAATGCCTTCAAATTCATTTCTCTTGTATGGCCCCTCCTTCCACCTTTCAGCTTTCACATCTTTGCTTGGTACTGGTATTCCATCTAAGCTCTTGTTGTTCACATAGCTGCTTATCTTTTCTCGAAAGGCCTCTTTAATTTTCCTGTAGACAGTATCTATCTTTCCCTTATTGATATGTTATTTATACTCTTACATTTCTCCTCTAGTCATTCCTACTTAGCCATTTTGCACTCCCTGTCAATCTTATTTTTAGACTTTTGCATTCCTTTTTGCCTGCTGCATTTTTATATTATCTCCTTTCATCGATTAAATTCAATATCTCCTGCAACATCCAAGAATTTCTATTACATCTTGTCTTTTACCTGTTTGATCTTCTGCTTCCTTCACTATATCATCTCTCTTACTGTATTCTTTTCCTCTGTTGTAGTCAATAGTTGCCTAATGCTCCCTCTGAAACTCTCAACAACATCTGGTTCTTTCAACATATCCTGGTCCCATCCCCTTAATTACCTACATTTTTGCAATTTCTTCAGGTTTAATCTACAGTTTATAAACAGATTGTGGTCAGCATCTTCACCTGTCCCTGGAAATGTGTTACAGCAGAAAATCTGGCTCTGAAATATGTATCTCACCATTACATACTCACAATCAGTCTGAAACCTTCCAGTGTCTCCCAATCTCTTCCATAATTCTTAACTTCCTCTTTCATCCCCCCCCCCCCCCCCCTGCCCATAATCACTACAATTTTTCCTTCTCCTCCTATTCCTACAACTGAATACCATTCTCACAGCACAATTAAATTTCCATCTCCAGTAACAATCTGAATAATTTTTTCTTATCTCATACGTTTACTCAGTCTCTTCATCATATGCAAATGTGGGCATCATGATTATCTTGGCTATGATATATGATAAAGTGTTCACTATGCTGTTCATAAGAGCTTACTCACATTCCTGTTTTCTTATTCATTATTAGACCTACTCCTACGGTTCACCTATTAGATTTTGTATTTACAATCCTGTACTTACCTGACCAGAAGTGCTGTTCCTCTTGCCACTGAACTTCACTAATTCCCACTATATCTAAGTTCAACCTATCCATTTTCCTTTAAAAATTTTCTAACCTGCTTGCCCAATTAAGGAACCTAATATTTCACACTACAATTTGTAGAATGGCATTTCTGTTTCTCCTGATAATGACATCCTCTTGAGTAATCCCTGCCTGGAGATCCAAATAGGGAATTATTTTAACTCCAAATATTTTACCCAATATGTTTGAGTCATCATTTAACCATGCAGTAGAGCTACATGCCTTGGGAAAAAGTCTCAGCTGTAGCTTCCTCTTTCTTTCAGCCACTCACAGTACCAGCACAGCAGTGCCATGTTGGCTACAGTTAAAAGTCCAGGTCAGTCAATTATCCAGACTGCTGCCCCTGCAACTACCAAACAGGCTGCTGCCTCCCTTCTGAAGCCCACCTTTGTCTGGTCTCTCAATAGATACCCCTCAATTATGGTTGCACCTACAGTACAGTTATCCATATAGTTGAGGCACATGAGCCACCCCACCACAGCGATGTCCTTGGTTCAAGGGGGGTTCCTACTCATAATTTCTCTTTACCTTTGTTACCCAAATTTGATTTCTCTTCTCAACTTTGAATGTCTACTATTGCTATTGCAACAGTCATATAATCACTTGTTTTGCTTTCAGTTAATTCTTTCAGTCTGTCTTGACTATAATCTTGTTCAAATGTATCAGATTCTTTTAAACTTGGCTGTTGTTGGAAGGAAGGAAGGAAGATTGGGTATAATGTCCCGTCGACATTGAGGTCGATAGAGATGGAGCACTGGCTTGAATGATGTCACAGATGGGAAAGGGAATCAACCATGCCCTTTCAAAAGGAACCATATCGGCATTTGCGAGAGTGATTTAGGGAAATCATAGAAAATCTAAATCTGTATGGTCAGGTGCAGGTTTGAACCATTGTCTTCCCAAATGTGAGTCCAATGGCTGTTGTACTCAACAATGTAATCTCATTTAGATTAATAAAGGGTAGTAAGAAGAGAACATTCCCAAGTGTAAATATGTGGTCTTGATGAAACTTAGCAGTTTTGTGGAGGGGTCAAAATAATGCAGTATGTAATTTTTCATTTTTACTCAGTTTCACCTTTAAGGGGTAAAACACAAAACAAAAGGTAATTTTGCATCTTGGGTTTAGAGGGAATATCTTCAAAACCATGAAACTGGATGATTTTTTCCACTGTGCACAAACTATAGCAATTGATTGATGAAGAGGATATAGAACAAAAATGGTCTAGTGAATTTATGTTTGGAAATGCTTGGTTTCCATGCTAAAGACCATTTATTCAGTCATACTTTGTTACAGAGACTGTGGTCTAATATGCATTGTATCATGCAGCCACAGTTGCAGGATGCATGGTTTCCTCCTAGAGGGTGGTACTGTTCCTCATACAGCATGTCCTAGCATCATTTCCTGCCATAGTAATGGCTAATGTCGTGTCCGATTCACTTCTTTTGCTGACTCAACTTGTAGTCGATGTGACACAGTGTTGTATACTATGGTTCCCCATTTGAACTGAAAGCTCACTGACATGTTGTTTACCTATGGAAAGGCGAATAGTAATGGGCACCGGGCAGCAAAGATGTATCAGGAGACCTATCCCTGCTAACAACAACAACAGCATTCAATGTTTGCAACAGTGTTTTGCTGTTTCTGTGAGACAGAGTCATTTTAGGAAGGAGAAAATCGTGAAGGATGTACCCAAAACTTTCAGACACCACACTTGGAGGAAAATGTGATTAACACTGTGGAAGGTGACTACCGTGTCAATACCAGGCAGCTGGCCTGCCGGTACAGGGTAATTCAGATGACTGTGTGGTACATTCTCCATGACAATCATTACTACCCTATTACTTAAAGCATGTGCAGGGCTTACTAGCGACAGACTTTCCACATCAAGAGTGGTTTTGTCACTGGATTCTTCACCAGGCATCAATAATTCCAGTATTTGTGTCATCCATTCTATTCACAGATGAGGCCACATTTATGCAGAGCAATATCTTCAACTTTCATAACGGTCATCTGTGGAATAGTATGCAGGATACTCATGGTATGGTAACACCAAATCATCAGCATCGGTGCAGACAGAATGTGCGGGCTGGGATAATTGGTGACCGTATTTTAGGACCAGTCTTCCTTCCATATCACCTAACAGGTCAGAACTATCGGCATTTCTTGCGAGTCACTTTGCCTCCACTGCTGAAAGAAATGCCATTGATGATTCGAAGGCTTATGTGGCTACTACATGATGGTGCTCCAGCCCATTTCACTGTTAACATTTGGACGCATGAAAATAAAAGAGGCTGTTGCAAAGGAGCATGAGGATGTAAAGAGCAACTGATAATAGATGCAGAAGTGACATATCAAGCTAAAACTAAACAAAGCTTGCTACACTACGCATACATTGATTACCAAAAAGCTTTTGATAGTGTACCCCACTCATGGTTACTACAATAATTGGAAATATACAAAGTAGATCCTAAATTGATATAGTTCCTAAACATAGTAATGAAAAATTGGAAAACCACACTTAATATCCAAACAAATTCAAATAATATCACATCACAGCCAATACAGATTAAGCGTGGAATATACCAAGAAGACTCATTAACCACTTTCTGGTTCTGCCTAGCTCTGAATCCACTATCCAACATGCTAAATAATACAAATTATGGATACAATATTACTGGAACGTACCAACACAAAATCACACATTTGCTATACATGGATGATCTAAAACTACTGGCAGCAACAAAACAACAACTCAACCAATTACTAAAGATTACAAAAGTATTCGGCAATGATATAAATATGGCTTTTGGAACAGACAAATGTAAGAAAAATAGCATAGTCAAGGGAAAACCCACTAAACAAGAAGATTACTTATTGGATAATCACAGATACTGAATAGAAGCAATGGAAAAACAGTTGCCTATAAATATCTAGGATACAGACAAAAAATAGGAATAGATAATACAAATATTAAAGAAGAACTAAAAGAAAAATATAGACAAAGACTAACAAAAATACTGAAAACAGAATTGACAGCAAGAAACAAGACAAAAGCTATAAATACTTATGCTATACCAATAACACCAATATTGGAGTAGTGAAATGGAGTAACACAGAACTAGAAGCGATAAATACACTTACATGATCACAATGCCACAAATATAGAATAAATCACATACATTCAGCAACAGAAAGATTCACATTAAGCAGAAAGGAAGGAGGAAGGGGATTTATCGACATAAAAAACCTACATTATGGACAGGTAGACAATTTAAGAAAATTCTTTATAGAACAAGCAGAAACTAGCAAAATATACAAAGCAATCACTCATATAAATACATCGGCTACACCACTGCAATTTCATAACCACTTCTACAACCCTTTAGATCACATAACATCAACAGATATGAAGAAAGTAAATTGGAAAAAGAAAACACTACATGTCAAGCACCCATATCATCTAACACAGCCACACATCGATCAAGATGCATCCAACACATGGCTAAGAAAAGGCAATATATACAGTGAGACGGAAGGATTCATGATTGCAAAACAGGATCAAACAATAAACACCAGATATTACAGGAAGCATATTATTAAAGATCCCAATACCACAACAGATAAATGCAGACTTTGCAAACAACAAATAGAAGCAGTAGATCACATCACAAGCGGATGTACAATACTAACAAATACAGAATACCCCAGAAGACATGACAATGTAGCAAAAATAATACATCAACAACTTGCCTTACAACATAAACTAATAAAACAACATGTTTCCACATACAAGTATGCACCACAAAATGTACTGGAGAATGATGAATACAAATTAAACTGGAACAGAACCATTATAAGAGATAAAACAACATCACATAACAAACCTGACATCATACTCACCAATAAAAAGAAGAAATTAACACAACTAATCAAAATATCCATACCCAATACAACAAATATACAGAAGAAAACAGGAGAAAAAATTGAAAAATACATCCAACTGGCTGAGGAAGTCAAGGACATGTGGAATCAGGATAAAGTTGACATTATACCAATTATACTGTCAACTACAGGAGTCATACCACACAATATCCACCAGTATATTAACACAATACAGCTACATCCAAACTTATATATACAACTACAGAAATCTGTAATTATTGATACATGTTCAATTACCCGAAAGTTCCTAAATGGAATGTAACATATACCGCACAGTTAATAGGAAGTCATGCTTGATCAAGGCCCGTGTCACTTTCCATTTTTAACCAGACATGACGTCTGAGAAAGGAAAGAAATAATAATAATAACAATACAAGCTTTATTCAACATTGAATGGTACACTGCACATGTACAAAGAAACAGTAATGATTAAAGTTATTTGTACAATACACAATACACATTCTTCTGAATACGTCATTAATTTACAACAAAATTACAATAAGATGTTTACTGATTTCTATTCACATAATTTCACAAAGCATTTCTTGTTCTTCATATAAGTGTGGTACTCTTCTAATGTGTAGAAAGGGTGTTTTACTAAAACTTTCTTAAGCTGATGTTTCAGTTTAATTGTAGGAAGAGCCATGACTCCACTAGGCAGTGCATTAGCTAATTTTATACCTGCATACTGATGCCCCTTTTCGTAAAGTGCTGTTCTGTGGCTGCCAATGTAAAATCTTTCTTTATTTCTAGTATTGTACTGGTGGAAATCTGAACAAGTGTTTGGGTGCAGTGTTTTCACAAGCAATATGGCTTTTAGATTGTATGTATTTATAACAGTTAACACCTGTTTTTGGAAACAAGTTGCAACAAGATTCCCTATATTTTGCTCCACAGATTATTCTCACAGCCCTTTATTGAAGAATGAGTAGCTTATCTAGATTAGCTTTGGTTGTTGCCCCCCAAATTTCAATACTATAGTTCAAGTGAGAGGAGAAAAGAGCATGGTAAGCAGTATTTAGGACTACAGTGTCTACAGAACTAATAGTACTGATTGCAAATATATTTTTTGACAAAGTTCTTAGTTGCTAGGGAGTCAATATGTGTGTCCCATTTCAGGTTGCTTTGGATTGTTACACCAAGGAATTTTACACTAGACTCTTTCTTTACCAATTCATTGCTAATGTATGATTTAATTTCATTATTCAAACTACTTTTGCTAAACTCCATCAAACATGTTTTACTGGTGCTTACATTTAAGTGGCTTTCATTAAAAAACTGAATAATTTCTTTTGTCACATTATTACACTCGGCCTCTAGTTCATTACATGATTCCTTTTTACACACAATGGACATGTCATCAGCAAACAGAACAATTTTGGAATTTATAGTACAGTATTTAATATCATTTACATAGATCAAGAACAGAAAGGGACCCAACACTGAGCCCTGGGGCACACCATATTTTATGCAAGTGATCCCTGATTTGTAGACACCACTTTCCGTTTTAAGTAGAACAAACTGTTTTCTATTGCTAATATAACACTTTATTAGGTCATAAGCAGCGCCTCTAATGCCCATGTTCCATAGCTTGTCTAATAGGATGTCAACATTCACACTATCAAAGGCTTTTTCCAGGTCTAGGTATACACCTGCCACATGTTCCTTGCTTTTGACACCCCCTAACACCTCATCAATTAGTTGAGCAGCTGCAATGCTAGTTGATTTACCTTTTAGGAATCCATTTTGATTTTCAAACATCAGGTTGTGTTTGTTAAGAAAGTTTATAATCCTGTTGTATATAACTTTCTCAACTATTTTGGAAAAGACAGGAAGGATTGAGACTAGTCTATAGTTTTCTATTTTGTTGTTGTCACCTTTCTTAAAAATGGGTGTTACCTGTGCCATTTTTAGTCTGTCTGGAAAGGTGCCTGATTCTATTATATTGTTGACTGCTACAGACAGAGGTACAGAGACATTTTGGCTACAGGCTTTTAAAACATTAATATTTAGGCCATCATGCCCAGCTGAATTAGTGGGTTGTAGAGAGCTAATGATGCCCATTATTTCTGCACAGTTTGTGGGGGCTAGATATATACTATGGTCACATGTATTAACTTTAAAACTGTAGTGCATGTTTTTATGTTTGTCATTTATGGCTTCCCCTACAGAAGAAAAATATTCATTAAAAATATTTACAATTTCCAGTTGGTCTTTCATGAACATGCCATTGTGGTTAATAGTTAAGTCCATATGGGATTTGTCACTGCAGTTTTTAAAACTGTTTATGACTGCCCAGATGGCAGCAGTTACGTTGTCTGTGTTTTGAAGCTTATTTGCAACATAGTTGCTCCTGGTCTGTGTGAGTAAGTCCTTATAGTCTGATTGATATATTTTGAAAGCTTCCTTTAGCTCAGGAATCTCTCTATTATTCAGCATTGCACTGTGGAGTAGTTTTAATTTTTCCCTTGCTTCAGTGACATTACTATTTACCCAAATATTTTTGTTTATGTTTTTTGTTTGTTTCTTTTTGTGATTACAACTGGGCATGTAGTATCAAAGCAGTAATAGCACATGCAAGGCAATACTGCTTCCATCACTTCTCTTAGGAGATAGGTTAAGGAAAGGGTAACCTATGCTTATAGCATTTGTAGATTTAAAGGAAGCTTTTGACAATATTGACTGCAATACAATCTTTGAAATTCTGAAGGTAGGATGGCTAAAATACAGGGAGTGAAAGGGTATTTACAACTTGTACAGAAACCAGCCGGCTGTTATAATGGTCGAGGGGCATGAAAGTGAAACAGTTGTTGATAAGGGAATGAGACAGGGTTGCAGCCTACACCTGAAATAATTTAATCTGTACATCAAACAAGCAGTAACGGTAACCAGTGAAAAATTTGGAAAAGGAATCAAAGTCCAAGGAGAAGAAATAAAAACTGTGAGGTTTGCTGATGACACTGTAATTCTGTCAGAGATAGCAAAGGACATGGAAGAGCAGTTGAATGGAATGGATAGTGTCTTGAACGAAGTGTGTAAGATGAAAGAAAAACAAGGGTAATGGAATGCAGTTGAATTAAATTAGGCGAATCTGAGGGAATTGGGTTAGGAAACGAGACACTAAAAGTAGTAATGAGTTTTGATATTTGGGAAGTAAAATAACTGATGAATGCTGAAGTAGAGAGGATAAGCTGGCAAATGATATTTTGATTATGGCCCAAGCTGCTGGAGTTGGTGGTCATGAGTGTGTGAGAGTCGCACTAGCTCGTGTGTATGAATGGTGTGTGTTTCATTTGCTGATGAAGGCTGTGGCCAAAAGCTTTATGTAAGTTTCTTTTAATTGTGCCTGTCTACAACTTAACATGTCTTCTTTAATGGTAAGTAACAATCTATCTTTTCTTAAATTGCTGATATTCCTACCTGGATTTTCCATAGTTTGATTTCTGAAGAAGATAAATTTGTTAGCATTGAATATAGATAACTGTTAGCAAGTCCTTTCTGAAGATATTTGTCTGGAGTGTAGCCCTTCATGGAAGTGCAACATGAATGATAAACAGTTCACAGAAGAAGAAAATTAAAACTTCTGATGAGGTGGTACAGAAGAATGCTGAAGATTAGAGGCATGCAGGGTTCACCAGTTTAGCAACAGAATGAATTGTGTGTGTGTGTGTGTGGGGGGGGGGGGGGGGTGGGAGTTAAAAATGACACTCATTCAGGAGGCCCTGCAATGTCTACTGATGAAGCTCATGTCACAAACATCAATGAAACCATGCACGCCAATCAAAGACTGACTGTCCAAGAGACTGCAGACGAACGTAACATTTCAGTTAGATCATGTCATGAAATCCTGACACAACATCTTCGGATGTATCATGTTGCTAACAAGTTAGTCCCACGGCCCATGAGTCAATGCCACAGAAAGATCTTTGCCTTGCAATCTGTGAAGAGCTTTTGGATCAAGCAAATGACAACGAGATGTTGCTTAAGAGAGATGATAAGATTGGTGGTGGGGCGTGGGTCTCAAGTTATGATGTTGGGACCAAGGTTCAGTCTTCACAATGGGTTGAGAAAGGTTCTCAGAGATCAAAAATAGCTTTTCAGGTCAGGTCAGATGTCAAAACCATGCTGACAATTTTCTTTGACTTTGAAGAATTAGTTCATCATGAATTCTTGCCACAGGGCATACTGTTAATCAGTGGTACTCTTCAGATGTGTTGTGGTGCCTGAAAGAAAATGTGAGAAGCTAATGGCCTGAAATGTGGAGAGAGAATTCGGGGCCCTTGCATCACAATGATGTACCTGCACATTCATCTGAGTTGGTGCATGACTTTTACTCAAAAAACAAAATCACTGTGCTGCCTCATCCTCCATACTCCCCAGACCTGACCCCTGTGAACTTTTTTTTTTTTAATTTCCAAAGATGGAAACCCCATTGAAAGTGAGACGGCACTTCATGTGGTCCAGCAAGAGGCGAACTAAAGCTGCTTCTGGAAGTGGAAATGGCTTTAATACTGGTTTATCAATTGTGGAGAAGAGTATTTCGAAGGAGACCATGTGTAATAACTAAAAGGTAAGCATACAAAATTTTGTGGACAAAATTTTGGAATTTTTTTGAACAGACTTTGTAAAAGGGTTCTTTGTCGAAATTAGCTTCTCTTAAATCATCTCCTGAAGGATTGGACCCAACACTGTCCCATTATTCTCCTGTAATCAGATCTGGTTCCTAGTGCCCAATCATCTTTTTCTGTGATGTATTTACCCTAAGTATCCCTCTCACCCAATTTGTTTCCCTGCCACAGTGGTACACCATTATATCACTTTTTAATCATATCTTAATGAAAGAAGTAGTGTCATTGTTACCATCACTTAGGCAACTGGCTGGCTGATCCTTAAGTCAAGTACTTTTGGCTATCAATATACCAAAAACTAAAACGTTTGGGAAATTTGAAGTGTATATGCATCTACTGAACAACTTCATAAAATCAAGAGCTATACAGCAGAGACATTACAGAAGGAATGGGGCATTGAGTTTTTGTGTGAATGTGCTGTCTCATTTATGCCTCATTCTGTGTGAACAGTCAGGTGCAAATGCAGCATGGAACGGGACGACACAAACACACGCAAGCAGTCCAACTCGAAAAACAGTGCAGTGCAGTGCAGTTGCCCTGTCCTATGTCCACAGTCCAGCAACACAGTGACTGATACCAATACACGAGGAAATTTAGTTTTCTGATTTTCTTGCTGTAAAAAATTCTGTATGTTAATGATGGAAAGGTACATAAGACCTTGGAGTTTGTTTCTTGCTAGAGATCTTCCTTTCCTTGATAAAATTAAAAACCACTTCTTCTGATTTTGCACATTTTCTTCACCGTATAATGCTACACAAAAGTGATTTTTAATGTCTTAGAGTTTCACATCACAGACTGATGATTGTCTGCTTTTTCGGCATTGGACATAATTATTATGATAGTTAAACCTACCACATAAAATTTGAAGGGTTTACAGCAGAAAATTTGGTTCTTTCTAGATGATACATTGTTGCATACTATATGAAGCTAACATATCAGAACTGTTTTTAAAACTGAAACAAAATTGGTATCTGACTACAGTATGGATAAAATTGAAGTTGAAGTATTTTATTTGAGCACACTGGCACTGAGCACATAATATGCAGTGACACAAAGTGCCACCAATATATTGTCAACTGGTGTGCAACCAAAAAACTATTCTAGCATTGTCAGAATGCTGTAGACAATGTAGGAGACTATATTTCTGCTGATTAATTTCTTATGTTTCTCTGTTGTGTTCAAGAAAGTAACTAAAAAATGCTATTTAGTTCAATCGAACTAACACAAATGAATTACAACTTATTATGATAAAGTTATGAAAAAAGTATGTTTTAATAAAACGAAGACCAACAATTTGTAATGAATAATCAGGATAATACGCACTTTTGGTTTAGAAACTGTCTGTATCTACGCTCAGTTGTCATGCTGAATGTAGCACTACCACAAAGTACACAAATAAAGGAATAGGAAAAGAAACATACGGGAATACAGGTAAAAAATCATTCTGTGCCAAAATTAAGTCAATAAAATTTACAGTATCAGAAAAAAACGAGACATTAACAAGTGTGTTGTTGTTGCAGTCCTGAGACTGGTTTGATGCAGCTCTCCATGCTACTCTATCCTGTGCAAGCTTCTTCATCTCCCAGTACCTACTGCAACCTACATCCTTCTGAATCTGCTTAGTGTATTCATCTCTTGGTCTCCCTCTACGATTTTTACCCTCCACGCTGCCCTCCAATACTAAATTGGTGATCCCTTGATGCCTCAGAACATGTCCTACCAACCGATCCCTTCTTCTGGTCAAGTTGTGCCACAAACTTCTCTTCTCCCCAATCCTATTCAATACTTCCTCATTAGTTATGTGATCTACCCATCTAATCTTCAGCATTATTCTGTAGCACCACATTTCAAAAGCTTCTATTCTCTTCTTGTCTAAACTATTTATCGTCCATGTTTCACTTCCATACATGGCTACATTCCATACAAATACTTTCAGAAAAGACTTCCTGACACTTAAATCTATACTCGATGTTAACAAATTTCTCTTCTTCAGAAACGCTTTCCTTGCCATTGCCAGTCTACATTGTATATCCTCTCTACTTCAACCATCATCAGTTATTTTGCTCCTCAAATAGCAAAACTCCTTTACTACTTTAAGTGTCTCATTTCTTAATCTAATTCCCTCAGCATCACCCGACTTAATTCGGCTACATTCCATTATCCTCGTTTTGCTTTTGTTGATGTTCATCTTATATACTCCTCTCAAGACACTGTCCATTCCATTCAACTGCTCTTCCAAGTCCTTTGCTGTCTCTGACAGAATTACAATGTCATCAGCGAACCTCAGCGTTTTTATTTCTTCTCCATGGAGTTTAATACCTACTCCGAATTTTTCTTTTGTTTCCTTTACTGCTTGCTCAATATACAGATTGAATAACATCGGGGAGAGGCTACAACCCTGTCTTACTCCCTTCCCACCCTTCCCAACCACTGCTTCCCTTTCATGTCCCTCGACTCTTATAACTGCCATCTGGTTTCTGTACAAATTGTAAACAGCCTTTTGCTCCCTGTATTTTACCCCTGCCACCTTTAGAATTTGAAGGAGAGTATTCCAGTCAACATTGTCAAAAGCTTTCTCTATGTCTACAAATGCTAGAGTCGTACGTTTGCCTTTCCTTAATCTTTCTTCTAAGATACGTCGTAGGGTCAGTATTGCCTCACGTGTTCCAGTATTTCTATGGAATCCAAACCGATCTTCCCCGAGGTCAGCTTCTACTAGTTTTTCCATTTGTCTATAAAGAATTCGTGTTAGTATTTTGCAGCTGTGGCTTATTAAACTGATTGTTCAGTAATTTTCACATCTGTCAACACCTGCTTTCTTTGGGATTGGAATTATTATATTCTTCTTGAAGTCTGAGGGTATTTCGCCTGTTTCATACATCTTGCCCACCAGATGGTAGAGTTTTGTCAGGACTGGCTCTCCCAGGGCCGTCAGTAGTTCCAATGGAATGTTGTCTACTCCGGGGGCCTTGTTTCGACTCAGGTCTTTCAGTGCTCTGTCAAACTCTTCACGCAGTATCGTATCTCCCATTTCATCTTCATCTACATCCTCTTCCATTTCCATAATATTGTCCTCAAGTACATCGCCCTTGTATAGACCCTCTATATATTCCTTCCATCTTTCTGCTTTCCCTTCTTTGCTTAGAACTGGGTTTCCATCTGAGCTCTTGATGTTCATACAAGTGGTTCTCCTATCTCCAAAGGTCTCTTTAATTTTCCTGTAGGCAGTATCTATCTGACCCCTAGTGAGATAAGCCTCTACATCCTTACATTTGTCCTCTAGCCATCCCTGCTTAGCCATTTTGCACTTCCTGTCGATCTCATTATTGAGACGTTTGTATTCCTTTTTGCCTGCTTCATTTATTGCATTTTTATGTTTTCTCCTTTCATCAATTAAATTCAATATTTCTTCTGTTACCCAAGGATTTCTACTAGCCCTCGTCTTTTTACGTACTTGATCCTCTGCTGCCTTCACTACTTCATCCCTCAAAGCTAGCCATTCTTCTTCTACTGTATTTCTTTCCCCCATTCCTGTCAGTTGTTCCCTTACACTCTCGCTGAAACTCTGTACAACCTCTGGTTCTTTCAGTTTATCCAGGTCCCATGTCGTTAAATTCCTACCTTTTTGCAGTTTCTTCAGTTTTAATCTACAGGTCATAACCAATAGATTGTGGTCAGAGTCCACATCTGCCCCTGGAAATGTCTTACAATTTAAAACCTGGTTCCTAAATCTCTGTCTTACCATTATATAATCTATCTGATACCTTTTAGTATCTCCAGGGTTCTTCCATGTATACAACCTTCTTTCATGATTCTTATACCAAGTGTTAGCTATGATTAAGTTGTGTTCTGTGCAAAATTCTACCAGGCGGCTTCCTCTTTCGTTTCTTAGCCCCAATCCATATCCACCTACTACGTTTCCTTCTCTCCCTTTTCCTACACTCGAATTCCAGTCACCCATGACTACTAAATTTTCATCTCCCTTCACTATGTGAATAATTTATTTTATTTCATCATACATTTCTTCAATTTCTTCGTCATCTGCAGAGCTAGTTGGCATATAAACTTGTACTACTGTAGTAGGTGTGGGCTTCGTATCTATCTTGGCCACAATAATGCGTTCACTATGCTGTTTGTAGTAGCTTACCCGCATTCCTATTTTCCTGTTCATTATTAAACCTACTCCTGCATTACCCCCATTTGATTTTGTGTTTATAACCCTGTAGTCACCTGACCAGAAGTGTTGTTCCTCCTGCCATCGAACTTCACTAATTCCCACTGTATCTAACCTTAACCTACCCATTTCCCTTTTTAAATTTTCTAACCTACCTGCCCGATTAAGGGATCTGACATTCCACGCTCCGATCCGTAGAATGCCAGTTTTCTTTCTCCTGATAACGACGTCCTCTTGAGTAGTCCCCGCCTGGAGATCCGAATGGGGGACTATTTTACCTCTGGAATATTTTGCCCAAGAGGACGCCATCATCATTTAATCATACAGTAAAGCTGCATGCCCTTGGGAAAAATTATGGCTCTAGTTTCCCCTTGCTTTCAGCAGTTCGCAGTACCAGCACAGCAAGGCCGTTTTGGTTATTGTTACAAGGCCAGATTAGTCAATCATCCAGAATGTTGCCCTTGCAACTACTGAAAAGGCTGCTGCCCCTCTTCAGGAACCACACGTTTGTCTGGCCTCTCAACAGATACCCCTCCGTTGTGGTTGTACCTATGGTACGGCTATCTGTATCGCTGAGGCATGCAAGCCTCCCCACCAACAGCAAGGTCCATGGTTCGTGGGGGAATTAACAAGTGTACAATTCTATAAGTTCTCACATCTAGATCTACAGGGCACAGAATCAATGTAGCAGCAAAACTTATAGGTGAGAAGTCGTCTTAAGATCTGTTTTACTTATCATCGGTCAGCCTGTTATTAGCTCTTTCCCAGATGAGCGAGATTAGAATCGAAAACTAGGGTATCATTTCCCTTCGAGGGTGAACATTTTACAGCTAAGCTAGCATATACCCCGCAGCACATCGCTCCCTCGTTTTCCCACTGACAGTTATGACATCGAAGTGGCAACATATATGGCGAAGACGCTGCATTTTCTGTTGGAATGAACTTCATGGATCAAAAACATAAATTTGCTACCACTGTGTCATCTCTTATGTGAGAATATTTAACATATTTAATCTAAATAACAATAAAATATCGTATGAATTTGTAGGCTTATGGGAACCTTTATATTTTATGAAGTAACAGCTTTTTCATGAGATGAGAAAACATTTTATTTTTCAAGCAAAGATCAAAAACTAACAAGAATAAACAACTCGTAACCAAGCCGACTACGGCAAAGATAAACATCTATCAGCTGCAGCTTTCACCCGCTGTTTTTGGCGCAGTGGATAAATGACGTCGCCTAAAACTTGCACTTGATTTTTCTACCAGCTCTCGTGAAAATATCTGGTGCAGGCAATGGCTGCTCCTGTTCTGCACTTGCCGCTTCGTTGTCCTCTTCTGATACCGAGGGCTTGGCGAGACTATCTGTTGTTTCTTTGGCCTCCACGTTTGAGGGTGATTTTGCAGACTGAGGAAGGAGTGTACCCTCTTCGGTGTAAGCAGGTTTAAGCCGCTCAATTGAGACTGTCTCTTCTTTACCATCCTTATCGATTTTGAAGCTGTGGCTTCCTCTTGTGATTACCCTGTATGGTCCAGAGTAAGGCGAAACAAGCGGCGGGCGCACCGTATCATCCCTAAGCCACACGTGGGACGCTGCTTGCAGGTCTTTATGTACAAACACTCTCCGGTCTCCATGTCTGACAGGGTTAGTGGGTTTGATGTTTCTCATTTTAACGCTGAGTTGTCTCGCGAATTGCGTGCATAGCTCAGGGGCGAACGGCTGTGTAGATGCTGGAATGATAAATTCTCCAGGAACCCTCAATTGCTCGCCATAAACCAATTCTGCGGAAGAGCACTGTAAGTCCTCCTTCACGGCCGTTCTCAATCCGAGTAGGACCAGCGGTAGTGCTTCAGGCCATGAAGTGGAACTACACATTAATGCAGCTTTGAGCGTGCGGTGTAGTCGTTCCACCATTCCATTCATTGAAAATTTGGCTTTCAAACTGCCTTCCGCGATCTGTTGTTATGTTTTGCGGAACGCCAAACCTGGAGAACCATGAATGCAACAGTGCTTTTGCAACCGACTCCGCAGAAATGTCTTGTATTACAACTACTTCTGGCCACCTGGTAAAATGATCAATGATTGTGAGCAAACAGCGTTGTTCTGAAGAGCATGATAGCGGGCCCACAATGTCCACATGTATATGTGAAAATCTTGCAGAAGGCGTCGGGAAGTCAGCAATAGGTGCAAAGACATGTCTGCTGATTTTATTACGCTGGCATGTTAGGCATGCACGCGCCCATGCACGACAATCTTTTTGTATTCCAGGCCACACTACTTTGGAGGAAACTAACTTGGCTGTAGCTCGTACTCCTGGATGTGATAGGTTATGTAGTGCACTATAAATCTCGCGACGATATTGTTCTGGTATGTAAGGTCGCTCCTTTCCTTTTGCTACATCACACCAAATTCCGTCTGGAACATTTGGGACAGACACACGTCTGAGCTGCAGAGCAGTTCTCTGGTCCTCTATTAGACGGCGCAAGAAAGGATCTTCTCGTTGTTTAGACGCTAACTCGGTCCATCGAATTGAATTTAAACTGGCACAATTCCTAGACAGGCAATCTGCGACCAGGTTGTCTTTTCCTGAAATGTGACGCACGTCAGTTGTGAACTGTGCAATGTACTCGACTTGCCTGCACTGACGTGATGGATTGAGCTCTGTGTCTCGTTGAAATATAGCTACTAACGGCTTGTGATCGGTAAAAATTGCAAAGTGCCTCCCTTCGACAGACGTGCGAAAATGCTTTATGGCTAAGTAAATAGCAAGCAACTCATGGTCAATAGCACTCCATTTTTGCTGCTGTCGAGTCAGGTTTTTAGAGAAAAATGCGAGCGGCTGCCATCTGCCATCAACTTCTTGCTGTAGCGCTGCACCCACTGCTGTTTGGCTCGCATCAACCATGAGCGCTAAAGGAGCGCTTAATCTTGGATGTCCCAGTAGTGTTGCCCGAGAAAGACATTTCTTTAAGTCATGGAAAGCTGCTTCAGCATCTGGACTCCATGGAATTTTACGGTTTCCTGTTGTATTTTTACCTGCAAGTAACGTTGTGAGTGGCTCTTGGGCGGCAGCTAATTTAGGTAAGTGACGTCTGTAATAGTTGAGCATGCCTAAAAATCTGCGAAGTCCTTTGTAAGTTGTGGGAAGGGGCATCTGTTGTACTGCTTCAACCCGCTCAGGCAAAGGTGACAGGCCTGCTGCTGATACCAAATATCCCAGGAACTTAACCTCGCGTTTTCCAAACGTGCACTTTGTTTCGTTAATAATTATGCCATACTCTGTCAGACGGCGGAAAAGCTGCCGCAGATGTTCGACATGCTGATATACAGAACCAGAGAATACTAAAATGTCGTCCATATAACAAAGTACGAATGGTAATTCTCGAAGCACCTCATGCATGAATCTTTGCCATGTTTGGGCAGCGTTTCTGAGGCCAAATGGCATAAAATTGTACTCAAACAAACCGAATGGTGTGATAACTGCTGTTTTTTAAGTGTCAGATGGAGCCATGGGAATCTGGGAAAATGCTTTGGCGCAATCAATCACACTAAATATTTTGGCATTGCTAATTGTACTGTTAAAATCAGTCACATTGGGTACTGGGTAGCGGTCGGGAATTGTGCGGGCATTAAGCGCCCTGTAGTCTCCACATACTCTCCATGAATTGTCTTTTTTACGGACCATGTGAATTGGAGATGCCCATGAACTATCAGACCTACTTACAATACCTGTATTTAGAAGTCTGTCGAACTCAGCTCTCGCTGCGAGCAGCTTCTCTGGAGGCAGACGCCGCGGGCGGAAGGCAACGGGTTGACCTTGTGTCGTGCTGATGTGGTGTTGAGTATTGTGTCTGCATTTCCTGGTTGTGTTGACGGGTTCGGTAAGTGCTGGAAAGTCTTGAAGCAGTTTACGAAAAAGTGATTCCTCCGACAGTGCTATGATATTGCTGACAGTATACGAATCGTTACGACTATCGGGTGTCTTCTTGCGTGATGCACACATGTGTGGGTACGAAATTGTATCGCAATATCCCGACGCGGATGATGCGGTAGAGGAACCGGAAATCTTCTTGCGGAAAGACACGGGCACATCGTACTGCACTTGAACCGATGCGGAAGACGCAGTAGGCAATATGCCTTCTGTGGGAACTGTCACCAAACGATGGTTCAAATGGCTCTGAGCACTATGCGACTTAACTTCTGAGGTCATCAGTCGCCTAGAACTTAGAACTAATTAAACCTAACTAACCTAAGGACATCACACACATCCATGCCCGAGGCAGGATTCGAACCTGCGACCGTAGCGGTCGCTCGGTTCCAGACTGTAGCACCTAGAACCGCACGGCCACTCCGGCCGGCCCAAACGACGGTTAACCAGGTCAGGCATAAGTCGGTAGTTCCGTAAAAAGTCTGCTCCAATTATAGGACTCGGCACATCAGCAACCACAAAAGCCCATTTTGGATGGAAGTTGGAATTCAGATGTAATGCCAACTGTTTCTCACCATAGGTAGATATTCTGGAATTGTTTGCCGCAGTCAGCACATGTTGCGTTGTTGTCGTGAGTATATCACCTCTCTTTCTTGGATAAACACTGACTTCTGAACCTGTGTCAATCAGAAACTTCTCACCTGAAGAGAGGTCCAACACGAACAATCGGTGTGATTGGTTGACTGCAGATACCGTGGCGTTTTCACCTCTTTGAATCACGCTATGACTCGGGCGCCTATGTTGTTGTTGAAGAACGTTAGCGCCCTTTAATGCCCGCCTTTTAAGTTTGGGTAGCTGCATGGTTGAATACATTGACGGGCAGTGTTACCAAAGCGTCTGTGGTACCAGCACCATTGATCTGTCAAATCCTGTTGGATAGCATTTCTTCGTCTTTTCCAACTGCGACTTCGTAGCCGCTGGTGGTGTGAAGTTACTTGCACGTTGAGTTTTGCTACTTGTGCTGCCAGTTGCTGTATGGTGGGTTCGGTCGATGAGCACTGCTGTTGGGAAGTATTATTGCATGTTCCTGGCTCACTGACGTCAGATTCCATCACACTACACGTTCTTGGGCCTCTGTCCTGGCTGTAGTTGAATTCGGAAAACGCAGAAACTTCGGTTAAGGTGTTTGCGATGGTGTCTGCCTTTTTTGCTAAGACTTGCAATGGTAAGTCTGTTTCTGCTGCAATGACTGCACGGATGTTGGCAGGAAGTTTACGAAGCCATATTAGACGTAAAGACTCTTCAGGTAGGAGTTCCGGGCCGGCTAATGTACGTAAGGCTTTGAGTACTTGTGACGGAGTCTTGTCGCCCAAATCTTCGTATGCGAAAATTTTTTGTAGTCGCAAATCTGATGACAACGTATAATGCTGTATGAGAGCTTCCTTTAGCACAAAGCTATTTTGTTGCGACAAGGTTTCTTCTACTTGCTCTATCACTTCTAAATTTAGATGTGAAACCACTATATTAAATTTGTCAATGTTATTAGACACCCCACGCTGCCGAAATATGCATTCAGCCTGCATAAACCAAAGCTGTGGGCACGTCGACCAGAACGCGGAAAGCTTAACATTTCCGTGTCGCGCGTAGGTACTCCCATCTTTTGCGTTAACATCTGTCATTCCGTTTTGTGGCGAATCAAAGGGCGTGGACCGCGATCCTTGGTCGAACAGACTGTAGTCTTCAATCGTGATTCCACTGCCCCATGTTTTTGTCTCTGAATTCATTATTCTCGTCGGTATATATATTTTCTTTATGCTTCTGCTACGATTTTTCGGGGTCACCACTATGGGAGCCTTTATATTTTATGAAGTAACAGCTTTTTCATGAGATGAGAAAACATTTTGTTTTTCAAGCAAAGATCAAAAACTAACAAGAATAAACAACTCGTAACCTAGCCGACTACGGCAAAGATAAATATCTATCAGCTGCAGCTTTCACCCGCTGTTTTTGGCGCAGTGGATGAATGACATCGCCACAGGCTTATTCTGAACTTCCATACTACAAAAGCAAATCGGTGGTCTTTCGTATGTTAAAAATATAGTTCGGATTTTTGTTATTACGATTGATTACAACGTTTAGTTAGCATTTACGGTCAATATTCTCACAAAATATGTTATTTTTATGTAATTAAAGCTTAAAAATCCTTAACTATCAAGATCTGATACGTCATCGAAAGCGCTCTGTTATTGGCTGATGCTCTGGTGACGTCACACGCTAGCAGTAAGACGAAGTTATACGTAATTTACACGACACTAGGCTGCAAACAACTGCGGTACTGGCCAATACGCGTTTGCGCAACACGTCGGTGAAACTAAACAGTTTCGGCGAGTCCCGACTTTGCTGATACTGGTTGCATGGGTTTTGAGATTATGTGTGTTTGTAGAGTGTAGACAAACTGAAATATGAGGTGGGGAACGGAGAATAATGTTCGCTTTTTGGATATCTATGCTTTGCATAGATGTTTGTGGGATTTCGGTGACACTGATTACAAAAAATAAGCAACATATTTCTGCTCCTGAGACCATCACGTGCAATCAGATCATAGATAGTTTGACAATATCTGAGCCGCAGGGCAAAATTTATTGAATTAGGAGCATATATACAACTGAATTAAGAAAAATACAAGCAAATGTAATTCCAGCTGTAGAAATGCTCTTGTCTACAAGACTAAAATCCATCGTTCGAGTTGGCCGACTTATTTATTTTTTAAATTAAGGAGTGTTGTTGACAGGAGGGAAGGCTACACAAATCAAGAAGCTACATTCTTTATTCAATATTCGTCTGTTTAAAACGTCGCAGCAGTGCTCCCCATTCGCATATGTTTGGATTTTGAAATATTGCTACCGTACAGATATATCTTCAAGAGAGTGGAATGCAGCCGTTCTCTTCTTAATATGGCCTGCTTCGAATAATTACTACTGTTAATGTTAATAATTATTACTGTTAATAATTACTGGTATTAATGAAAAGGCGTTGTCACCAACTAAAACCGCATCTTATAGCATGCCGAGTGTTCTCGAGTGTAATGCATGGAATGTGATATGTAATTTCAGTTCTGGCGACAGTGCTTCATGCATTACAATATCTTTATTCCTTATAGCATAATTAACTCTATTTAGAAGAAACGTTAACAGCTCTGGTGTGAATCTTAGATAATTAAAAGAACTTCATGGGTCTTCCATTACAAAGTATTTAAGGATTCTGAGCAACCGAGCTGGCGTCTTTTCTTCATTCAGTCACGAATCGAAACACGTTCCTTATTTTTTTCTTATGCAGCGATTCAACGCAACAAGCTTCAACTTCATCACAACTCGTGCGACGTGCAGATACAAAACTTTCATTTCAGACTCGACTCAGGAACCCACAAAACGATGAAACTGAATTATATACTGGTTTCGCCGTGTCTACACTCAAATATGAAACTATTTGCGTGCAACTCATTCCACGCAACGAGTGGCGCAACGCAATGTCGTCGTGTAAACTAGGCTTTGCAGGAGCGTTAGCCGAAGTTACGAGGTTTTCACGCACTTTTTCTGCAGACAGTTTAGCTATTTAGTGACGGAAAACGCAACTTTTAAGTAACAATAGAAAAGAATTTTGTAAATGGTGATGGTGGAAGCCTCGCGAAAGTTGATGCGTTTATGTTCCATCCATTTAGAGCGTCGATATGTGCTACAACGGACATTCTTTCCCAAACTTCCTGCAACATCATTAAACTCGCTCAAAACTAAGGAATTGTAGAACTTTTGCAAATGGGTCCGTATATTACAACTAGATTGTCGGCTATCAGTCATGGCTGTTCCCCAAAACACAATAAAATTATTTTTTGTAAAACTTAATGCTGATTTGCTTTGTAGGAGACATTCAGCATAGGGACAGCATCCAGACGGGGTTCGGTGGCGCAACGGATAGCGCAGTCGAGTGCAAATTAGGAAGTCACATGTTCGAATCCTGAGAGGGTCATATATTTATAAAAGTTCTACACGAAATACTACAACAGCGTTGGAAAGAACTGATTGTAGCAGTTGTTTCGATTGTGGGATGTATTATATATAGCCTCACATTAGTCTTAGTCTGAGAACTGCACAACAGAGGATAAATGCATTGATTTTGTAAACAGACAATTCACTTTATTTTTGAACGCATTCCTAGTAGTCAAGATATAACCATAAGCTCACAGTACAACGACATGTAGGATGATGACATTATACGGAGTGATATAAAACGTGTACAAAATGCAGGTGACACAAACGTAAGGGCTGTGTTGGCATGTAAGCTAAGGTTAGCGTCTGAAGCAGACTTAATTCATCTTTATGTAAGATGATGAAACTAAAAACTTTAAACAATAAGGATCCTAGCTGGACAGCACGCAGATGAAAACATTGTTTCTAAAGAACTAAAAAGTACGTGGTCACATTAACCATAAAATATCTTTTGGAAAGTGACGTGTGAGAACAGCGATTGCAAGCGTAAGCACACGTGAACAGCAAGGAAAACACAATAACATTCTGTTTCTGGTCCGTGTGCTGAAGTTTTGTAGTTGTGATTTGGTTTTCATACCAGAGGACTATCGAATCGTTTTACAAGTAAGATAAAAATATTGTTTTGGGTTAGATTCAAACCAGCAATATTTGGATGTCATCTTATAAAATACGATGGACTATCGCTCTAATAGCTGAGCTATCGAATAATTCATTTGTAGTTAAGCTAAGCGACAACTTTCACTAGGAGTTTAATTTCGCTGAATGATGCTACCCTTCCTTGTCACAGTGGGAGAGCATATCTCGGAGGTAAGTTAATGTTAACTTCACAGTGCAACATATTTTTAATTAAGTCAGTGAACTTGTGCATCGATATCGTGGCAATTTTCTGGTACAGTCCAACCACAGTTTACGCATCTTCTCGTTTTCTGGAACACTAAAAAACTTTTCAGGAGCTTTTGTAGATGTATTTGTACAGTATGGTACTACACACCATTTGCAACACATTTTCCGGGGCGTAATTTCCAAAACAAGACACCACTGTGAATTATCATTATGACAGTAGGGGTAGCCAGCTAGCCCATGATGATATAGGCATCACATGACTCGAATGGATCGTTTTAGCAGGTTTTTAAATTATTTGAATTTGATTTCTGTTTTTATAAAAGAATACTCAAATTCAAGAGAAGACAAACCATGTGAGGAGCGTAAAATGACATAATTAGTCATTTCCATGAAACTGGTGACATACAGAATACGTTACCTCAGCCGATATGTTGCTTGAGCAGGCTAGCACTGTGTAAGGTCGTGCTGGCTACCAACGTGTTTATTGGAAGCACAAATACCTAGTACAGACCAATGAATTGTATTCACATTTCTATGACGATGGTTTGTGCCTAAAGCATACTTACGAAAAACATCCTGATGCACCGACGCAGACCATGTATCGCAAATAAAAAGCAGGGGAAATTATTTGGGTAGCTCGTCTCATCAGTAACTGTTATAACTATATTTATTTTTCTGCCTTAAGCGAACTGCAGCCTGAAAAACTCATTCACTGGAAGTGATACCCTTTTTTATCACCATCAGATACTATGGACATTATGAGTAAATAGCACTCATTTTAATATCAAATACCTGAAAATAGTTTTTCTTAAAAATACCTTCGTTGCCACCATCTCTAACATATAGCAACACAAATGAAAAGTCATCATAACACTGATTACAAAACACAAATATCAAAAAAGAAATTTTAGAAGCTGTAAATAATATATAATTTTAAAACATAAAAGCAAACAGTGCAAGGAAATTTTTTACAATGACCGAAGAATAAGACTCAAAAGCCATGAAGAAAATTAAACAAGAGGACGACTGCAACGACTGCAATACAAGCTTAACTCTGGCTTCTGATAATGTGAAAGGAGAAGCAGATATGATGAGGATGTGAAACAGGGAGCAAAATTTGGTGACATAATGTCTCGAATTTTGTCACTCTTAAGAAAAACTGCCATTCATTCAATAAATACTGAAGGGACAACAAGTATTGCCAGCTCATAATGATTACAAGGCAACATGAGTAAGAGAGAAATACAAGTAAGAAGAAGAGGTTATCCTAGGCGAGTGCATAACGGAATTTCTATGCAGTATGTTGCAGTTAGCGCACTTTGCTGATAGTTTACTTCTTGGATGTTTCACACTAACGATGCCTCTAAGCTATCACAACACTCATATCCAAGTGTTAAAACAAATTCCTGTGTTAAATATTACGGTACTTGCGGCAAAATCTGAGTCAGTCAACGATGCTAACTGTAATTTAATTTCACCTTGGACGTATCCAAAGGGCCCGGGTTCGATTCCCGGCTGGGTCGGACATTTTCTCCGCTCAGGGACTCGGTGTTGCGTTGTCCTAATCATCATTATTTCATCCCCATCGACGTGCAAGCCTCTGAAGTGGCGTCAAATCAAAAGACTTGCACCAAGCGAATGGTCTACCCGACGGGAGGCCTTAGTCACACCTTGGACGTTACTGGAAAGTCTTAATATCGTGTCTAACATAGATCCTGTGCTTATCAACTTGTCTCCAGACACAATTTCGTATCGATTCTTACTTAACTAAAAAATAAAGGACAAAACCAGGACATATAAACATGGAATCTGGACGCCTCACCATTTACATCAAAGTGAATAATTTGAATGAGAAGTATTTGAATTTAGGTGAAATGAGGTTAATGAAATAAACTACACACTTCAAGCTAAAACCTAAATATATATGTGGTGTCTGCTCTTTTGGACACGTCCAAAACAAGACCACATTTTGATCTTGTGACCACTATGGATGAAGACACAAAGGGATTAAAGACATTAGCTACCTGTGTTTTTATTTGAATCAATGGGGGAAGATAAAATTTTGTACCAGACAGCGACTTTTTTTACATGAATACATTTACGAAACGTGTACAAATGAGAATTCTAGTAACTATGTGTTACAACAACAAAGGTGGCATCAAAGAGTAATCAAAAAAATGAAAATGTAAATCACTGATGCAATTCCAACTAAAAGGTTCTTCAATAATTGTAACTGGTTCCGCTTGGTGCTTCGCAATCGTTATCTGATATCTCCAACAGCGCCTTTGAAGGGTATCTGCAATGGAGGCATTCTGCTTCGCTAGTGCCTCAAGGAAAACAGCACCCTTGCAGCAGCCTGTCTCTTCCTTCTCTCATAGCTGACAAGGCAGGACGTTCAGCCGTTAGTGTGATGCGGCACAGAACACTAACTGCAGGTTGGACGCTCCCCAGCTGATTGGGGGGTTACCGAAAATGCTGCGTAAGTAATTTGCGAAGAATGTACGGTATTTCGGTGTGCGTTCAAGGGTATTGTGAGCATTTTGTAGGAACCACCAGTAATCAAGCTGCTCTTTCTCTCCATCACGAAGGATAGAGGTGACAGTAAGTCCTTTGAACCATGTAAGCGTATGATATTTTGCAGTGGGAAAGTAGGTTTCATCTGGACAGAGTAGGGTCTGAGGGTCAATCATATTAGGTGTGACCTGGAGGTAACAAGCCAATATCTTCTGTGTTAGTCGCCAAATTCCGGACGATGATGCGCAAGTAAAACGATGTCCATCGGTATTCAAGAGGTGACAATCTGGGCAATAAGGTGAGTCTGCCAGTCCAATAGTGTGAAGTCCGCCCCGGTAGCTGAGTGGTCAGCGTGACAGACTGTCAATCGGGTTCGATTCCCGGCTGGGTCGGAAATTTTCTCCGCTCAGGGACTGGGTGTTGTGTTGTCCTAATCATCATCATTTCATCCCCATCGACGCGTAGGTCGCCGAAGTGGCGTCAAATCGAAAGACCTGCACCAGGCGAACGGTCTACCCGACGGGAGGCCCTAGCCACACGACATTTCCATTTCCAATAGTGTGAAGTCGCTGTCGTGTGGCATATTTTTTGTTGACGATCTGATACCACTTCGAGTGCACCGTGGATGACAGAAAGTTGTGGTGTATCGTTTTCCACACTCTTGGCCAGTGAATCGTACGGTACTTGTTTTCCACCACGTTATGGGGAACAGTCCGCAGAAGGTTGGTATAAAAATCTTTCACTTTTGGTGGACATGTGGTGGGGAGGTTTGAGCTGACATAGCTGTAATCAAGAATGAAGGTCGACACATGGGAGAGCTGTGGTGCGACATGCGCAACCGACACCGGCGGGACGTTAGAGACTGGCATCACCATCTGTAGTAAACTACCCGTGAGAGGGGTATGTTGACTTTCCCATTGTTTCCTCATGTTGCTTATGTAAAGGGCAGCTGCTCTCGCCTGACGTTGACCAATCCCAGCCCCCCTTTGTGCACTGGGAGGGTAAGAGTGTCATATTGTACTTTAAATATATGACCTGCGGAAACGTAGTAACTGAAGGCCGCCTGAAGCCGACGACCTATCTCCAGCAGTAGTGGGAGGACTTGTGCCACATGGTTGAGTTTTGATGCCATGTAGAAGTTCAGGTATATAACACGTTGTAGCTGATTTAAGACCCACAGCAGGTTCTGTCGCACCACTGCACGTATGATCTGTAATAACCATCGGTAGTTTGCTGGAGCTGTTTTACATACATCTTTCTTGAACGTGATTCCCAAATATCGCAGATCAGAAACTGGTTGGAGGGGCGCGAGGGCTTCTGGTCCGAGACCAATCCCAATATCTAACGCCGCCAACTTGTTGATGTTCAGATAACTGCCTGCAGCCTGTCCGTATCGCTCGATCCAGGTTAGTATGCTTTGAACTTCATCATTGGAATGAACCATCAGTAGCAGGTCGTCAGATATGTCATATAGCGAAAGGTGACGTCCCGCAGTGTGATGCAAGATAGGCGATGGTTAAGGCCCCCTAGGAGTGGCTCGAGTGCATTTGCACAAAGGTAGACAGAAAGCGGGCAACCCTGTCATAGAGACCTCTTAATGGGTACTGGTCCTACCGTCCTTCCATTGACCTGGACGTGTGAGCTGGCTGCGGTCCAAAGATGCCGTAGGTTGTTGATGAGGCCCGGGGGGAATCCCATATGGTCCATCACTCATAGGAGGAAGTTGTGGTGCACTCTATCAAAGGCGCGGTTGAAATCGATGGAGACGATCGCTGCTCTCAGGCGGCACGCAGAGGCGATCGCTATTAAGTCCCTGCAGTCACCGGTGGCCATGTGTATGTTGGCTTCTCCCCCCTGCGACGTCTGTTCTGGAGCGAGAATCATCGGGAAAGTCTTCTTAATACGGCCAACTATAATCCTGGCAAAAATCTTGTAATCGGCGATCAGCATTGTGAGCGGCCGATAGTCAATAATCGATCGCCCTCCACCTGGCTTGTGTACCAGTATGAGAAGTCCTTCTACAAACGCTGGCGGCACAACACAGTCTGGAGACATAAGTTCATGGAACATTATAACCCAGCGAGGGATCATGATGTCATGGAAGGTCTGGTAGAATTCAATGGGCAATCCGTTAGGTCCAGGAGACTTATTGGCTGCACCTTTGTCCACGGCGTCTTCAACTTCTTCGAGTGAGATTTCCTCTGTTAGTGCATTCACTGTAGCCTCGTCGATAGTACGTGCTACCTGCTGTAACACTTCAGTAGTGGCCTCGTCATCTACGTTTCTTTCCTGGTAAAGATGACGAAAATGAATCTCCACCACCTTTACTATGGTTGCTTGTGTCGTACAGAAGCGACCGTCTTCTGTCCTGGGTTGTGTGATTAAGTGTTGGCGTTGTCGGCGCTTATCCGCTACGACGTGATGCATAGTGGATTCCTCTGCAACTGTTCAGTTGTGCCGTCACGAGCGGACTACTGCACCTACTAGTCGGCGCTTCATCAATTATAGTATGTGAGCCTTGATTCTGCTTTGGTCATGTTGTCTCTCCGGGGATGGGATAAGGCATCAACGTCCCTGAGTGCCGCATGGTAAAAATCGAGGGTTTGTCGATGCCACGCAGTCACGTCCTTGCCATATTGCATAAGTGTCCTACGGATTACTGGTTTGGCACAGAGGAGCCACCACTCTAGGGTTGAGGTGTATTGTGGGTGGTGGCGTTCACAGTCAGTCCACGTTGCTGCAACTTGCCGAAGGCAATCCAGGTGCTGGACATGAGTTATGTTAAGCTTCCAAAAGCCATTGCTGCACCAGACTTGTTGGGGGCATAGGTGTTTAGTGCAGATATAGGCACTATGATCAGAATAGGCCTGAGGCCGTAGTTCCGCGGCCACCACACCCTGTGTGAGATCTTGTGACACATATATGCGATCAAGTCAGCTGGCTGAATGACTGGTAAGATGAGTGTGGCCAGAGCGGTTACTGTGGACTTTTTCCCATGTGTCACACTAGTGAAGTTCCGGGATCATCGCATCCAGTTCCGGACAGGGCATGTAATGTGGGATTTGGTCCTTGGGATGAAGTACGCAATTAAAATCGCCGGCAAAGACGCTGTGCTCGTATCGTCCAAGGAAAATGGGGGCGACATCCATGGAGTAGAATCTGGCGCGGCCGTGACATCTTGTGGTACCCGACGGCGCGTAAACATTAATGAATCGGGTGTTGAGCGCCGTAAATGCTATTCCTCGCGCAGAAGGAAGATACGTGATGTCGGTAACTTCAATACCGTCACGCACCAATATCGCCACTCCTGCGTCTGCAGGGCTACCGCGCATCACATATGTGGCGTAACCATAAAAGTTCGGGAGTGCAGTCGTTTTCACTTCTGGTATGAAAGCAAAGTCAACTCCCATGCCTCATATTGTTTCTTTCAAAAGTTAGATTTTGATAGGAGAATTTATCATGTTGATATTCATTGTAGCCAGGCAGTAAGCCTCGAAACGCGTTGGTTGGGTGAGGTTATCAATGTTGATGTTGGAGAGAAGCGAACAGCAGAAGTGATGTCACCCCCCCCGCCCCCCGCCCCCCCCCCCCCCCCCCCCGCCCGCCGAACGCGGGCATCCTTGTGCTGCTTATGCTGCACAATCCGGCAGCGCCTCAGCTGACCATGGATCGGGATCTTGTGTATCGACGACTTCAGCCCATGAAGCGGGTGCGGATGTCTGTTCATGTTCCATAGCCTTGGAATGTTTGATAGTAACGGTGTGCGGGACCGTAGCCCAGCTTCATGGAGACAGTTGCGAATGGTCCTCGCCGATGCCCCAGGAGCAACAGTGTCCCTAATTTGCTGGGAAGTGGCGGTGCGGTCCCCTACGGCACTGCGTAGGATCCTACGGTATTGGCGTGCATCCGTGCGTCGCTGCGGTCCGGTCCCAGGTCGACGGGCACGTGCACCTTCCGCCGACCACTGGCGACAACATTGATGTACTGTGGAGACCTCACGCCCCACGTGTTGAGCAATTCGGTGGTACATCCACCCGGCCTCCCGCATGCCCACTATATGCCCTCGCTCAAAGTCCGTCAACTGCACATACGGTTCACGTCCACGCTGTCGCGGCATGCTACCAGTGTTAAAGACTGCGATGGAGCTCCGTATGCCACGGCAAACTGGCTGACACTGACGGCGGTGGTGCACAAATGCTGCGCAGCTAGCGCCATTCGACGGCCAACACCGCGGTTCCTGGAGTGTCCGCTGTGCCGTGCGTGTGATCATTGCTTGTACAGCCCTCTCGCAGTGTCCGGAGCAAGTATGGTGGGTCTGACACACCGGTGTCAATGTGTTCTTTTTTCCATTTCCAGGAGTGTATATACTTATATTAAACTAATAATAAAGTATCAGAAGCCAATAAAAACGCGAATGTTAGGAAAAAAATTTGGTGGTGGCACGACGCGAACCACCGCCCCACCAATCTACTCTAGTACAAAGTGACGCTAGTCATTACGCTACAACATTAATGGACTGTGCAGGTCTAATCATAGTATCTTAGTTGCTGCGGAAAAACCTTAATTGTAGATATGTTACTAATTAAGGTTTAATTATAACAAATTGTATCAAGAACAATGCGTTTTGGGTGGATCTTCAGTGTGTCGCTGGCTTCAAATAGCCTACTATCATAATACACAAGTTACAATATTTCTTTTGCCACGAATATGATGTTTCTCATTATTTTATTGGAACGAATCACACAGTTAACAACAGGTTTACCAGTGATTCTCAATTTGCTGGTGCTCAGAAACGGCATATATACATATGGGCTTGAAATGAATGCCAATATGGCGCCTTACGACTCTGTACTGAAGGGAGACGGCGTGCGTGTGACATACGTGGCGTTGTGCCATCTCATTGGTCAACGCTCAGACGCGTGCTCAGAATATCTGACATGCCAGATATTGCTCTGCACATTTGGAAAGACTTCCGAACGTGCTATTCCATGCTATGACGTCATAAACTCGGCACGCTCAACGCTCAACGTTCGGATGCACGGTCCGTGTGCCGACGGCTTTAGTGTCGGCCAAAGAAAGTAAACAAGGCGCGCGGGCTCTCGCTGATGGTGGAGAGCACACTCTGCACGTCTGCTTCGATCGGCTGCGAAAGCCGCACTGCGATTCAAACCTGGACCTCCTGATTACTAAGCAGATGCGCTGGTCACTGCGCCATCTGCATATAGTGATCATTGTTACAGCAAATAACTGATATGAGTAGTATTTACAGTTTGAAATCGACCTTGTATAGGTAACCAATGCTGAATATATGTCGTTGAAGATCTCTTTGTCTCGTTTTAGATGCTTACTTTGATAATTCGAGGTCACAGTGGAATGTGTCCACCATGTGTCATTGCACCCCCTGGTGCAGTCTGACTATGAGATGCAATTGGAAAAAATCATTGGAAAAAAAATTGCATATAGACACGGCTTGAGTAGGGCCATTTAGCAGGTTCAGACTCACTTTTTAAAAGAAAACTGGTGAGCGATTTTCACTTACTCGTTTTCTTTAGAAAAGTTACCCAGAACCTAATGAATTATCCTATTATCATCTAAATTTCACATGTGACTCAATTATTTTCATTAAAAAAAACGTATATTTTATTAAAAATACATAGAAAATTAAGAGGAAGATTATTTTTTCTGATTACATTCACTTACTATAAAAAATACCGTAAACCGGTGTGAGATTGGTCCTGCAGGGTAACATTGTTCCAATGTGGGTAGTTTGTTATAAATTGCTTTCCTGGCACAACCAGTGGGAAAAATTATGATTTTCATGGTTGGCTCCTGTTGCAGAATGCATGTTGTCAGCATAGAAACAAGAGTTTGAAGTTCAGGAAAATTCCGCTAGAGGCAGTACTAGTTTGCTTAGGATGGATAATTTTGAAGCGAAAAAATCATCTGAGAACTTTCATATCTGTGACCCACAAGACAACGGACAAAACAACTGGTAAGCAAGCATTTGGTGCTTAATATTGTGCTTATAAAGTTCCAATTTACATTTTAATTCTGAGAGCTCACATTTATTGAATAATTGAGATGTATGTCAAAGAGGTAATTTTTAGTTTAGAGAGGGGTGACTTTAGTCCTGGAACCATGTCACCCCATTGTTTACATTAATATCAAATTCTTGACGTTTTGACATGAGTAAAATAAAACTGAAGTGAGTTTAATAAAATTTAACTGGCTTTCTGAACCTGAAGTGTCTTATATGTGTTACATTTTTCACCTTTCAATTCACAATGCCCAGAAAACACAAACATGAGGTTGGATCTCGTTCATATGTGGATTACTCACCTGAAACTTTACAAAAATGCCTGGAAGACATCAAATGCAAGTGCTTCAGACATCGTGCAGATGCAGAGAAATATGGAATACCTCACAGTACCATTATAAATAAATTATAGGGTGTACAAAGCTCTGTTATTGGAAGGCCGAGGGTGTTTACTCAAGAGGAGGACGAGGGTTCCAAGAACCCCATCTTGAAACTTGTAGAATTTGGATTTCCTGTGACTAAAACAGACTTAAGATTCTGTGTCAAATATTTCTTATTGAAAACAGGCAGAAGTGTCCCCAAATTTAAGAATGGCATGCCAGGGCCAGATTGGGTTACATAATTTTTAAAACGCCATCCTACTCTGACAGCTCATGTCTCTTCAAATATAAAAAGAGTAAGAGCTGCTGTCAGCAAAGAAATACTTGAAGAATACCAAGACAATCTGGCAAATCAAGTTGACAATATTCCACCTACACACATAGGGAATTATGATGAAACCAATCTATGAGATGATCCAGGTGCCAGATATGTCATTTGTCGCAGAGGATCTAAATATGTAGAGCAAGTTTGCAATACAACAAAAACATCTGTTTCAGTGATGTTTGCAGGCAGTGCTAGTGGTGAACTGATGCCCCCCTATGTTATGTGCAAAGCCGAACATCTGTGGGATACTTGGACACTAATTGCACCCAAAAACTGTTATTACAACAGAACAAGTAGTGGGTGGTTTGACAATACCACATTTGGAGATTGGTTTATGAAGGTGATGGTACCGAGACTAAAAAATCAAGATGGGCCAAAAGTGATGATAGGTGATAATCTTGTTTCTCATATAAGTGAAAAAGCCCTAAAAGCTTGTGAAGAATTTAATGTTCGCTTCATATGTCTGCCACCAAATTCAACAAATGTAACACAGCCACTGGATGTTGCTGTGTTTAGACCACTGAAATTGGCATGGCGAAACATTCTCCAAGAGTGGAGAGATACTGAGAGTGGTAGCCGAATATCTGGAATTCCTAAAGATACTTTTCCTTCTCTTTTAAACAAGTTAATTGAAACAATCTTACCAACAGTGAAGCAAAATCTCATTTCAGGTTTTAGGAAATGTAGTGTATACCCCATAAATAAACAAGAACTCCTGAGCAAATTTGAGAGGCAGCAACAGGTTGACATGCAAACAGTAGGAGATTCATTTCTACAATACCTACAAGATAAACGTAAAGATATTGAAGGAGTTAATATTCCTGGCAAGCAAAGGAGGAAGAAGCTAGGTGTGCCTGCTGGACAGAGCATTATTGTTGATGAGTTGAGTAAAGAGATTGCGACAGTAAAGGCAAAGAAGAAGTCTGGACATCCAAAGAAAACTGTATTCTTGACAGATGGTGGTGATAGTGACGTTAACTGAACTTGAAGAAATGGAACTGGAATTTGATGACCTGAGTGAGACCTTCAGTGATACAGAAACTGAAATAGCTACACCTAAAACATCTTGTTTCACATTAGAACAGAAGAAAGAATTGAAAAAGGGTGACTTTGTGACTGTTAAATACAATGGAGAAGAGTATCCAGGGATTATTGAGAAACTTTCTGATAACGACACAGGAGGGCCTACTTTTTAGCTGCATGATGAAGTTTGGGAGAAGCTGAAAATGGCCTGCTAAAGAAGATTCTATGGAATATGACCGGGAGCACATAATCAGAAAAATAGCAACTCCTACATTGTTGTGTAAAAGAGGATACTTTAATGTACCGGAATTAAATTCTTTTATATAAATAGAATGATAAAAGCCAAGTGAAAAGGAGTTACTTTGAACTTTGTAACTATTGTTCTATTTCAATAATATAACTTCATCATTGTACCTGAGTTATTATTTTTTTCTTTTTCTTTCTGCAGTTAGTTTTGAGATTATTTGCAATTAATTTTGTATTTTGTCTAATAAAATAATAATTTGGGGTACTTGTAAATGATATTTTCTTTCAGTTAACTTTTTACAGTCATCCTAACATACCTGGACTTGGGTGACATTATTCCAGAACAACAGAGTCACCTACAAGCACAGAATTCACAACATGGACCAATGTCTCCCCAAGCCCAGGTCAACTTGTTCCAAAAATTTCAGTATATGTTTCTCAAAATGTATTCAACTTATTTCATTTCTGAAACAAAAAGATCATTCCTACATTCCTTAGGCATCATGCAATTATAAGTTTTCCAATTTTGCTTGATTTAAATAGCTGGTACAGAGCTACAATGTAAATGGAGTCCAAAAAGTGTATCAATCTCACCCCAGCATACGGTATCTTTTTCATAAAAAAGGTGACCATAAGAA
Source organism: Schistocerca serialis cubense (assembly GCF_023864345.2). NCBI lineage: Eukaryota > Metazoa > Arthropoda > Insecta > Orthoptera > Acrididae > Schistocerca > Schistocerca serialis. The sequence continues at coordinate 322,662,686 of NC_064642.1, read as the reverse complement.
AATAAAAATCAGTTTTAAAGAATTAGGGGAAACAACTTTTCACCTAAAATTTTCCCTAATTCTTTCTACATAAGATTTTTCTTAACATTTGTTTATAAATGTTTGTGAGACAAGGCTCGTTTACAATTATACTGCATCCACATGTAATTTTTATTTTTTGGTATTTCTTGTCACATTCTTTATTTATATTATGATACCTCCTGTTCGATGCTTATCTTTATAATATTCATATGTAACCATACACTGACTACATATCCTTAAATATTATAAAATTTAATAGGAAAAATAATATTTTCAAATCAGAAATTTCAAATCATGAAATTGTTTATCGTGATTTTTAAGTTTCTTCATTCCTTTATATCTCAATTTAAAATTCTCTTTTCCAAAGAATTGAAGATCTCAGTTACTTATTATTTTTAATAGCTATTAGGTAAAATAATTTTAAATTCAGTATCAAGTGCCAAACATATTTTCCCTCCATAACTGCTAGGTCAATATTCACAGTCAGTAACATTATATAAAGCATTTACTTGTAATTAACTAATCTTTTCAATTAAATTAGTATTGATAACGTTGTTGAGTTTTTTCAGACATATTTCGATTTACACAGAAAAATTTTTATTAGATTTTTTTACAATGCATAATATCTGTACTATAATGTACCTATATTATTTTCCAGAACATATCGTTTATTGTCATGAGGACTCAATGCTTTTTTGTTTACCTCACATGTGTAGATTTCATGTTTTTCACTTTGGATCAAATTCATCATTCTGTAATGTTCCCTATTGTTAAACAAACAATCTTTATAATCTTCTAAGCTTATTCTGTACTTAGAAATACATTATTTCACTCCTTTAGATTTTGCTTTTCCTTGTCACCAACATTATGAGCATACATTTTTGATCTCAAGTCACAGAATCCTTCCATTTTTTTCAATTATATTTGTCTTTCATTTTTCCTAAAACCCTCCTGTTTATTTGTAGAATATCATAATCTTATGTGTTGGATAATCACTTGTAGCAAAATAGTCAATCATCGATTTCATGTATTCATAGAAATCTTCAGTTTGTATATTGTATATATAACTATCCATGCCTTCATAGCGCAACTCAATATTTTCTCCACATTTTGGTTTCATTATTCTGTAATGAAAATCATACAATCTAATCAATTATACTCAACTAATCTAGATGGGTTTATTAAATATGATTTGTGTCTTATTCATATGGATGGAAACAGATTTTCATTAAATATAGTTTTTTTGTTTAAAGTTTGGTATAGATATTAATTTAGCACACTTATCTCCATCTGATACTATTTTATATCCACTCTGTATTTTATATTTTCCATCATTTTTACAATCACAAAATTATTCATCAATTTGTAAGAACCTTTTTTAAAATTACTGTTTGATTTAATCCTCATTTCTGTATTTAGGTCTACATACTTTTTCAACCAGTCAGACCATTTAAATTTTAAGACTATAAATTTTTGTTATTTTCATTCCTAATGGTAGATCATGTTTAAAATTTCTGTAGTGAACAACATAATTATGTTTTTCATTCAAAATAGTCATTAACTTATTGTCTTTAGTTTCTGGTAATATTTTATTTTCAGGAGTGAGTGATAAATCTATATGAAAATCATACAATTCTTTTGGATATTTTAGATCTACTTCAAATTGATATTAATTTCAATATAATGGAAGGAAACATTCCACGTGGGAAAAATTATATATAAAAAACAAAGATGAGGTGACTTACCGAACAAAAGCGCTGGCAGGTCGATAGACACACAAACAAACACAAACATACACACAAAATTCAAGCTTTCGCAACAGACTGTTGCCTCATCAGGAAAGAGGGAAGGAGAGGGGAAGACGAAAGGAAGTGGGTTTTAAGGGAGAGGGTAAGGAGTCATTCCAATCCCGGGAGCGGAAAGACTTACCTTAGGGGGAAAAAAGGACAGGTATACACTCGCACACACGCACATATCCATCCACACATACAGACACAAGCAGACATATTTAAAGACCAAATATGTCTGCTTGTGTCTGTATGTGTGGATGGATATGTGCGTGTGTGCGAGTGTATACCTGTCCTTTTTTCCCCCTAAGGTAAGTCTTTCCGCTCCCGGGATTGGAATGACTCCTTACCCTCTCGCTTAAAACCCACTTCCTTTCGTCTTCCCCTCTCCTTCCCTCTTTCCTGATGAGGCAACAGTCTGTTGCGAAAGCTTGAATTTTGTGTGTATGTTTGTGTTTGTTTGTGTGTCTATCGACCTGCCAGCGCTTTTGTTCGGTAAGTCACCTCATCTTTGTTTTTTATATATGATATTAATTTCAGATTTTCAAACATACCACCGAATAACAAAACATTTGTTTTAAGATATAGATCATGATATTTATGAAGATTTTTGATATTAAATTTTTCTCAAACTAGTTTTGCATTCTTATTATCTTTGTCACTTATATAACAGTCATTCAGTTTACTATATAATACTTCCTTTGTTGATAATTTTGTCTCTTCAAATTTCTTCTAAGAATTCATGAAATCATGTGAATAAATATCTTTTCTGATCACTAGATTGAATAATTCTCTGTGAAAAATTTGTATTGATTTTCATTTGATCTCTCTTCAGACTTTTTGAAAGTTTTCAAGCAAAGAAGCCATAAATTTAAATGTATTGATAAATCTCATCTTATGTCTTGTTACCAAAACTGATGTATCTATCTTCTTCATGAGGAATTAAATCTATCTTTTTTATCATAACCAAGTTCTTTTAGAAACAGATGTGAATTGTATCCTGAGAGATTATGTACATAAATTAGCACAAAGCCTCAGCTGTGTCAGTTTCAGATTACAATTATTAGAAAATGGATTTCTAAATTTTCCAATCAAAAGATTATGATGATGAATCTCTCTATTTTTCTATGAATAATGACATCTGTACTGTGTAAAAATATTTGATGTTGCATATCTTGATTGTTCTTGAATCATTAATGGTTTTATTTCTTCAATTTCAGAATAAATTATTCCAGTATCTGCTACTTCTTGTTTTATATGTTCAATAAATTTTATGACAGATTGATCCCATGTATACAACAGGATCTTTGTAATGTCCATTAATGTACTTGATATAATAACATAAACCACTTGGTTCATGTTTTTGATATCTCATTTTATATGAATTTTCTGAATTTGGTTGACAGTTACCCATCATCAGTAGTGCACTTTCAGAATCTGCATAAATAGCAAATGGAACTTTTTGTATATGTTGATTATTTTTAAAATGTACATATGCACCCAGTCTTTATACTTCTCTCCTTTTCCACTGCCTCCTCTCTCCCTCTTGCCCATCGGTTTTTGTGGCAGTCTTTTCGTTGTATCTATCTATGACTCAGCGTCTCCAGTATATGTTGAATAGCAACTATCTTTTTCATAATATTGTTACATTCCATGCTGGATTTTCCATTTTTTGATTTTGCTTGATGGCTTTTCTTCCATGCTCAAACAAGTGCCATTTTCCTTTGTTACTATTTTCTAATTCATTACTATACTCAATGTCCATCCTTATTTTTTTCCTTCCTGTCTTTCTCTTGTCACCTTACAAATTGCACTGCAAATTCTACTTATGAGCCACACTGTATCAATTGTCTTGGATGTCGAAAACAGACGGCTACAAAACCACACTGATTGTAGGTGCAGCATCTTATGTCCCACATTACTCCCACTGATATAATTAATCCTACACATTCAGATTGATCACTCTCCCTTTGTCACTTTTCTGTATTTTCATGTGTTATTTCCTGTACCTTTCCTGCACCACACAATTTTGTATCTGATCCTACCAAGCCCTTCCCATCGTGCACTTCTCCTTTCTATTCCAGTTCACACCTAGTAACTTCAGTCACATCTGCCATCCACCTTCTTCACACTTATCTGCCCACAGACCTGCAATCTACCACAAAAATTCTTTATTTATATTTTTTCTTTGCTCTCAATGTTACTTCATGCCAATTTTAGTTGGTTTTCACATTTCACTATTGATGTAATTCCTCAGATTTCATCTGGGTTCCCCTTAATATCCCTAGCAAGAACCTAGTCCCACTTACTGTTCCTGCATTATTGATTGGCTCATATGGGATCCATGCCCCCCCCCCCCCCCCCCCAAATGGCCTTACCATCAAATTACACATCTCCAATTGCTACTCATCTTTCCATGATGACCACCATCTGCTCAGATTCCACCAATCCTTAGCCCTCTCCAACATAGTCATGCAAATCAATCGAGCCCAAACCTCCTTGTAATACCTTTTCTCCATCTGTAAAATTCTCCTGCTATGCAATCCCAAATTCCTGGATCCCATAGAAAACCTCAAAACCTCCTGCATGTTCCCTCATAGCTGACAAACCCTGACTCACAGATCTACTACATTTACCCTACCTTCCAGAACTCCCTCCCATCACCACAGAGAATCCAGAATCCAAATGGACTTGAAACACAGTCATGAAAATTTCCTCCAAAACCCTTATTCCTTCTCAAAGGCCTCACCTTTTGCCTGACTCCCAAATTCAATCATGCAGGACTTGTTAAAGACCTTCTCTCCTTCTCCTTGTCCCTGGAGTGGAAACACTTTTTCGTCACCAGCCTTAGCAAGCAGACTCAACCAAAGACCAATGTTGAACTCTGCTTGACTCATTTTACACCCCAGCCAACTGTTACCCAACTCCACTGCCCCAAGTTCCTTTACCACACAGTACCCTGCTCATCACTATTGCCGCCACCTCCCTTTACACTAACATCTATAATGCCCATAGCCCTACACCTACTGAACGCTACCTTTCCCAATGCCTAATGTATTCCAAACCAATAACCTCCTTCCTAGTTGCCATGACCAACTATACCCCCCCACAATTACTTCCCTTTTGGGGGGCATTACCTACATACAGACCTGGGGTACAGTTATGGGCGCTTGAATGGCACCATTCTATGCCAACCCAAACACTTCATCTGGTTAGGATTCACTGATAACATCTTTGTGATCTGGATTGAGGGTAAGGATATCATATACACATTCCTCCAGAACTTCAACACCTTCTCCCCCATTTGCTTCACCTGGCCCTACTCAACACAACAAGCCACCATCCTTGATATTGACCTCCACTTCAAAGATGGCTGCATAAGTACTTCTGTCCATGTATGGTGTAACAACTGCTCCTTAAATGTCACTACACACCCATCCATTCACACTGTCATGAATTACCAGTGCCACATAGCCTGTAATCTCTAGCAGTGAGTAGATTGCTATCTGCTGTGGTGACAGCATCAGTGTGTATGCAGCTGTTGGACACATGTTACATGTAGTAAACAGTGGGACAATAATAATGTATGTGATAGTAGTTATATATCCCCTTGTTCTACAGACAAATAAAGAGACTAATCTTTAAAAGAAGTGTAACATTTATGCACATGTACTACACATTCAGCAAAGATAATGTTTTCTCAACAATATTGTACAGTACATGACCAACACATTCAATACACATGTAGTGTCTTCACAGAATTCTTGTACACTCTTCCAAGCACACCAGACACTGCATGAAGCTCGTCAGATGGTACAAGTATCCCAGTGAGAAGCGTTTTCTTGTCAGGAACTGTTGTCATGTACACAAAGCCACTGAACTGCACCTCCTCCACCCCCCTTCCCACATATCCAGACATCATCACTGCAAAATAAATAAAGTTCTGGAGAACTTATTTGATGAAGCCCTTGATCTAACTCTGTTCAAATGTGGTTCCAGGAGATATGGTCCAATCTCATGGTTGCCAATAAGACTGCCCTTACATTCACTGCATAACACAGCCCTTACATTCACTGCAAATCATTATTGGTGATGGTGTTGAAGTGGGGTGCAGGGATTGTGACATGCCCAGATGTGATTGTTATGACAGTTGAAGAACCCATCTCTGGTGAACCCTGCTTCATCTGTTGTTTAGAAAATTGGGCTCAATCTCATGGCCATGAATAACCTATTGACAAAACTGAACTCTGCGGAAATCATCCACATAAAAAGTGGTGATGATAGGGTGCATCTGGTTGTTATGGAAGACATGAGGCTCACTACTTAGAGACAGATCCATAGTATGAGCTTGTTGATGGCTGTTCTTCCAGATGTACAAGTACCTCCTACTCCACATCAACTGTTCAAGAACTATGTCAGAGGTCCACATGATGTACTGGACCTAGGGCATCTGTCTCCCCTATTCAGTGGTGAATGTTTTGAAACATTCGAGGCTGTGGTTGGCATCTGTTTGGATGCTGAACATGGTACAGGAGTTGGCTTTATGTGCTGTCCCATTGGCTGTGCCATACATGAAATACATGTTTCACAGCTCTAAAAATGTGTTCTGTTACATTTTGGAAAATACTGTATGTATCACAAACACTGCAGTTACTTTCAATTATGTCACTGCGTACACTACCAGTTCACAGTAGAAGTACAATTAAAACAGGTGCTTGTCTCAGTACGCATGAATGAAAAGCAGATGTAAGCACACAACAACTGATACCCAATGCCTTAATGGCATGACAATAGATGGAATGTGCTGGAATGACAAGAAGTGTACATACATAGAAACAGGAGATATATCTGCTTTGATTGTCCTTGTTCCTGACGTTCCAAAGCTTTCAATGGCTCATAGCTATTTCCAAGACTGTAAGTTCCTGTTCCTAAGTGGTTGCATTTTGGATCCTCTATAAACTCCTTCAGTTTGTGTGCAAATTTTTGATTGACCTTGTAGATTGGGGAAACAGCAGCCTTGTTTGTTTCCAATCCTGTTACTGAAATATGGTATTCAGTGAGGCTTATGGGCTGGGACTTTATTCCACATTTTGTGGATGTAGCCACCCAACTTTCCTAACACTGTTGTTGTTGATATGATGTTCAGTTCAAGAGGTGGTGGATGCAGCCCTCGACAGTACTCTATCCCATGATAGCATCTTCATCCCTGTTAACTGCTGCAAACTTCCAGAGACTGTGGTGATGTGTGTGTGAGTTGCATTTTGTGTGTGTGGTGTGTCTATTTTTGACAAAGGCCTTCTTGGCTGAAAGCTCATTTTGTGACAGTCTTTTTGTTGCACTTACTTGCAACTCAGCATCTCCGCTATATAGGGAGTAGCAAATATCCTTTTTATAATATTGTTACATTCATGCAGAAGCAGTGTACAAGCACACCTCATTTGACTGTCATACAGACTCCAGTATGGAGAACGCAGTAATAGACATCTCTGCTAGAAGAAGCAACTGAAAGAGCTGAAAACAAATAAGCTGCCAGGTCCAGATGGAATCATATTTCAGTTTTAAAGTGAGCACTCTACCCCTACTACTCTTAGTTAGCTCTTATTTATCACAGATCTCTTATCCAGTGCAAAGTCCCAAGCAACTTAATGAAAGTTCAGGTGATGTCTATACATGAGATTGATAAAAAATAGATATAAAAAATCGTAGAAAAATATACTTTACATAAGTTTGCTGCAGAATTATTGAACATATTCTCAATTTGAATACAATAAATTTCCTTGAGTGAAGAGATTCTGTCCACAAATCATCACAGATTTAGAAAGCATCACTTGTAAGAATTTCGGCTTGTCGTTTTCTCATATGAGTTCCTGAAAACCATGAAGGAAACACAACAGGCAGATTCCATAGTCCTATATTTCTGTAAAGAACTTGACATTGTGCACCACTGCAAACTGTTAATGAAGGCACAAGCGTATGGAATAGGTTCCCAGATACATGTGTGGCTCAGAGACTTCTTAAGTAACAGAACCCAGAACTCTGTCCTCAATGGTGAGTGTTCATTAGAGACATGGATATCATCAGGAGTGCCCCAGGGAAGGGTGGTAGGACTGCTATTATTTTCTATGTGCATAAATGATCTGACAACCAGAGTGAGCAATAATCTGTTGCTGTTTGCTGAGGAAGGTGCCAAAAATGTGTGCCTGTAGGAGAATACAAGGTGACTTAAACAAAATTCCTGATTATTGTGATCAATGGCAGCTAGCTCTAAATCTAGAAAAACATAAGTTAATGCAGATGAGTAGGAAAAACAAATCTTTAATATTCGGATACAGCATTAGTGATATACTGCTTGACACAGTCATGTCACTTAAATATCTGGTTGTAATGTTGCAATGTGATATGAAATGCAACGAGCATGTGAAGACTGTGGTAGGGAAGACAAATAGTTGTCTTCAGCTTATGTAAAGGACACCATGTATAGAACACTAGTGTGATCCATTTATCATTACTGGTTCAATCAGTGTGTGTGAGCCTTAACAGACCAGATTAAAAGAAGACACTGAAGTAATTCAGAGGCAGCCTGCTAGATTAACTACAATAGGTTCAGTACAGCATGCTAGTATTACAGGAATGCAACCTGAACTCAAGTTGGAATCCCTGGAGGGCACAAAGTGTTCTTTTCATGGAACACTGTTGAGGAAATTTGGAGAACTAGGGCTTGAAGTTGACTACAGGATGATTATACTGCTGCCAAAGTACATTTTGTGAAACGACCATGAAGATAAAATAAGACTTATAAGGGCTTGTACAGAGCCTCCACAGTGATGGAACAGGAAAAGAAGTGATTAGTAGCAGTACAATGCACCCTGTGCCAGACACCATATGGTGGCTAGCAGAGTATGTATACTGATCATCTAGCACCTTCATCTCTGAATAACAGCTGCAAACTACATTCATTTGGACCTGCTTACTGTATTCATCCCTTGGTATCCTCCCATAGTTTTTACCCTCACGCTTCCATCCATTACCAAACTAACAATTACCTCATATCTCAGAATGTGACATATCAACTGATTCCTTCTTTTAGTCAAGTTTTCCCATAGATTTTTTTCCTGAATTAGATTCTGTACCTCCTCATCATTTTCTCAATCTACTTAGTGATGTAGCAAGCTGGGATGTCTTTACTTCCTCTCTTGTTTTGCAGTCTGCCTCCTTAAAATTCATTTTTGCGTAATTATCATTAACATACATGAGTGTAATCTGTGTTTTCATAAAAGAGAAAGGTTGGCCCTCAGTCTTAAGAAATAAACCACCAGATCTAAGTTTGTGCTTAGTGTCATGTATGTAATTAATTTATGTTGACTATACATAGTTAATATCTTTTGTTATAGTGTGAAATCAGTAACTGTTTTGTTACTTAGATTCTATTGTTGACTTATAAACAAATATAAATTCTGTACTAATTATAAACATTTGGAAGAAAAAGCACTAGGATTCTTAAAGTATTTATTTGGCTGCATTCAAAAATAATTTAGCAAAACCAGCCTTTGATTAATTCCAAAATAATTACCAGGTTTATCAAAAGCATTGTTTGCATAACTACATCTGTTAATTACATGATTTAAACAAATAATTTGATCTAACCTTTGTGTCAGAAGAAACTGTTAAACAGAACCAATCTTTTGATGTATTCAGTTAATTTAATGAGTTATGTTTTAATTGTAATTTCTGTAAATTAAACATTGAACAATGTATTGTTTCAGTACCTATTATTGTGAGGGAGGCCTGAATTTTGGTCCTGAGATGGCCAGTCCATGGCCGATTTTCAGACGAGAAACCTGCATTGGTTAAATCAACAATGCATCAGCTTAACCATGAAATAAGTGTAACACAACTGGTCCGTGTTTAAATCAATGACAGTGTCTGTTCAATAGTGCCATATAAACCATATTATTCTGCAAGAACTGTGTAGTTATGTTTTTACTGCTCATAGATATTCAGTGGTAAACTGTTGTAGCAGTATGCTGATGTATGCCTGCACACTATTAATGAGTCTTATCAAATTTTAACCAATAGTGAACTGGCCATATTACCTGTGTCATATTGGGGGGGGGGGGGGGGGGAGGGGAGGGAAGGAGGGGGTTGTGAACAGTGAAAGTAAAGAACTGTGAAACAACTGTGCAACAATCAGCTACATCATTTACAGTAGTCAGTGTTGAACTTCCACCCCCCCCCCCCCCTTTTTTCAGCCAATATAACAATGCAGTACGTCAACACGAAGGACAATGAATAAAGAAATAAAGCAGGTGAATGTCATGACCTCACTAATTTTCAGCATTAATTTCAAAAGCTTCTATTCTCTTGTTGTCAGAAATCTTTATCATCCACATTTCACTTCTGTTCGTGGTTTTTACCTCTACATCCACATCTATACTCTGCAAAACATTCACTCCATGAAAATACCCTCATAAAAGACTTTCTAAAACTTAAATTTATATTATATGTAAACAAATTCCTCTTTTTCAGACAACTATTATGCACTATAGACAATCTCTCTACTTCGGCAACCATCACATATTTTGCTGCTGAGATAGAAAGAGTCAGTTAGTCTTATTCCCTGATCTAATACTTTCAGCATCAGCTGATTTAATTCAACTACATTCCATTACCCTTATTTTACTTTTGTTGATGCCCATCCTACAGCTCCTTCTCAAAACACTATGCTTTCCATCCACTTGGCTTTCAAAGATCTTTTTTACCTCTAGCAGAATTATGATACCACTGGCAAACCTCAAAGTTCTTATTTATTCTTCATAAACTTTACTTCTTTCTTCCATATTGTTTGGTTTCCTTCACTGTTTGCTCAATGTACAGATTGAATAACATTAGGTACAGGTTACAACCCTCATTCATCCCCTTCTCAACTATGGCTTCTCTTTTGTGCCATTTGACTGCTGTGCTGGAATCTGGTATCTGTATACCTTTAACTCCATGTATTTTATCCCTGCTACCTTCAGGATATCAAAGAGTATGTTCAACACAACATGGTCAAAAGATTTCTCTAAATCTACAACTACTATGGATGTAACATTGCCTTTTTTAATCTATCTTCAGAGATAAGTCATAGGGTAAGTATTGCTTTGCGTATTTCTGTATTTCTTCAGAACCCAAACAGATTTTCTCCAAGACTGGCTTCTACCAGTTCTTCTCTCCTTCTGGACATAATTTGGGACAGTATTTTGCAAGCATGACTTATTAAGCTAGTGCTTCAATAATACTCGTCGTAACTGCCCTCTGCTTCACGTCTGCTGTGCAGCGAGCTACGTTAATTTAAGTATTAACTGTATTTTTCTTACTTGTCACTTCTTCTCCATGTGTTTTTGCTTTTAGGAAGCTTTAATTGTCGAGTGCTAGTAATAGTGTTCCATAGATTTCATGTTTGTTTTGAATACAGTCAGAGAGAGTCCCTTTAGTCAGCCATAGTGCCAGTAGTGTAAGTGTCATCGTAACTGCCATCTGCTTCATGTCTGCTGTGAAGCAAGCTACTTTAATTTAAGTATTATCTGTATTTTTCTTACTTGTCACTTCTTCTTCTGTGTGTTTTTGCTTTTAGGAAGCTTTAATTGTCGAGTGATAGTAATAGTGTTCCATAGTTTTTGTGTTTGTTTTGAATACAGTCAGAGAGAGTCCCTTTAGTCAGCCATAGTGCCAGTAGTGCTAGTGTTTGTTTTCAATACAGTCCAGAGACGGGTAGTGCTATTTTCATTGTTTTCTACAAGAAGTGTCTAGCAACCACAGTTTAGTCAACAATCAGCCACCTTTAGTGAATTAGCAGTCCAGTTAAATGTTGATTAACTCTCTACAGTAAATTGATTTCTTAGGATGGATAGGATGTGTGACTGCTGTGTATGGACGCAGGAGGAGCTGGCCACTGTTTGCAAACAGCTGAATGTGTTGATGGCCGTGGTCAGCTGTCTTCAGGCAGTGGGGAGTCTGATGCGTTGCATGGTACACCCCAGGTGTTACATGCATCACCCACTGTTCCTGCTGTCGAGAATCTTTGCGGGTACCGGGTGTGGTTGGGCCACCCTCTCCCCAAGGGGAGTGGCGGGTTCAGTGGCATTCGCGGCGCACGAAGTGGAGGGTCAATGTGGAGGCTGGCCGTGTGGCATCGCCTGCTCTGCCTGTGAGTGGACATGTGGCCGCTCCTTCAGCAAGGTCCAAGAAGGCACACGGAGGGAGGGGTTTATTAGTTATTGGGAGCTCCAACGTTAGGCGGGTGATTGAGTCCGTTAGGGAAATAGCGGAAAGGTCGGGGAAGAAGGCCAGCGTTCACTCTGTCTGCTTGCCGGGGGGTCTCATCTCAGATATGGAGGAGGCCCTGCCGGTGGTGATAGAGAGCACTGGGTGCACCCGACTGCAAATTGTTGCTCATGTCGGCACCAATGACTCCTGCCGTCTGGGTTCAGAGATCATCCTCAGTTCGTACAGGCAGTTGGCGGAATTGGTGAAGGCGGAAAGCCTCGCTCGCGGGGTAGAATCTGAGCTAACTATTTGTAGTATCATTCCCAGAACCGATCACAGTCCTCTGGTTTGGAGCCGAGTAGAAGGCTTAAACCAGGGGCTCAGACGATTCTGCGGAGATCTGGGGTGCAAATTTCTTGACCTCCGACATCGGGTGGAGAAATGTAGGGTCCCCCTGAATAGGTCAGGCATGCCAAGTGTGCACTACGCGCCGGAAGCGGCTACAAAGGTAGCGGAGTACGTGTGGAGTGCACATGTGGGTTTTTTAGGTTAGAGAATTCCCTCCCTAGGCCCGACAAGACGCCTCCTGAGACGCGGCAAGGTAGGAGTAGGCAAAATGCAACAGGGAATAACAATATTAATATGCTAATAGTAAACTGCAGGAGCATCTATAGAAAGGTCTCAGAACTGCTCTCATTAATAAACGGTCACAATGCCCATATAGTACTAGGGACAGAAAGTTGGCTGAAACCAGACATAAACAGTAATGAAATCCTGAACTCAGATTGGAATGTATACCACAGAGACAGGCTGGACAGTGAAGCGGGAGGCATGTTTATAGCAATAAGAAGTGCAATAGTATTGAAGGAAATTGACAGAGATCCGAAATGCGAAATAATTTGGGTGAAGATCACGGTTAAAGCAGGTTCAGACATGGTAATTGGATGTCTCTATAGGCCGCCTGGCTCAGCAGCTGTTGTGGCTGAGCAGCTGAAGGATAATTTGGAAAATATTTCGAGTAGATTTCCCCACCATGTTATAGTTCTGGGTGGAGATTTTAATTTGCCGGATATAGACTGGGAGACTCAAAGAATCCAGTGAAATTTTTTTAAGTGCTTTATCTGAAAACTACCTTGAGCAGTTAAACAGAGAACCAACTCATGGCGATAACATATTAGACCTTCCGGTGACAAACAGACCCGAACTATTTGAAACAGTTAACACAGAACAGTGAATCAGTGATCATAAAGCAGTTAATGCATCAATGATTTCAGCTGTAAATAGAAATATTTAAAAAGGTAGGAAGATTTTTCTGTTAAGCAAAAGTGACAAAAAGCAGATTACAGAGTACCTGACGGCTCAACACAAAAGTTTTGTCTCAAGTACAGATAGTGTTGAGGATCAGTGTACAAAGTTCAAAACCATCGTACTATATGCGTTAGATGAGTATGTGCCAAGCAAGATCGTAAGAGATGGAAAAGAGCCACCGTGGTACAACAACCAAGTTAGAAAACTGCTGCAGAAGCAAAGGGAACTTCACAGCAAACATAAACATAGCCAAAGCCTTGCAGACAAACAAAAATTACACGAAGCGAAATGTAGTGTGAGGAGGGCTATGCGAGAGGCGTTCAATGAATTAGAAAGTAAAGTTCTATGTACTGACTTGGCAGAAAATCCTAAGAAATTTTGGTCTTATGTCAAAGCGGTAGGTGGGTAAAAAAAAACAAAAAATGTCCAGACACTCAGTGACCAAAATGATACTGAAACAGAGGATGACAGACTAAAGGCCGAAATACTAAATGTCTTTTTCCAAAGCTGTTTCACAGAGGAAGACTGCACTGTAGTTCCTTCTCTAGATTGTCGCACAGTTGACAAAATGGTAGATATCGAAATAGACGACAGAGGGATAAAGAAACAATTAAAATCGCTCAAAAGAGGAAAGGCCGCTGAACCTGATGGGATACCTATTCGATTTTACACGGAGTATGCGAAGGAACTTGCCCCCCTTCTTGCAGCGGTGTACTGTAGGTCTCTAGAAGAGCATAGCATTCCAAAGGATTGCAAAAGGGCACAGGTCATCACTGTTTTCAAGAAGGGACGTCGAACAGATGTGCAGAACTATAGACCTATATCTCTAACGTCGATCAATTGTAGAATTTTGGAACACGTATGATGTTCGAGTATAATGACTTTTCTGGAGACTAGAAATCTGCTCTGTAGGAATCAGCATGGGTTTCGAAAAAAAATGGTCATGTGAAACCCAGCTCGCGCTATTCGTTCACGAGACTCAGAGGGCCATAGACACGGGTTCACAGATAGATGCCGTGTTTCTTGACTTCCACAAGGCATTCGATGCAGTTCCCCACAGTCGTTTAATGAACAAAGTAAGAGCATATGGACTATCAGACCAATTGTGTGATTGGATTGAGGAGTTCCTGGATAACAGAATGCAGCATGTCATTGTCAATGGAGAGAAGTCTTCCGAAGTAAGAGTGATTTCAGGGTGCCGCAGGGGAGTGTCATAGGACCATTGCTATTCACAATATACATAAATGACCTTGTGGATGACATCAGAAGTTCACTGAGGCTTTTTGCAGATGATGCTGTGGTGTATCGAGAGGTTGTAACAATGGAAAATTGTACTGAAATGCAGGACGATCTGCAGCGAACTGACGCATGGTGCAGGGAATGGCAATTGAATCTCAATGTAGACAAGTGTAATGTGCTGCGAATACATAGAAAGATAGATCACTTATCATTTAGCTACAAAATAGCAGGTCAGCAACTGGAAGCAGTTAATTCCATAAATTGTCTGGGAGTACACATTAGGAATGATTTAAAATGGAATGATCATATAAAGTTAATCGTTGGTAAAGCAGATGCTAGACTGAGATTCATTGGAAGAATCCTAAGGAAATGCAATCCAAAAACAAAGGAAGTAGGTTGCAGTACGCTTGTTCGCCCACTGCTTGAATACTGCTCAGCAGTGTGGGATCCGTACCAGATAGGGTTGATAGAAGAGATAGAGAAGATCCAATGGAGAGCAGCGCACTTTGTTACAGGATCATTTAGTAATCACGAAAGCGTTATGGAGATGATAGATAAACTCCAGTGGAAGACTCTGCAGGAGAGACGCTCAGTAGCTCAGTACGGGCTTTTGTTAAAGTTTCGAGAACATAGCTTCACCGAAGAGTCAAGCAGTATATTGCTCCCTCCTACGTATATCTCACGAAGAGACCATGAGGATAAAATCAGAGAGATTAGAGCCCACACAGAGGCATACTGACAATCCTTCTTTCCACAAACAATACGAGACTGGAATAGAAGGGAGAACCGATAGAGGTACTCAAGGTACACTCCGCCACACACTGTCAGGTGGCTTGCGGAGTATGGGTGTAGATGTAGATGTAGATATCAGAACCTGCCTTCTTTCGAGTTGGAATTGTTACATTCTTCCTAAAGACTGAGGGAATTTTGCCTGTCTCATATATCTTGCACACTAGACAGACTAATTTTGTAATGGCTGGCTCACTCAAGGATCACAAAAATTCTGAAGGAATGTCATCTTGTCTTCTGAGATAAGTCATAGGGTAAGTAATGCCTTGCGTATTTCTGTACTTCTTCAGAACCCAAACAGATCTTCCCCAAGATTGGCTTCTACCTGTTCTTACATTCTTTTGTAAGTAATTTGGGTCAGTATTTTGCAAGCATGACTTAGTAAGCTAGTATACTTATATGGACATGTCTGAACGAACAGACACCATTGTGACCTGCAGCCATCTAGAATGAAATTAGAATTATATTAATACCTTCAGCTGCTGATGGATGTTGATATATATCAATGGGGACAGGTGAAAACATGTGCCCTGACCGGGACTTGAACCCGGGATTTCCTGCTTACATGGCAGACACTCTATCCATCTGAGTCACCGAGGGCACAGAGGATAGCGCGACTGCAGGGACTATCTCTTGCATGCCTCCCGCGAGACTCACATTCTCACCTTGTATGTCCACACACTACATTTGTAGTGTCCTATCCCAACACACTCATAACTCGTGGAAGACATTCTTACCAAGTCCTGTAAGAGTTCGGGAATATGTGTGCATCCACAGAGAAGAAAGAGCCCATTGCCAGAACTATATACTTATATCGATATGTACCTCTATCGGTTCTCCCTTCTATTCCAGTCTTGTATTGTTTGTGGAAAGAAGGATTGTCAGTACAGTCCTGCAGTACAATTTTCCATTGATGACCTGCAGCCATCTAGAACGAAATTAGAATTACATTAATACCTTCAGCTGCTGACGGGCGCTGATATATGCATATGGGGACAGGTGAAAATGTGTGCCCCGACTGGGACTTGAACCTGGGATCTCCTGCTTACATGGCAGACACTATCCATCTGTGCAGATGCATACATATTCCCTGAACTTTTACAGGACTTGGTAAGAATGTCTTCCACGAGTAATGAGTGTGTTGGGGTGGGACACTACAAATATAGTGTGTAGACATACCAGGTGAGAATGTGGGTCTTGTGGGAGGCATGTGCAAGATAGTCCCTGCAGTCATGCTATCCTCTGTGCCCTCAGTGGCTCAGATGGATAGAGCATCTGCCATGTAAGCAGGAGATCCCGGGTTCGAGTCCCTGTCAGGGCACACATTTTCACCTGTCCCCGTTGATATACATCAACGTCCGTTAGCAGCTGAAGGTATTAATATAGTTCTAATTTCATTATTAAGCTGGTGGTTTAATAATACTCACACCTATCAGCGCATGTCTTCTTTGGAATTGGAATTGTTACATTATTACTATAGACTGAGTGTATTTTGCCTATCTCGTATGTCTTGCACACCAGACATACTAATTTTGTCATGGTAGGCTCCCTCTCAAGGATCGAAATAATTCTGAAGGAATGTCATCCACTTCAGGGTGCTTGTTTTCACCTGTCTTTCAATGCTGTGGTCAAATTTTTCCAACAGTAGCATATCTCCCCCTCATCTTCGTTTACCTCCTTTATCCTTCAAGTTCTTTTCCTTGGATTCCTCATACTGTGCCTACAATAAAGTAATGCTACCTTATAGCAATTTAGATGCATCTGTCAAACTTCAGTGACTTCTAGATGATGTTCTGTTATATGGTGCACGCTTTTAGATGTTTCAGTGCCCTGTATTGATGTGTGACATTCATTTTTTTACTGAATTAGCTTCTTTTTAATGAGATATGAAAATGTAGTATGACTGCCAATATTTGTGCTCTCCAAGAGTGCTCAGTTACCTGTGGGATACAACATGGATCAAAGTAGGATTTATTTTTCCAGGTTTTTGCCAACAATTTGAACATACATACTGCTAATGATGCAATGTTATTAGTAAAAGCAGCAAGAAATAAAGATATCCAACGACTTACAATTCAGTTGTAAGTCAGCTCAGTAAATCAGCTCATAATAAACAACAAGAAAACAGCATCAGTAAGTTTCCCAGTTGTCAGAATAACATGTTACATTGTTCAGAATTCACATTCAACAATCAACATTGTAGATAAAAAAGCAACAAAGTTTTTAGTAATTGATACAGAGTGAACTGTTACAAACATTCTGAATGTATCCACTCCAAATGGGATGCAAGATATCATCTTTTAAGGGCCCTAAAAGGATGCATAAAAGCACATTCACTTATGAGGACCTATCCTGCATATTTCAATATAATTCTAAAATATGATCTTGAAAATTCTGGAGTTGTTCCCCAGTAGGAGCCTTGGAATGTAATGGGTCTATTGTTGTTCAGGCATCATATAGAGGTGGACTATGTAGGCTACAAGTTTTTGTGATCACCTTTCCTTGGCTCTGTTAACTGTTTGACTGGACCATGTCGCTCTATCTTGAAGATGCCAAGTCTGTGCCAGCTGGAAATATCAAACACCAGTTACTACAAAATAAATTCATATGCTGCTTCTTTATTGCACATGTATTTTACCTCCATTATGTACATTCCTTATTAGAGCTGACTCTAGCGTATGACTTCAACATAGCTCACAATACATATTAGCCTTTGTCAATTAGCTCTGTATTTCTTCTATGAGTTTCCTTTGACAAGTGATGTCATGACGATTGTCTTGCATGGCAAGGTTCTGTGGTATGCAGAGTACTCCCAAGGTGGGATGATGTTTTCGTGGAATAATTGTTCCAATGAGCAGGTGTCTTCATGAGCAGGAATCCAGATGCCCATCGCCCCTGTCTTACAGATGGGCTGCGTTCACTTCTGTTTTCCTGACATAGATAAAAGAAACAAAATTTTTCACACAATATGTAGCCCAAAATAAATACTTACTTACCAAAATAACAAGACTTCTTGCTTGGGATCATGACTGTCCTTCCTCAGATAAAGAAATAGAAGAAATAATGTATGTTTCTTTGAAGTGATACATTATCTCTCAGCCTTCACTATTCATATAAGGTCAATTTGACTTAAACCAAAAAATTTATGTTCTCTATCAACCAATATTATATTACAGCAATTAGTATTATTACAAGGAACAAAGGTAGGCAATCACATAAATTAATGATTAAACCACTACCAGTTATACCATTATGATTTATGCATGATATGGACACACTGATGTATCACAAGCTTGGATTACATTGGCCCTTTGCAGGTAACTTGGGCTTCCATTTGGAAAGAACTTTAAATTTTTCCATGAAAATTACATCATTAGCTTAGAGTAAACAAGGCAGTACGCATTCATAATGTGTAAAGAATGATAAAAACATGTAATTTTCATGTAGTAATATTTTGTTGGAAGCACTGGACTCAGTGTTGATCACAAATATCTCAACCACAGTTACATTCCAGTAACTTCAGCCAGGAGGGTTCATGTCAATTAAGTTAAACATGAAGTTAGTGCAATTTTGAATTCTGTCAGTATTAGGTAATTAGGTGAGAAACTGTTGTCTGTTTGAAATACAATTCAGGCAGTATATTTAATGCTTGTGCAAAATGGTGCACATTTTGGCAAAATACAAAGTAACCCTAAAATGAAGATGAAGTGGTGATTCTGAAAGTTTCTCTAGTATGTAAGATGATGTCCACCAACATGAAATGTTGAAACATAAATTAGCAGTTGTGTAATACACTGCAGCCTGATATGACAAAGAAGCATATCCCAGAATTATGACTGTGGTGAGTGATGAGTGTGCTAAAGTGAAAAAGTGAAAAGTCAAAAAGACAAGGTCCTACTACAAATGACTTGAACAAAAGGTAAATTGCTTTATCCTTGGAAGGATTTGATAATAATCATCAGTCCACCAAGATTAACCAAACATAGCTATTTTCAGGTACAGGTTCCAGAGCTTCAGTTATTTGTGTAAATAAGGCTCATGTGCATACTGTCCAACATCCTTAATGTATGATATGTTCTCTTCGTAACATGTAACTTGAAAATGAATTAATCAATTGCTGAAATATTGTACACTTGTATACTTTCTGCATTACTTTCTGAATAAAGTTCAATATTTCCTTCTCTTGCCTTCAAAATTGAATGTTTTATTTCTCCATCATGGTCCTAAAATCTACTGTAGAGATATTCATTGCCCTTGCTCTGTCCAAACAATATATTACCACTTTTTTAATGAAGAAATGATCACGTGGGTGAAAGTAGCCACAAGTGCAGATAATGTTGGGCCACTTTTGTTATTTGGTATCAGAGCAACAGGTGTGACATATACACTATGTGATCAAAAGTATCTGGACACCCAAAAAACCATACATTTTTCATACTGGGTGCATAGTGCTGTCACCTACTACCAGGTACTCAATATCAGCAACCTCAGTAGTCATTAGACATCATGAGACAGGAGGATGCAGTGCTCTGCAGTACTCACGGACTTTGAACGTGGGCAGGTGATTGGGTGTCCCTAGGTCCACTGTTTGCAAAGTAAAGTGGAAATGTTAAGAGACATGTACAGAACAAAAGCTTACAGGCTGACCTCGTCTGTTGACTGACCGAGACCGCTGACAGTTGAAGAGGGTTGTAATGTGTAATAGGCAGACATCTATCCAGATCATCACACAGGAATTCCAAACTGCATGAGGATCCACTGCAAGTACTATGACAGTTAGGCGGGAAGTGAGAAAACTTGGATTTCATGGTCGAGCGGCTGCTCATAAGCCACACATCATGCCGATAAATGCCAAATGATGCCTCGCTTGGTGTAAGGAGCATAAACATTGGATGACTGAACAGTAGAGAAACATTGTGTGAAGTGATGAATCACAGTACACAATGTGGCGATCTGATGGCAAGGTGTATGTATGGGAATGCCCTGTGAACATCATCTATCATTGTGTGTAGAGCCAACAGGAAAATTCGGAAGAGGTGGTGTTATGGTGTGGTCGTGTTTTTCATGGAGGGGGCTTGCACCCCTTGTTGTTTTGCATGGAACTATCACAGCACAGGTCTGCATTGATGTTTTAAGCACCTTCTTGCTTTCCACTGTTGAAGAGCAGTTTGGGGATGGTGATTGCATCTTTCAACACAATTGAGCACCTGTTCATAATGCACGGCCTGTGGCAAAGTGGTTGCACGACAATAACATCACTGTGATGGACTGGCCTGCACAGAGTCCTGACCTGAATCCTATAGTACACCTTTGGGATGTTTTGGAACACCGATTTCATGCCAGGCCTCGCTGACTGACATCACTACCTCTCCTCAGTGCAGCACTCAGTGAAGAATGGGCTGCCATTCCCTAAGAAATCTTCTAGCACCTAATTGAATGTATGCCTGTGAGTGTGGAAGCTGTCATCAAGGCTAAGGGAGGGCCAACACCATACTGAATTCCAGCATTACTGATGGAGGGCCCCACAAACGTGTAAGTCATTTTCAGCCAGTTGTCCGGATACATTTGATCACATAGTGTGGTTTGGTTAGTATCATTTTTAGTTGATGGCATAAGTCTTTGACAATACAAAGAAAATGTGTCTGAAGTTTTCCCTCTATCACTATTCCTTTTTTTTTTATCACATATAAAAAGACAGGCAAAAACTGGGCCAAAAAAACCCAGTTTATGGCATATTTAAAATAATAGAACTGGTAATGATAGTCATATGAGGAAATATTGTAACATATGCAAAACAAAATATAAGATTAGAAGGAAACATGTATGTCATATCAGATAATATAATTTTATGTCAGAAAGATACACGCTACCTATCTATATTAATCATAACACAAAATCTATAACATCTGTCTGTTTGAACATACTAATCTCTGAATACACTAGATGAATTTTTGTGGAGTTTTCAGAGTTAACTTGATCATAGCTCAGGGCAACACATAGTCACTATCATTGAAAACACATACAAAAATGATATTGTATTTAAAGTTTTATCTAAAATTGTCTGCTCAGCTCAATAGTTAGGATATTTTAATCATCATAGTGTAGAGAACTAATAAAAGGTGGTGCTAGTTTTGTAGTACACCAAAGTACCAATAGAGGGCAGTGTTTGTTTTTTTTAACTTAGTGACAGACGTATTTTCAGAAATTTATGTCAGTGACAGAATTCAGATCTACATTCTTAATTTTATGAACACAAAGTAATACTGCATTCATTTGGCTAGGATATATGAATTTACTGATTTTGATTTGTGCATTAAAAATATAACAACGTTGCTTTTCATCTTTCAATAGATATTATTTCTATTCTTTGCTAGATAAAACCAATTTATTAAGTTTGCTTTGTGACTTGGGTGCCTACTTATTACATTTTGATTTTGTTTTGTGTATCAATAAAAACATGTAAGAATGCTTGAGTCTTTGTGAATACACTAACATGGTTAGAAGACTGAGGACTGTGTGGTCTCAAGAAGCCAATGCAGACTGCGGAGTGAGATACTTGCTGCAGCTTTAGAACATCAGGCTTTAATTCACTCTTTGGAAACTCCTTCTGAAAGTGAGACATGAAGTAACTCTGATCGAGAATGTCACGTATTATCTTGCCCCTCAGAATCCTTCACTCATAAGCACTTACAGTTACTTCTTTCCCAGGAAACATCATAGAAGTGGAAGTTCTAATGAAAAGTGGCAGAAGCAAGTAAGTTTTATTTCCTAAATCTTGCTTATTTGCAACAAATTATCATTCCGATTTAAATGCTTATAATTCCCTATGAGCTTATGTTATGCCATGAATGCAAACAAAGCACGAGGACAGGCAGTGCACGTTGTGGTCATGGACCTTAGTGTGAGCTGCTTTTTGAGTGTCCAGCTCTTCACGGCTCTCTCTCATGTCAGTAAAGCTCTTCATTATTATTGCCAATTATATTATTTCAAAAGTTGTAAACAAATTAGATTTTTAAGTAAAAAATAAATTCCAAATGTACAAAATCTCAGACACAGCTATAAATAAATACTTGGCCAGCACCATAGTATGGGAGTGAAACTGCTCAAAAAGCTACAACATGAATTTAAATGTATGTTAAACATAAATGCACTTGAAAGATTTATGAGAGAATATTTACGTTGCACCTGCTTCTATTCAGTAAGTGAATACACTGACTTTAGTACATGTTGTTGATAAAACCTCAGATGCCATTGGAAACAAAACATTTATTTAAAAACCACAAAAGCGTGATAAGACCAGAGAAATATTCAGTGAGCTCAACACTAAACTGAAGAGACTGCTTGATAAAGTCAATACATCACAACTATCTTGGTAGTTCAGGGCAAATTCTCAAAACATTCTACAACAGGAAAAATGAAATTACTGTTTACTGATGCTGTGTGGTGCTGCCTAGATTTAGTTTGTAGCTCATTGAAAGATTCTCTCCAGAGTTGAAAGTACAAGCAGTACTAATAACCCCAAATTCTCCTCACTAATATGGTGCAACTAACTACCAGACAACATCACAGTTTTCTTTGCAAAGATGCATTTGAGTAGTCTTCTCAGCATAGTATCAAGCTCACTGAGAATACTTCAGAACCATTAAAGCACAACAAACATCACTAATGAACTGAACCAAAGAAGTTTCTATAGAGAAAAGTGACAACCTGTGGAAGTATGGTACTAAGTCATACTAGAACCACTGATGAATTATGTATGACATGGTTATACATGAACCATTTTACTGCATACAGTGAATTCACAGAGCTTCCACACTGTTATAATGTCAAGAACACACTGCTAGTCTCTATTTCTTTTCATCTCAAAGATCCTCTCCATGGGATATCAGAGAGGTTGAGGTTTTGAAGTCTCAAAGCTCTTGATGTTCCCATAGAGGGCCCCCCCCCCCCTGCCCTCTCCCTCTGTGGAAAGTGCTGAGTACTGTCAGTTGTGTCAACAGCATTGATGGGTGAGATCACAACACTGAGAATTCCATGGCTGGTTCATGAGAAAGACACTGTTGGAGAATTTGACATTTATGTCAGTTGGGTGCTGTATGTTAGTGGGGCACACTTTTAAGGCCTCTGGTGTGCATAGATATTTGTTGTCTGCAACAGAGGAGCCAGGAGTTTGTAAATGGTGTACAGGTAATAATGCACCAGATGTTGAGGCAGCCTTCTGATGCAATTGTGACATGCATGCAGCTAATGGTGATGGTAGCTCTATGAGTGCCTAACTAGTTGGTGCTGGTACCCAGAGTGAGGTTGTGTGCATCAGTATAACCAACACAGTGGATATACGGGATGTGACTGCAGACAGTATGCGACATCTGTAGTTGCAGCACCAGAATCAGCTGAGGCAGGGAGGGAGGCCTGGGTAAAGAGGCACCGAGGGGGTGGCCAGTTTACTGCCACGGCCACGAAGTAGCACATTGACCAAAGTTGTTGACTGGAATGACCTTGTGCAGCCTTGTGCAAAAGTACATGCTGGGATGTGTGCAGTATTGCCAACTGTTGGTGAAGAACTCCGTGTTGTGGTGAGTTGTCGATGTCTTATGATTTTATAGGCATTGTCTGCTAGTTGTAGGTGTATCTCTAGTGGGTCAGTGGCAGATGATAAAAGTTGCAGATGGAGAGCATCTGGTATTTTCACTATCCATAATGACCACAAAGCAGCATCAGACAGGAAGGAGGGATCAATAAATCCTCTGGCCTTTCACCATAACTGTGATGGTGTGAGCTCACCGAGTGATATGCCATACACTATGTCGTTAATTCCTTCTTGTGGAGTTATTGACAAATGCTTGAGAATAATAGATTTTGTGTGTTCATAGCGGTCCCTCATTGGTTCACAAGGATGAGCTCATGGAGCTGTAATCAAAGATACGAACTGTGCTTGATTGGATAAGACTCAGTGGATGTTAAGGATGCTGTCCATAAGAGCAAAACATGTCTTTGAGCTATCCTTGTTAAGTGAAGATAGTTGTGGTAAACGTCCTGAAAGAACAGGCAGGAGCAGAGAGGTGAACACAGACAATGTTGCAGTGGCCTACGGAGTATCTGGATGCTCAATTTTACATTGTTCTTGATGCTCATACATATAACCTGGCATGGCAGACATGGTTGCAGGGGCAAACAGCACAGTTGAAATGGTCGTGGCCAAGAGATTCGGTATGCAGGACACAGAACACTGTGGAGGTTTGTTTACTAGTTCTGTTGCACTGGGAACACTTGATACAGGAGCACAAGATGGCACAGTGGCAAAAGTCACATTGATCATCAATAAAAGGTCACTGTTCAAGCACCATTGTTCTTGCAATGAACTGGACACGTGGAGTTTATCATCGAATTCAAGGTTATGTGAATCTGCCGGCAATATGGTACCATTGTGCAGAGTTGAGAGCATCATTTCTAGGTTAGATTCAGAAAGGGTAACAAATACATTTTGTGACACAGCAGCTTTATCGCATGCACAGAAACTTGTCGACGGAGTGGTGTAAAGAGTAAATTGTCCTGGAAAATGTTCACAGGGCGTAAGAGAATGTGCAGCGATGTCCACTGTCTGTGCACTTTGTTGAGCAAGTTGTGACAATGCTGATGAAAATTGGTCACAGTTTTCTATTTTCAAACAATTCAAAGTACAATGGTGGCAAAATGAAGCAGAAGATGTACATGCAGTCGAAGAACCGATGGACGGAGTCGGTTGCAGTGTTGTAACAGTTATTGCTATTGTAGGCCACATTGCCCTGCAGTATTTTGATTGCAGAAATTGTCCAAATCGCTGGATTTACAGAAAACGTGCAACACGGGATCACCAGTGTGGCATGTAATGATGTTAAGTGAAATAATAATATATATCACCACTTTATCAAAATTATGTACTTTGTTCACTTTGTGATAACAAAACATAACAATACAGAACAAAACTAGATATCAAGTGAGTTTGAAGATCATCATAAAGAGAGTTCACACAGATCAATGTATCAAACTGCCACAGACTAATCACAATGGCTTGCAAAAGTTGTATACCTCAAATTCTACACAAGAACTCCACAAGCATATACAGCAGAAGAGTTGATACTGTACAGCCGAGAAGGTGATCCCAAGTATCTCACACCACTTTTACAGAATGACATATACTGTATGCAGCTGTGTATCAACTTGTATGCTCGTACGACCCCATTCTCAACAAATTTGAGTCATATGTTGCAGATAATCCTGTGCCATGGTTGCTCTCTGAGCTCAAAAAACATACACTGAATGTGAATGTTCTTTGTACAAAAAAAAAAAGGAAGAATGTCCAGATCTCAGGAGAATGATGGCTTATATGAGCAGACAGTTAAATATTGTATTTGTAATCTAGTGTTGGATAGAGTTCTGGGAAGTCTACGTAGGTATCATTGTCATCTAATGGGTAAATTCTCTGGTGCAGCTCACAATGCATGCAGCTGGAAATGCAGACTGCTGTATCACATACCTATATGATGGACACTTTCTTGTTGAGTACTTGGGTGATTTTCGGTTGGAGGATGATACGGCCATTGACATACCTGAGAATGTAGAAAACTACATTTCATAATCCAAATGAATCATGCCATGAAGAGCAATCTACTTCCTGGATTGATGCATGCACCTATTCAGAAAATTGCTTAGGCATTGTGTCAGGAGAATATGTATATCACCAGTGTTATAACCTTTAATCACTAATAAAGTGCGTGGTGATACAAAAGTAGAAACACTAGCGGGTTACATGTTACTAACTCCGTATCTGTCATTCGACTCCCAGGCCGTGACATGCGGCCGGCGCCGTTCATAACCAGGTGGCGCTCCCGCGCTCGGCTGAGCTGCGGAGCGCCTCTATCGCCCTGTTCGCGTACTAACGTAGCGGCACTTTTGAATGTCGTGGCACTGTCACAACACTTTTCCCCCCTTGAAAAAAAAACGCTCACTTTCGTGGAGACACGGACAGTGCGGGCACATCCATGGCCTCTTGGGAGGTCCCGAGAAGATCCCGCGAGAAACACGAGAGTATGGTCGAAAATGTCCAGGACGGAAGCTGGCGCATGGAACGTGCCTCCTGGACGAGATGATGGGTGAAAACTCAGGAGCAGCATCCATAGGTGCCGTGGACCTGGGGGTGTGCTCCAGCGAGATGGGTCCCGGAGAAGGCGGCGTCGCGACTGGGGCCGGTTCCGACGTACTCGGAAGCGGTAGCGACGGCGGCAGCAGCAACACGCCCGGAAGATCGGCAGCAGCGACAGGACTGGCTTTTGAAAGTGCGGACAAGGAGCTCGACATCCCCATTTGATTGCGGATGGAAGGGCGGTGCCGTAACATGATGAATCCCTTGTCCAGTGCAAAAATCACGGAAGGCCTGCGAAGAGAACTGAGGGCCATTGTCCGTGACAATCGTGGATGGAAGACCTTCTAGCGCAAAGATTTTTGACAAAGCCAGCGTCGTCGCCGCAGTGGTGGGCGACGGACAGCGAACAACAAACGGAAACTTCGAGAAAGCGTCAATCAACAGTAGCCAATAAGTGCCGAGGAAGGGGCCGGCAAAGTCAGCGTGCACCCGTTCCCACGGCTGCGCCGGATCAGGCCACGGAGAGGGCAGAGTACGAGGCGCAGCCAGTTGTTGAACACACTGATCACACGCAGCGACCATGTGGGCGATGTCCGAATCGATACCGGGCCAATAAACGTGCCTGCGGGCCAGGGACTTAGTCCGAGAAATCCCCCAATGGCCCTTATGCAATAGTTTGAGAACAGCTTTGCGAAGAGAGGCGGGCACCACAACCCGTGGAGATGCGCCATCTGTGGCCAGAAGAACAACACCCTCACGAACAGACAGACGAAGGCGCAAGGCACGGTAGTTGCGAAGGGGATCCGACGCCCGGCCCTTGGTCCTGTCCGGCCAACCCCGCTGAACAAAACCCATCACCTGACGCAGGACCGGATCCTGCGCAGTGGCCGACGCGACCTGCGAACCTGTAAGTGGAAAACCCTCGACCGCACGACGTTCTTCCTCATCAATGTGGAAACAGAGAAGTTCATCGCGATCGAAAACCGGGTCGGAGCCCATCGGCAAACGCGACAACGCGTCAGTGTTGGCGTGCTGGGCCGTGGGGCGATAGTGAATCTCATAGTGAAAACGAGACAAGTATAAGGCCCAACGTTGCAGGCAGTGAGCTGCCTTATCCGGAAGCGACGACGAGGGGCTGAACAGAGAGACCAGCGGCTTGTGGTCGGTGATGAGGTGAAACTTAGAACCATACAAAAAAACGCTGAACTTTTTTAGAGCATAAATGATAGCGAGCGCCTCCTTTTCTATTTGAGAGTAACGCCGTTGGGCATCGTTGAAGGTCTTGGAAGTGTAGGCGATGGGTCGTTCTGACCCATCCTCATACCGATGGGCGAGAACAGTCCCTAGGCCATACTGTGACGCGTCAGTCGCCAGAACCAAGTGCTGACCCGGACGGAATGTGGCAAGACAAGGCGCCGACTGCAAATGAGCCTTCAGGCGGACAAAAGCCTGCTCACACTCGGCGGACCAACAGAAAGGAACGTTTTTGCGTAACAGCTGATGCAGAGGATGAGCCACCGCCGCCGCGGAGGGAATGAATTTGTGATAATAAGCAACCTTGCCTAGAAACGCCTGAAGTTCTTTGACCGTAGACGGCCGGGGTAGAGTGGTAATGGCCGCAACGTGCTGTCGTAGAGGGCGTATACCCTCACGTGACAAGTGGAAACCAAGATACACAATGGAGGG
Organism: Schistocerca serialis cubense; assembly: GCF_023864345.2. NCBI lineage: Eukaryota > Metazoa > Arthropoda > Insecta > Orthoptera > Acrididae > Schistocerca > Schistocerca serialis. The sequence continues at coordinate 322,634,489 of NC_064642.1, read as the reverse complement.
TTGGAAGAACTGAGACTTGGCCAGATTGCACTTCAACCCTGCTGAATACAGAACCCGAAACAGTGAACGCAAATTGCGAAGGTGCTCCTCAGTGGAGGCCCCCGTGACAACAATGTCATCCAGGTAGTTGATGCAGCCGGGAACGGAAGCCGTGAGCTGTTCCAAAAACCGCTGAAAAATGGCCGGCACGCTAGCGACGCCAAATGGTAACCGCTGGTACTGATACAACCCACAAGGAGTGTTGATGACGAGAAATTCCTTGGAAGATGCATCCAACGGCAACTGATGGTACACCTCCGATAAGTCAAGTTTGGAAAAGAACTGGCCCCCAGCGAGCTTGGTAAATAACTCCTCAGGACGGGGAAGAGGATAAGTGTCAATGAGGCTTTGAGCGTTGACAGTGGCTTTAAAATCACCACACAATCGCAGACTCCCATTTGGTTTAGAAACCACCATGATGGGCGATGCCCATTCGCTGGAGGTAACAGGAAGGAGAATCCCCAAAGCCGTTAACCTGTCTATCTCAGCTTTGACAGGCGCACGCAACGCCATCAGAATAGGGCGTGCCCGGAAAAACTTAGGGCGAGCCGTAGGTTTAAGAGTAATGTGGGCTTCAAAATCCTTGGCACGACCCAGACCAGCAGAGAACACGGACGAGAATTCAGAACACAAGCCATCCAGCTGTGGATACGGAATGTCCTCAGATATGAGGTGCACATCATCATCAATGGAAAACCCGAACAACTGGAAAGCATCATAACCGAACAGGTTTTCAGTGCCCGCATGATCCACCACATAAAACGTGAGGGGCCTAACAACAGACTTGTAGGCAGTGGAAGCATCAAACTGGCCAACGATAGGAATTTTCTGCTTATTATAAGTTCGTAGATTTCGCGTAATGGGAGACAAGGGAGGGGAGCCCAACTCCAAATACGTGCGAGAATTAATGAGAGTTACTGCAGAGCCAGTGTCCACTTGCATGCGAATGTCTTTATCCAGAACACGAACAGTAACAAACAACTTATTCGTTTGAGAAAGCACACAGTTAACATCCATGTCCGATGCCTCGTCCTCGTCGACAGGAACTTTAGGGGACTGACACACAGAAGCAATGTGGCCTTTTTCCCTACAGGAATTACACGTGGCCCAACGTTTTGGACACGCGGCTCTGTCATGCTGTACGAAACAACGTGGACAAGAAGGAAGGGCGGAACGAACCTGCTTCTGTGGTTGCTGTTTTCGCTGCGAGCGTGGCCGCCCAACGCGACGTTGTTGACGCGAGTGCACCGCCGCCACATCGTCGTTTCCCTGTGCAACAGGCACATTGTCTGCGTCGAAAGTGGTCTGGACAGCGCCTACATCACACCACGCGTCTATTTGCGCACCAGCAGCGTGAGACACTTCAAACGATTGAGCGATGCTGAGAACTTCCGACAACGACGGGTTTGGCAATTGTAAGGCACGTTGCCGAACTTCTTTATCGGAGCAAGCCGTAAAATAGCGTCCCGAACCATTGAATCAGCGTAAGACTCATGATGAGTGTCCGTGACAAACTGACATTTCCGACTCAGACCGTGGAGTTCCGCCGCCCAAGCCCGGTAAGATTGATGGGGCTGTTTACGACACCGGTAAAAAGCCACGCGGGCGGCAACGACATGGCTGTTTTTTCGGTAATAGTTAGACAATAAGTCACACATTTCTTGGAAGGACAGAGAGGCAGGTTCCCGCAGAGGGGCTAACTGAGATAGCAGCTGATAGATCCGTGGGGAAATCCAAGATAGAAATAACGACTTACACATAGGAGCGTCCACAACGCCGAAAGCCAAGAAGTGTTGCCGCAAACGCTTCTCATAATCCTCCCAGTCTTCAGCGGCCTCGTCATAAGGAGGGAACGGAGGCGGAGAAGAGGAAGACAGACGATGAGTAAGCGACGTCGACAACGCCTGAATAGCAGCCGTCAGCTGTGTTTGTTGTTCAATAAGCGCTTGCATAAGCTGTTCCATGTCTGCCCCGACACGAACACACAAGTCCACAATGCAGGAAAAAAAATATCCGACCTCGTCGCCAAAAAGTGTTATAACCTTTAATCACTAATAAAGTGCATGGAGATACAAAAGTAGAAACACTAGCGGGTTACATGTTACTAACTCTGTATCTGTCATTCGACTCCCGGGCCGTGACATGCGGCCGGCGCCGTTCATAACCAGGTAGCGCTCCCGCGCTCGGCCGAGCTGCGGAGCGCCTCTATCGCCGTGTTCGCGTACTAACGTAGCGGCACTTTTGAATGTTGTGGCACTGTCACAACAACCAGAGTCATGTATCCTGATAATGCAATGTTTCAGCTTATGCTGAAGAAGTGGATCTTTCCATACAAATACTTGGGTTCAGTGGAGAGACTACAGAAAACCACAATGCTCAAAATAACCACATTCACTGCCAAACTCACAGGTGCTGTCACAATGGATGAGGAGTAGAGGCACATGGTGAATGTTTGGCAACATCTCTCATTTAGAGGGATATGCTAAACTGTTCATGGAGACAGATGTACACTTGTACAGAAACATTTCTGAGAAATTTCAGAGTGCATGCCTGGGCATATACACTCTGAATTCTGTCTTCATTACACCACTTTCATCAGATGCAGTATTAAAAAGACACATAAGAACATTAAACTTTTGAATGATATTGAAAAGGTGCATTTTTCTGAACGTGGGATTGTCAGTGAGTTTGTCCGTTCATGCACAGGAATGCCAAGGCCAATGGGTGAGGAAGGGGTGCAGACCATCTGATGATTTACTTGGATGTAAACAATCTCTATGGGTATGTCATACAACAAACTCTGCCATTTGGAGGGTTCTGATGACTATCCAAAGAGAAAATCAGCAGAGTGGAAAAAAAGATCCATTGTGTGGCTACGGATGCTGGTGTGGTATACGTCCAAGAGGCAGACATGGAATATCCCATCAGTTTTATGATGCCCTGTCTAAATACCTAGTCCCATGAAATGGCTCAGTCCCCAAGTCAATGATAACACTGGGGAATAAGCAGAGGTAAATTCTACACACTCTATAGTGTAGAATGTGCTTCCATCAATGTCTCAGGTTGGGGATGCAATTTACTAAAATCATTCATGGAAACTCCGTCAAACAGCGACCTTGGCTGAAGTCATAAATTGATGTTAATAGTGAAAAGAGGGCTCTTCTGATGTGTGATTTTGTAAAATATTTTTATCAATTAATGAATAATTCAGTTTTCAGAAAAACCATGGAGAACATTAAAAAAATACCATAAATTCTTAGTTTACTATTGTGATCGGTGTTATGATGCTAGAGCTTACACTGCCAGGCCAAATTTTAAGTAAACTACAATATTCAATGAAGGGCTAGTTACTCTGAAGATAAATAAGATTTCACAGGAATTCATGATGCTTCTCTATATTGGCATGTGTATTCTGGATCTCTCCAAACTCCACATGTACCGATTCCACTATGAGTTTCCTAAACTAAATTTCACTGGTCCCAAGTTACTTTATTTGGATGCAGACAGTTTAATCTTCTGGGTAAAAGGCTGTGGTTCCTATAAAGTAATCAGGTACAGTCCCAAGGAATTCAACATGTCTGGATATGTGGACAATAGTGCGTTAGAACAAGAAGTTCATTGGCATGTACAAAGATGAGGTAAATGGCTTGCAGATTGTGGAGTCTGTGGGGCTCAGTTCAAAAATGTATGCTTGCCTTATAGATGCAGGTGCTACCTGAAGGCAGGCAAGGATGTACATTGTGCCTATGGTCTCTTATGATTGAAGCCTAGAAGGAGTGCCTGTGCAGTGGTGATGTATCCAAGCAGCATCCAAACTAACATTACAGTGTCTTTTGCTTTATTCTTTTTATATCAACTACTTGCTCACCACTTATATTACAGCAATCAATATTTTAGTATCCTATATAATTAGTAAATAAGGACAAACATCACCTAAATATTACTGACTAAATTGTTTTACTTCTGCCAATGAATGCCCAAGCACTGATAGTATTAATCTCATAGTATTTCATCAGACCTTACAGATATTTTTCTTACATGTGCCACCTAGGTATCTAATGAGACCACTGCTTAAACTAATCAGAGATTACAATTATATTTAACCATAAAATATTATTTATATTATAAATACGACCAATCTTACATACAAATGCTTCTTAAGCTCCTAGTGGGTAAACAGTCCCTTAATTTTGTTGGTTTTAGGACAAGCTAAGAGATAACTTCCCTTGTGTGGAATCCTCACTGTCTTATAAAGACCTGTGTATGAAAGTTGCCATTTACAGTTTATTTAGTGAAGAAGTGAAGATTTTAGGTGAATCTTTAACAGAATATATCCTCCTACCCAATATTTTTCCATTTGTTGAAATATTTTATCATAGCAGACCTTTCTCAGGCATGCCTGCTTGGTCAGAGAGAGTAAGACTTTTCTTACTTCCTCTTCCCTGGAAAACTCTTATCTCTGTAAACATATGAGTGGATTTAGCCATTCATTCTTCTCTTTCATCCTACTTACAAGTTTAGCTGGAGTGAAGTGTGTGTTGTGCAGTAGCAAATAGTTTGCTACCTCTTCAATTAGGTATAAATATTGTATACTCTTTGCTTGATTATTGTGTGCATAGGTTCTGATGAATCTGTTAAATTCTCAAAAGACAGCTGTTGTGGAATTTCCCTCAGGGTGGAAACATAGTATCTGCTTAATGCCATATTCATGGCACATGGCAAAAATGAGCACTTAAATTTTTTGGTGCGAGCCCTTATTTCTCTCATTTTATCATGATGATCATTTCTCCCTATGTAGGTGGGTGCCAACAGAATGTTTTTGCGATAGGAGTAGAAAATTTTGTGAAAAGATCCCAATGCACTAAAAAATGCCTTTGTTTTAATGATTGCCATTCCAATTCACATATCATGTCTGTGACACCATCTCCCTTATTTCACGATAATACAAAATGAGCTGCCCTTCTTTGTACTTTTTCAATGTCATCCATCGGTCCCACCTGATGCGGATCCCACACCACACAGCAATACTCCAGAATAGGGCTGACAAGTGTAGTGTAGGCAGTCTCTTTAGTAGACCTGTTGCACCTTCTAAATGTTCTGCCAATGAATCACAGTCCTTGGTTTGCTCTACTCACAATATTATCTATGTGATCGTTCCAATTTAGGTTATTTGTAATTGTAATCCCTAAGTATTTAGCTGAATTTACAGCCTTCAGATTTGAGTGACTTATCGCATAATCGAAATTCAGCTGATTTCTTTTAGTACTCATGTGAATAACTTCACACTTTTCTTTATTCAGGGTCAATTGCCACTTTTCGCACCATACAGATATCTTATCTAAATAATTTTGCAATTCGTTTTGATCATCTGATGACTTTACAAGACGATAAATGACAGCATCATCTGCAAACAATCTAAGACAGCAACTCAGATTCTCTCTTATGTTGTTAATATAGATCAGGAACAATAGAGGGCCTATAACACTTCCTTGGGGAACGCCGGATATTACTTCTGTTTTACTCGATGACTTTCCATCTATTACTACAAACTGTGAGCTTTCTGACAGGAAATCACGAATCCAGTCGCACAACTGAGGTGATACTCCGTAGGCACACAGTTTGGTTAGAAGATGCTTGTGAAGAACAGTGTCAAAAGCCTTCTGGAAATCTAAAAATATGGAATCAATTTGACATCCCTTGTCGATAGCACTTATTACTTCATGAGTATAAAGAGCTAGTTGTGTTTCACAAGAATGATATTTTCTGAATCCGTGCTGACTATGAGTCAATAAATAATTTTATTTGAGGTACTTCATAATGTTTGAATACAGTATATGTTCTAAAACCCTACTGCAAATCGATGTTAGTGATATAGGCCTGTAATTCAGCGGATTACTCCTACTTCCCTTTTTGGGTATTGGTGTGACTTGAGCAATTTTCCAGCTTTTAGGTACAGATCTTACTGTGAGCCAGTGGTTGTATATAATTGATAAATATGGAGCTACTTTATCAGCATACTCTGAGAGGAACCTGACTGGTATACAATCTGGATCAAAGGCCTTGCCTTTGTTAAGTGATTTAAGCTGCTTTGTTAACCAAGGATATCTAATTCTAGGTTTCTCATCTTGGCAGTTGTTCTTGATTGGAATTCAGGAACATATACTTCATCCTCTTTGGTGAAGGGGTTTTGGAAACCCATGTTTAATAACTCTGCTTTAGTGGCTCTGTCATCAGTGACTTCACCGTTGTTATCGCGCAGTGAAGGTATTGATTGCGTCTTGCCACTGGTGTGCTTTATGTATGACCAGAATCTCTTTGGGTTTTCTGCCAGATTTCGAGACAGAATTTCGTTGTGGAAATTATTAAAAGCATCTCACATTGAAGTACGTGCCATATTTTGAACTTCTGTAAAACTTTGCCAATCTTGGGGATTTTGCATTCTTTTAAATTTGGCATGCTTTTTTTGTTGTTTCTGCAACAATGATGTGACACGTTTTGTGTACCATGGGGGATCAGTACCATCACTTATTAATTTATGTGGCATATATCTCTCAATTGCTGTTGATACTATCTCTTTGAAAACATTCCACAACTTTTCTACACTTAAATGATCAGATCAGAAGGAGTGAAGACAGTCTCTTAAAAAGGAGTTAAGAGCATTTTTACCAGCTTTTTTAAATAGATATACTTTTCTTTTTTTTTTTGATGGTTGTAGATGTTATGGTATTCAGCCTAGCAGCAACTGCCTTGTGGTCGCTAATCCCTGTACTCATCACAACACTCACTATTTGTCCAGGATTATTTGTTGCTAAAAGGTCAAGTATGCTTTCGCAATCATTTAGACTTCAAGTGGGCTCAAGAACTAATTGTTCAAAATAATTTTCTGAGTAAGCATTCAGTACAATTTCGAATGACATTTCATACCTGCCACCGGCTTAAAACATAATTTTTCCAGCATATCGAGGGTAGATTGAAGTCACCACTGACTATAATTGTATGAGTGGGCTACTTTTTTGGAATGAGACAAGTTGTCTTTGAACTGTTCACAAAATGTATCTTCTGAGTAATCCAATTAATAGGTTAGTCTGATTGTCAGGTATAACCTCTACCCATACTATTTCACACGATCTATCTACTTCAATTTCACTACAAGGCAAACTATTTCTGACAACAATAAATATTCCACCACTAACTGTATTTAATCTATCCTTTCTAAACACTGTTAGATCATTTGAAAAAATTTTGGTTGAAATTATTTCTGACTTTAGCCAGCTCTCTGTACCTACAAATATTTGAGCTTCAGTGCTTTCTATTAGGGCTTGGAGCTCTGGTTCTTTCCCAACACAGCTACGACAATTTACAATACCAAAAGTTTGTACAACTACCTTACTGTATTTTACCTGCCTACTTTTAGACGGATGTCTCTTCTGTGGTTCCCTGAGACCCTCTAACCTAAAAAACTGCCCAGTCCCTTCCGCACAGCCCCCACTACCTGTTTAGTCACCTCCTGCGTCTAGTGAACTCCTGACCTATTAAGTAGAACCCGGAAACCCAACACACGATGGTGCAAGTCAAGGAATCTGCAGCCTACATGGTCACAGAGCCGCCTGAGCCTCTGATTCTGACCCTCCACTCGGCTCTGCACCAAAGGACCACAGTCGGTTCTATCAACGATGCTGCAGATGGTGAGCTCCGTCTTAATCTCGGAAGCAAGACTGGTAGTCTTTAGCATTTCCGCTAGCTACCCAAAACCAGACAGAATCTGCTCCAATACAAAGCAACACACATCATTGGTACTGACATGAGCCACCACCTTCAGTTGGCTGCACCCTGTACTCTTCATGGCATCCAGAAGCACCCTTTCCACATCCAGAATGACTCCCTTTGGAATGCACACGGAGTGCACACTGGCTTCCTTCCCCTCCTTGGCAGCCATGTTCCTAAGGGGCCCCATTACACACCTAACGTTGGAGCTACCAGCAAACCCACCCTCTGTGAATGCCCAGACCTTGTGGGCTGAGAAGCTTCTTCTGGACAGGATGGATGACTGCATCTAGCTCAGAGACATTGTCAGCCACACATAACGCCCGAAATCTGTTCGTCAAACGAACCGGAGAGGCCCTACAATCGGCCGCTCGGAAAGTTTTTCGCTGCCTGCCAGACTTTGGAATGATCTCCCACTCGACAAAGGGTGAGGGGTCAACCTCAGTGCAGGCAGTACCCGGGGCAGTCACAGCAGTGGACCTACCGGAGGACACATGGGACGTGCTTGGCGTCCCTTGCATCCGATCCCCCACAGTGACGTCCCTTGGCAGCGGCCTCACGCTGTGTGACAGAAGCCAATGCAACCTGAAGCTGTGAGCGAAGGGTCGCCAGCTCAGCTCGCATCTGTACACAGCAATCACAGTTCCTATCCATTACTGCAGTCGCTCTTGTTTGAAGCTCATAAAAATATGCAACAAACAAATGGTGTACTTGCCTTATTAGCAGCAGGAACTAGCGGTGCCATTCTCGCTGACGGTCTAACTGACACTGAGCTGTTCTAACTAAGCAAACAAAAGCCTGTGCTATACGAGGGTCGATACAATGGTCGATAGCAACGGCGGTACCGTACACTGCACTGTTATTGAAATAAAAGGTTGTGCCTAGTAAGGACTCGAACACGCAAGAAATTATAAAAATAAACTAGTAACTACACAGATAACTGAAAATAAGTCATTCCCGTTTGAAGCTCATAAAAATATGCAACAAATGAATGGTGCACTCACCTTATTAGTAGCAGGAACTAGTGGTGCTGCTCTCGCTGATGGTTCAACCGACACTGTGCTGTTCTAACTAAATGTAAACTAAAAATAACAGTTTACTATTCTTTTAATGATCAGACCTACTAAAATACATTTGGTAGCATACACTTCAACATACTTTGTTTGCCTTACCTAATTAATGAGTGCTGATTTCTTTATCCACAGGGTAGAGTAAGTGTTACAACGATAGATCTTGTGGGAGTGAACTTCCATTTGATACTGATATTTGTTGATAATATCAGGCTTGTTTCCAAATACATATACAAATGTAAGTAATAATTCTTTTAATTCTGCTCATTACAATGAGGCAATAGTAGCAGAATGTATGATTTTACTTTTACTTGGTCTTCAATATTTTCAACCAGACTACGATGTGTGGATGTACTATTCATGTATGTTGTTCTTTTCATAAGTAGCTTTACCCTTAAGCCTTGGAAGTATTTACTATGCTCTGTTTTTGTTTTTATTAACTCTACCACAATCTTTTGGCCATTGACTTTTAAAAACCTTCGACGTATAGAGAAATAAATTATAGCATCCTTCTCTTGTAGGAAGTCAATGCCAACAAAGCATTCTACTATCATTTCACGTCAACTAAGAATGGGCATTTTATCACCCCATTTCTTATTTTAACTTCCACCTGCATTTGCAAGATTTAACATCATTAGCTCCTATGATTTTCTACTGGGTACATGGGTACTTTAGTAACCTCATGAATCTTATTAAACAAACTGTACAACATAATACTCACCATATGACCTGTGTTTGTTATGGCCATAGTTGGTATCTTTCCCACTATGGCATGTACAGAGACTTGGACAGCCTTTTCATTCTGAATACGACATTTAAAATAGTCTGTAGTTAGTTCCTCACTGATGTCTGTGTCATTGCCATAATGTAACAGATTTACTTTATTACCCACATTGTCCCCAGTCCATCTCACAGCCATTATTTGAGGACACAATGTGGCTGAAAATAATTTGTTGACTATGAATTTGCAGGTTCTGGCTCTTCTGCCTCTTCAGCAATTTTCACAGTGGGCTTTTATGCCCGCCAATCATCTTCAAAAATATGGTTTTGTATGGGGACTTCATGCATATTATTATTATTATTATTATTATTATGCATGGATGGTTGGTCATCATTTTCCATTTGGAAATTCCACCTATTGTTGCTGTGATTGTTATTATGGTTGAAGCAGTGCCTATTACTTGGTTTTCTTTTTATTTGAGTTTGGTGGACTGTGATGAACCTGCTGTGCATTATTTGTGGGATGCAGCCTCACCTGCATAAAATATTTACCTGATTCTCTCTTGTCTCACCGTGGTTGTACCATAGGGTACATGGTGAAGAGGATCTTGCTGCACTATTGTTGTTATGACCGTTTCATTTTAAATCTCGTTGTATATGCCCAAGTGAATCCAGCACCGGTTTGTCCCTGAGATCCAGTGGCAGTTTAACCTTTAATATTCTTAGAATGTCCTTATTAGAAACAGGATTATCCTTAGTATTTTGTTTTATTTAGGTACTTTTCATAATACCCCGTCTAATTATCTGAAAAGCTAAAATAGGTCATACAAATAACATTTTCTTGGATTAATAATTTATAGATTAACTATTTATTTATGATGCTTATTTTTTTTTAATTTTACAGCTATGTCTGCTACTAAAAAACTGGATTATAATAATTTATAGATTAACTATTTATTTAGATGCTTATATCAAAAAAGAAAGATGATGAAACTTACCAAACAAAAGCGCTGGCAGGTCGATAGACACACAAACAAACACAAACATACACACAAAATTCTAGCTTTCGCAACCAATGGTTGCCTCGTCAGGAAAGAGGGAAGGAGAAGGAAAGACAAAAGGATATGGGTTTTAAGGGAGAGGGTAAGGAGTCATTCCAATCCCGGGAGCGTAATCCAGTATACAATTTTATCCCGAGCCAACAATCACGTTTGTTATTGTTATCGTTATTGTTATTGTCACTGTTACATTTCGAAGTCTTTTCTGTCGTCTTATTTCCTCCTCCTGTTTTTGCCAGCAGTTTCACTTTCTATTCACCTTCTCCTTTTTTACCGTAATCCAGTATACAATTTTATCCCGTCCCTAAGGTAAGTCTTTCCGCTCCCGGGATTGGAATGACTCCTTACCCTCTCCCTTAAAACCCATATCCTTTTGTCTTTCCTTCTCCTTCCCTCTTTCCTGACGAGGCAACCATTGGTTGCGAAAGCTAGAATTTTGTGTGTATGTTTGTGTTTGTTTGTGTGTCTATCGACCTGCCAGCGCTTTTGTTTGGTAAGTTTCATCATCTTTCTTTTTTGATATATTTTTCCCACGTGGAATGTTTCCCTCTATTATATTCATATCATTAATTTGAAGCCAACAATCACGTTTGTTATTGTTATCGTTATTGTTATTGTCACTGTTACATTTCGAAGTCTTTTCTGTCGTCTTATTTCCTCCTCCTGTTTTTGCCAGCAGTTTCACTTTCTATTCACCTTCTCCTTTTTTACCGTAATCCAGTATACAATTTTATCCCGTCCCTAAGGTAAGTCTTTCCGCTCCCGGGATTGGAATGACTCCTTACCCTCTCCCTTAAAACCCATATCCTTTTGTCTTTCCTTCTCCTTCCCTCTTTCCTGACGAGGCAACCATTGGTTGCGAAAGCTAGAATTTTGTGTGTATGTTTGTGTTTGTTTGTGTGTCTATCGACCTGCCAGCGCTTTTGTTTGGTAAGTTTCATCATCTTTCTTTTTTGATATATTTTTCCCACGTGGAATGTTTCCCTCTATTATATTCATATTTAGATGCTTATATTTTTAAAAATTTTACAGCTATGTCTACTACTACAAAACTACAATGAAACCCTTAACTAGTTACACAATTAATAACACCACTGTTAACATATCAGAATCTCTTCTGTTTTTGATGGTTGTTTCTGCTACTGGATTTGTCCTCATACTGTTCCAGTCAACAGCTAGTGACTGCTGGATACCTTGGGCATTGGGCAGCATGTCAGCAGCATTTCCACTATAAGAATCAATTTCACCATGACTGTTATGTCTTAAAGTTCACACTTCCATGATCACTTCCATCAAAGCAATGTAAATTCTTGATAAACTATTTCATTCAGTGGTTGCTGACCTTAGTTCTTGTCTCCCCATCTGCAGAGTATGTTGTCTTGCTGGGATGGCAGCATGCTGAAATGTGGTTGAATGACTCATGAAGTTTTCCTTCGACTTTCTGGATACTGCACCCACAGTACTGTCCAAGATGAACCATACTGACTCACTCTGTGGTACTGTGTTAGGATCCTACATCTTTAATGCCTGATGACTATTAGGGACTGTCACATCTTTGTAGAGTGCACAGTCCTGCAGTGTATGTTCTGGACTGCCACAGTTGCAGCTATCATACATATGTCTTTTGATTTTCTATAGGTACATAACATACAGGTCATTGCCAGTCAGGTAATGCATCAATCTCTCTGATGTTAAGGGGATATTTGTATGTTCGCCCACCTGCACTTGAGAAGCCCCATTCATTTTGCCACAGTTGTAATTTGTGATCTCTCATTACTTTCTTACATTAGCCTCAGTTGCAAGCCTTTCCTTAAACAATAAAGGGTTCCCCTTTTCCTAATTTTCAAGTCCAGTGACATATTCCTAGAATTACTAACAAAGCATCATTCAGCATAATGTAGTGGGTGCATGCTAACCTTAGTAGCACTCCTCATTAAACTCTTCCCTCTAATGATGCTGATTTCGCCAGCTGTAGTCTTTGAGCCCAGATGCTCACACCATATCCTACAACTGATACTAATGTAGATTGGTAGCATGCTCTGGTTGTTTTCAAGAGAAGTAGATATTGGCCGCTTGCAAAAATTATAACTATATTGATTACATCTGTACCATTTCTGCCTGTTTCCTCTATATGATGAGTAAAGTTAGTACATTCATCCAGAAATAGTCCTAGATTTCTAGTTACTACACTTCTAATCATTACATCATGTAATTTTATTTTAGGGTATGTTGCTAGGTTCCCTTTGAGCAGGAGGTACGTTGTTCAGTGAGGTGCTAGTGGCAATTTATACTTTGATACCAGCCCTCAGGTTTATGGTGCAATGCATTATATTTGTCTTTTGTAATTCTTCTGGAGTCACTACTTACAATGAAGAGCACAATGTCTGCAAATGCTACCAGTTCACTTTTGTCACTGCTGTTATGTAACATCTGTAGTATGGGCTCCAGTGCTACATCCCAAACCTCTTGACCACTGACTGAGCCTTGTGAACAGCCTTTTGATATTGTCTTTGTATTTTCTTTCCCGGCCATATTAAAGAAGCATGTCTCCCATGGCAATAATTTCTCAGGCAGCTGTACAGCACTTTTAGACACTCCAACTCCCTAAGACGACCAAAGAAAGTCAGCCACCATGGGTTATCAAAAATACTATCAATATCAATGATAATCACTAGAATGTACCAAAAATGAATATCTGTCACTAGTGAAATAGCCTTATTAATTACATCATCAGTTGACTTGCCTCTTCTAAACCTGTACTCGTTAGGGCTCATTCTGTGTAGCAGACTATGATCTTGTAATCTCTTGCATAATAGTGTTTGGAACGTCTTGCCGAGAATGCTCAAAAGACAAATTGGTCTGTAGGATTTGGGTATCACTGCACCCTTGTCTTGCTCTTTACTAATTATCACCACGCAAATCCTTCCTTGCAACAGACACTCCTTCCAGGACACCCCAAAACCAGTATTAGCTACGAAGACTAGCTCAAACTGCATATAATCTTGACAACTCTCTGCAGTCTTGGTGGACCAAAGGGTGGCTTCCCCCTGAATGACACCTGTGATGAAGTGAATTTTTCATTAATTGTTCTGTGACTCTGTAGCACACCTTTAAATGATTTAGTGAATGCAATGTGTTGAATACTTTTTTTTATGCAGAGTAATATTGCCTATTCTTTAGCAAGTTTTCATCCAGTAGCACAGAAGACAATTGTGGTGTTGCCCATATCCCATAAAATACAGCATTAGGTGACATACCTTTTTTGATGTGCCATGTCACGGATTGCGCAGCCCCTCCCACCGGAGGTTCGAATCCTCCCTCAGGCATGGGTGTGTGTGTTGTTCTTAGCATAAGTTAAAGTAGTGTGTATGACTAGGGATTGATGAGCTCAGCAATTTGGTCCCTTACGAATTCACACACATTTAAACATTTTGACATACCTTTGTGACACAGGTCATTACTGTAACTTCCTTTATATACTGTAGGGCTACTATTTTCGTCCTCTACTCTGACATCAAAGGGTGGTGAGTCAATTACTTTTCATTCAAGTAATTTTAGCTCCTGTTGGACGTCACTAATCTGAGATGTGATATTATCTCGCCACTTCATTAAGTCTTTGTCTAGTGGCATTTTCATTTGGTTTAACTCTACGTTAATTATTTCTGTGGGCGTTTCCCTTGTGATAACACTTCAGTAACTGTCTGCTGAACAGTGGAAGGCAGTCCTGAATTTTTCATTAATATGAGTTTCCCTGCTGGAAATCCATGTGGAATAATCTTTCTGAAAATTTTCCCTTTGTGTGCCAAATGGAAGTTTGATCTTAGCAGTTTGATCCACAGATAAATTCTCTATTTCTTAACCTAGCTTATGGACAGACTCTTTGAGTTTTGCTTGTTAGTCAGATAAATGTTTCATCTCACCAGGCAGGGCCTCGTAGGCAGTTTTTAATGCTGTAATTTCGGTAGTTAAAGTGTCACATTGTAATGACAAATTTCTGGTGTCATTTAACATGGTATTTTTGTGTAATGTTAAATTCGATGTGGTAGTTATTAAGATTTTAAATTGATGGGAAATCTAAATACAGAATTCACCTTGTTTAGCTGATATTTCCATCATATCCATTAAACAGCTAAGCATTGCAGTATTTGGATCTGGTACATGATTGGTGGTTGGATTAACTGCAGGATTGATTACTTTGTTTTCAGTACATGAGTCTGTTTCATCTGATGAAGTGTCTACACCACCAATAACCGTTCCAGTGAATACGCTCTTATTTGAATTAAATTCAACTGCATGAGGCATTTTGGGTTCCATTTTAGATAATTTACCAACCTCTCCCATAATACACAAAAAGACTAATCATGTATGTGAAATTACATAATCCAAATTATTATCAACACACAAATGATTAATATTGCTGAGCGAGATTGTTCTGGAATATGACATTAGTGAAATGAAACAGCAAAATATTGCTGCGCGGTGTTCATGTTCGTGATGGAAAAATCATCTATCTTGTACCAATTGGATTCCCACTATTGTTAAAGTTAACCTTTCAGCTTCTACAGACATGCTCTCGGCATTCTGTGCTGAGAGTGGCTTTTGTTGTGGCTGTACTGGTCGCCAAATGCTTGTGTCTATGCTATGGGACGACGTACTGGCCAATATCAAATACGTATCTTTTTCGAAAATTATTAGGTGAAAAAATCTGGGTTTTGCGCATCTTACAGTCTAATGTATTCACCATATAAAGAAATTAAATTCTTTACGTTATCCATCACACTTACTGCGCTGTATCAAATTATGTAAAATACTGAACACAATTTTAAAGCGTCTGCATAGATAGAATGCATTGCATAAACTTTACGTATGGTTGACTTTAGCTCAAACATTGCAGCGTGTGAAATATAGACAAGATATCTAAATTTTATTTAAAATGGATAAGATGTCTAAATTTTATTTAAATTGGAGAGCACTACGATATCTCATTTTCTTCTCGTGTTAATGGATTTTATATCCCACGGGCGCTCGCATGCGACACGTCCATTCGCATCCGTGTGCATTGTAAGTCATGTGGTCATAATAACTGTTATCTCTAGTAAACGATTCAAGATATGAAGACGAGGTATTTTGCAAGTGATAGCGATCAATGAGGCACTTATTTCGTATGATATATACTCGAAAGTTTTTTACTCGCCAAGATATGGGAGTAATTCTTCAGCAGCAGTGAGAGGTCGACGGCTCAGTACGCATACAGACGTCCATAGCACTGTAGAGAAACACAAGCAGTGCATGTATACAGTATATGTCCACAGCACCTGGGGAACAAAAGGGTTAATTACTATAAACATTCTAAATTCTAATTTACTGAGTAAAATCTTGGTTTGAGTGAGTATAGGTAATAACTTCACTCAACGTGCAGGCCAAAGCAATAGACAATGTGGTTCTTACTTTTTCTGTTACGATGTGGCACAGACAAATAAAATGGTTCAAATAGCTCTCAGCACTATGGGACTTAATTTCTGAGGTCATCAGTCCCCTAGAACTTCGAACTACTTAAACCTAACTAACCTAAGGACATCACACACATCCATGCCCGAGGCAGGATTCGAACCTGCGACCACAGCAGCAGTGCGGTTCCTCACTGAAGTGTCTAGAACCGCTCGGCCACTCTGGCTGGCTGGCATAGACAGCAATTGCCAACAGTTAAAAATTTTCTGATTCATCCAGTTATCCATTATATCGTTTCTTTACAGTATTTTCCATGGTTTCTTTCGTGGCACATCTGACTTTTAATCTTTGAACCTCGACAAAATTATTTTCTGTAGTGCATGAAACGAAAAACGAGAAAAATTATAACAATATTTTAAAGTTTAAATATCATGTATATAAAAATTATGTACAGTCAAGTCACAGTGTCGCTAATTCAACGTATCCCATAAAAAAGAAATAAATGAGAATGTAATGGAATGACTGAACTTAAATTCTTCTGAAAACTAAATATTTGGATATGGGACACATCACAGTGACCACAGTAGGAGCGTACTGAAAATCGTGAGAACTTAGAATTTCACTGTTGAATAACGCCTGCTTGACCAAAGGCAGCTCTTTGACCAGCGTCCACAGATTTTTTGCTTATCGAGCCTTTAGAAAGCGCAAATATGCGTATGATGACGTGCTGACTGCACAACTCCGACACATCATCAAAACAATCGTTACGCAACATAGTTAAATAGCTGAAAGATAAACAGATTTTGAATACATCGTTAGTAAAGAGAGTTTAACCAATTACCTACCAAATAAAAACATAAGTAAACTTAAATATCATCATTTTTAGTACTAAAATTACAAGTAACAAAGAAATTCGACCTTACATGAAGATGGACGGACGATAAAAGACAATAATGAAGAGACTTTTAGTGCCTCAATAATTTAAAAAAATTGAAAACGAAATCACAGCAACAATTGCTATGCAATTACATACACAGCCATTCTTTTAGTAAATCTAGCCTCCACAGATTTTATTCTTATTGATTTTTGTCTTGGATGACCACAGACATTTATACATTGTCTTAATAGATTTATATGCGCACTGTTCACATGGAAGTTACCAATAAAGTCACAGTATGCAGCTTAGTATAAGGATGCCAGCAGCTCAGTCTGCAAGCTGAAATCAGTAAAACATTGTAAATGTGGTTTAATTTCACCTCACTTGTACGTTTAATGTATATGATTGCACCTTAAGGTTTTAGCTGAAGTAGTACCGCTCCGCACATATTGATGATTGACACCTCGTGCTTTGACATGCTACTGTTAATAGCAGTATGTGATGGGTTGTATTTCGTGAGTATCTTTCTCTCTATGAACTCTATAATACTGCAGAGATAGTCCCATTTGCGACAGACATACTGCACTCTAGTACCAAGACACTGAGCTTTCTCTATCTCAGTCATCACACCCAAGTCACTGCGGGGTGCTATTTTATTTATTGCCAAATTATAGACCTGTTACCTCATGTTCAAAACAGGTCGTACATCTTACAATTTTCGTTTTTCATCTTTTTACAATTTTCTCTCCTTTTGTTTTATCTACAACATTTACAAAGAATGAAATTTTTCAAAATAACAATAATTTAAGGTTGAAATATAAATAAAATTTTGTTGTTTTTTAAGAAGAATATAAAAATAAGATAGGATAGATGAGAGATTTGTTAGTACCATCACCGAATGTGACTGACGGTGAATACTTCGGAGTGGTTTCTTCGAGCCGTTGACCGCCAGTCACACACACACACACACACACACACACACACACACACACACACACACACAAAAATGGTTATTAGTAGATAAATAATGCTGCTTATCCTATTTATTACTAATCCTATGTATTAACTACTTTAGGTGCCCATCCATGTACAGCATTTGGTGTTTTCTTTGCTAGATTGCCAGCACTTTTGCTTATTTACTGTCACATCTCAGCTTCCTCCTCCTCTTCTTCCTCATTGTCACTATTTTCGTTGTCACTGTGGGTATCGCTGTCCATCCTCTGGAGATTGCTGTTACGCTGCACATAGGCATGTCTGTAATGTCGTGTCCGTGTATACTCTTCAAGTGTTGTTTTTGAAACACTGTTTTTCAGTGCGTTTAATTGTGCCCATTGGTCTTCGTCTCTTATTGCTGTGTATATATCTATGTCTGTATCTGTGTAATCCAAGTGTAGTGTATGTCTATTGATCGAGTATTTCCCCCAGAAAAAGACAGTGTGTTCTGGGGAACCTTCTTCCCCGCATGTGCATGTAGGTGTCTGCCTCAGACAAGGTCCGTGTCCGGTTAAGAAATGTACCATACCGCGGCTGGGATCGATATGTCTCATTCTCAACCGCTCCCTTATGTCAGGGAGAAAGTCGTGTAGTCTACGTCCCTTATCACTTACATCCCACTCACCTTGCCATGTATCCAAACGCCAACTTTTAAGGTGACGTATCATCTCTATGGGCACACCGGTTATTGTGTGCACCTTATCTAGTCTCCCCACCTTTAACTAGTACCTTGCAGCTCTGTATTTGATCGTGATATCTATGGGGCATATTCCGAGCACCACACACAGTGCATCCGCTGAGGTGGTACCGAAGGCTCCAGATAGCCTAAGTAAGACACTTCTCTGCCCTCGTCTGACGGATGCTTTGTTGGTGACCACGTTCAGTCTGTGTGCTCACGTGCTAGCCGCGAAGCTGAGTACTGATTCGAAGAGCGCACAGTGGTATGTACGTATGACTGGTAGAGGTTGTCTGTACTGTTTTGAATTTAGCCTCACCAGTTTGTGTAGTATTTTTTCTGCTTTGTCTGTTGTTAGCCTTATGTGTTCGTGGAAATTCAATTTTTCATCTATGTGTAGCCCAAGATAGGGCGTAATGCGTGCTCGTTTGATGTCTGTGTCCCCAATTTTAACCGAAGGATTCCTTTGGAGTGATCATTTCAGTAAAGTGTATGCTGTTTTGTTGGTGCTATGCCTACGTTCACACCTTTAGATCCACTTTCACTCAAATATCAAGCATTCTGCTAACAACTAGCTGAACCTCAAGTTCTAGCTGTCGCTGTGCTCTGGCACAGTTGAAGAAGATCAGATCTGAAAAGTCACGAAGACATCCTGTGGACAATGACTGCTGTTGCTGCTGCTTTCGTAGCTCAGGCAAGAATGTCTGCTTCTCCTTATCTGTAAAAATAATAAAACCTACGGATAGCGAAAACAACCACACACAGAATTATAGTAACAGTTAGAGGTGGGCAGAGTAAATACTTATTGGTAATCTTCTTCTTCTCATCTGATTGCTGCTGCAGGTGGCGCTTCATACTGGGTAAAGTACGAACAGCAAAAAGCAGCGCTCTTGCAGTCGAGCTATAAAAGTTAAAATTGCTGGAGGGATGGGGGCCTAGCTTCCACTCAATTGGCTGCTTGCATGATGGCATCGATGAACGCTCCCACGATGAGTGGGTGGGGGCAGATGGATGGTTTATGGAGAGGGGTGGCCTTCACAGGGAGGGACATGATGATGTCATTGATTCCAGTAGCGTTGATGCTGATGTCATCAACTTCAGGAATGCTGATATCAGCTATTTTCCCAAAATTCTCGCTGCCTTCTTACTAGCAGCAAGGAGTATGGAATGGAGATGAAAATAGGAAAGACAAAAGTCATGAGAATAAGCGAGAAGGTAGCCCCAGTTAACATATTCCTTAATGGAAGAAAGATAGAACAAGTAAAATCCTTTCTGTACCTGGGAAATTTAAAGACATGGAGTGGAAGTTGCATAGAAGATACAAGGAGTAGAATGTCTATGGGGAACGGAGCATTTGGAAAGTTGGAGCAGCTACTAACATATAGCAAAAATTCAATGGAGCGAAGGAAAAGATGAAATAAATGCTACGTGTGGATGGTAATGTTATACAGGAGCGAAACACAGAGAGTTTAAAAGAAAGAAGAAAGATATTTGGAAAGTTTTTTTAATGTGGTTTTGGAGAAGAATGCTTAAGGTGAAGTGGTTTGCCAGACTTAAGATGGAAGAAGTAATGAACAAAATAAGGGAAGAAGAAAAAATCTTGGCTGGGACGTACACTGTGCAGGCATTTTCTGTAACAAAGAGCTGTTAAGGGAAAAGTGGAAGGAATGAGAGGTAGGATGTGAATTGGAATGATGGATGAAATTAGACGAGGATGAAGGAAGATGGTCAGAACAGGACGCAATGGGGAGCCTTGTGTTGAAACCTGTCATAAGACATGTACATTAAAGAAGAAGAAAATATGCCGAAAGTACTGGTTGTAGTCAGGCCACAGGTGTTGTTCACTATGCTTTTTTCAGGTAATCGGCTTCTGTGCAACATAGCAAACGTCAGGCAGCACTTCTTACCCATCATCCTTGCTTCGTAGCTAAGGATATTAATATATGCAAATGCCCTGCTCGAAAGTAAGTGTTCGAATCCTGGTAATGGAATAAATTTTCATCACCATTATTTGGCCAGCAAGAGGAGAAGAGATTATGGCATAAAGTTTCTGGTCATCCACAATCTGTGTTAAATTCTAGACCAAGCAGCAGTTCTCATGGACTGAGGGACTGTATCACTTGATCACGATGACCGTGAATGGCGAGGAACAGGCTATAAGGGTTTTACACATCTTCATCCTAACAGCAGCAACGAGCACACAGACATGACTCGAAACGGCCGTTGCTCTCATCACTGTCACCTTGACGAAAGAGCCGCCGCTCATCTTGTCGCAATGACACGTGTTTCATGTCTAGAGATCATGAGTAAATGAACTAGATGCCTTTATTGCTAAGATGAGGTTTTGAATTTGCTGTGCAAACACAAAGTGCAAACTTTCCACACTTTTCACGTGTACTGCACTTCTTACCTTTGTCATTAATTTAATGACTTCGAGACGGCCACTAAACCGCATAATTTGTATTTAATACTGGGGTAAGAAACAGTACAACCTTACCCTATGAATTTCCCTCCTGAATAAACGTACAGTATTATTTGCTAGAGAATATGGTCACCAATCTCGAAGAGACAAAATTAAGTCATTTCTGAATAGTCACTCAAGAGCATGAACGGAACTTTTATTAAATTTTAAGTACTGGACGTTATGAAAAAATTAAGCCATCAAGTGCAACTTTGTATTTCTACTTTTGCAACCAGCATCATTGAATTATTCAAAACGAAATGATGATAATTATTAATTTAGCTGCTTCTCGTAAATCTTGCAACATCCTAAAAGTCACATGAACCGTGAACTACGACAAAGCGGCTGTCGGGTTCAGCTAAACTGGTGGCTGTCCGACCTTTGCTTAACGTGCTTCAGAAGAATAAAGACCTTCAGTTCAGCAACAATAACTTTATTGCGAGCGCGTATCTGACGACGCCCGGCATGCATGGGCTGATCGGAGTTACAAAATTTGCTTCCGGTCTCTACAGAAGGATCCTTAATCCTGGGAAGACTTCCGTAGTTATTGGAGAGAAAACAGTACTCGTCCACACAAGCCAGGAGGCACGGAACTACCTATTAACTCAAAAACAAGGAATAGTAATAATAAACAGAACGTATATAAAAGCTATAAAACACAGCGCCTCTAGAGGTTGGGCGCGGAACTACACAGACGTCGTGTACAGTAATTACGATCGCACAGCACTGCACTGACACACACGCACACACCACACATACACACACACACACACACACACACACACACACACACACACACCGGCGAACTTGAATTAGCGCGCGGCAGCGTCGCTACATCAGCATCCCGGGCGGAAGCGGAGCGTCGGCGTCGAGATACCGCGTCGGAAAGTGCACCCGACGTCCAGAACTGGTCGTCCGCGTCAGAGGAGGAGGAACAGCGCCAGGAGTCGCATGTTGTGCTGCGTTGGGCGGCGGATGTTGAAGAGCCGCCGCCGGAGATGTGGCGTCAGTGTCTGGAACAGCGGGAGCGGTAGGTGGATGCCTACGACGAGGTGTCGCTAGTGGGGTGTCAGGAAAAATATGCGCAGGTTTAACGCGATTGAACGCAACAGTCGTGGTTTTGCCGTTCACTAGGATATCCATCGTGTGGGCACTGCGCCGTAGCACTTCATATGGACCAGAATAAGGAGCTTGTAGAGGCGGTTTAACGCCCTCAGTGCGGAGCATGACGTGACGACATTGTTCCAGGTCCTGGTGCACGAAAGTGGGCGGCTTGCCATGACGTGTGGCCTTCGGAGGATGAATCTTTGACACATGGTCCCTCAAGTGTCGCAAGAAATCCGGCTGGCCTGTAGCAACTGCCTCTATGGCGTCAGCGTCTACAAAGTCACCAGGAAGGCGCAATGTTTCTCCATAAACCAGTTCTGCCTCTGACGACCCCAGGTCTGGTTTGAAAGTCGTTCGTAAGCCTAACAAGACCACTGGTAGTGCGGTTGTCCAGATTTCTTTGTGGCACATCAGCGCGGCCTTCAAGCAACGGTGCCAGCGTTCGATCATTCCATTGCTTGCTGGGTGATAACTTGTGGTCTTATGGTGGGTGTAACCACAGAACTTGGCCACCTGTGAGAACAGGTCTGATTCAAATTGCCGTCCGCGGTCAGTGGTAATATGTAGTGGGCACCCAAATCTTGCCAACCAAGTCATTGCAAAAGCGGAAGCTAAAATGTCTGCTGTGATATTATCCACCGGCACTGCCTCCGGCCAACGTGTAAAACGGTCGATCATTGTAAACAGATATCTTTGCCCGTTCGAAGGTGGAAGTGGTCCGACTACATCCAAATGAATGTGGGCAAAGCCGGCGATGGTATCAGGAAAATCGCCGATCGGTGCGTGTACATGGCGGTTAATCTTGCAGCGTTGGCACTGAAGACAAGGTCGGACCCACTCGCGGCAGTCTTTTTGTATGCCCGGCCACACGAAACGTTGCGATACTAGGCGGAATGTCGGGTGTACCCCTGGATGGCACAATCCATGTACTGTATCAAAAGCTTGTCTTCTAAAAGTCGGCGTCAGAAAGGGACGAGGTCGGCCGCGAGAAACGTTGCGGTATAGCTTTGTATCTTCCCCCGGAACATCAGAGTGACTGCTAAGCCAGTGAAGCTGTCTACCAAGTGTGCGTTCGCGACGTCCGGCAGCAGGTGGTAGTGCGCCAGGGGGTCAGCCCGACGATCGCTTCCGTGACGTCAGCCACTGTAAAATTCCACTCGTACGGGCGACGTAGGCCGAGATTAAGCTCCATCCTCTGTGTGCCATGTGTTGAGGTGGAATAATTGTTGGCAGCCGTCAGACGGAAGGCAGTTGGCAGCCGGCAACGATCTATGGCTGTTCGTGGTATAATACTCAGGTCCGATCCAGTGTCAATTAAAAACTTTATGTCGGAACTCCCATCGGTAACGAACAGGCGCTTGGAGTATAACTGGCAGTCGGTTGCGCCTATTGTCGACCGCCGGTGGTGTTTGGGTGCGAGCATGGCGATATGCACTTCCTTGCCTGATCGCCGAATCGTCGGTGGTGCCTGCACAACGGTACCTCGCCTTGCGGAGTGGTAGTACCGCCGGAAGATCTGCTTCTCGAACGCCGCCGTCTGTATCGGCTTCTTCTATTGTTGTCGTCGTCACGTGCCAGCAGTGCACTGACCTGGGCGCACAAGAGCTCAACCTTGGCCGCGAGTGAATCGTGGTCGGCCCCTGCTACAGACGCGATACTGTTTGTACTGTTGTCCAACGCCGCGACTGCGCTGACCTGAGTCGGTGTTATCGCGTCCTGAATCCGGTCTGCTAGCTGCGCCACGTCATCCAGCGGCATGTCCGTTTGTGAGGCGATTATGGCTTTTATTTGCGTCGGCAACCTACTGCTCCACAGCGTTCTGAGCAGACTGTCTGGCCCAGTAACGGTGTCAACTGTGCTGCGTAGATGTCTTAGGTATTGAGAAGGCTTCCTGTCGCCAGTTTCTTCCTGTGTCAGAACCTGACGTATCCGGTCCTCTTGTGACGCGGCCACCCGTCGAATCAACTCTGATTTTAGCCTGGCATAAGCTCCAGTCTCGGGCGGTGCTGTGATTATGTCCTGCACCTCGGTTGCGTAACGTTGGTCGAGCTGGCTCACAATCAGCGCAAATTTAGTTACTTCGGCCGTTATTCCAGCGCAGCCAAAACTTGCCTCTGGCTGCGCGAACCAGAGTACCGGGTTGTCGGGCCAGAACGGCGGCAAACGGACTGCAATCCTGGAGACGGCCTGCTGTTCGGTCATTATGCGCTCGTTCCTTACGTAGCTCACGCCTGCTTCTTCTTAATCACGTCGGTTTCTGCTTGGATCACGTCGGGGTCACCACTTGTCGGGTTCAGCTAAACTGGTGGCTGTCCGACCTTTGCTTAACGTATTCAGAAGAATAAAGACCTTCAGTTCAGCGCAACAATAACTTTATTGCGAGCGCGTATCTGACGACGCCCGGCATGCATGGACTGATCGGAGTTACAAAATTTGCTTCTGGTCTCTACGGAAGGATCCTTAATCCTGGGAAAACTTCCGTAGTTATTGGAGAGAAAACAGTACTCGTCCACACAAGCCAGGAGGTACGGAACTACCTATTAACTCAAAAACAAGGAATAATAATAATAAACAGAACGTATATAAAAGCTAGAAAACACAGCGCCTCTAGAGGTTGGGCGAAGAACTACACAGACGTCGTGTACAGTAATTACGACCGCACAGCACTGCACTGACACACGCGCACACCACACACACACACACACACACACACACACACCGGCGAACTTGGATTAGCGCTCGGCAGCGTCGCTGCACGACCATTTCAATAAATGAGCAAAAATTTTGCCTGTCTTTGAACTGCGACTCTTTTAGTTGTTTATCAGAATTAAAATAATTCAGGTAGCAATAAGAAATTAAGAAATACATTTCTGAGTGCTGAAAGCATTTCATTAATACTCCTGTTGCAATACATGAACCTAGCATGCGGAAACATTATGATACTGTCTATAATTACTCTTTGATTAACAATATGACGTTGGAAAATGATGTGGGAGGAAGGAAATGATAAATTCTGCAGTAATACCAATACACGTTATTATATATCATGACAACTCCAGATTTTCCTAAGATGATTGATCTTCCCTTCAAACTTGTAACTCGAAAAGAAAAGCGTTCTTGCTTCTTAACTGAAGCATAGAAATGTAGCCAGTAAACAGTCAACACATTATGGTATCTTCATGTTTCTTCTAGACATGTAACTACTGCTCACCATAATGCACATCTTGCCCGCAGTGCTTGCTGCACTTGCGTTGTCAGCTATTACGACACAGGTATAACCTCGAAGAAATCTTGCAACCGATACAATTACATAATAGAGAGGATTTGTTAGCCTACTGTAAATACACATTGCCGACGCCTCCATTTACCATTGTGCAACATTTTGCTGCACCAGATTAACTGCTTGTTTAGCGCCCTAGCCATCGACTGCACTGTACTGCTACGATTGACTGTTAGCTCTCTTTACACGTTGCGCGCCAACGCGAGTAAAAGGCACTAAACTACAAGACTTAGTAAATAACTTGCTTCTGTGGTTGAAGGCCACGTTCAGAAATTTGTTAGAAAATCATTTCCTCACAAGAAATCAATTAGTTACAAACATTAATAACGAAATAAACCTGATGTCAACATCGTTTCAATGAGACAAATTATTAAGTAATTATTACAGAATTACTCACAGTTGATCAGTGGTTTTAAAGACAAAACGTACAAAATATAATCCATACTAAATTTTGACGGCAAAAAATACAA
This sequence comes from Schistocerca serialis cubense, assembly GCF_023864345.2. Taxonomy (NCBI): domain Eukaryota; kingdom Metazoa; phylum Arthropoda; class Insecta; order Orthoptera; family Acrididae; genus Schistocerca; species Schistocerca serialis. Next base: position 322,608,526 of record NC_064642.1, on the reverse strand, counting down.
TACAATGAGTGAATTACAGTGTTGTTACATTTCAAACCACTGCAGCTACATACTGCTGGCTGCAGTCAGGTCAGTGCTACATGACGTTAGATATTATAGCCCATACCTTTGCGATCCGCCCCATGATCCATGTACCTTGCCGTTGGTGGGGAGGCTTGCGTGCCTCAGCGATGCAGATAGCCGTTCCGTAGGTGCAAACCACAACGGAGGGGTATCTGTTGAGAGGCCAGACAAACGTGTGGTTCCTGAAGAGGGGCAGCAGCCTTTTCAGTAGTTGCAGGGGCACCAGTCTGGATGATTGACTGGTCTGGCATTGTAACACTATCCAAAACGGCCTTGCTGTGCTGGTACTGCGAATGGCTGAAAGCAAGGGAAAACTAGAGCCGTAATTTTTCCCGAGGGCATCCAGCTTTACTGTATGGTTAGAAAATTTAAAAAGGGAAATGGATAGGTTAAAGTTAGATATAGTGGGAATTAGTGAAGTTCGGTGGCAGCAGGAACAAGACTTCTGGTCAGGTGACTACAGGGTTATAAACATAAAATCAAATAGGGGTAATGCAGGAGTAGGTTTAATAATGAATAGGAAAATAGGAATGCGGGTGAGCTACTACAAACAGCATAGTGAAAGCATTATTGTGGCCAAGATAGATACGAAGTCCACGTCTACCACAGTAGTACAAGTTTATATGCCAACTAGCTCTGCAGATGACGAAGAAATTGAAGAAATGTATGATGAAATTATTCAGATAGTGAAGGGAGACGAAAATTTAATAGTCATTGGTGACTGGAATTCGTCAGTAGGAAAAGGGAGAGAAGGAAACGTAGTAGGTGAATATGGATTGGGGGTAAGAAACGAAAGAGGAAGCCGTCTGGTAGAATTTTGCGCAGAGCTCAGCTTAATCATAGCTAACACTTGGTTCAAGAATCATAAAAGAAGCCTGTATACATGGAAGAATCCTGGAGATACTGACAGGTTTCAGATAGATTATATAATGGTAGGACAGAGATTTAGGAACCAAGTTTTAAATTGTAAGACATTTCCAGGGGCAGATGTGGACTCTGACCACAATCTATTGGTTATGAACTGTAGATTAAAACTGAAGAAACTGCAAAAAGGTGGCAATTTAACGAGATGGAACCTGGATAAACTGAAAGAACCAGAGGTTGTACAGAGTTTCAGGGAGAGCATAAGGGAACAATGGACAAGAATGGGGGAAAGAAATACAGTAGAAGAAGAATGAGTAGCTTTGAGGGATGAAGTAGTGAAGGAAAAAAGACGAGGGCTAGTAGAAATCCTTGGGTAACAGAAGAAATATTGAATTTAATTGATGAAAGGAGAAAATAAAAAAATGCAATAAATGAAGCAGGCAAAAAGGAATACAAACGTCTCAAAAATGAGATCGACAGGAAGTGCAAAATGGCTAAGCAGGGATGGCTAGAGGACAAATGTAAGGATGTAGAGGCTTATCTCACTAGGGGTCAGATAGATACTGCCTACAGGAAAATTAAAGAGACCTTTGGAGAAAAGAGAATCACTTGTATGAATATCAACAGCTCAGATGGAAACCCAGTTCTAAGCAAAGAAGGGAAGGCAGAAAGGTGGAAGGAGTATATAGAGGGTCTATACAAGGGCAATGTACTTGAGGACAATATTATGGAAATGGAAGAGGATATAGATGAAGATGAAATGGGAGATATGATACTGCGTGAAGAGTTCTACAGAGCACTGAAAGACCTGAGTCGAAACAAAGCCCCGGGGGTAGACAACATTCCATTAGAACTACTGACAGCCTTGGGAGAGCCAGTCCTGACAAAACTCTACCATCTGGTGAGCAAGATGTATGAGACAGGCGAAATACCCTCAGACTTCAAGAAGAATATAATAATTCCAATCCCAAAGAAAGCAGTTGCTGACAAATGTGAAAATTACCGAACTATCAATTTAATAAGTCACGGCAGCAAAATACTAACGCGAATTCTTTACAGACGAATGGAAAAACTAGTAGAAGCTGACCTGGGGGAAGATCAATTCGGATTCCGTAAATATCGGAACACGTGAGGCAATACTGACCCTACGACTTTTTCTTAGAAGCTAGATTAAGGAAAGGCAAACCTACGTTTCTAGCATTTGTAGATTTAGAGAAAGCTTTTGACAATGTCGACTGGAATACTCTCTTTCAAATTCTGAAGGTGGCAGGGGTAAAATACAGGGAGCGGAAAGCTATTTACAATTAGTACAGAAACCAGATGGCAGTTATAAGAGTCGAGGGACATCAAGCAGTGGTTGGGAAGGGAGTGAGACACGGTTGTAGCCTCTCCCCGATGTTATTCAATCTGTATATTGAGCAAGCAGTGAAGGATACAAAAGAGAAATTCGGAGTAGGTATTAAAATCCATGGAGAAGAAATAAAAAATTTGAGGTTCGCCGATGACATAGTAATTCTGTCAGAGACAGCAAAGGACTTGGAAGAGCAGTTGAACGGAATGGATAGTGTCTTGAAAGGAGGATATAAGATGAACATCAACAAAAGCAAAACGAGGATAATGGAATGTAGTCGAATTAAGTCGGGTGATGCTGAGGGAATTAGTTTAGGAAATGCGACACTTAAAGTAGTAAAGGAGTTTTGCTATTTGGGGAGCAAAATAACTGATGATGGTCGAAGTAGAGGGGATATAAAATGTAGACTGGCAATGGCAAGGAAAGCGTTTCTGAAGAAGAGAAATTTGTTAACATCGAGTATAGATTTAAGTGCCAGGAAGTCGTTTCTGAAAGTATTTGTATGGAGTGTAGCCACGTATGGAAGTGAAATGTGGACGATAAATATTTTGGAAAAGAAGAGAATAGAATCTTTCGAAATGTGGTGCTACAGAAGAATGCTGAAGATTAGATGGGTAGATCACATAACCAATGAGGAGGTGTTGAATAGGATTGGGGAGAAGAGAAGTTTGTGGCACAACTTGACTAGAAGAAGGGATCGGTTGGTAGGACATGTTCTGAGGCATCAAGGGATCACCAGTTTAGTATTGGAGGGCAGTGTGGAGGGTAAAAATCGTAGAGGGAGACCAAGAGACGAATGCACTAAGCAGATTCAGAAGGATGTAGGTTGCAGTAGGTACTGGGAGATGAAGAAGCTTGCACAGGATAGAGTAGCATGGAGAGCTGCATCAAACCAGTCTCTGGACTGAAGACCACAACAACAACAACAACCTTTGCGATACAAAACGCCCTATTTGGAACAACAATAATATGTTGGCCGAACGAACTTGATAATGAGTTAAACGAGTTAGGCAGGACCTTGGTCTTTAGAGAACAGTTGATCAAATGGTAAGAGGGTGTTGGATCTTCTTCTTCTGCTTCTCCTTCTTCTTTCCTTCCAACGAATTTTAGGACATGCCACCGTTACGGCTCTCATCATTCATACCTCTTTCGGGGTCTTAACTCCTTCGATCCATTGCCTTGTAGTTGTAAATTATTGTACTTATTCTGTTATTTTCCATCGTATTTAAATGGGCTTTCTACTTCTTCTTCCAATTTTTTGTTTTCTGGTTGACACAAAAACTTCGAGCTCTTGTTTGACCAAACTGTTACTTATCTTATCCAAAATGTTCATCCCTGCTGCGTCGACTTGGCTTTTTTCTTTTCCGGTCACGACCCATGTTTCGATACCATAAAGAAGTACTGACAAAGCAAAAATTAAAAAAAGTGTTATGTTAGTATTTTTGGGTTTCCTTTTCGATCATTTTTATTTTTTCTTCACGTGGCTTTTAACGTGTTTAGTTTTATCTGTTTCATAATAAATGGCATCAAAGCTTAAATAGCAAAAATGTGTAACAGGTCGTTGGAACCCTGAATATTTTGCAGACTTAAGTAACGCCCGTCTCTACTTCCTGATTTTTTTTTCTTTACATCGAAGTCTACGTAATTGAGTATGGCAAACAATGCTGCTAGGCACTTCAAGGTACCTTTAAATAGTTAATCAGTATGCAAGATGGACAAGTTGAGCAGAGCCTGTACTTTGGCCGTCAAGATCATTTGACAGTCGCCTTGATTTTTCTGTCTGCAGTCGTCTCAAAAGTGAAGCGTATAGCACTCCCGCTGGGATGGTTGACCAACTGGAGTAGTGGATAATGCAGTTCTTGTCAAGATTTACGTGACGATCTGGAGTTATTTGAAAGAATTCGTAACTTACTGCAGAAACAAGAACAGCATTGCATCAGAATGCCAAGATGACATATGGAACAAATCCTTTAACAGGCGCACCACAAAGAAATTATCCGAATGGGATGGAAATCGGTAGATGTGACGTGCTTTTGCAGACAAACAAATGATTAAAATTTCAGAAAAAATGGATGATTTGTTCAAGAGAAAGAGTTTCACAAACTGAACAAGTCAAAAATGCTTGGGCCCTTGTGGAAGCAGTTATACGGCCAGGTATTGACTGACAGAGTTGATGGATGTCCTCCTGAGGGATATCGTGTCAAATTCTTCCAACTAGTGCGTTAGATACTCAAAATCCCAAGATGGTTGGAGGGCCGTGCCTATAATGTCCCAAGCATTCTCAGTTGGGGAGAGATCCGGCGACCTTTCTGGCCAAGTTAGGGTTTGGCAAGCACGAAGACATTCAGTAGAAACTCTCGCCATGTGTGGGCTGGCATTATCTGGCTGAAATGTAAGTCCAGAATGGTTTGCAATGAAGGACAACAAATGGAGGCGTAGAATATCGTCGGCGCACCTCTGTGCTGTAAAGGTTCAAAAGGCTCTGAGCACTATGGGACTTAACATCTGTGGTCATCAGTCCCCTAGAACTTAGAACTACTTAAACCTAACTAACCTAAGGACATCACACACATCCATGCCCGAGGCAGGATTCGAACCTGCGACCGTAGTAGTCGCTCGGTTCCGGACTGAGCGCCTGAACCGCTAGAGTGCTGTAAAGGTGCCGCAGATGACAACCAAACGAATCCTGCTGTGAAATGAAGTGGCTCCCCTGACAATCACAATCAGACCTGATTGTAGGGCTGTATGGCTGGAGACAGTCACGTTGGTATCCCACCTTTGTCTAGGGCGTCTCCAGACACGTCTTCAGTCTGGAATTGTCATCAATGATGAGTCCAGCTTCGAACTGAGCCCCCATGACCAGGAAAGACATGTCTGGAGACGTCCTGAACAGCGATGGTTTACCTGCCATTCATCATGACCACCAGGAATGATGGTCTGGGTGCCATTTATCTTCGTAGCAGGACCCCTTTGGCTGTCATCTGCGGCACCCTTACACCAGAGCGGTACGACGTCGATATTCTGTGTCCCGTTTTGTTGCCCATCATGATAAGCCGTCCTGGATTTTCTTTGCAGCAAGATAATGTCTGCCTGAACAAGGAGATAGTTTCTACTGCTTGTCTTCGCACTTTCCAAACCATACCTTGGCCAGCAAGGTCGCTGGATCTCTCCCTAATTGAGGAACTATGGGCAAGGCTCGATATTTTGACGATCTAACGCTCCAATTGGACATACTTTGGCATGATATTCCTCAGGAGGCCATCGAACAACTCTGTCAATCAGTGCCAAGTCGAATAACTGCTTGCATAAAGGCCAGAGATGGGTCAACACACTATTGACTTGCTCAGTTTGTGAAGCTATTTTTCTTGAACAAATCATCAAATTTTTCTGAAATTGTAATCATTTGTTTGCATGTACATGTACATCACATCAATCGACTTCCATCCCATTCGGATAATTCATTCATGTTGCGTCGTTTTCTTTCTTTCTTTTTTGTCTTAGAGTGTATGTTTATATTACCGAGGACAAGATTTAGTACTGCTAGGGGCAACACGTTCGCAATTCTCTTGCAAGCAGGTCATTTGCGGGCCTATGTTTACTGGCGCAGTTTTGATTCTGCTACCGTATATTTTCGCAGATGTTTATTAACTGAATAATACATTATTGTAATGACCAGTTGCTAAACATTCTATTAAAATGTACTGACAGTAAGGGGAGTGTGACTGTCTTAATTGTGCTTTCTGAGGTACGTAACAATTTGTTCTACAAAATGAGTGTTGTTCTTGTGGTCTCCTTTTCAATTAATTAAGACTGTTTTTGGGGAGTATAGTATGTTGAGTGGTACTTAAGATAGGTAAATAAATTAGCGAAAGCAATGAGAAGTGAAGTAGAAATTATAAAATAATTAGTTTAGTTTAGAAGAATTACACACTGGCAAACAGCGGACAAAGCAGCAGGGCCAACGGCCGGCGCTTGAAGTCAGCACGTTCAGGAGAGAAGCGGAAACTGCCGATTCAGCCGTCAGGGCATCGCCCGACCGGCTCACGTCAAGAAGATTTTCCGAGAAGGTTTTCAACATGACAGAAGAGGCCATCGCCCTCCCACATAAGAGGACACTGTCGATTCAGCCGTCAGGGCATCGCCCGACCGGCTCACGTGTTTCTCAGTTGTCACATGTGATCAAAGGCCCTCGCCTACATTCCAAGAGCCAATGATCGACGTTAAGAAGATTCTTCGAGAAGCTTTTCAACGTGACAGAAGAGGCAATGACCGTGAAGTCGTTCACCTCCAGTGAACTGAAGTGAATAAATATGCGAGACGCAGTGGGCCCGACAAGAGTAGCAGTAGTTTTCAGTCATTTTCGGTGCTGAAGACCGGCAAGCAAGAAGAGACTACATCGTACACAGACGCACCAAGTCCGCCGCTGTAATGGAATAGCAAGCAGCAGCCTCGGCGCCACAAGACAGAAGTTAAAAGGTATTTGAAGACTGATTTTGACGTACCCGGGTGACTCGTGAGGACGGGAAGGAGACGGCCTCGCATCAGCAGTCACCTGTAAGCTGGGATGAAGATCTGACAGCCGAAGACTGGCAAGCGAGAGTCCGTAGTTCGAGTTCGGGACACTGGCCTTCCCCCGCCGCGCCGCTCCGCTGGCCGACGCACAACACTGACACACGCGGCCACTTAGAGAAGAGAAACACTGGGACGCCACATCCAAGGTATCACCATCCGATTCACGACTTCGTTCTCAATAATTAAACGGGCCACAGCACGATGCGCGTCTCCGGTCAATTGGGTGAGACGGCGACACGAGATACACACCGCCACGCGTAATTACACGCCGCCGCTGCCGCAGCAGAAGGCTTCGCAAACGATACAGCTGCTTCTCTCCCAACCAGAACATCCAGTAAGCAAACAGTTGTACAAAACTCTCAATAAAAGTTTATCTTACGTAAAAATTCTGTTTCATTCTACCTCATATCCAAGCCAGGTAAGAACCCACCCTGTTCACATGTTGTTAAGAAAGACAAAGTAATTTATTTAGTATTTTCACCCGGACATAATGCTTTAGAATAAAATGCCCTTTGAAGTAATGCTCATCCTGATAATTGACTAGCATCAAAAGAGAAAACCCAGTTACATTTAGTGACAGAAGTGCTACAAGTAATTACCATTTCTTCTTGTGCAACAAAAGCGTATGTCTGTATTTAAGGAGGTATCACACTTTGTTTGTACGCTAAAAATTGTTAACGGTGTCTGTATATTTACTGTAATGGACATTTTTCTCCTTTTGAGTATGATGGAGCTAATATTCAAACAATTTTTATTGATTTAGTTCTCCGAAGTCATGCATCTATTAACTGCAAGCTAGGTTCACGATTACATGTCTGCTCGCGATTGTAAACTCACACGCAAAACTGCCGGGTGAAGTAGAGAGGAGGCGGTGTTCGAAAGGGAAACCCCGCACTCTTGTCACTCCGTCAAGCTAGAGAGAAGAAACAGGGAACATTAACAAGAGCTACTTAAGATCGTTTGATCACTGAGTTATTTTACGGAGAATATCCTCTATCATTTGATCTCTATAGACGGGCAATGTCTTCAATTAATGTTGACCGCCACAGCGAGACCGAGCAGAAGCACGTCCCGCTTACTGCTTGTTATGGTCACTGCACAACAGTTGCTTATTCTGTTTGAAGCATCTTTGTCGACGGCTTGAGATTGTTAGACAGCACTGGTACGTTGAAGAGCTGATTTCCTTTGTCAGTTACCGTCAAGCACTTCTAAACTATTGATCAATTATTCTTAAACGCCGTTCTTCTGATTAAATCGTTCCTTTCAGCCAAACGGATATCCAGAGCTACCACCCTGCCTGTAATGAAAGAGCTTCTGATTTTCGAAAAGCGTTTTGTAAGATAATCGGTATTCGATATTTCGCTGTTGCTCAGTATAAGAGTCAGGGAAGAGGTGCTATGGAGTTAGTGGTTATGAATGCTGCGGTGCCTGAGAGCAATCTCTCCAGTGAGCTGGGAACTTACAGGTAAAGAGGTATTGTAAGGAAATTATGATGCGATACATCCGAAACTTGTGAAATACTCTGTCATAGCTTTCGGGTGGTATTGAAGTGCCATTTAAAAGTTTTTACACTTTCAGTACTGCGAGTGCGCAAAAATTATTTACGATGATTTCGAGTCGAAGAGAACGAGAAAAATTAAGAATATATTTATGTACTTACTCATTGGTTCTCAGTGCGAATATATCTGTTATTAAAATGACATGTGAATGTGCCTTGTGAGGTAAGAACAACCGCAGTCGCATCTGCAAAAAAGATAAACAGTTTCTTATCCTCACTAGAGACCTTTTTTATTTCATATAACACAAACCAATAGGAAGAATACTTAAAAATGATAATTTAAACGCTTATTAAGAATACACGTGTTTAAAAAACATCTTTCTGAATTAACTGTTTCAATGCAACTTCACCTAAAGACAAAAATGTGATCCAGATGTATTAAATTTTAACATAGAATTAAATTAGTTAATACTAACAGCCATGTTTTAAATTATGTGTGACACAATTTCGCCAACCCGTTTAGCCCTGGAGAGCACAACTCACATCGATGTTTCAATACAATTTCAGTGTTCACTGTTCATAAACGTTATTCGTTAGCAAGACATAAAGGTGATCTGAAACTACAGTGACTTAGTAAATAGCTGTAAGTATTAATTGAAGCTGAAGAGATGGCAGGAGTGTCATCTTTCGGCGGTCTTCTTGGTCTTTACTTCTTCCGAAGTCTAGCAAGGATGACTTAGCCCGCCGGGCGAGGTGTCGGAACATTCTCGCAATACTCATGGATAAAGGTATTCCTGAATTGATTAATACTATACGAAATATGTCGCCACTGTCTTTCGGACCTCGAGCACCGTAATATCACATGACTGAGATGCACAAGTTCATGTGGGTGAGCCTCGCAGCACGGAAATGTCAGATGTCTGTCTATCCACCCTGAACAGATATGATGAATAACAGTCTAACAACAATGTGACGCGAGGTGCATAAGTAGTCTTGCCTAAAAGAACCGTATCTTCTAAGGATATCTTAGTTTTTTTTTATTTTTAGTTTTTGCATGCTCCGTGGATCATGTTTCGCGGCAACACCACTTTGCTGTGGAACGTTCAGTATGTTTACAAATAAGATTCAGTTACTTTGTGAAAACACTGTTACATGCTGGCTATTTACCAAACAAATTTTTTTGTTTTAATCTTAATTTACAATAAAATTTGATGAATGTGATCCAAAGACTTCCAATCTACTAAGGAGAAGGAGTTACCAAGGAGAAATGATTTCAATTTATTTTTAAAACTTTTGTTATCTGCAAGCACCTTTAATTCCTAATAGAGGTAAGCAGATATTTTTATGTCTGCAAACTTGCTCCTGTCAGGCTGTTATTATTTTTTTTTTTGGGATGTTCTAGTCCCTTTGTCAGTTGGGAGGACTGCTACATTTCTTCCTATCCCTGTAAGATCTGCATCTTGACGACAGAGTCAGCCAGTCTGTACAGTAAAGGTAATCTGACTCATTGCTTCGCCGGCTGTCCTAGCATCTCATCCTGTATGATGCTGAAGTATCCCCAGGCCCAAAGCAACTATTATGATTTCGTCTGTCTGGAATCTGGTCCATCATTGTGCTTCCACGAAAGATACACAATAGTAACGCCTAATCTAATTTGTTCCTACATATGTCAACAATTTTTGAACACTGCGAGCTGCTCAGCAGTAATGCTGAACAAGTAACAACTTAAGTTTGAACGACAGATCATACGTTATCAGTACTGTATCGGCACCTACTTACTAAAATACTGTGTGAAGCCCTTTTATTCAAGATATATGTTGTTAGTTATGTATCTTGGGAATAAGCCTACCATCTGACAACTTCGTAACAATATAAAAGTAGTTTTAAGATTACTGTATTAACTTGGTGGATATTTACTATTTATAAATTAGAAGTCATACATAAACCTTTGGCTAGCACATGAAAAAATTAACGTTCATTACATGAGTAATATTACACATTTCTGATATTTGTGCCATTTTACACGAAATCAATAGATCATTTATGAACTCGCACACTGTCACGCTAACTTTAAGAAAATCCTATGTTTACATCTGATTCTTAATTTTCAAGTTTAAAACTAGCTTGTACTGATGGTACTAATATTGCCATTACAGAATAATGTGTTTTTGGTAATTAAACAAGTTGTCCGTGGATGTCACGATTTCGTTCTACACCTGCATCTACAGATATACGTCGCAAGTCACCGTACGGTGCGTGGTGGAGGGTACTACTTCTGCAGTCAGCCTCAAATGCCTGTTCTCTAAATACACTATGTGGTCAAAAATATCTAGACATCCCCAAAAACATACGTTTTTCATACTAGGTGCGTTGTGCTGCCACCTACTGCCAGGTACTCCATATCAGAGATTTCATTACTCATTAGACATCGTGAGAGAGCAGAATGGGGCGCTCCGCGGAACTCATGGATTTCGAACGCGGTCAAGCATTTGGTGTAACTTGTGTCATACGTATGTACGCGAGATTTCTACACTCCTAAACATCCCTAGGTCCCCTGTTCCCGATGTGATAGCGAAGTGGAAACGTGAAGGGACGCTTACAGCATAAAAGCGTACAGGCCGACCTTGTCTGTTGACTGACAGAGGCCGCCGACAGTTGAAGAGGGTCTTAATGTGTACTAGACGGACATCTATCTAGATCATCACACAGGAATTCCAAACTGCATGAGGATCCACTGCATGAGGATCCACTGCAAGTACTATGACAGTTAGGCAGGAGGTGAGAAAACTTGGATTTCATGGTCGAGCGGCTGCTCATAAGACAAATTACGCCGGTAAATGTCAAACAATGCCTTGCTTGGTGTGAGGAGCGTAAACATTGGACGATTTAACAGTTGAGTGATGAATCACGGTACACAATATGGCGATCCGATGGTAGGATGTGGGTATGGCGAATGCCATGTGAACGTCATTTGCCAACGTGTGTAGTGCCAACAGTAAAATTCGGAGGCGGTGGTGTTTTTCATGGAGAGCGCTGGCACCCCTTGTTGTTTAGCGTGGCACTATCATAGTATAGGCCTACATTGATGTTTTAAGCACCTTCTTGCTTCCCACTGTTGAGGAGCAATTCGGAGATGGCGATTGCATCTTTCAACACGATCGAGCATCTGTTCAAAAATAATGCACGGCCTGTGGCGGTGTAGTTACACGACAATAGCATCCCTGTAGTGGACTGGCCTGCATAGAGTACGCCGGCCGCGGTGGTCTCGCGGTTCTAGGCGCGCAGTCCGGAACCGTGTGACTGCTACGGTCGCAGGTTCGAATCCTGCCTCGGGCATGGATGTGTGTGATGTCCTTAGGTTAGTTAGGTTTAAGTAATTCTAAGTTCTAGGGGACTGATGACCACAGCTGGTAAGTCCCATAGTGCTCAGAGCCATTTGAACCATTTTGCATAGAGTACTGAACTGCATCATCTAGAACACCTTTGGGATGTTTTGGAACACCGACTTCGTGCCAGGCCTCACCGACCGACATCGATACCTCTCCTCAGTGCAATACTCCGTGAAGACTGGGCTGCCATTCTCCAAGAAACCTTCCAGCACCTGATTGAACGTATGCCTGTGAGAGTGGAAGCTGTCATCAAGACTAAGGGTGGGCCAACACCATACTGAATTCCAGCGTTACCGATGGAGGGCGCTACGAGCTTGTAAGTAATTTTCAGCCAGGTGTCCGGATACTTTTGATCACATAGTGTATTCTGAGTAGTGTTCCTTGAAATGAACGCCGTCTTCCCTCCAAGGTTTCCCATTTCACTTCCGAAGCGTCTCTGTAACATCTGCGTGGTATTCAAATCTGCCAATAATGAATTAAGCAGCCCGCCTCTGACTTGCTCCGATGTCTTCCTTTAATACGATCTGGTGCAGGTCCCAAACACTCGAGCAGTACTTTAGAATAGGCCACAAGAGCGTCCTACAAGCGGTCTCCTTTACCGATGGATCACATTTCCCTAAAATGCTCCCAATAACCCCAACTACAGTCGTTACATGCTTGTTCCATTTCATATTGCTTCGCAACATTACGCCCAGATATTTAAACAACGTGATTGTGTCAAGAAGGACACAACTAACGCTGTATTCGAACATTACGTTTATTTTTCTACTGATCCGCATTAACTTAATTCTTTTTTACTATTAGAGCCAGCTGTCATTCATAACACCAACTAGAAATTTTGTCTAAGTCATCTTGTATCATCCTACAGGCACTCTCCTTTGACACCATCCCGTACACCACAGCATCGTCAGCAAACAACCGTAGACTGCAGCCCACCCTGTCCGCCATTTAAAGTTTTAAATATTAATCTTACCTTGTTATCTTTACCTGCAGTGAAGTCAGTAAAATTCTCGCACGTGTTCACGTCTGACGCATCACAGACATGCCCATACTGAGCACCTGTAATATGAGTTGGAGAGATGTTCTCTCCACTGATACTGCCTGATTGCTGTGCGTCTTTTAGTTTTTGCACAGTCGTCTTCTAAAACCCCGTATGTTCTTACGAATAACCTGGTACTAGATGTAATGCTGATTCAAGGGATTCGTATGCAGCGTATAATTTCCTAGAGCAACTAACTGTGATACCTATTTGCGTTAACTACCAATGTGTCCATAAGAATAGTTTTGTCCAGGTAACCGATTATTTGGGTGAGACACAAATATACACTGAAGAGTCAAAGAAACTGGTACAGTTGCCTAATATCGTGTAGGGCCCCCGCGAGGACGCATAAGTGCCGCAACACGACGTGGCATGGACTCGACTAATGTCTGAATTAGTGCTGGAGGGAACTGACACCATGAATCCTACAGGGCTGTCCATAAATCCATAAGATCAGGATCGGGTGGAGATCTTGTTGCAAGGCATCCCAAACATGCTCAACAACGTTCATATCTGGGGAGTCTGGTGGCCAGCGGAAGTGTTTCAACTCAGAAGAGTGTTTCTAGAACCATTCTGAAACGATTCTGGACGTGAGGAGTGCCGCATTGTCTTGCTGGAATTGCCAAAGTCCTTCTGAATGCACAATGGACATGAATGGATACAGGTGATCAGACAGCATGCTTACGTACGTGTCACCTGTCAGAGTCGTATCTAGACGTATCAGGGGTCCCGTATCACTCCAACTGCACACGCCCCATACCGTTACAGAGCCTTCACCAGCTTCAACATACTGACATGCAGGGTTCATGGATTCATGAGGTTGTCTCCATACCTGTAGACGTCCTTCCGCTTGATACAATTTGAAACGAGACACGTCCGACCAGGAAACTTGTTTCTAATCATCAACAGTCCAACATTGGTGTCGATGGGCCCAGGCAAGGTGTAAAGCTTTGTGTCGTGCAGTCATTAAGGGTACACGAGTGGGACTTCGCCTCCAAAAGCCCATATCAATGACACTTGTTGATGGTCCAGTACTGAAATCTGCAGCAATTTTCGGAAAGATTGCACTTCTGTAAAGTTGAACGATTCTCTTCAGTCATCGTTTGTCCCGTTCTTGCAAGATCCTTTTCCGGTCGCAGCGATGTTGGAGATTTGATGTTTTACCAGTCTCCTGATATTTACGGTACACTCGTGAAATGGTCGTACGGGAAAATCCCTACCTCAGAGAAGCTGTGTCCCATCGCTCGTGCGCCGACTACAACACCACGTTCAAATTCACTTAAATGTTGCCATTGTAGCAGCAATAACCGATCTAACAACTGTGCCAGATTGTTGTCTTATGTAGCAGTTGCCGACCGCAGCGCCGCATTCTGCCTGTTTACGTATCTCTGCATTTGAATACTATTGCCTACACCAGTTTCTTTGGCGCTTCAGTGTAGTTGATATCCGCTGCTTGGTGGAGTTGCTGATGTAGGGTGTATTCTTACCATGAGATCGCGTTCCGCAGAAGGGAAGGTGAACTCTGGATTAGAAAGATAAAGACAGACTCTAAGAAACGGACAGTGTGGATGCAATATGTGAGCCGTAGCTGATATAACGCAAAAGCAACGAACTGGTTTCAGGTGCCATGGAAAAGCTGAGACAAACTAATGCGTTGTTGCTATCGGACACGGAGCAAGGGAAGATTGAGAGACAGCATGGAGAGGTGCAGTGATGACACGGATGCCCATCTCACGGCCAGTGGGTCTTTCGGCGTAATGTGCGAGGACAGTGACGGCGAGCATCCATCTAATGTAACGAGCCGAAGTACTCAGGTGTGACATGAGTAGTGGAGTAAAATAATAAGTAAAAGCTGCAGTGGCGTTGGAAAGGATATTGGGAGCATATTATATTATACTGGTTGAGTATCTGGCATTGCCCGGGTGTGTACTTATTCCAATTCTATTAGTCCATCTCTTGCTTCGGTCCTCTCTCCGTTCGTCTCTCCCATCCTCCTCTCTGCCAATCTCCTTCTCCTGCTCTCTCTGTCCACCTCCTGCACCGCCCCTCTCACTCTATCTCCTCCTGCCCCCCTCTCTGTCCATCTGCTACTCCTCCCACTCAGCCCATCTGATCCTTCTCCCTCTCAGTCCATCTCTTCCTGCCTCCTTTATCTTTTCCTCTCTCCTTAGGTCCTCCTTCCTCCCTCTCTATGCACATCTCCTCCTCTGCATTTCTCTGTTCATCCCCTTCTCCTCCTCTATCTGTCCATCTCCTCCTCCCTCATTTCTGTTTGCATGTCCTCCCTCCACCTCTCTGTATGTACATTTCTTCCTTCACTTTCTCTCTCCACTTTATCCTCCCATCCCAACAGGAGTGTTCTGGTCCTAACTCCCACAGTATTTCTTTCAGACAGTCAATAATTTGTAGCCTGCACCAAGTTTGGTTGAAACCGATCCAGGGGTTTAGGAGGAGTTTTTAGCCCTGGCGTTGCCCGCATATGCACATGCCACAATTATTTCTCATATATTTAATATATTTCACACATATTTGTAATCATATTACACCTGTATCTCTCGTGAATTTCGCCATGAAGTTTCATTTTCACAGAGCTCAATGTTCATGGTTCCACTCAGCGGAACATATGGATACTGCCAGCGAAATGTGTTGCGAATAGACTTCGTAGCAGCAGAAGAAGTAATACATTTAAACGCCATGTATTATGCAGATGTTCTTCACGTATCTAAGTGTGTATAACATCATATCTCTTGATATACTTGTTGTACAGTGAAAAAAATTTGTGGGTGCAATCATCTGAATATTTGGATACTGTCTGCGAAATATGTTGCGAATGCTGTTTGTAGCAAAGAAGTTATAAATTAAAATGTCATGCCTGATGCCATATTTATACTGCATGAACAGCGAAAATGTACTATGCGATATTATTCTTTCCTTTCATAATTTTTTCGGGGTTTTCAGTGGGAAAAGATTTCATAAGGGTTTGACATTGAGTGTAAAGCTTGTTGCAAGTCCCTAAGTGCTCTCATTACTAAATACTTGAAGAACAGAGTCTGGGTATTCGCGCGTCATGGACTGCACCGGTTTTTCATCTCCAGTCCCACCCCCGTGATAGGTATGTGCTTCTTCCCCAACAGTGGTTATTGCCCGACAGTAATTGATATGTGTACCAAGTTTAGTTGAAATCGATCCAGTAGTTTACAGAGAGGTATAGAACTTACATACATGCATACATACACATACATACATTCATATTATGTATAGATTAATATTGATCATTTTGGAGCAAATAAAACTAGCACTATATATTCCTTAATCAAAGTAATTGAAGGAATGGGAGAAGATGACTGCAGGAACTGGAATTCAGTGTCATGGGAACAGGGGACGTGGTTGGGTGGTAATGGTGGGGAGGGGGGTGGAGGGGCGGACGGGGAGGAACGGCATGGAGAACCTGCTAGAAAGCCACACATTCAGAAGTACAGAGCGAGCCTCAAACGAGGAAGAGATTAGTTGCAAGGTGCTGCAAGATTCTTAAAGACATAATATGGGAATTACATACCGAGTTAGTGCATAAGGCTTTAGGCAAGTGACAGACTTCCAATCCAGTTCATTCCTCAGTCGAACCTATGGTTTTTTCTTCACTTATCCCCTTCCTCACGCCTAGGAATGGTATAGTAATGTATAAAAGCACCGCCGTAAGTAGCGTAATTTAAATTGCTGGTTCCCGAGTAACTGACTGGATAAGTCAGTTCAAGGATTGGAGGGAGTAAAGGGAAAACTATGCCCAATATTCTCTGCCTAGAAAAACAGCGTGGCCTTCGAATCGAGTTTCGCGTTGAGCACAGCTTTACATTTAAAACACAGACGTGAGGATCATGGAAGTAAAAAGTGACGATGACATGAAATCACGAAGCTGTGTTGACCGAGATAATAAGTAAGTTCAGAGAGGAACAGAATCAAATAAATGAGGAATAACGACAGAGGTTCTAGAGATATATGAGTATACACACAAAATCTTAACAGAAAATAAGGCGAAAACATTTAATTGATGATGTCACGTTATGCAGAAAAGAATAAAAGGCCCGCCGAAATGTAAGAAGAGAGATATAATCGACTCGAAGAACGGACTGTAAATGTAAATGAAGAACAGTCTGCTCTGTTTTTAAATCTGATAACTCTCACAAAAATTGTACTGGGACGGTGGGATTCAGTTAGAAATCACAAAAAAGCAGAATGAGAACTTAGAGGTGCGAATTAGTTCAACGTATTAACTATGGTTTCATTAAGGGAGAGGCTCGACTGGGGTAGAGACGTCGGTGATGATCATTAATAAATGTGGTGTAAATTTCACGTTTTAGGTACTAGTTGCATGTGGAACGTCTTCTCAGACAGTTTGGAGGGTTACTGCTTTGATAGAAGAAACAATTAATACATGAGAGGTGGGTTGGGAGGCGATGTATGGGCACTGAGAACCGGTAACGACTACCAAAATATGAAGATCTCGACAAATGGTTTCTAAAACAATAACACACATCAAAAAAAGTTTTGCATTACCTCGGTTCCCAGAGTTGAGAAACCTGTACATAAAATTGGAATAGAGATCAACATAAACATCATTTCCGCCCTTTTTATTGCTCATGAAAACCACACATTGCATGTTGTACCACCATACAGCGAGACCTTCAGAGGTGGTAATCCAGATTGCTGTACACACCGATACCTCTAATACCCAGTAGCACGTTATCTTGCATTGATGCATGCCTGTATTCGTTGTGGCATACTATCCACAAGTTCATCAAGGCACTGTTGGTCCAGATTGTCGCACTCCTCAACGGAGATTCGGCATAGATTCCTCAGAGTGGTTGATCGGTCACTTCGTCCATAAACAGACCTTCTAAATCTATCCCAGGGTTGTTCGATAGGGTTCATGTCTGGAGAACATGCTGGCCACTCTAGTCGAGCGATGTCGTTATCCTGGAGGAAGTCACTCACAAGATGTGCACAACTGGGGCACGAATTGTCGTCCATGAAGACGAATGCCTCGCCATTATGCTGCCGATATGACTGCACTATCGATCGGAGGATGGCATTCACGTATCGTCCAGCCGTTACGGCGCCTTTTATGACCACAAGCGGCGTACGTCGGCCCCAAATAATGCCACTCCAAAAATCAGGGAACTTCCAATTTGCTGCACTCGCTGGACAGTGTGTCTAAGGCGTTCAGCCTGACTGAGTTGCCTCCAAACACGTCTCCGACGATTGTCTGGTTGAAGGCATATGCGACACTCATCAGTGAAGAGAAGGTGACGCCAATCCTGAGCGGTCAGTGAGGCGTGTTGTTGGGCCCATCTGTACCGCGCTGCATGGTGTCGTGGTTGCAAAAATGGACCTCGCCATGGACGTCGGATGTGAACTTGCACATCATGCAACCTAATGCCATAATCCGTAGGTAGCGGTCATCTACTGCAGTAGTAGCCTTTGGGCGGCCTGAGCGAGGCATGTCATCTACAGTTCCTGTTTCTCTGTGTCTCCTCCATGTCCGAACAACATCGCTTCGGTACACTCCGAGACGCCTGGAGACTTCCCTTATTGAGAGCCCCTCCTGGCACAAAGTAACAATGCGGACGCGATCGAACCGCGGTAATGACCGTATAGGCATGGTTGAACTACAGACAACACGAGCCGTGTACCTCCTTCCCGGTGGAATGACTGGAACTGATCGACTGTCGGACCCCTCCATCTAATAGGCAGTGCTCATGCATCGTCGTTTACATCTGTGGGCGGGCTTAGTGACATCTCTGAAAGTGAAAGGGACTGTGTGATACAATATCCACAGTCATCGTCTATCTTCAGGAGTTCTGGGAACCGGGGTGATGCAAAACTTTTTTTTTTGATGAATGTATTTTGCCGAACAGTACCAAGAAAACATACATTGTTGTGAAAAAGGTTTTAAAAAGTTGGGTGTTTCTATAAACTTTTTCTGTGTTTATCGAGAGAGCATTTTATACGCTGATAATCTATTGCAGGATGGCTCAATTACAATTATTTTGTCGATGCTGCTAGTGGGAGTGTGACACAAGCTTACTGAGATGTTAAAAATGGAATAAACAAACTGTTACTGGTATCCAATAATTTTAATTCGTTAACGTAGAATATTGAAGCACACAACGGGTGGAGAGTAAGGAATTATGACCACAAATGGTACTGAAAAGCGGAAATGGAAAGAGGTATGAAGAGGCAAGCCTGTCCAGGGGGAGGTGATGCTGTTGGCACTGAAGTAGTACACAATTTGGGAACCAGAATTGGAGGACAATAAATGGGGCTGAAAGAGGGAGCAAGACCTTGTCAAGACTGGCGAAACTTCAGGGTATTTCGGATAGTGTACAAACCTGGATGAAAGCGGATCACACACAAAGCAACTCAGGGAAGTACCCAGCAAGGAACAGGGAGAGGGGCATCCAAACCTCCCCCCCCCCTTCCCATCCGAAAATAAATCTTACTAAACTGAACTCGCATCCTGTCTAAGTATAACACCAACAGTTATTAATTTTCAGTTGTGCGTGAATTTCTAAGGGCTCAAACTGCTGGGGTCATCGGTCCCTACCCTTACACACTACTTAAACTAACTTATGCTAAGAACAACACACACACCCATGCCCGACGGAGGACTCGAACTTCCGTCGGAAGGGGCCGCGCAATCCGTGACATGGCGCCTCTAATCACGCGGACACTTGGCGCGGCAACAGTTATTATTAACGAAAGTACTGTCATATGGCGTATAATAAAAAATTAGTGTGTGGACTGGGTGTGGACTTCCTAATAAGGAGGACGCAGCACGTTATCTCATATGGAGAGTGTAGAAACAGCTTCAGTTTGGCCCACCGATGCGTGTTGGACCTTTACTTTTTATGTTGCATATTAATGATCTGGCATAAATATTAATAGTTGGCAAATATGGACATATTGACTTCAGAAAAGCTTTTGATATTGTCCCGCGATGACATCTAGTGAAAAAAGAAAAGAAAGTACGAACTTACCGAGTACTGAATCCGACTTGCGACTCTGTTCAAGAGTTCCTCTCAGATAGAATTCAGCACCTCGCTCTTAACGGAACAAAATCTACAAACGTAAAGATAATTTCAGGACTACCTCGATGAAGTGCGATAGGGCCGTTACTGTTTACAATATACATAAACCAAATGGTTCAAATGGCTCTAAGCACTACGGGACTTAACATCTGAGGTCATCAGTCCCCTAGACTCTGAACTACTTAAACCTAACTAACCTAAGGACATCACACACATCTATGCCCGAGGCAGGATTCGAACCTGCGACCGTAGCAGCAGTGCAGTTCCGGACTGAAGCGCATAGAACCGCTCGGTCACAGCGGCCGGCTATACATAAATGATCTAGTAGCAATCGTCGGAAGCTCCAGGTTGAGATTCATTGGGAGAGTCCTTAGAAAATGTAGTCCATCAACAAACGAGGTGGCTTACAAAACACTCGTTAGACCTATACTTGAGTATTGCTCATCAGTGTGGGATCCATACCAGATCGGGTTGACGGAGGAGATAGAGAAGATCCAAATAAGAGCGGCGCGTTTCGTCACAGGGTTATTTGGTAACCGTGATAGCGTTACGGAGATGTTTAGCAAACTCAAGTGGCAGACTCTGCAAGAGAGGTGCTCTGCATCGCGGTGTAGCTTGCTCGCCAGGTTTCGAGAACGTGCGTTTCTGGATGAGGTATCGAATATATTGCTTCCCCCTACTTATACCTTCCGAGGAGATCACGGATGTAAAATTAGAGAGATTAGAGCGCGCACGGAGGCTTCAGACAGCCGTTCTTCCCGCGAACCATACGCGACTGTAACAGAAAAGGGAGGTAACGACAGTGGCACGTAAAGTGCCCTCCGCCACACACCGTTGGGTGGCTTGCGGAGTATAAATGTAGATGTAGATGTAGAAGATTGTTTCTAGTTGATGAGTTGTCTATAAGACGGTAGCGATGTCAGCAGGTTGTATGGATCTCCAGAAGGACCTACAGAGGACTGATGTATGGTGGAGACAGTGGCAGTTGACCCTAAGCGCAAGTAAATGTAACATGGTTCGCACACACAGGAAAAGAAATCCACGACTGTAGACCTACACTACTGATGACAAGTTGCTGGAAACCGTATCTTCCTTAAAATATCTAGGAGTAACCACCCACAGCGACCTTCAGCAGAATGAGTGCGTAAAAAACCTAGGAAAAAAAGATGTTAGTCTGAGTTTCATAGGAAGAACGTTAAGTAAACGTAATTTATCTACGAAAGAAGTGGCTTACAGAACACATGTTCGACCGATTCTTGAGCATTGCTTATCAGTCTGGGACCCTTAACTTGTCGGGATTAATAGAAGAGGTAGATAAAATCCAATGAAGAGCGGCGGGTTTCGTCACAGGATCGTTAGGGCGGTACAAGAGCGTTACAGATATGCTCAACCAACTCCAGTGGTAGGTGCTACAAGAAAAACATTGTGCATCACGGAGAGGTTCACTACTGAAATTCTGGGAGAGTACGTTCCAGGAAGAGTCGGACAACATATTACATCCTCCCACATACGTCAACTGAAATGACCACAACGAGAAAAAATCGAGAAATTAGAGATATTACGGATGTTTACCGACTCTCATTCTTTCCATGCGCCATTAGCGAATGGAACTGGTAAGGGGCGACTAGTTAGTGGAACCATAAGTACCCTCCGACACACACTTCACGTGGCTTGCGGAGTATTAATGTATTTGTCACAGGGAGTTATCAGCGATCTTTATTTATACAAAATAGACTTACATTCTGTCTGTACATCACTGATTATTTCAAAATGACAATTTGTCCATCTTCAGATCATATGCCGTAGTAACAGAGTAATTTTGTCCCAGTGGAACTGCCAGTTCACTATCACATAAACAAAATAAGTCTACTTTCAACATTAATCGTAACCCCTGACTGCTTTCAGGTTAAGAATGTATGTATAATGAAGCAATGTCTGAAAATAAAACTGCAATAAATATCCAGTGAGATAGGAAAATATAGTCCTAAGACTACACTGTTCACAGTTAGGAACAGTCAACTCCAGTTAACTCCGTCCCAAGAAGTCTAGGAAGTCTCAACTGTACTGAACCACCGCCGTGTCATCCTCAACCTATTGGGGTCACTGGATGCGAGTATGGAGGGGCATGTGGTCAGCACAACGCTCTCCCTGCCGTTGCCAGTTTTCGAGACCGGAGCCATTACTTCTCACTCAAGTAGCTCCTAAATTTGCCTCAAAAGGGCTGAGTACACTCTGCTTGCCAACAGCGCTCGATAGACCGGACGGTTACCCATCCAAGCGCTAGCCAAGCCCAACGGCGCTTAACTTCGGTGTTCTGATGGGGGCCGGTGTTACAACTGCGGCAAAGCATGTTGGACAGGTAGTATTGAAATGCGTTCCAGGAGGTATGCAAGTCGATGACCATGGCTGAGGAGAAAGAGGGGGGAATACACGGACGGAGAGCTGGGAAGGAAGAGATATAAGTGATCATGGGTGAAGTTGTGGATAAAAAGCTAATGTATTATTTAAATAAAAATAAAATCTCATCAAAATGTTTAAAATCCATTGAGAAATTTTTCACTCATAACACAGAGAAGCAATAAATAGTTATTTAAATAAAAATAAATTTTTATTGTAATATGCTTATAAATAGGACGAAATTGTATAAAACATTTCTCCTTGCCTCATACAGATAACTAATCCCATACAGATAACCCCGATAACTTTTGCTTGTTAATTTTTAATAGCCATAGCATTACAAACAGTAGATAACAGAAGTTGAACTATAGTTGCATTAGTTATGGATTGTAGTTGCCCCACATTTTTCGTGATAAATGTTACAACTATTGTCGTATCTATTAAACATTCACAAACACAAATTTTCAGGACTATTTGTATGCAGCTTGGACTGTGTAT
Organism: Schistocerca serialis cubense; assembly: GCF_023864345.2. NCBI lineage: Eukaryota > Metazoa > Arthropoda > Insecta > Orthoptera > Acrididae > Schistocerca > Schistocerca serialis. Next base: position 322,585,770 of record NC_064642.1, on the reverse strand, counting down.
AGGCTAGGAGAAATCATAATATGCCTTTTAGTTCGATTTAAAAAAGGCTTCATGTTAAAAAATTTATGTATTTAATAATTATTCTCAGCAAAGGCAAAGAGGAAAAATATCTCAATGCATTACTTGATTAGAAAAAGTACCTAGGTACAACACTGTTCCCTGTTTCCCAGTGGAAAAAATACTCCATGTAGAAAGATACATAATAAAGTTTCGATGGACGGTACCTAGCAGTCTTGACGTGTAATGTAATCAGTATAAGATAAAGCAGAAACAAATTAAGAAATATTTTCATACACACCTAGTGGTATCATTCAGCAACTACCTCAGTAAACGACTTTGTTTGCTCATGAAGGTTCGACATTCTACAGCCAAGCATTCTGTCTCCAAGTAACATGCTAAAGTGGAGTTAGGAATTAAGAGTCCCCCACTTAAGTCGGGTGGCCATGGCGCTAAATAAATAAATGCTAGAGCAGTGTAATTTTGGTTGTGTGTCAGAAGCATCGCCGATAATCTCTTTTGTTGCTCTTTGTCCTAAGCAGTTTCATATCCCATTTCAAGTTGGTGGAAATTTGGTTGGCAGGGTCCTAGCCGCCTGTCTCATTGTATGAAAAAGGATTAGGGATAATTTGAGACAGTACAGAAAAATATTGTGTGATGTTGTAAAACCTGAGTCTGTATTATGCCTAGCCCTATATTATTGTGAAGGCTATATTTTTTACGTACATAAAAAATAAATAACATTGTGACATTGATTTTTTATGTCGAAGTACTCAGATTCACGTCCTATAAGGTCTGAACAATTTTGATCTTTAAGGTTTAATACCAATCGGAAATTATAGAAATTCTAAGAGTTACGCTCAGTTTCGACGTTCCTGTAGAAATGAGTATGTTGCGTTTTAACTCCTGCAATTTGCTATCATGATAAATAACAACATTTCAGCAATGGAAATAAGAAAATTGCAATTTAACTCAACACTCTTTTATGATTATATCTTTTATCATATTATTACGAATCATATAATGAAAGTATTTACACGGACCGATAGTAAGCCAAAAATAAAAATAAAATGTGCAAAGGCAAAGGCTTGGATTTTTGAGACGAAAAGGTCAAGACGCTTTCATCTTCATAAGCAGCGGAGATTTCGCAAAGGAGACTGCCGGTATATCGATATCGTCGTAGTCACTTTTTCCTGGATTAATACTGCGAGTCCGTTGTTGCAACTGCCTTGCAATTTACACGTGTGTCAGAGCAGTTTAACAATGCTTTCCTGCAACCATACGCCCCACTGTCACATCCTTTCCTGCATCAGCAAAATATAATTTTCAAAATTTCGTCAGGAGCGGGATCTATTCTTGAGTGTTTCGGAACTAGTATGTCATTCCTCCTCTTCCCACCCCAATTCTGCACCACACCATTTGGTTCCTCCCCTAGGAGGGAGTGTTGAGCGATCAGACTTCATGTTTCCAGTTTGTAGTGGAAGTCGTTGAGGAATTTTTCTATGGCTGGAGCGCCATACTATTGGAGATTACTCATGATGCCAGCTGTCACAATGGTGTCAGTGGAAGAACAACCGCTGGCAAATGCCCCATCAGCGGGTTGTATGATTTTGGACTTCTGATAACAGTTCGACAAAGCCCATTTTACTTTTTCGATACACTACGGTTATTGTGTCACAGCGTATGAATGCATATAAGAATAACAGATGGACATTGTACTTCATTTTAAGCTCCTGCAACAGCTGTTGTGAGAAATATACACTCGTCTTGACCTTTCTACTTCCAGGTTTTACCAGCGGAATGTCGCGATCAGTTGGGGTTTTGGGTGCCAAGAGAACAGCCAAATCGACGTCCTCTCCAGTAACAACAACCGAGGAATTATGCGATTTGTTGATAGCTGTGTTCACAATATCAACGTCAGCATTAGATGTCACTTGGTGCTTAGGTGGAGCGTAGCTATTTACCCCATTTTTCTGCAACTACAGCATCAACAGGTTTATCAGCTGGCTCTTATTATGAAAGTTGGAAAGGAAATCCTCTTGATTGACTTTAACTTGACTTTCCAAACTGATGTTGATGTCCACACTATTCCTGAGCCGATATCGTTGACTCCGTTCAGCTACTTTTGTGCTCTTTGATGTGCCAGTGTATTATTGAAAATCACTGTACATCTCCGACGACAATGGGTCTTCAGAAATCTAACGCAACCATCACAAATAGTTGATACTATTACCTTTTTTACCGAAGAACTTTGTGGATTAGGAATCCCCATCAACTACAAATTCAGATATAATTACATCAAAGTCCTCACGAGGACGCAGTCGGGGGGAGTGGGGCGCTTTTACGAGGCCTTCATACAAACAGTAATTGGTCTACAAAATTAAGCAAGAATACAGAGTGAAGTTATCATATTACCAAATATATGTATATTTGTATGTTAACAAAACAGTTCATTCTTACCATATAATGTTCATTATTGCAGAGCAGAAGAATCTTAACGTTGGCTTGAATAACTTAAAAGTTAATCGGGTTGAAATCTTCTTTTATAATAGCTCTCTTCCTCATACTACAGTATTGTATTTAAATTTATGATTTATCTGAAACACACCAAAGTAATCCAAGTTCCTCAATACAGCTTGAAATTTTATTGATGTTTCATACATTTTATTAAAATTATTCACTCCCAAGTACAATTTTTGGGATCTTAGCGTTGATTTGCTTACTAATTTCAGCTCAAAAATTAGTTTGCATTTATGCATGATAATGTAGTTATATTAGTCTTTGATGCTAATAAACTCCTCTATGTCGTTTGTACGACGTTTATTTTCAAATACCCTAGACACGTGATGGTCGGACCCATTATCCCAAAGATATTCCGAATAAGACGTTTCACAGCATCCCATTGTCCTTGTAGTGAAATTTGAAGACATGATATGTTGCCAATCCACAAGTGAGCCATCATCGTACATAGATGCATTGTACACAATGACGATCACTGGACGTCTTCCCATGTAAATATGGCTTTTAGTGTTGGAGTCTCCAAAGACATGTTCGATGCGGCATTGGCGTAGCTCTTTTCATTTAAGCAGAGAGGTTGCATCTTTATGGGAATTTGAAATTGTCAGTAAAGCAAGGAATGCCAAAGGAATCGGCTGTGGTCTATAGCAAGGGACCAACCAGGCATTTACCTAAATTGGAGATGGGAAACCACAGAGTACCATTTTCAAGTTTGCCAGCGGCTGGATCAGAGCCACCTCGCCTCCCGAATCTAGGGATTGGTAGCTCGACTCATTGAGCAGAGCAACTCCAGTCGGCGGTGAATTTGGAAAAAAAAACATTTGACAGTGCATGCATATTTTAAGATTTAATAGTATTTGGAATTCCTGGTTTCATTTATAATAATATATCAAGAGTATATATAAATTTTGGACGAAAAAGGCGGGGGGTGCAGGTTACAGTCAGCTCAGACGAATTCAAGCAGCTCCCTGAAAATTTTTTTAGACACGAGCACTGTCATCACATACCCTTGCGATCTCCACAAACTCCTCCCCATCGTTCTGTATCTGAACTGGTTTTTGTAATTGAGTACCTCGTGGGTGGCCAGAATGAATGATATTTTGCCATTTGGGCTTATAATGGTAGAATTTTGAGCAAGTTTTTTAAAGAAATGCAACCATCACCGTTTGGGCGATAGTTTAGTTGATCAACACGAATTCTGTGCGACACAAGCAAATCCAAATGTATTTTTATACGCTGACTTTAATGTAATGTTATTTATAATGATGTTTAATGCTGAAATATTGCAACCCTAAAGTTCTACCAGTCTTCAAATAACGTTTGCAGTCTAACACTAAACTGCTGTAAATAGGTAATTAGGATACTATAATAGCATGTACATATTTTTAGCTTACCATAGCTAGTGGACAAACCAAAATTGGTTTTCCTCTTCTTTGTTCTACTAACTCATCCAAAATCAGAAATTATCACAACAGCACACTGCACAAAAACAATAAACGGCAGCACTTACATTAAATTAAAATGCAGGTAAGAACTGAGCTGATTAACAAAACAACGGCTGAGCTCAAATAAGCCCAACAATGTGCAATAGTTGGTCTTGGCTAAAATAGGGATGGGCGATAGCTGGTAGTGCTGTAAGTATATCGATATTCTAAATCTTTTGATGGCCTTATTGATTATCGATAGTGCTTATCCCTTTTTCATTGAATGATTGAAAAATCGAAATATCCTTCCATAGCACTACACAGAAACAGCAATACACCAGTGGCTGTAACAGTTGAAATAATAAGAAAGAACCTATTGAAAAACAAGACAACGAGCAGACCAGAAATAATAAAGGTTGTATATGTACTTACTTTAGTAATCTCAGATAATTACTTACCTCTCAACAACAAAATTTACAAACAGGGCCTAGAGCTAGCAGTGTGAAGCCTTCTCAGTGGCCTAATAACAGAAATATTTAGCAACCATAAAGAGAATAAAATACTGACACTAGCAGATAAGATCACAAGTAAAGTTAAATTCTATAAAAGGTATGTGGATGACACCCTCATTCTATTTGCTGGTGCAGATGAAGGAGGAACAACCTTTCTCTACTAAATTCAACACTACATAAAAAATCCAGTTTATCTTTGAGCCTGAAGAAAACAGCACCATACTCCTTTCTTGACATGAATTGTGTGAAAAAAGAACCAAAAGATGTCTTTCAGTATTTACTGAAAACCTACTGGTACAGACAGCACTATACCAAACTCCTCTACACAATCTCCCTCCCACAAAAAAAAAAAAAAAAAAAAAAAAGAGCAATGACACAATGAGCTCACAAATTTCCACTTCAACATACAGAACTCCAACAAGAAATAGAAACCATAAAATGTAACCAATGCACAATGGATATGTTCCTTCACTCATTAAAAAAGTCTCACAACAGATAAAAAATAAACTGTACAGGCACCTACAGGTGACAGCACCCTAGCAGTTAAATATGTAAAAATTCGTGTCTGACAGTCTGGGATTAGTTTGCTTCACATTTTCACATGTTAAATCTATTGCATTAGAACTAGCTTAAGACTACTGAAGAATTTTGAGTTTTTGAAGTCGGTTATCTCATTAAGTATATTATCTCCATATTTTGTATTATAAGCGAAAATTTCCATTTCTTCCATGATACCCATTCCTTTAATTTTTCCATTTCGGCGCAAAATTTCCAGATTGTCTTCGATTTTCAAAGGATGGCCTTTGTCTTTAATGTGTGTTGCTACTGCTAAGTTGGCTAATTTTCTACATTTACTTAGAATGTAGTAGTCTATATGGCTTTAAATAGAGTTCTGACATCTCTGCCTGTTTGGCCTATACAATATTTGTTGTCTTCGCTGCAGGTATCTTTGTAAATGCCAGATGCAATAGGATCTGTATGTGGCCTTTTTATATTATGAATCAGCTACACACTTAAGTTGTTGTTGGTGCTCAAGTTGGTATTTATATCTGTATCTTCGAACAGCTTTTCTTATTTGTCAGACAATATACCAAGGTATGGAATTTTTACATATTTAACTGCTAGGGTGCTGTCACCTGTGGGTGCCTGTTCAGTTTATTTTTGTTTATTGTGAGATTGTATTAATGGGTGTAGGAGCATATCAACAATTTTGTCCGCCAAGAATCACTCTGCAGACCAAATAGGGACTCATCTCTGAAAAGAACATTGGCCCACCGTTCGACCGTCCAGGTGACTCCATCCTAGACGTTCCCTTCTGTGAAGACAACCCAGAGGTAAACAGACAGCAGATCTCTAACAATAAAGGCCACTCTGCTGAGGCCTTCTGTATACCGTTTGCCTCGATACAACACATCCAGTGGATGCTGCGAGGTCAGATACCAGTTGCAGTGCAGTACTAAGGCGGTACCGTCGTGCCCTTACAGAGAAATAAGATGTCACTCGTGGTCACTCCTGTCCTGGTCTCCGGGATACAGTTTCGGTCTCTATAAACTGTCGCCACATGCGAGAAACAACAGAAGATTTACTTTAAGCTACATCAGTTTGTTACTCCCCTGCTTCCATTATTGCTACGGCCCTCCACAGCAGAGGGACTGTAGGCGTCTTCTCTGTGCCATACTGCACCGTCTGTAGGACTGTGTACACAGCGATTGTGGATAGGGGACTACCCTGCAAAACTACCACGCTTGATAGGTGCCCTGCCGTCATTGCTGGCGTAATTGTCCATTGATCGAAATGCCATTTTCCGTGCAGAGCACGATCGTAACGACATCTGTTGGCAGTTCGTATAATTATATCGTAAATTAGACACAGATTGGGGAGATAGCAGTTTGTTGCTTTAATTTTAAACACCAGTGTATGAAGAAAAAATTATGCAGTGAATTACATAAAAAACAGTGACAAAATAAATAGTACAATAGTGTAATGTTACACAATCGCTAGTGTACCAAGGATGAAAAACGAAGCCTTAAGACACGAAAATCGTAAGTGGAGAACTGTCATAGAAAAAAGTGTGTCACACGATTTTCGCAACGTAATGCAAAACTCTGCATTCCACACAGGCTGTGGCGCCAATTATAATAAAAAAACGAAGGAAAGCTCCACACCAACAGAAGATATCACTTGACAAGGCCTTGACAAATATCACAGCAGGCACCCCAGCAGCGAACAGTAAATAAAGAGTGCTTGTTAATTTAGTTTAACACTATTTAGTTTGAAGTAACAACTTTTTTCGCATAAACGCCTGAAGATGGGCAGAACATATTCGAAACTCGTTGCAATAGGTTAACTTAAACATGAAACAAATAAAAGTGACTGGTAGCAGAAAATACGAATAAATAATAGGTAGGTATTGTGTAATTGCATTTAGGTTACAGGAGGTGTGGACCCCTATGTGTAGAGCTGTCTTTCTGCACTTCCTCATTCCATTTTCATTGAAGAATGCCAGGGGGATGGAAGCTACTTCATACTGCATGTAAATCTTCAGACCCTCGCTCGATTTCTTTGTGATGGAGATTCACCGAAAAAGCAAGAATGAATTCAAGACAAGTTTTTCATTGTCGAATTCACTGAGAAAAGAAGAAGAGGCAGCTTGATATCTGTGATCAACAAGTTTTCCATTTTTGCCATTACTCGTTTGGTAATTGTAACTGTATCATGACATAAGGTTGTATCATTTCCCACAAATTCTGTCGCTATTGACGTTATTTTATCGGTTCTCAGAAGAGGAGAGTTATTATCAAACCAATGTCTCTCCTGTCTCGTCTTCAGCAAGCTTCACAAAAATTCTTGCGGTGCTAACTTGTCGAAAACAAAACACCACAATATTCTTCGAATGAAGCACGCTGCCATCCCAATTACCCATTTACTGAGAGCTCTATCTGTCATACCCCTACTACGTGTCATGTCACCTCGGCATGAGAGTGACCGTATCAGAGTTGTCTCAATGGTCATGTCTGACCACATACAATTCCTTCTCATAGTGAAGTAGCCTTTGTTCACAAACTTCTCGTACTTCTTTGGAGTCAATAGAGTAGATAGGCTTTCAATATCCTGTACATATACATGGCAAGACTTGACATGTGGAAGGTGTCCAGCAGCCTGAAACTATGGTACCATTCACCTACAGCAGCTAAGTAAGAAAGCAAATTGACAAACCTCTCTGCATGGATGTACTCCTTTACCATCATTTGAATCATTGAATCCATAACATTGCAATGGGTCCATTGTTGCTGATTCTAATCGTCGTTTCACCAAAGTTGATACCCACTGATTCAAGTAATTTGTTTTGGTTCAAAGAGTTAACTGAGGAAGGCTAGGAGATGTAAGGGTACTGATGCATGTCTGCTCTTCATCTGAGCTCTTGAAATTATCTAACATAATCTTTGAAAAGGCATTTTCAACAAGAAAATGTCCCTGCACTGTTCTGGCAAAAGCGTGCCCATTCAACAATTTTTTCACTGGTATATGGATTATATACAATGGATAAAACTTCTTTCAAACCAGCTCTCATCATGAGATACCATACGCACCCCACAAATGACAGATGATTTCCGAGTAGAAGAACAAGACAGCTCGGTAGCTTAGAGCGTGATGTATTCATGGCAGCTGCAACAATATCCCTGGCTTTCCAATGTAGGGGTTGCTCAAAAGTTACGAATACATATTTTAGATCTGTTTCGTCATACAAATTAGGTGCATAGTACAGTGCTGTATAAAGTGTGTCATATTCTGATGAGGGGGCATTTATAAAAGGAACGGTAACCACTCAAGTCTTTTCACTTGTTTCTCCTATTGTTATACGATATGCATTCAATAAGTAATGCAACACATTTTTTTTAAAAAAAGGACGTTGGTTTTTTTCAGTGTTCCAAAAGACCATATTATTTCCCACTCTTTCGGCTACAAAACGCTATTTTTCATCACAATCGCCGTTAAATGTGACGACCTTATGCCATCTGACTGGAAGGGCCTTTATGCCCACATGTTACCACTCTACTGGTCGACGTTGCAGCCAACATCGTTCTGTATCAGTAATCTCCCCATCATCGTACTGCTTCCCACAGAGTACTCCCTTCATTTGGCGAAACATATGGAAGTCGAGAAGGTGCGGGATCCTGGCTGAGAATGAGAAAGAGTCCATTGAAGTCTAGTGATCTCCTTTCAGGTGAACAGACTTATGTGAGGCTTCGTATTGTCATGGATAAGGAGAAGTTTGCCTGCATTTTTGGGGAAACAAACACGCTTGAGTCGGTTCTTCAATTTCCTGAGGGTAGCACAGTACAGAGTTGACTGTTGACCGTGAGGGAGGATATCAAACACAATAACCACTTCAGAGTCTCATAAGGCTATCGCTATGACTTAACCATCTGAGGGTGTGACTTTGAACTTTTCTTTCGGAGGAGAGATGGTATAGCGCCACTCTATGGATCCCCATTTTGTTTCCAGTTCAAAGTGATGAAGCCATGCTTCGTCACCCGTGACGAAGTTCGACAAAAAGTTTTCACGATAGCCTCGTAAAGCGCATGCAATTCCGGACAGATGGTCCTTCGTTGCTCTTTACGGACCTCTGTTAGGCAGTAAGGAACCCAGATGGTACAAACATTCGAGTACCCTCGAATGGGAATATCCACTCGTTCTGACACAGCAGGAGTCAGAGCTGTGTGCGCCCAGCTGGCATATGGCAGACTGGACAGGTCTGTGCAACCTTGTTGCGACGATGATGTACACGTCGCAAAATGTCCCACTGTGCTTTTGTTTACTGCCAGGTCTCCGTAGACATTCTGCAAGAGCCTATGGATATCTGCAATGTTCTGGTTTTCGCCAAAAAGAAACTCAGTAACTGTTCGCTGCTTGGCAAGCATCTCAGTTACAGATGCCGTTGTGAAGGCCACATATAGAGCCGCCACCTATCAAATGGCAGGCCTAGGGATGACAGTGGAAGGGGAAGCAAGAGAGTTGGCAACACGTAGGCAGAATTGATGGAAACGGCCAAAGACAGAGATGGATGTTGAGTTTTCCTGGATGCCCTATGCTGGCATAGGAGCCAAACGACTTAGTCAAATAACTCATAGTGTGGAATGTATTAAGCCCTTCTAAGGTGTAAACACTGAAATCCACGTTATCAAAAACAAAATTGGTTGAATGCAGCTGGCTTGTAAATTACCTGAGCATGGGCCATCTCAGATAATTGCAATTTTTGTGCTTAATAGTATGACAAGCAGAAACTCAGATCTGCTAGAAGATCATAAAGTTCTTTGAGGCGCATTCCTCGCCGAGCAGAAGGGAGATGCCTTTAGTATTGGTACCAAGAAGGTATGAGACCTGACAACTGATGTAATGGCATGTCAAATGGCAACACACAACATTTTTTTAAATCCTAAGTCTATTTTTTTTTCTTTCAACATAAAGAAAGGTTTGGAGGGATTGGGGGAACGACTTTGCATTCTTCAGGAAATTACCTCTTCTCAGATATCACAATTTTATAACTGTTCACTTCACACTGAATATTATGCCTTGTTATCTCAGCAGCTTTTTGGATGGCTAAAAGTTGCTCTTCTTTCTCATTATTTTCGTTGTTATAATACAAAATATTGGTTAGCAACTTGTATCTAGTGTCTCTAAAACAAACCATTAGCACCTTGAATCAGTTGGATTCTGTGATCAGGATAACATGATCGTCATACCATTTCAACAGTTCTATTTTGATAGTCCTCCACTCAAGTTTTCTCTCAGAAATAACACCCATAATTCCGATTATAGTAAACTTACAGTCACTATTTATCTCCAATAAGTCACATTCTGTTTGAAACATAGTCTTAATACATGAATGTTTAGGGTTTCTGGTATAATGGCTTTACAAAGTCCTACCGACATTCATTGTGGTTCACGGCTCCCTCTGAAACTAAATCATTTAAGGAAGAAAGACAATGCATCACTTCCTGTCCTCATTGATCACGTCTAGCTCGAGCAGCATCCATACTCGTTACCTGAACGTCAGTTTTGTCACGTCCCTTTCTGATGTTACTATCTGAAAACATCGTCCTACATCTCTCCTTGGGTTTCTTTCACTCACCTTCAACATTTTGGGCACAAGAGAAAAATTTTGTTTTGAAATTGAATTGGATCTCAAAATTGGCAAGCTCAGGTTGTTCAGTTGACGATGAAGGTGCCTGTCTCTTTGAATAAACCTTGATGGATTAGAGTCTGATGTAATTGTGCCGACATTCAGTATGAATGGGAAAGGTGTCCAAACCTCTAACGGGGAGCTATTGCTATCTCCATTTCCCCTACATGTTTTGATAATTGATAACATTTTTTTATCACTGTGTAAACACAATCATCTGGTCCATCGATTGTTTTATAAAAAAAATATAAAAAATGACAATGAGTGGCCACTGTGTGCACTACAAGGTCAATGTTCGCTTAAATGTAAAGGAGGAAAATCCACAAAAAACCGACCCATAACACCGAAACATAGCTCGACAAATGTTTGAAGTGAACTGAAGAAAAGAAAGAAAGTGAGTGAGAACATGCGACCCCTCACCCCTCCCCTCTCACCGTCAGGTCATTTGGGAGAAGCCAGGTGGGTGGCTTTTGTTGTTCCTCGAGAGGTTCCCCCACTGTTACCGGCGACCTTGACGGCATCTGCACTGCTGACGAAGAAGAATGTGCCTCGATCCTTCCATCTCAAAAAATCCAAGCTGTTGCTGTGAACACACAGTTTTTCCATTTTTGAATTACTATCAATCCATGTAAATACTTTCTTTATTTGATTTCTAATAATATATTAAATGACATAATTATAAAAGAGTGTTGGTTTCAGTTGTAATTACCTTATTTCCATTGTTAAAATGTTGTCATCCACCATGATAGCAAATTACAGTTTTTCATGGAATTTATATGGCTTTCAGTTTTAAATGGAACTTTTTTTTCTACAACGAAACATTTCTGAGATATAAGTGAAGAACCAAATAGTGGGACGTTTCCACTTCCTTCCGCCTTTAGCCCACTGCTCAGGAATGGGGACTTTTGGTGTATTTACCTCCTAACTATTCCTACCAAAGTCCCGAAGTCAAAAATTCTCGCATTTTCGCATTTTCCGTGCATTCTACACCACCACTCTAACCCTTTTGAGCGCTCATTGACTGGACTACTAATAATTTAAAGCTTTGGCCTTGGCTGGCAAGGTGATGCTCACCTTCTTTTTCGATGTCTGAGGCCCGATGTCAGATACTTATCGAATTCCTCGAGCACGGAAAAACCATTAACAGTGAAGTGAACTGTGAGACACTCTGTAACCTACACAAGTCTGAGAGATTGCAGGGCACTCTCACTTCCGATTCAGTGTCATGCCACTTAATGTTCTTGGGGAAGATGATATTTATTATGATCTGACTTCATACATCATGATGAAATGGTGGGCAATAGTTAAATCTCTTGCTTGTGTGATCTAGTGAAGGAATAGCGGTAAGCTTTACCTGCGTTCTAAGGAATAGGGTGCCGATTTAAACGACTGCAGTAAAAGCGTACGGCAACTGAGAGCTGAGGGGAGGGCGTTTTTTCTGCGGAACCTGGGTGAAAATATTTCCGGACTGCTGAGTTCCACAGTCTCATTGTGCAGAGACATTGGTTGGTGAGGGTCAGTTGGTAGCTGCGTCCAGGTTGACTGACTAGCGCCGAGAAGTCGGCATTGCAATGGGCAGCACATTGTAGACCGGCAATAAAGCAGAGGATGAGCCCTTGTTAGGCAGGAAGTCAACGAGACAACTGTGAGCTTTCTGCGAATGTCCGTGGGGCAGGTCACTGGCGCCCAAAAGTCCAGACTCTGTTACAAAACATATTTGTGAAGGCACGAGGCTTTTAGCGAGTTTGTGGTCGTTCTTTTGAAATTTCGAAATGGACACAACAGGGGAGATAACAATCTTTTTATGGAGGGCTGTGGTTCCATCCTGGTCATGTTGTTAGCAAAAGACAAGGCGTAAACACCTGGGAAAGAGGCTGTGAAGCTGAATCTTTTTTTTCTTTTCTCCCAACTAACATTAAAGTCTCTTATTGGTAAAATCTGTGCATGCAGAGCAAGGATCAGTCTCCCAGCTTCGAATGCCACGCTCCAGCTTGTGATTGACTTGTGCTAAAGTGGGAGTAGTCTAAGATGTGAATGTGCTTTGCTATCGAACTGGCGAGGAAAGCAGAGAGGTCACTCTTGTACTGGCATTTCGCTAGTAAAGAACTGCAGGTCTCTACCTAAACGGTGAGACTTGTGCCCTTTGCTACTGTGCCACTTAGAGCCTGTGCCAGTCACCTTCCGAACCATCGGAGGTACTGCTTCTATCATCACGCACACAATGAGTGATGCATGGGTGTACTTAATTTTTCTTGAGTCTGCCATCTAAACATTTGTCATCTTGCGTCACGCATACTCATGGGATGGAGTCAAATTGGCTTGGAAGACCAGCAGACGGGCCCACCTACGCTCTGGAATCCACCGGGGTTTCAGAGGATCATAGAGAATTACCTGCATTCCGAATTAGCCGAACGCGAGACCGCCTACTTGCATTTTTCGGGCGCGCGCTATTAATAAGAGATTGCTGCCGTCCATGACTTCAGTCGCTGAATGCATCGTGGTGTGCCGCCCTAATCAGGAGAAGGGTAACGTATTCACTGCTACAGCGTAGGGCTCCAGTATACACTTCTCAGCACCCTGTTCTTTCGAACCACATTTTTGTTTTTGGAACAGTAGAGTATAGATTCTGGATGGTGGTGTAGTTTTTGTGCCATAACCCGGATTAACATGTATGAAGTCAGATAAAGCGATTAGTGTTCTGGTTAGTGTCGTGGGTCAATCCTCAGCTGATCACTTTTTCCACCATAGACCCCATATTAGTCAAAGCGTTTGTCAAATAAAAATGATTAGGTGACGTTTCTTTAGCCATTTCTTTGTCTTGTGAGATTTATAATGAATAAATCCATTGTTATTTAGACAACAACTCCTCCCTGTCTCCTGATTAACATTATCTTTGCCATTTTTATTAAAGTCTTGATTACAAAAGAAAGTAGCAAGCTTGCAAGTCCATCAAGAACAAACGGCTTGGGCTGCTCACTGAGGGAGTGATTCTGCTCGACGACAACGCGGCTATCACTCTTTGTGTGCACTTGGAGACGTGTGAACCAAGTTCACATAGGAGCGGCTTGAGAATCCACTCTACAGCCCAGACATGTCACCCTGCGATTTCCGTGTGTTAGGTTCGCTAAAAATATCTCAAACGGAAGCGCTTCAGCTCTCGGCTACGAACTGAAGAACACAGTGAAGGACTGCCTCCTGACACAGCCACATGGATTCTGGGAACAGGGAATCCTTCGGTTCGTGTAACAGTGGGATAGCTGTACTCAAGCCTCTAGTGATTACTTTTGAATAATCAATTATATCCACAGTTTTGTCTTAGACCTCTCTATTTGAACACACTCGTTCTTCTGCAGCAGAAAACACACACATTCACACAAGCACAACTCACACATATGGCCGCTGTCTAAGGGCGCTAGAACAATTTTTAAACAGTCTTTTTCATTGTGTTTGGCTGAGACTGAGAGCCTCCACTATATGGAAAGTATGCATCTCTTCGTCCAAAGTTAATCGAAGACCATGAAAGTCTTTTTTTCAGGGATCCAAAAATATGGAAATCGCATGGGGAGAGATCGCTACTGTATCGAGGATGTGAAAGAGCTTTCCACCATAATTTCTGCAGTGTTCTCACAACAGTCTTTGCTACTTGTGGGTGGGGCATTATCCTGCAGCAGAATGATGCCGCTCGTCAACATTTCTGGCCGCTTGGTCTTGATGGCGCGCTACAAAAAAAAAAAAAAAATGGTACAAATGGCTCTGAGCACTATAGTACTTAACATCTATGGTCATCAGTCCCCTAGAACTTAGAACTAGTTAAACCTAACTAACCTAAGGACAGCACACAACACCCAGCTATCACGAGGCAGAGAAAATCCGTGACCCCGCCGGGAATCGAACCCGGGAACCCGGGCGTGGGAAGCGAGAACGCTACCGCACGACCACGAGATGCGGGCGGCGCGCTACAGTTTTTGCAGTGACCACGTACCGCAGTGTGTTAATTGTGGGCCCGTGTTCCAGTATGTCAATGAGTAACGGATCCTTGCAGTGAAAGAAAAAGGTTATCATGACTTTACCTTAGCTGGGGTGCCTGTTGTTTCAGCTATGCTGCAGAAATTGCACTGGAAAGTCCTCACACATTCTCCACACAGTCCAGATATCTTCCCATACGATTTTCTTATTTCTGGGGCCCTAAAAAAAATCATTCGTGGCTGTCGATTTGCTTCAGACGAAGAGGTGCACACCTGGGTACAATTATGGTTCTGTAGAAAGGCAACTGCGAATATCTTTCCAGGAAGGCATAGACCATGTTGTCTGACAGTGGAAAAAATTATTAACATTTACAGTGATTACTTTTGAAAGAATAATGTTTACTGGCATTTTCCATCTGTATCATTTTAGTTTGACTGTCTTTTGTGTGTACAAGAACCAAGAAGAAACAATAGGAAAGTGAGGGTCAGAGAAAAGCACTCAAATTAAAAATGGCTTGAGGCAGGAATGTAGTGTTTCTCTCTTCTCTTAAACCTGTTCCAATCATTGAAGGAACTAAAAGGAAAGTTCTGTAGCGAGATTACAATTCAGAGTGAAAGGATATCAATAATAAAAACTCATGTACAACATTCCTATCCTCTGTGAAAATGAGAAAGAATTCCAGGACCTATTGATTCGAATGAAAGTTCATTGAACAAAGAATGTCACTTATTTGAAAGACGAAAGTATTGATGAAGAGTAAAAGTAAGACTAACTACAACCTTAACATCAAAATTAGAGATCACTCACTAGATAAAGATAATGTTTTCTTCTACCTTGAAATCAAATTCAGAGCAGTCTGCTATCTGAAAACTGTACTATCAGAAAATGGTGGAATGATGGTAATGACCATGAGGACAGAAGGAGCTGGCTAACTCAGGAAAAGAGAGCATTTTGTGCCAAAAGATTCCTCATGGTATCAGACATAGGCTTTAATTTGACAAAAAAAATTTTTTGAAAATTATATCTGGAGCAAAGCATTGTATTGCAGTAAATGATGGAATGTGAGAAAACCAGAAAAGAGGTGAAACATTTGAGATACAGTGTTACAGATGAATGTAGATAAGTTAAGTGATGAGATAAGTAACGAGAAGGATCTTTGCAGAATTGTCGCTACGACATCAGAGAATAGCTTACATTGACTACAGCGGGCCATAGAAGTCAAATAAATACAGTGTGTTTCATCTACCCCTCCTAATAGGTTTTTTGCTACCCACAACGACTTCAAAAACAATGTGGGGCATTTTCAAATTTTCTCGCTTACAACGCACGAACTAGTGGTCCTACAAAAAAAAAAAATGATCAGGACCTTTTTGTAAGAAATTTGATGCTGTAGTCTTCAGTCTGAAGACTGGTTTGATGTATCTTTTAATGCTACTCTATTCTGTGCAAGCCTCTTCATCTCCAAATAGCTACGGCAGCCTACATCCTTCTGAATCTGCTTTTTGTATTCCTCTCTTGGTCTTCCTCTACGATTTCCCCCCCCCCCCCCCCTTCCTCCCACACACACAGATGCTTCCCTCCAATGCTAATTTGATGATCCCTTGATGTCTCAGAACGTGTGATGTCAACGAATCCATTCTTTTGGTCAAGTTCTGCCACAAATTACTTGTCTCCCCAATTCTGTTTAGTATTTCCTCATTAGTTACGTGATCGACCCATACAATCCTCAGCATTCTTCTGTAGCACCACATTTCTAAAGCTTCTATTCTCTTTTTATCTAAGCTGTTTATCATCCATGTTTCACTTCCATACATGGTTACACTCCAGACAAAAACCTTTAGAGAAGACGTCCTAACACATAAATGTACATTAACTGTTAAAAGATTTCTCTTCTTCAGAAATACTTTTCTCGGCGTTGCTAGTCTACATTCTATATCCTCTCTACTTCTGCCACCACGAGAAAAACTCACAACTACTTTGTCTCGTTTCCTAATCTGATTTCTGTAGCATCACCTGATTTAATTCGACTACATTCCATTATTCTTGTTTTGCTTTTGTTGATATTCATCTTATACCCTCCTTTCAAAACACTGTCCATTCCTTTCAGCTGCTTTTCCACACCTTTTGCTGTCTCTGACAGAATTATAATGTCATTGGAAATCCTCAAAGCTTTTATTTCTTCTCCCTAAGCTTTAATTATTACTTCAATGTTTTCTTTTGTTTCCTTTACTGCTTGTTCAATGTACAGATTGAATAACATCAGGGACACGCTACAATAATGTCCCACTCCCTTCTCAACCGCTGCTTCCCTTTCATGTCCCTCAACTCTTATTACTGCATCTGGTTTTTGTAGGAGTTGTAAATAGCCTTTCACCCCCTGTATTTTACCTTAGCTACCTTCAGAATTTCAAAGAGTGTATTCCAGTCAACGGTGTCGACAAATATTATGAATGTTGGCCTGACTTTCCTTAACCTACCTTCTAAGACAAGTCGTAGGTCAGGATTGTCTCTCACGTTCCTACATTTCTTTGGAATCCAAACTGATCTTCTTCGAGATCTGCCACTATCTCATTTTCCATTCTTCTGTAAAGAATTCGTCCTAGTATCTTACATCGGATTATTAAACTGATAGTTCAGTAATTTTCACTAGCGTAGTTAAATTTTATGCCAGAATATGTTTTCGCTAAAGGCCAAAGTTTTCAAATTATTCAAGAATAACGTATGAAAGTGACCTTCAAAAGCGTTTTTCTTAGGTAAGTCGAGAAATGTGGCCTGCAGCGAAAAGACATCCCAATAAAAAATTGAAGTACCGGTCAATTTTCTCTGCAGGACTAATATTTGCACAATGCGAGCGAGAGAATATGAAAATCTCCTCTGTGGTTTTGAATGCATTGCGGGTTGCATAAAACCTATCATTAGGCGCACCTGAATCATGCTGTATACTAGGAGAAGACAAGGAACGAAACGTATACAGAGCATGTTCTAGTTAGAGATGAAGAAATAATATGAAGAAATCGTGGTTTGTTACATCAAACAAATCATTAGATTTTTGACATCTAACCACTCCCCGTATTTTAAAAGAAACGGGTTCTTCCTTCCCTGTATTTTACCAAGCACAGTCAATATTTCAAAACTCATAAATTTAAATGTTACTCGCATTTGGGAATGTCAATACTCGAAAGCCAAGCTGTATCCTTGTCAGGCGATTTTCTTTCTTACCTGCCAACAATGTTACGAGAGCGCCATGGGCAGTTGGTAGAGGGTCCTTGTTGTGCACTAGCAAATTCTGTTACCTCTATCTTCTAAAATAAAAAGCTCTCCATTATTGAGAACTTATTGAGAAATCTAAACAGATAGTACGTGTTCTGTTACTATACGAGCGGTAGTCATAAAGTTTTGATTATGTGTTCGGAAAAAATAAAATTACGTGATTCATTTTTCATTTCTTTACAGGTATATGTCCGCAGTCTTGGTATGCACTGATGAGGAGGTTTGTAAGAACAAAAAGGATAATACGGGACCTGCTGCTCAAGTAGGTGCAGGTAGCTTCCAACTGGTGATCTACATTGCGCCCAGCTGAGAGCTCTAGGTTGCTGCCCCTGCAGAGACAGGTAACGTATTTGATCCCATGGCAATGGGAACGAGGAGAGCCGTGGAGAATTGCCGAAAGAAAGAGCGGCCTCATCGGTTGTCGACGGCTTTAAAGCTGTAAAGAGAAGTACCCTTAGTTGTACGACCTTGCATCCGCCACAGCCAACGCGAATTTGAAATCTAGAGCTGCCAGTAGAAAGCTCTACAACGTCACACTTTGCTGCCTCCAGGACAACAATAAGCTGACGACTATCTTCCCTGGAAAAATGGCATTCCTTCCTGTATGTTTAGCAGTCGAGAAGACAAATTCTAGACGGTGGTTTTCCATAAGTTGCCTCTCATTTTGTGATAGTGAGTCTCAAGAAGATACTATAGACAGTGGACTTTGTTGGGGAACGAGAAGAGATACTTTCGGCATTGCTGCCATTTTCTAGTAAAAAGCAGACAGTTCTGTCCTCTGCTGCAAGTTTCTGAGTGTGATGTAACATTGTGATGGATCTGTGTAACAAAGTTGCATGTGCTGAAGTTTACTGTGTTTCCAATCCTCATTAACAACAATAAGTAGCAACATTTTGATGCGAAAAGGTTAACTGTTACAAAACGTTAAAGAGGATTTCACGTCACCGGCGAAGATTTCGAGCGGCTTAAATCTCGTCATACGATTACGACAAGCAACAGTCAGGTCGCTCAGGTAAGTCATGGGCGGCTGTACAACACTTGCACAAATGTTACTAATTGTTTGTTTACTGATGATGTTACTTGTTACACACATTTTGGTCGTAGAACAATATCGGGCAACAGGCATATAAATGCATAGTGCAACAAAGATCGTAAAACTGTTCGATCTATTAGACAGCGGCACTATCTGTAAGTAACAGCAAATATTAGTAAGTCGTGTAGATGGCGATTACTAGACAGCAGTGCCATCTGTCAGTCGACAGCGAGCAATTTTAAGGGTGGTGACCAGTACAGAAACATCCTCCCGAAGTTAGCAAAAAACTATATGTCTAATTATCGCAGTCACGATTCTCTCAAAACTAGGACCAAGCTCCAATGCGTCCGTTGTTTCTTCGCCAGAAGAGGGTTGGATTGGGTTGTTTGGGCAAGGTGAACAGACAGTGACGTCTTCGGTCTCTTCGGATTAGGGAAGGACGGGGAAGGATGTCGGCCTTGTCCTTTCAAAGGAATCATCCCGACACATTTGCTGGAGCGATTTAGGGAAATCACGGAAAACGAAATCAGGATGGCCGGTCGCGGGGTTGAACCGTCGTCCTCCAGAATGCGAGTCCAGTGTGCTAGCCACTGCGCCACCTCGCTCGGTGCCAGAAGAGGAAATTCGACATTATGAAGATCGCCTGCAGCAAACCCTAGAGGAGCTGAACACACTAAGTGATTCAGTACAGAATATGTTTTATGATACCGAATACGAGGGCGACATAGAAGCTTGCGACATCTTACAGACAAATGTAACGTGCCGTTTGAAAGGAGAAAGAGCCTTTCGGAGGAACACGTTCAGGTGACAAAAATACTGCTGACACGCGTTTGACAACCTAACAAGTTCACCAATACGTCTCTGTGGACATCATGAGGCCTACCATCAAGCTGCATCCTTTCTCAGATGACATAGGAGCAATGGCTTGATTTTGGTAGCATTTCACTGCTTACGTATACCAAAGTCCGATTGTGTCAGTTATCAATAAACATGTATTCCTCCATTGACATCTAAATGGAGAAACCAAGCATTTGGTTATCGGGACTGCTGTTACAACTAACACATATGAGCAAACGAGATAATGTGATATCCAGAAGAGGATTATCCAAAGCAGTCTTGACTTCTTGGAGAACCTAAGCGCTTCCACTTCAGCCAGTTCAGAGGCTCTCAACACCACCGCACTGTGTGCCATTAGCGGATCGATGAACTACGAGGACTAGGAAAGGATGTGAAATCTTAAGGAAGAGTGCTCGCCCTGAACTGCTAGTGCAATGCCAGAAATATTTTGGAGACGCCGGTTTATCCAAACCGACGGCAAAAGATCCAAGAAAGGAATCTTACACACCCTGGAGTTTAGAAACGAAGCGATCGAGGGAGCTATCACCACACGCAAGATACAGGAAATACCGCTACACAAGAGAAGTTTGTACCCACAGCATGTGAAGATTAAAACAGAGGGGAACAAGAAGACGAAACAGCAGAATCCAGAACATTTCTACGTGTTCTGCGAAAAAAAGGAGCACTCGTGGTTGGCTAGAATAGATAGCCTGAAGAAAATGCACTACTGCCTCTTATGTCTTACAAAGGGCCACCACAAAAATCAGTGTTTCAACTGGGGAAAAGCATCTGTCCGAAATGTAAGGGTGATCGCCACATACACAACTGCAACAGCCTCTTCCCAGCAGTGTACAAGACTGAAATAACGACTCCCAACTTGACATACTTGTAGATTGATCATGCGAGTATCAGAGGATTGGCTGGTAGTGGTAAACTGTGTCACGTAACGCATATTTAGGAGAGCTAACCGATCGCCCAGTGCGGGTACGAGGTAAGACGAATTTGTTGAATGTCTGAGTGCTGGCGGACAGCCGCAGGGCAGCCAAAGCGCCGCGGTCAGTCCAGAGATAGCGACCGTCGCTGGCGAGCCCAGCTGCGGGCACAGAGGCTCTGCCGAAAATGCAAAAAATCCCGGTATGGGGAATTTTGACGCTTAATAGGACAGACAATGTTCCAAAAATGACAGAGTGTCAGACAAGATTAAAGATGTCTTCTTATAGCTCTTTGAGAATTTATGATAATTAACAAACAAATTTTAAAGTAAATCTGAATACGTCGGCGACCCGAGAAAAATGAGGCGCATCCAGTGACACAATAATAATTTCAAGATATTTAAAACGACAAAAGTTAGCAATTTACAGTAACTAAATGTTGTCACAATGAGCCTCTGAATTAACAATTTTTAAACACTTCATGGGATTCCAACACACAGTATCTCAGATGATAGCATTGCACTATAATTACCATCGCAGCTGATAGCTACTTACCTGTATCTATTTTATTTCTTGACTTATTACGTTTTTTATACCTTTTCAGTATGCGAATCTTTGTTAGGACGTTGTATTCTCTACACTTACACAGCAAATGAACACAGCATCGGTAACTTATATTTTGTCATACTTGTGTTTTTATTTAGTGAAAAGTTTACTATTTTTCCAATAACTTTATTTAAATATTGATTGCAGGAGCTATTGGAAATCTGTGCTAATTTAAAAGTGGTCAATTTCATGTGTTAGCGGGCACCACAATTGAAAAGAGAAATGAAAGGCGCTTTTGTTAAGAAGGCATAAATAATAGTTTAATAACATTTAGCGATAATCTGTAGTTATTTAGTATGAATGTACTTCTGCAAGAATACTGGCTTATTTATTTATTAACCAACTATATATTTATCGGAGGTGAGAGGACTGTAACCAAATGTTTGGCATTTCTTTATTAAAATATTATTGTACTTTGTTAGGTTAGTCTGGGAAGTCGTCATGTTGAGTCAGATCATGCCTGTACAGCTTAAGAACGACGTGTTTTTGGTGGGGACGGCCTTCAGCCATCATCTACATTATATACATCATACTCCGCAAGCCACCTAATGGCGTGTGGCGGAGGGTTCTTTCGGTACCTCCAATCCTGCTCCACTCGCGAATAGTGCGTGGGAAGAATGATTGTCGGTAAGCCTCTGTATTGGCTCTAATTTTTCGAATTTACTGCTTGTGGTCAATGCGCGAGATGTTTGGGGGTGGGGGGTGGGGGGGGGGGGGAGTAATATGTTGTCTGACTCCTCCTGAGAAGTGCTGTCCCGAAATTTCAGTAGTAAGTCTCTTCGTGATGCACAAAGTCTCTCTTGTAATGTCTGCCAGTGGAGTTTGTTTAGCATTTCCGTAACACTCTCTCGCCAGCTAAACGATCCCGTGACGAAACGCGCCGCTCTTCTTAGGTTCTTCTCTATCTCCTCTATCAGTCCTACCTGATAGGGATCCCAGATAGATGAACAATACTCAAGAATCGGGCGAACAAGCGCCTTATAGCCCACTTCTTTCGTGGATGAGTTACATTTCCTTAAGATTCTTACGATGAATCTGAGTCTTTTCCCACTATCTGTTTTATATGGTCATCCCACTTAAGGTCGCTCTGGATAGTTACGCCTAGGTATTTTACGGTAGACGCTGTCTCCTTCTGCTTGTCGTCAATAGTGTAGCTGTACAGTAGTGGATTTCTTTTCCACCTTATGCGCAATATGTTACATTTATTTACATTCAGGGTCGATTGGCAGAGTCTGCACCATTTATGTATTTTCTGCAGGTAGTTCTACAAATTCTTACTATTTTCTGGCGTTGCTACTATCGTACAGACAACTGCATCATCTGTGAATAGGCTTAAAGAGCATCCGAAGTTTTCTACTAGATCATTTATATATATTGTGAACAGCAACGGTCCTATCACACTGCCCTGTGGTACTCCGGATATTACCTTTACATCTGTCGATTTAGTTCCGTTAAGAGCGACGTGTAGAGTTCTATCTGCAAGAAAGTCTTCAATCCAGTCGCAGGTGTGCTCCGATACTCCGTAAGCTCGTTTTTTTTATTATTATTAAACGGCAATGCGGGACGGTGTCAAATGCCTTACTGATATCAAGGAACACCGCATCAGCCTGAGCGCCGTTGTCCACTGCGCTGTGGGTCTCATGGAGGAACAGAGCGAGCTGAGTTTCGCAGGATCTCTGTTTGCGGAATCCATGTCGACTTTTACAGAGGAGCAGTTCATTTTCAAAGAACGTCATAATTTCTGAACATAAAACATGTTCCATTATTCTACAACAGATTGACGTCAACGATATAGGTCTGTAATTTTGTGGATCTGTCTTACGGCCTTTATTAAAAACGGGAATGATATGCGCTTTTTTCCAGTCGTTAGGTACCTTTCGTTGCTCAAGCAATATACGATAAATTACTGCTAGACGGGGAGCAAGTCCTTTCGCATAGACTTTGTAGAATCTTACAGGTATCTCATCTGGTCCTGAAGCCTTTCCACTACTAAGCGATTGTAGCTGATTTTCAATTCCGCGATCGGTTATCACAATATCTGCCATTTCGACGTTCGCACGACGATTGAAAGGAAGGACAGTGTTACGATCTTCCGCGGTGAAACAACTTCGGAAGACCGAATTAATTAGTTCGGCCTTCTCTCTGTTATCTTCCTTTTCGGTGCCGTTGTGGTCGCTGAGAGAATGAATAGGTGATTTTGACTCGCTTACTGATTTTACAGCTGACCAAAATCTCTTAGAGTGTTTACTCAGGTCGGCTGACAACGTCTTACTTTCGAAATCATTGAACGCTTCTCTCATTGCTCTCCTTACGCTCATTTTCGCTTCGTTCAGCTTTTGTTTGTCAGTTAGGTTTTTACTTCTCTTGAATGTGAGATGAAGTGCTCTTTGTTTACGTAGTGCTTTTGTAACACGGCTATTAAACCATGGTGGATCTTTCCCATCCCATAAAACCTTACTCGGAACATACTTGTTTAGGGCATATTGAACGATACATTTGAATTTTTTCCATTTGTTCTCCACGTCTTCGTCCTCATGACCGAATATTTGATGCTGACTGTTGTGATATTCTGAAATTTGTATCCTGTCACCCTTGCTGAGCAAATGTATCTTCCTACCTTTCTCAACATTTCTTGTAGGACCCGTCGTCATAGGTGCCGTCACAGCCTTATGATCACTGATACCTTCCTCTAAGTTAACTCGATAAGTTCAGGCCTGTTTGTTGCCAGGAGGTCTAAGACGTTACCCTCACGAGTTGGTTCTCTATCTGCTCAAGGTAATTTTCGGAAGTGGAAAAGCAGACAGTAGCGGAAAACTAAGGGAGTCAAATGGTGACTGGAACTTTTCGAATGTAATGCGGATGCTTCAGTTATATACGTGATTGATGCGGAACGGTGAATGGCGGCTACCATACTTTAACTTCTGAAGCGACTTTATATTTCGAGGGCTGAACGTGATCCAAAGTAGAACTAAGTTTTCTCGCTTGCATTGCAGAAATGAGGGTAGACAAAGTATGAGTTACTGTTCTTCGTATCACTTGTGTTAATTTGTGCATCATCGTGGTGAACTCCGAACTGTTTTGTGCTGATGAATTTTTTGTGTATTGTGATCACAAAATGGACTTACTTTACGTGCATCTTTGATGGCTATTTCTTTTTGTTAATTTGCTACCATTATCATAATGCTCTCTACGTAACTTCATTGCATTTGATAAGGGTATTTTCCATCTGCAATTTAAATATCTTAGGAACCCTTCCTGTTTATTTGAGAAGACTTTTCTTGAATAAATACTATTCAGCATAATTCTCTGTCATAAACATAAGTACAGACTTTGGAACAGAATCTTTGATATTAAATTATTCATTAACTTTTATTTTGCATTTATTTTCTATTTCATTGATTCACAATTCTATCTAGTACATAGACTATTTGACGGCAGGATCACAGCTACAGGTAATTATTTTCTCCGAACTTGCTGTGGCGCATGAAAGCAGACTTGTACGCCACAGACCTATGACAACATTAAGCTATTAGTTTTAAACATGGCCATGCATAGCCTAAGTACCTAAAGTACGAGTAATGAGAGGTAAGCAGACAGCTGGATTGCTTGTATGAAATGCTGTTTGGAAGAGCAACTACACTAGCAGTAACAGACAGACACTGTCACGACTGACATGTGCAATCTTAGACACAGGGAGTTGGTCATATTTTATCCATCAGTCGATGATCGAACGATCGAACTCAATGTCACCTAAACCTAAAGTTTGTTTGAGTCATTCTTGCTTACAATCCTGTGAACGAGGAAGTTTTATTTTGATATGATGGGATACTGTACCAACGCCTGCAGCCCTGTGACAACTTGCGAAAGCGGCAATAAAGTCTCATAACAATCAACAGTACCACAAGGCGTAGGAGATATGGGCATGAGAGAGGAGACTGAAGATTTCCCTATTGATTTCTTCATCACAGCAGATTAATACTGGAAAATTGTAACGTCGGAACTAACAGTTAATGTATCTCCTTCTGTGGTTCTTACCAAAATCTCAGGACATGTTTTTAGTGGAAACAGAAGTGATACTGCAGTTAACCAGATAACAGTCGCTTTCAACCAGGGGAACTTCAATGAAACGTCTGATGAGCCAATGCACTATTTTCTTGAACTTGGAGATAATCGACATAAAGGAGCATCAAGAATGACCATTGACACCCGTCGTCAACACTGTCTGGCGACAGTTCCGAGAGCCATACAGCATGGAAATTGGCCATAGAGTAGTAGGCAAGCCTCGGAAGGAGGACATTCTTTTCTCCAGCAACTTCCTACTGTTGGGGCACAGCTTCGCTTTTTACAAGGAAATGAAGAACTGAAGCTTATTTATCACAAGAACACGTTAAACTACATTAAGAGGGATCAGGTAAAAATTACAAATAAGAGCTATAATGTTGGAACTGTCACATTATATCGTCAAGAAATTCAGTAAGGAAGTATCAAATGTAGGCTCGTTAGAAACTATCAGAGCTCTTCAAAATAATCCAGCACACTAAAATCCAGTAGTATTGTGACTATAATGTAATTACCTGGAAGTAGATACCATGGACGGCTTGGTGAGGCGGGTGGCGGTGGCAACATGTGATATCATCCTTGAAGTGCTGCTTGATGCAGGTGCTTGATCGCTCTCAAGTGGCTGAAGAGAGCCTTAACACTATTTACCTAAAAATAAAAACTGCAGTAAATTGGAGGCCCGTCAATCAAGAACAGAGTTGGGATTGACACTTGTCCACGTCCTAAATGGTGGCAACCTGGTTAAATGGTTCCAATGGGTCTGAGCGCTATGGGACTTAACATCTGAGGTCATCAGTCCTCTAGAACATAGAATTACTTAAACCTAATAAATTAAGGACATCACACACATCCATGCCCGAGGCAGGATTTGAACCTGCGACCGTAGCGTTCACACGGTTCCAGACTGAAGCGCCTAGAACCGCTCGGCCACCCCGGCCGGCCAACCTGGTTAACATTCCGTGAGGGCCAAGACTACCTACTAGGAAGGATTTACCTAGGGAGTTCTGTCTGAGACAGATGTTCAATGAGGACGTTAGGTGTAGATTGGGAAATTGATACCTTTTGGTGCTAAGACAGTACCATGAGATGAAAGGATATCCATCAAGAAGAAGACCAAGAACTGGACTAGTTGATCTACTTCAGGAGGACACTTGTGGAAGAGAGCTGCGTTAGAATAAATGCAGCATGTCAGAGACGACAAAATCAAGTGCATCGTTCTATGGCAACTAAATTGAGCAAAGATCTGTCAAGTAGTCCATTGGTCATCCCCCTTGAGATAGACCATTAGTTGTACTGCCCTTTCCAGCAAGTTTATGTGTCTAATATAGCACTGCGATGGATACTATGATATAAAATTTTGTGTACTTAAGTTCACTACGTTTTCCTTTCTCTTAAATACAGTAACTAGCAACAGGCTTCGGCATGTGTTCTGTCGAGTGCCTGAGATCTTAAAAGATATGGGAGGAGATGCCGCTGTACATGGGCGTTGCTGGTAAGAAAAACACAACAAAATACCGAAAAGCCACATGCGAAACGCGGCTTGCCGCAATGTTTGTGGTGCCGAAAGCCTACACACACAACCAAGTACTCTCATCCCTGAGAAGTGTGTGAAGTGCTTACTTAGGTGGACAACGCAGCAAGACTTGTCTTCTTGCTCGATCCAGTTCACACCTAAGTGCGCACTCTATGGAGAGCAGCAGGTGGCCGCTGGGCCGGCTGCGTGATCTGTAAGCGCACCTGCGATTTACAAAGTGACCAGGATATTACACTGTAGGGTGAAGGCGGTGTGACGAAAGCTCTTTCAGTTATGAGCTCTACCGTAGAGGTGAAGCAAGGTAGGACAGATGAATCAGTTTTTCAAGCTCATTCAGTGGAAGCTAAATACAAAAGAGGAGCTGACTGGTCCATAATTGATACAGGCAAACCCCAGTGGGCCAAGACTTCTAGACCACAAACGTGGGACGCAACGACTCACATCAATTGTGTTACCCAGATACCAGGGTCAACCAGCTAGCAGGCAGCTGTACCAGTTACATATAGCTGCTATTTACCACGACACCACTCCCAGAGGTGATCGGCACCATCGCTAAGTCACAGCAGACCCCCCCTAAGGTATGTAATGCTCTTGTCGGTGACTGTGTGTCACGTAACGCTGCCAACGTGCGCAATTCTCACTACGACTGCAGAGATGTTGCCTGCGTCCTGGAGAAACACTCCACTCCTCGCGTCCATCACAAACCTCATTTCGAGATTGCCACATCGTACTACCGCCACAGTCCCTTCAGCTGTCATGACTGCCACCAGGTATCCCATAGAAGACCACGGTGGCAGAAAAATTATACAGAATCATGGTCTGGGTGTGGAAAGACAGTGGTGCCTGCACACAAGCCACAGAATTCCCGCAGGTTCTCTGTGAGGAGGTTGTGGACGTGTGATTCACACTAATCTCAAACTACGTTTGCTACCGCACAGACAAGGAGGCAGGTGGTGGCTGGACAACAGTCTATGTGTGTGCTTTACTGAGTCACTGCCGAGTAACCTTACACTCTATCCCTGTGATCAAAGCCACGGCGATGGCAGTTATCACTTGCAGTCGCAAGATCAACTTTATCGCTGCCTGCGGTATTTCAAGGGTCTATTGGATGTGGCAGACTTTGAGGCGATTCTGTCACTAGATGACAAGTTCCTTGTCACTTGTGACTTTAAAGCCAAACATGCTGCCTGGAATTCACATCTACGCCACTTCATGGCACGAAGCATTTGCGATGGCTCTGTGAGATCCTACACAGGCTACTTCTTCATATAATGGTGAAAGAGTGCATGACCTAGATATCGCAGTTATTAAAGGCGTACCACATCATGTGACGCCAAGCCCACACAATCCCTTGTCGTTGGATCACGTCCCTGTCATATCTGATGTAGACATCGATGGTATGGTGCCTTGGCAGCACGAAATCTGCACGAAGGGTGTAATCCGGAATGCATTCCGAGAAGACCTCACAGAATCAATGAGGGCTATGTCAGATCCCTAGGCAACTCTGGAACATGTCACCAGTTGTCACCGATTGCGTGAACTCCTGCGGCACATCTCAGGTCTGTTTACAGTTACAGTTACGGAGCACAGAATACGGGAGTGGGCTGGCAGGGTAGCCACTCTCTGGGCGCTGACCCTTCGTGGAAAAGCACATACGCACTTCTGCACCGTATGCAGAAAATCTCGCCGCTCTAAGAGGGCTGCAATGTGGTCTGTGAGCCAGTCACCAAGTCTGATGTTCTGACAGCCAAGTTCGCAGAGAATTTCATTTCTATTGACGCTCAGTCGATACTGGATACATAAAGCATGTTGCTGAGCGCTTCTCAGTACCTTTCTAATGGTGTTAAAGCACTCTGAGTTTTGGGCATTTCTAAAGCTCGTATCCTGTTGCTTGCGCTGTCTCAGTTTTCAAGGAGCTATATGAAAGGAGCCTCCTTCACTATATGCACTCCTCGAGAAGCAGTTTGTCTTCAGAGAAGGCCATGCCGCTTCTTATCTACTTCTGAAACTCGTCAAGGAAACAGTGGGAGCAAATGAGTGTCGAACTTACTTCAGGACGGTGATCGTGTACGTCTCACGTGCATTTGTTTCCTTGTGGCATGACAGTCGCTCACACAAACTTTTTACGTAACAAAATCCAGGAACGCAAGTGCCCTACTTCGAAGGTGTAATCTTCCATCCAGGGCATAGAATGGCTTGTATCGGAGCGTTAGATCCGAAAGGGAGTCTAGTAACGTATGATGTACGTTCAACTGCTGTACATAGCAGAATTGTCAACGTGTTCACAAGCGCAGGTGCGCTGTAATCGGAAGATATGGTACTTTTACTAGCTGAACGAACGTCCAGCTTATGTAAGGCATGTTGTAGGCCGCGTGCAACTTCCCAGTGACGAGGCTGGCAAAATGGAGTTTGGACTTCAACACCATGAAGAGCCAAGCACGTAGTGAGACAACCAGTTTCCCTTTGCCCTTAACCCGCTATTTCTTTAACGTTTCTGTCCACTATCAACTCCGGATGGGCCCGTATTAGTGAGTAATCTTACCCAAACGTATGGACAACACCGCAGCCCCGAATCCTGTGAACTCCTCGATTTGAACTACTGACCATTTGCAGGTGTGGCAGTACAACCTTTTGTGATGGCCACCATGCTAGTGCAGGCATGGAGGGGCTCCCCTCCGCACAAAAAGAAAAAATCCTCGTTACTCAGAGACAGATCGACATCGTGGATGGAAATGTGCTTTGGGGAAACAGTGCCAAGTGTCCGTGTGTCACTCTTCACAGACGTCAGACAAGGCCAGACACGCCGAAGAACTGAGAGCAATGGGAAGGCTGTTCCAACTTCTCCCGCTGCTGAACCTAACGTCAATTCTTTCACAACATCTTGGTGTTGTTCTGTGTAAGAAGCTACTGCACTGTTTTGGGGTATGTAGTTTGTCATACGGGGAAGCATGGCTGATTAGCGTACGAGGGCCTGCACAGTGTGAAAATCACTTTCCAGCTACCACTGGATTTCCCGATAGCAGAGCTCCACCAGGTAGTCGAAGTACCTTATCTCCAGGAGGTGATCGGGTAAATGATCAACCAAAGAACCAGTGTGCAGCAAGAAATTGTAGTCGGCGAAAGAAGATCCGTAACATCTGTAGTGTACTTGGCACAGCTGGTTCGGGTGCATGCGTCAACCAGTCATGTAATACGATTTTGTATATATCTCAATGACAATGCCTCAGTGTTGTAACTCCACAGACGACTATCGTTTCGCCTGCTGGCGATTGTACTTTGCAGTTCAAATCTCGCAACAGCGCTTCTACCTGCCAAGGACCTTCTTTCGTTGACTCTACTATAGCAATGGAGCTGTGAACGTGTGAAGAAACAGCCGAAAGGGCTAAGCCTTCACCGAAGGTTGGGAGAAGAGGATTCTTTATTAAGGAGGGAGCATCTTCATCACCACTGGAGAGGAGGGCCTGTGTCACGGATGCACCCCAGCAGAGTTGTGTTTGTTGTTCTAAACTGTCGTTATTTTTGTACGCATCATAGGCAAGGTGATACACTGGGGACAGGGAAGGATTCTTAGAGAAATAAAGGGACCCTCGACGCCGCTGCCCACCGGGTTAGCCAGTCGACTACCTGACACTACGGCTGAGGATCGACTGACTTACATTTGGCTTAAATCGGAAGACGAATGGTACAGTTCTGCTGAGCAGACACGTAGGTCGAATATGAAACTAGATGACTTTTTGCATTTGCACAGAAGACAGGCTGCAGCTGTCAAACGATCCTAGGATCACTGAGCAGAACAACTGAGAACTAAAAGCGTCTGCTACAGCTTTTTGTATACGATACCAGGGTGGATACTGGATGAAATTCCACCATGATCTGTTAAGATATCGCATCCCCCGAGCCCAGCGTAAGCGTCTTGACAATGAAATGTTGCTGCAGATGTAAGCATGCTGCTCACACGACTATAAAGCTCTCGTCAAGCGTGTTATTATAGTGCTAGAGAAGAGTGTTCAGAAGAAGAACGTATTGACAGTCAGGGTACTTATTCGGGGACAGATGTAGCTGTGTTACGAGCTGATAGTTCCGGTGGGGCTGCTTTATACCAGGTTCAGAGATGTGGTGGCCAAACTGTATACCTGGACCAATAAGAAGAGACAGCTGCTGTTGAGTTTGGCTGTGGATATAGCTTACAACAAAGGACGATAAAAGGACGTCGACGGAATCTTCAAACAGAGTAAGCTTATATTTTATACAACTTACCATCCTTCCAACGGTCCATAACTTCAAATTCAACAATATTTGCCAATCCACTGATATTGTGCCTAACTGCATCAATATAAAAGTTAACCAGTTGGACCACTGCTCAAAAAATAATTCATATAGCACAGAAAGTGTGGCTAAAATATGAAAACAAATCTCTTCACAAAAAAATAAAGCCTTCAATACAGAACCAATCAAAACCTACCTAAAACATGCATATAACATTAAAAATGTTACTGTTTTCGTGTATCTGGTTAACAACATTGAAAGTTGTAGAAAACTTCCATGAAAGAAATGAAAGGTAAAAGAAAAAATGTAAAATAGCTTCCTATACAACAAGCACAATAACTAAACATGAACAACCAAAGCAACACACCAATTTTACTCCAGACCGACAAATCTCACAGACATGCAACTAGACAGCAAAGAGGATGAGCTGTTACAAAAAGAACTGAAGTATAATGCAAATACAAAAATAGATAAGACTACACAGAACACCTCAAAATAAAATCAAAAAGCTCTTTAACCCGAAAAGACAAAAGGGAAAACAGCAACTCAACTTTCACAAAATTGTAACAAATATGGCAAAGTTGAATAATAAAAACAATATGAAGACATAACCCACTACATTCAGAATACTCGGAAAGAAACTCCAAAACAAAGACACCATTACTTAAAAACCAGACAACCGAAATACTTTAGTTCTTTCAGACAAAATGACGTACCCTGGCCTAATACAAGAATTTACTTAACAAAAGAGTATTAAGAAATTGAAATCAGACCCAACAAACAGATTCGAGACCAAGATAAAACACTATTTACACTAGATGCCAGAGAAAGAACGAAACTAATGCAGAACAATCCCACTGAATTAGCCCTGACAAAACCCTTATAAACTTCGGGAAAGCTCACCCTTACACATTTGTAGCACTTATGTTGAAACTGCTGTCTGAAAACTAAGCAGTAGAAGAGGACAGGACTTTATACAACATCACATAGTTAATATAACTCATAAAAGGCATAAAAATCCCAGAGACAGCTTCCTCACTCTCCTTTGATATAGAACATATGTAATCTGACTTACCAGCAACAGAAGCAATAAACATCATAGACCAAATTCTAAAAGCCAACTTCCAGATAAACACATCAGTACCGATCATAAGAAGTAACAAACATAATTTCAGTTTAATAACGAATACTATTTGCAAGGAGAGGCGCAATCAATGGGCTGCCCAGTGTCAGGACCGTTAGAAAATATTTTTATAAACTATGTAGAATAACTTATATTTAGAAATATTATTGCAAATAGATGCAACACATTGTATTGGGTCAGATACACGGATAATACCCCATGCCTAATAACTTCACCATCAACAAAAACTAAACACATGGCCCAAAAAGATTGTATCCCAAAAGAAAAAAAAAACGGAAACAAATCAAAAAACAAAACAAGCAACAGGACTGACACAAATAAGTTTGAGATATGTACTCCATAGACTCAGTACAGCACCATTCAGCACAAAATATTGCCAAAAGGAACTAGACACCATTACACAAAACTTCTAAAAAATGGGTACAATAATCTAGCCTTAAAATTAAACAAAATTAAAAAAGAAACTAAATCTGTAAGAATGGGACATGTGGGGCCACAAACACCAGCATAACATGACTCCACACAGACAAGCACAAACAGTCAGAACAGCATAAAACACTCGTGATACTAACAAAGAAGAAATGAGATGGTATATAGTGACATGCAATCACAATTCACACATAAAATAATGGAAAATTTCAAAGGACAAGATATGAACATTGCTTTCCATACAGAGAGTTAAATCCAGAAGTACATCCCAAAACTAAAAAGAGAAAGTAACATACCAGAAAGCAGAAATACATTAATTACAATGTAATACATGAGATAAGAGATATATGGGACACACTAGTAGAAAATTGAACTTTCGATGCAAAGAACATATCAGAGCCTGGAAATATGGAACAAGCCTCTCAATATTTTCAGAGCACTTGATGGAAACGAGTCACAGGTCATCTACAGAAGAGAAAGAAATGAAAATAATTAGACTACATAGTAAAAGTCACATCATAACTCTAAAAGAAAACTAACATGTACACAAAACACAGACAAAAAGTGTAACGCCCCAAGGACAGAAAACCCCAATTAACAAACTTTGTGGTAACTTAAAGTAGGGAAGTGAGTCATCTTGACAGTGACGGCAGCTATTGACGATAAAATCTACACAATATTTGGATTAACACCTATATCATTCAAATACTGAGAATACCATACAAAAAGGGGAGATAAAAGGTAAGGATTATCATAGGTTCTTTATCAAACATCTACAGAATAAATTCAAAATCATATGAACGAAGATTAAATCCAAGAAAGTAATTCAGTCAAAGATAACATTTACCATCGAAGAGAGTTGCAGCCCCATCGAAAAGGAAATTCAATGCGACTACAATGAAACTTGGATATAGAAATGTTCAGTTAGTTAGTTTCTCTTGAGTCGCTCTAGAGTACTGTTGAGATAATTGTCTGAACGCAAACGCTATTAGATTGTTTCAGTTTTGGAAGTTTGATAATTCGTGAGGTAGAGATTGAAGTATTGCTCAGTCATTCGATTGATGAAAGTTAATCTTTACCGTTCTCAACGCGACAGTATAATAAGACGAGTGTTAGACTTCGATTGAGTGATATTGGTTTATCGGACTTAGTCCTCGTACTGATGAACAGTTACAAATCTTGATAGCAATGGATCAACGACAGAGAAACAATTCGTAGTCTTGAGTAGGACAAAATAAAACGAAGACACGAAGAATGACAATTTCGCCGATTAGTCAGAAGTTGTCGTCAACGTCACGATTTATGAACTGAACAGAAGTTAATCTTGAATGACACATCGGTGTGCGTGTGCTGTAGGGACAAACAATTAATTACAGAAAGAACAGTAAAATCTGAGTCAAAAGGTAAATATTACGTGTCGCCTAACTCTTTAAACATTTTAAGTGACTAAGGGAGTACATGAATAATGGACAGTGAAGAGTGATTAGTTTAAACCAGTATTACGGCGTACTAAAAAAAAAAACATTTACTCCAACATAAGTTATCTCTGGAGTTACGTCGGACCGTTGTTAATAACTGGACGTAGCAACGGCATAGCAACGGAATAGTGGATAGCAAATTTCATCCTCGCTATATATGATGTGAAAAACGACCGTAGTGATGAAATCAAGAATCAATATTTTATTTCATCACGGAACTAACCGGGAAAAAAATAAAAATAAACGGTTGCAGTTTACGAGTTCACGCAAACTAAGAAGACTGCTGTGAACAGATAACAATATTTCTAACCCACGCGAGCAGTTGTGTTCTTACGACAGTTACAGGTGCTGTTCCACGTCACACCGACGGGGACGACCATCGTTACGAGTCGCGTCTCTTCCCGGCGAGTGAAGAAGGAGGGAAGGGACGCCACAAAAGGGAATTGCTGTTAAATGACTAGGTGAACACGAAAAACAGCTCACTGTATACACTAATTAATAGCATAGTAAATAAACAAAACAAAAGACAATCATTCCTCCTTACCAACCCTCTTCCCAATATGTAGTCAGCCACCCATCTCTTACCACACATCTACCATCAAACTGAACAATATGCTGGCCATAACCATATCTGCTATAGTGATTAACCCCTGTTCTGTTTTTTATATTATTATTGTGCACGTTGCACGTGCTTAATGACACACTAGGGATCAAGAATGGCACGTAAAGTTGTGTTTACTATTAAAGTGAAGTCAATTACAGTGAATCTATAGTATCAGCCACAGTATGTGCAAAGAGTTCAGGGAAAGCGAAAAATCTCTACTAAAATATATTAATGACTTGCAAAAGAACGGAAAAATATGTAACTCTGAACATGTTACCATAGGAGTGAAAGCAGCACAGTCATCAAGAAATGAGGCAGATTTAATTGTAGGTGCCCTTGCATTTGCATGAACTGCTTTAAGTCTAAAATCAATGCTTATAAACAAACATAATATGGCATTCCCGGAGACACATTGATATTGACTTGTTAACAAAGGCGAAACTCATCTGAACGATTTAATACACTCATTCATCCAGGCAAAAGGTGTTTTAATTGACACAAATCAGTAACTCTAACCTAGATTTTAGGAAATTTCCCCTGTCCGCAAGGTGATTACAAGAGCTGTACCCAACAATTTACTCCAAAAACAGGATCAGTAAAAAAGATGTAATAATTTAATTATATTTTATCTCATGAAATATAAATGGGGTATGAATAATTTACACTCGTTGAAAAAGGGATCTAAGGTTTCGATTACCACTATTAGTGGCCGCTAAAGTGCTCGTGCCAACAGACAGCTAGTTTGCGTCAGTTGTGAGTAACATGGTGTAACATTACGAGTCAAGACAGCTGTAACGGAACTTGAATAGCGTAAAGTTATCGTTAAAAACGCACGCCGCGCGATTTGTTATGATTTGGTCGATCATAATAGTAGTAACATGCTTTTGAATACAATTAAAATATAACGGCGATACCTGTTTAGCGTTATTGGAAATAATATGTAATAAATTAATGATGAAGGTAGCCGATCCTATAAGAAGAGGTAAAATTGGGCATATTAAGGTGTTTTGCTTTATATCGACTAAGCCGATGATGCGGCGTCTTTTTTTTCCCGTTTACTCTTAGGAGAAGAAGAAAAAGAAAACCAGTAACTAAGTGCTAATTGTGCGTTGTGAAAAATATAGGGGCGAATTTTAAATAGCTACAGTGTATAATCAGACTAACAAATGGACATTCAGTTCCGCGAAATAGCGGACAGTGAAGTGTGGTCATTAAATTGAGTACACCTACAGGGCGGTCAATTCCAGGATAAGTCTATTCGCGTCTCACGAGGCACGCGGTATTGAGACCGGTTTTTTTTATTATATCACGGAGAGCGGGCTTCAATTTATAAAAAGGAGAAAAGCTGTATCATTATCATAGACTGTTGGTGTTAAGCAACCAAAACTGTTCATCAAAGGGTTTCGGTGAATGAGTGGTGCATGCGAAATGAAACTGTGAACGAAGTTATGTTAAATAAAGCAGAAGAGACAAGACAGTTTGGTCGTATCTGTTATTATTCCATAAATCGTAACATTTATTCTCGTTGTACGAAGCCTTTATAGACGATCGTTATGACAATTTGCTTTGAAGGGATCTCGTTACGAGTTAAGTTTTGGGGACCTAGTCAACAGGGGATAGTTCGTAGATCTTAACTACTGCAGCTATTCTGGAATCAGGTGCTACCGTGACCGTTGTGTGTTGTCAATGGCTTAAGGTCATCATATCTCATGCTCTAAGATCGACGTGCCTTTCCTCTTCGTATAACGGTGTCTCACGGTAACCACGACAACGCCGACGGCGAAGGAAGATACGGTAGAATGGTTACCATCGAGTATAAGGTTTCCGCGCTTTTAACTTCGGAGAAAGTGAGTCGAAAATGTAAGTGCAGAAAGCATTTGTCTCCAATCCGGTATTGAACCACCAACTAAGAAAAGCATTGGCCGTTGGTTGAAGGAGTTTCAACAGGATATCTCTGCAGGGGCTGAGACACACACCACACGAGTATGCTTGCAAACTTTAAAACCTGACGGAATAAAGTAACAACATCAAGAACAAGTTGTGAGACATAAACGGAAGTTGGTAGCCGTGTTTCTACGTCAGAAAGATGATATCTGTTCAGTTTTCTCTCCGGATGAGGATGCAAATCAGGTTAGCTTTAAATAAAGTTTAATTTAATAAACAGAGTGGATGTCACCGCTAGGTGAACAGTGAACCATATTGACCGTATATCAATCCATGATCTGGTCGGTAGGCTTACTAGCAAACAGCTCAACCAGAAATTATTCTCGAAGTGGCCAAATTTAACCAATAATGCCGACTAAGTAAGTTCAAAGATTGATGAAACCAAGCGCTTATGAACTATAAAACAACCAAGCCTAGTAAACCACTGCAGTATTCAAACCAACCTTTGGGTTGAGGACAGCTTCATACAAAAAAGTAATATTTGAGGTAATAGCAGCAGAATGAAGGCGAGTCCAGTACTTCAGATATAAACATTCACAGCTCTGGCAATAATAGGCGAATAGGCATTATGTGTGTAATCTGTTTTTTCTTCTCTGAAATCCTCAAATTATTGAGATCTGTTGTGCTTTAACACAAAAAATGCGGACTTGAGTCCTTGACAAATTCGGGCGGTTGTAATATCTAGAATATCACACACAAAGAAACCGCTTACATTTCTTTTCGTGAGTGCTGCAAGACACATTTGGTAACTAATATGCCTAAATATAAATCTATAAACTTATACAACTATGACATCCTTAAATATTATATTACCTTCACAAGCCAAAGAGGAGTGCAACAACTACAATTTAGCAATCAATCCGTGTAGATATTATTTACAAGACGTATTTCACATCGTTCGAGGTAAATAACTGTCTTTGTATGGTATTAAGTAACTGTAATATTCTGTCAAAAATTCTATCAAAGCCACTAACTAAAGAAAGCCTTTCCTGGAAATACATGAAGAGTGAAATCGGAAAACACTCCTGGAAAATATACTCTTCTTATATCTGAAGAGTGTTAAGTAGCCCTTGTGATGTTCGTCTCTTATTTTGTAAATACTTCGTGTATTGGACATCTATCAGGGATGATGGAGAAAACAAAGGAAGCTGGAGATCTCAACTGAACTCAATCTGAAATGATTTTCGGAACAATTTTTATGGTTGGTTTTTGAGTAAAGCTATCTAGATCGCGTAGCATATTTCTTTATTTAGGACGAAATTTCGACAACTATCATCTCTAAGTCTTTAATTAAGATCAAAGGAACATAAGAGTGAGAGGTGTTAGTTATACATTACCAGATGTACAAAAGATAAAAAAACTAATATGTTAAACATACGGAAAAAGAGTACATCACCAAAATCTGAAATTTTTAAAGCAACGTTCACGGTGTTCAGTGTCAGTTTCAATAAACTCTATGCATAAGTTGGGCCTCAACTACCAACTTGCCTTGAACGATTACAGAAATACAAGTGCTAGTCGAGAGTTGGTACCTGGGGAGATATAGTGTCTTCATTTCTCAGGTCACACACATATACAACGAATCTCTAAAGTTGTAGTACCTTAATTTGCAGTATAAAACAAGATTAAAGTAGATACAGCTGCTTACTCAGTGAAACCAATAACTACATCCGGAGTTCACATAAATATAACACATGCATTCGTTACATATGCTTCAAAATTAGATAAAATACTGAATTCAAATTGCCACAATCTTCGCACATTTTTGTTGTGTCCATGTTACTAAGTGGTGCGCACAAACATTATAATTCTTTACAAACACTGGAAAGTAGTTCAGATTTCCACGGCGAATTTCATTGATAAAGTCTTCCCAGGTCACCAACGGAGCCGTCGTGTCGTGACGTCCCGGCGTTTCGAAGAGTTTCGTACTCGTTATCTTCAGGCGACAACATGACGTCACGACTCGATTGATAACCCAATAAGATTTTATCAGTCACTACAGTTTTTCATACGAGTCTGGCCATTTGTATTTCTCTTCGTAGCTATAGATAAAAGCTAGACGAAACACATGATTTGTGATTTACCATCACACCATTGTTAAGTCTCGGAAACTTGTGTAACAATTTCATACCTGTAAGAACTTACATATATTGAATGACAGATGCTGTAGCGGCTAAGTAGTACTCGTTAAAGCACATGGCTGGCGTATAGCTGCTAATGCTTACAGAATATGCCCGGCTTTGTTTGATTCAAAATGACACGTTTCAGTCGAACGGAACAGTACCAGGAACATCTTCTTATTTCCTCATGGTGTCGCAGCTGCACCTGAGACAGGTTAGGGTTCGCTCTTCCACCCAGCGAATGTTATACTTGACAGAAAAACAATACGATTAATTATGCACATTTTACGAGCACGAAAGAATTGTTTCGCGTAATGCTACAAAGGAGTACATTCCTTGTAGCAAACATCTGCGTCATACCGATCTTTTGTTTTCTGTGTCGTACTTGTACCTGTGCATAAACGATTCTGCTAAACAACAAAGGGTAACAACCAGTATTATAGACAGTTTACTGATTCTAGTAAACAATGTTTCTCGAACATAAATTACAAAACAGAAGTTCAAAATGACTCATTAATTAGCTTACGAGGCAGACCCAGCTCCGTAGGAGTACGCTGTGTTTACAATCGGCTTGCAATTACGAATAGTTTTAATGGTCTTTGATTAACAATTCAATCCTAACTCTCCTCGTTTGTTTCGTGAGATGAGAAATATAATTTCTATCGAGGGGAGTATTCTCTTTGAAATACGATTTCTACAGAAGACTGGCCACGAGGAACTAGCCACCAGAATGGATTACTTATTTGTCGGTGGTGTTTAAATCCGGTAGTGGAATATTAGCGATCCTGAGTAATTGACGTAGAGCCGATGCTGTGAGGTGTGCACGTAGCAGTGACGTAAAGGCAGTCTCTTCTCTGCCTTGTGCGAGATTAATTACGGGATTTTGTTACGCTAATCAAGAATTCTCTGTGATCTCCACTGAGGTTAGTCCAATCGTCCGTAAACAGTGTTACAAATAACTACGTCGGTACCTGTATTGATCTGTGTTGCTCGTTATAAGTACCACAGACGTGGCAGGGAAGATCGTAGGGACTTGAGAGAGCGCGTCCGTTCTTGTCATTTGTGACACTACCGGTGAGATTTAAGATAAGAAGGGGTTTTCTAAAGCTCGGTAGATTCCGTTGTGAGCTAGTTTTTCACCTGTATTGTCTTTGTCCACTAATGGGCTGCGATCTGGAAGAGACGGAGCCGCTGACGTGGCAATACACGGCGCACTCAGTACTCAAGTACGACCTGCGCATCCTTCACCTCCTTTGCTTGTGGCCACTCCCAGGCTCGCTGTTATTCCGAACTTTGACAGCGTTCTTTATCGCGCTGTGCTTGGGGCACTTTGCAGAAGCGGTGGTCAACCTGTGTACGCTAAGAGGCGACATGGAGGCCTACACGCTGGCGCTGTCCAACGTTTCGGTAGTCATAGTAGGCGTTCTTAAAGTGACATTCTTCCTGCGTCACGAGCGCAAGTACTGTCGCCTGGTACGTTGGCTGGACGCGTTAGTGGCAGCCGAGAGGGAATCCGCTCACGGGCGGCCGTTGCTTGAGGCTATATTCCCGGCAGCCCAGAAACGGGCCGTTCGCATAGCGAGGGGCTTGCTCTTGTACAATTGTTTCCTGCTCTCTATCTGGTTGACGGCACCCCTCGCCGCCCCACCGGAAGCTAGAATACTACCCCTGCAGCAACTCCCTTTCACGGACGCGAACGCTTACCCCCTGTATGAACTCTCATACGCGCTACAGGCTCTATCCGTAATCTTCGTCGGCTTAATCAACGTGCATATGGATTGCTTCTTCACGGTGACTATGATCTACACTGCCGCACTGCTCAGAAGTTTGGCCTCGCGTCTTACCGACCTGCAGGCGCATGACACTCTCCCAAGAGCAAATGGCTACGGGCGGGGGCAGAAGACTGCGACAGCGGACGAGATGTACGGCGAATTATGCTTTTGTATCAGGACTCACCAGGAAATCACAAGGTAAGCAGAGGTGGAGAACATGTGCTAAAAAACAATTTACGAGGAAACGCTTCTAACGAAAAAACCACTGAGCATGAAAGGGTCAGGTTTTGGAGGAAGAAGGTTATTTTCAATCTGAAGATTATGGATCAGTCTTTTTTTAATCCTCCTAAATGGTCGGTCGTCGAAGCCGACAAGGTTGATTTCAAGCGGGGGTAACTCTCCTGTCGGAAAGATCACAGCTCGTGGTAGAACATTTTCCATTACATGATGGGACGATACAGCAGTCAGTGATAAACGTTTCAAAGAGGCAAACAGTCTTGGCTGTAAAACAGGCTTTATCGTTTTATATTTTGCCAATAACGCGTTTCTTATCGTTTAACGCGTCGTCAGATTGGCTGGCACAGCAGGTGTTAAACACATAGGCTGCCGTCCATGCAAATGTGCCAGCAGGAAAATACCGTTCTCAATATTTTAAGAACATTGCGTGGTTGCCTGATGTAAAATAGTGTTGGTCTAAAATACATAAAAGACCTCAGTAGGTACTTGCCCTTGTCGAGTTTTAAGAGACTTCGCGCAGTGCCCTTGCATAAAGCGCAGTGGAAGAGACGCTTAAAGCTGGATCAGGCACACAGGGATGCATCAGAAAATGTAAACATGGCACTGTGCGATATCTCTTAAAACTCAACATGTGCAGCTACCTCTTGAGGTCTTTCAAGCATTTTAAACGTGACTTCCCGTATACTCCACACTATTTTACATCAGGGCACCACGCAGTGTTCCTAAAGTATTGACAACGGCGTTTGCCTGCTAAGACATTTGCAAGGACTGCAGCCTATGTGTTGACACCTGTTGTGAAAACCAATATGCAGAGCCCGTAAACAAGGCGAAGCTCGTTATTGGCAAAATATAAAATAATAAAGCTTGTTTTGCAGGTAAGACTTTATCTCTTCAAAACAGTTCGTAATAATTGGCAGAAATCCATCAAACAGAAATTATATCTGGCGCTGCCCAAGGAAGTATTATAGGCCCTCTGCTGCTCATAATCTATATTTAGGGATTTAGCAGACAATCTGAGCGGCCCTCTTAGATTGTTTACAAATGATGCTGTCGTTTTCCGTCTGCTAAACCGATGAGAAGATTATAAGTAATTGGTTCATAAAATGGCTCTGAGCACTATGGGACTTAACATCTGAGCTCATCAGTCCCCTAGAACTTAGAACTACTTAAACCTGACTAACCTAAGGGCATCACACACATCCATGCCGGAGGCACGATTCGAACCTGCGACCGTAGCAGTCGCGCGGTTCCGGACTGCAGCGTCTAGAACCGCGTGGGCACCGAGGTCGGCTCATAAGTAATTGTAACAAACATTATTGTAAATGTTTATTCTTCATGCCTACATATTTGCAACCCTCTGCTGCTTTAGGGCTCCGAATTGCAGCGCGTAACACGGCGCTGTGTTCGTGACCATGTCGGTGTGTGAGCAACAGCGTGATATAATCGAGTTTCGAATTCTAAGAGTTGGTCCACATATGGAGCAACCTCTCTTTTAGCTTGACAATGCCAGGCCACGCTGCGACGTCTGCAACAATCCGACGCCTTCGGTTCACTGTCATTGATCATCCTCCATACAGTGACAGCTTGGCCACATCCGATTTCCATCTGTTTAAAAATACCTTCGGGGACTTCACTTTGATAGCGATGAAGAGGTACAAGCAGAGGTAGGGCTATGGCTTCGTCAAAAAGGACAAACATTCTGCATTGACGGTATCAACAAACGCGTCTCTCCTTGGTGTTTATGTGAAGTCTTCGCCTGGGCTACTACGTCGAGAAATACATATGCAGAATGAATAATAAAGTTGTAGAACGTTAATAACGTTTGCTTTATTTGAAAAGCTTTGAGAGTTTTCATCGTTATGTTCCCGATGTCGTTTGAACTGTGTGGCAGGTAGCGAGAGTCCTTGCCGGAAAATCCTGTTCAGACTGGATAGTTAACTCGTAAACGAGACTTGTCGCGTGGTCCACACAAGAAGAAATCAAGTACGGTGCGATCAGGTGACTACGCTGGCCACGAAACAGTATCTCCTTTGCCTATCCACTTTTCAGGTGTTCGTGAACCCTCAGTCCAAAGTGAGTTGGGGCTCGATTACGTTGGAACCACATCTGCTGACAAATAACAAGTGGGATATGTTGCAGGAAACCTTGATAACACGTTTCTGATAAACATTGTGCACGTTGGTGGATTTAAGCGGGGAGGAGGAAGAAACGTTTTTCGCTTACAACTTTCGGATCGGTCTTTTGCGGATCAGGGTCCCTTACGTCAAACTGATACACTAACCCTTATCAATCGTCTGTGAACGCTTTTAACATCGTCAAGGAATCGTACTGTATACTCCGCAAGTCACTGTACGGTGCATGGTGGATAGCACATCACGCCAATATTCTCGATTTTCTTTTATACTCCACTCGCATGTTGAGGGAAGGATTCTCTGTATGCCTCTCTCATCTCATTCCCATGACCGCAACTCGAGATACACGATGGTGGTAGCGTAATGGTTGCACAGTACTCTTCGAATTCAGCTAACGAGGTTTAGAGAGAACTACATCGTCTTGCTTTCGAGTATTCTCATTTAACTTGCCCAATCATTTCTGTTACACTGTACACTGTACCTGTACAGACGTGTTAGGATCCTACCAGTGCATCTGTCGTTTCTATTCGCTTTCACAAAACCTGGTTTAACGTGATCGTCCCATTTCATATAGCTTTCCAGTATTACCCTTATTTGCTTATGCAATTCGACGTGCTCAAGTGGACTTTTCGTCATACTAATAAGCATTATATTACATTAAATTAATCTACAATTAAAGAGAGTCCTTATTCATTACGCCAAGCGAAAACTTTGTGCAAGTCTTCCTGCAATGCCCTACGATCGTCCAACGGCGCTACTTTCCTGTACACAACTCCATCTTGAGCGAAAAACCTTATAGTGTTGCTGATCCTGTCTGATAAATCCTTTATTTAACCTGAGAACGCTAGACATTCTAATACACTTCCTGTGCCCTCACCCAGTGTTACTTTCGCTTCTGTGGAACATTTTCCGTCCAAGGTAACGTAATGGGTTCTATTAGTGAAGTACTTCTCGAACACTTCACATATACTTTCTGATCAAAAGTGTCTGAGCAGCCCTGTGTAGTACGCAGTTGACCACTAGATGTCGCGATATGTGG
The DNA here is from genome assembly GCF_023864345.2 of Schistocerca serialis cubense. Lineage (NCBI taxonomy): Eukaryota > Metazoa > Arthropoda > Insecta > Orthoptera > Acrididae > Schistocerca > Schistocerca serialis. Next base: position 322,541,734 of record NC_064642.1, on the reverse strand, counting down.
ACCCGCTAGTAGAAAAGGAGGTGGAGACTATTGTGTTGTCAGTAGGAAAGTAGTAAAAGGGGAATGGGTCGATTAAGAGGTCTCAGTTACTTCCAACGTGCTCTAGTTTCTGGATGATACCTGAGCCACGAACTTATGAGAGGTCTTTTACACCCTCCTAAAGTTGCCAAACTCGGCAGTTGATGATGTGATTGTGTCACGTGGAAACATGAGGGAACAACCATAATTAAATAAAGATGGACTGTGCTGAGGGACAGGGACCGTCGAGCATTGCGGAGGGTGGTTGCAAAAAAATTAATGAAATCAGCGTCAGGAATCAGGCGAGAGTTCCAAAATGCTAGAAAGAGTCCAACTAGTACAATGAGTGTGTTTAGGAAGTTAAAAAGAATGGTGTACAATGGTCGTTAGCTTCTCAGAAGCCACACATTTCTGTAGTCAACGCAAACTGACGCTTGATGTGGTGAAAAAAGCGACACCACTGCACAGTCGATGAAAGGAAGCGAGTTGCATCGAATCACTCTATATTTGGTGGCATTCCGATGGCAGGGTCTGAGGCTTGGAGAGTGAACCGAAAATGTCACCTGCCGCCATGTGCAGCGCAGTCACTCAAGCAAGAAGGAGGTGGCCTTATGTATGGCGTAGGGGTGTTTTTCTTCGTTAGGCTGTAGTTCCTTTATTACGCATAAGAAACTATTGTATTCAGATGTGACACATTTTACAGCATTATGTACTGCAAAAAGCAGAGGAAGAGTTCAAACTAAGGAAGATCAGTATCCAGTTGCCAGCGCGGTGGAAGAGTTCGGAGACGATGATTTTTTGAATCATTATGACAATGCACCCTGTCATAAAGCATTTCGGTGCGTTATTCCACAATCATTAACGTCAAGGACGCTATGCGTTTGACTTTAGCCGCTAAGAGCGCTGCCGTCGAGTCAAGTAAGTGTGTGAACACGGCACGCGTGTCGCCAAGGATTCCCCATGCCTTGGCTCCGGACTCCAGCGTTCAACATCACTAGCTGCACTGGCTTCGACTCTTGAGGAAGAATGGGCTACCATTGCTCCGACGATATTCAAGCGCCTCATTGAAAGTGTCCTCAGCAGAGTTCAAGGCATTATAAAGCCGAGGTTGGACAAATCTCGTATTGATGTCCACTAGTAGGTGCCCGGATGGAACTGGTCAGATAGTGTATGTTTTTTGCATATTTTCTAGATTTATTTCCTAACTAATTGGCTACAAATGGTTCAAATGGCTCTGAGCACTATGGGACTCAACATCTGAGGTCATCAGTCCCCTAGAACTTAGAACTAATTAAACCTAACTAACCTAAGGACATCACACACATCCATGCCCAAGACAGGATTCGAACCTGCGACCTTAGCGGTCGCGCGTGGTTCCAGTTGGCTACTCTCTATTTAATCATGTGATGATATAATTCCAGATCTTTAACTTAACAAAGGTGACATCTATAATAATATTAATAATATAAGAGAGATGTGTTTTGCATACAGTTCTGCACAGCGTTTTTGTGCTGCTCTTCGATTCCCTTAAGTAGAGCCATGTACGAGTTGGGTATCGTCCAACTACTCCTCAGTAAACCTATCCAGTAGTGCTGTGCATGACTCTTAACGTACAACTAACCCTGCACGAAAAACAAATCCGAGGCAGAACCGAGCAGATTCCAAGTTTGAGGGCGAAGAGTAAAGTGTGCTTTTCCGTTGTCAGCAGCAGTAGCGTGACGGGCTTCGAATGAATTTCTATCCAAACAAGATATGAGGAGTCTTCAACCGACATTTGCACTGGTGCGTAGATATTTCCAGTTAAACAGAGATATAAAAACAAACGGGCGTAAGGTATAAGAGGAAACGCAACTGCTCTGTTATGAACCACATGAGACCACCGGTACCTTATACCAGAATACTAAGGAAGTATCCCTGCACAGCTTTCTAAATTTTGTTAGTGGAGTTCCGTTTGGCCTTACACACAGTCAGTCCAAACACCTTGAGATGAATAAATAAGACGGTTTCTTCTCCTACTTCATCCAAGTGAGAAGTAATGATACCGTCGTTCACTGAGCGTGAAACACAACAGGAGGAAGTATTATTGCTTCTCACATGATCTACAGTGATCTGAGTTGCATGATTTGTCTATGATTTCAATCTGCGGAGTCGAAAGACGCGACGATTAAGTGATCAGGAAAACAGTAAACTTACGAAGTATTTCGACGCAATATATGCAGAGAACAACTGCACAGCCACTCGCGAAAATGTCCTTTAACTGATTTAAATATCCTGTATTTATGTCTTACACAATATTTTCATGTATATGAAAATCCTGTGACTTTAATATTGAACGCATTTACTGTCAAACATCGAAGTTGTCTTTGGAAATTGTAAAATCTGACGTTACGAACTGAAACTCGACTTGCATCTGTTCTAATTTTAAACAATTGCCTTTTGCTCTTAAAACACTTACACCAAAAATACGCAGTGAGTACGGAATTTAATCTGAAACAATTCAGTATCTTCCTTTAGCACAGGTGGAACAGAGCCTGTCGCCATAAACAGCCTTACTAACAATTAAATGTGTAAACGTTTAATACAAGCTTCTGCTGCATATGAAGCTCTGTGGATGTTTAGCTGAAGTTGTCACTCAACAAAGTTAATTTTTCATTGAATCCTTTGCTAAAAATGTTGTACTTACAATGTCGTTGCCTATTTCTAATGTTTTTCTTTTTTCAGTGTTGTAAGAACTATGTAGTAATAATAACATGTCTTCCTTCATCTAACTGTATTATTTTTATGAATTGTGCTACAGACTTAAAAGACATGAAATGTAATGACTGATACATATACGTACGGTAGATTTCATGTAACAGTTTTTCCATGAAGATACTAAAGATCTCATGCTCTGACTATGGTACTAGTGTGGTCACTATAACTAAATGCAACGGTTGTGACGGTGAAAAATACAGTATCGTTGTTTTCTAGATCGAGGAAGGAAAAACAGTTGATGACGAAAACCATATACAACACAATCTTCTTGCTACATTTAAACTCAACAATCTATGATAGAGGAACGCTCTATGGAACGCTACGGATTTTTCACAGATCTGAGGAAGTAACCTAATACAGCATTCTTGCAGGTACGTTGTGCTGCCACCTATCGCCAGGTACTCCATATCAGCGACCTCAGTAGTCATTAAACGTCGCGTGAGAGCAGAGTGTTCGCTCCGCGGAACTCACGGACTTCGAATGTGGTCAGGTGATTGGGTGTCACTTGTGTCATACGTCTGTATACGAGATTTCCACACTCCTAAACATCCCTAGGTCCACTGTTTCTGATGTGATAGTGAAATGGAAACGTGAAGGGATACGTACAGCACAAAAGCGTACAGGCCGACCTCGTCTGTTGACTGACAGAGACTGCCGACAGTTGAAAAGGGTCGTATTGTGTAATAGGCAGACATCTATCCAGACCATCACACAGGAATTCCAAACTGCATGAGGATCCACTGAAAGTACTACGACAGTTAGACGGGAGGTGAGAAAACTTGGATTTCATGGTCGAGCGGCTGTTCTTAAGCCACACATCACGTGTGTAAATGCCAAACGACGCATTGCTTGCTGCAAGGAGAGTAAACATTGGACGATTGAACAGGGGAAAAACGTTGTTTGGAGTGATGAATCACGGTACACAATGTGGCGATCCGATGGCAGGGTGTGTGCATGGCGAATGATCGGTGAACGTCGTTTGCAAGCGTGTGTAGTGCCAACAGTAGAATTCGGAGGCAGTGGTGTTATGGTGTGGTCGTGTTTATCATGGAGGGGTCTTGCACCTCTTGTCCTTTTGCATGCCACTATCGTAGCACAGGCCTACATTGATGTTTTAAGCACCTTCTTGCTTCCCTCTATTGAAGAGCAATGCGATTGCATCTTTCAACACGATAATGCACGGCCTGTGGCGGAGTGGTTACACGACAATAATATCCCTGTAACGGTCTGGCCTGCACAGAGTCCTGACCTGAATCCTATAGAACACCTTTGGGACGCTTTGGAACACCGACTTCGTGCCAGGCCTCACAGACCGACATCGATACCTCTTCTCAGTGCAACATTCCGTGAAGAATGGGCTGCCATTCTCCAAGAAACCTTCCAGCACCAGATGGAACGTATGTTTGTGAGAGTGGAAGCTGTCATCAAGGCTAAGGGTGGACCAACACCATACTGAATTCCAGCATTACCGATGGAGGGCGCCACGAACTTGTAAGTCATTTTCAGCCAGGATACTTTTGATCACACACTGTAAATCAGAATACTTACACTAGGACTGATCGTTTCCGAATAACATGTGTCATCGTTTGCGAAGGTAATCATTGAGGAACGGAGGATCATTAGCAAAAGAAAACGAGAAAACTTTTTTAAAAGTATTAAACTTGGTGGCTTCCGGCACTCCTGCGACAAGATAAGGCCACGTAGGATTGCTCAATGCCGCGTACTTGGTTTTTACTCATCTTGTCTCACGCGTTATCTCTGAAGTGTAGGTAAGCACATTGCAACCAACTTGCGGTAGTATTTTGGAAACGATTGCATCTTTTCTCTCTGATGGATGAAACATGAGATGGGGGAAGGAGGAACTCAGAAATCCGAGAAAAAGTATCCAAAGCTCGAAAAATTCAAGTGCATGCAAAGAAACTAACGAGTTCTGCATACATAGTAGTGTGCCTAACAAGGGCGTGTGCAGCGGGGAAGACGGGAAGACAGCTATACCCCCGAACCTCCAGAAAAATAAGCTTCGAAATCGAACGCAAATACTCGCCTACCACACAGGCAGACGCATAAATTCAGTATCAGTTTGGCAACAACCTGTAATGGTTATAAATTAGTAGAAAGTTTACGCAGAGCCACTTGACGTGAAATGTCAAAATATTCGACCGTTTGCCGGTATTCCGATTACACCTGAAGACAACAGTTGGCACTGGATTCTATAAGCCTGGTGTAGCATTGTTCCTTCAGTTACCGTTGTTTCGTAGGAGTCCGTACGTCAGTGGGGAAAAAGGGAACCCTTATATCATCACTTTGTCGTCCCGTCCGATTTCCTGTCTGTCCGACTGTTAACACCTTTGTTTCTCCGGAACGGGTAGAGATATCAGGTTGAAATTTATGTAGCGTACTAAGGTTTAAGGTCTTTTGACAACACGAAAAACTTAACCTTCTAGGTCAATGCAGTCAAAAGGTACGATAATTTATGTCTCCATATTTCGAAACTTGCAAACTGACTCGTCAAGATATATAGGGTACTTCCCGTTGACTTAGAATGGTAAAACTTGGCAAAAAGCAAGGTTTCGTAGTACAAGTAAATAAAAAATCCAAGAATTGTTAATTTGTAATTACATTACACAAAAATATTCTTTTGCCATTTGTTGTCCGTTTGCCTGTTAAGTCTCCATTTTCTCATGGACGGGTTAAAGATATTAATTTGAAATTAATGCCAGATACTAAGGTCAATGGTCCCTCGGCGTTGTGAAAAAGTTAATTAGAAAAGTCAAATGGTTCAAATGGCTCTGAGCGCTAAGGGACTTAACATCTGAGGTCTTCAGTTCCCTAGAACTTAGGACTACTTAAACCCAACTAACCTAAGGACATCACACACAGCCATGCCCGAAGCAGGATTCGAACCTGATACCGTAGCGGTAGCGCGGTTCTAGACTGAAGTGCCTAGAACCGCTCGGCCACCATGGCGGCAAGTAGAAAAGTCTCTGCGATCAAAAGATACGCCCATCTGTAAATACCCTCTTTTCTCAGTAATGGCTATAAGAATCAAGTTGAAATTTATGCGAAATACTAAGGCCTACAGTCCGTTGGCTATGCAAATAATTTGAAGACAATGCAGTCAAATGATACGGCCATATGTGTAACATATTTTGATACTCGCAGACTCACTTATCAAAACCTTTTGATGAACTATCTACACACGTAAATAAATTTGTTCGGAAACTTCAGAGCGCGAGTCCTTCTCGCACTTGTCTGGTTTTTCTAGTTTTACTAGCTACAGTGAAAAACTATTAAAAATGTATGTACGAAATGAATACGCATGTATCTGTACGTTAACTGCGTGAGATCAAAATCGTATGCACGAAACTCAAACGATTCACCTGCAATTAAATACGTTGAACGTGGCTGGTACCTATTATAAAGTAGAAATATTAGTATATTTGGTGATTAATATACACAGTTTTGATTCTTACTTTGTAAAAAATTGTATTTCATTTTCTCCACCCATACCTTTCCCGAAACTTATATACAATAGTTGCTTCCTTCCGCTCCCCCCCCCCCCCCCCAATCCCCTCTTCCACCACACCACTCAGGTCAAAAAAATGGTTCAAATGGCTCTGAGCACAATGGGACTTAACATCTGAGGTCATCAGTCCCTTAGAACTTAAAACTACTTAAACCGAACTAACCTAAGGACATCAAAGACATCCATGCTCGAGGCAGGATTCGAACCTGCGACCGTAGCAGTCGTGCGGTTCCGGACTGAAGCGCCTAGAACCGCTCGGCCACAACGGCCGGCCACACAAGTCAGCTCGCTTTAGTGCTCTTTGCTCTTGATTAAGAGTTTCTAACATTCTGTGTGGTGTCTGTTTGTTCTAAGTCGTGTCTCCCTACCACTTTCGCGCAACGACGCTCTGAGCGTGTTTTTTAGGGAATTGACTAGTTTGAACCTGGGACCTGTTGCTGGTAAAGAGACGCCAGACCACACATGACATGTAGAGTTCAGAAGAGTTCAGTGAGACTAGCGATGATATAATCAAATACTTAATGATTTCAGCGTCAGCTCCACTGCACTCCCTGTAAAAGAATCTTAATACTAACTAAATTTAGTGGAAGGGGTTCAAGGCTTTCCTATTTTTAATTAGCTGGTAAAATAACGTCGAAAAAGCAGTTAAGTTTACCATTGGAAATTTTATTCTACTCACAAAACATTGTTTATAAATTGCACTATTGATAAAAGGAAATATTTTAATACAGGATGATAAAAACCAAATGCGTTCAACAAAAATTTGAACGAATATTCCCTGAATGGGTTTCCAAGTACTACAATGTATCGAAGGATGACCTATGCCATATCACATCTATAACCTAAATTTAAGTTAAGTTTCATAAAAGAGAAAACTATCAAAATGGTCTACAGTGACCCTCAATTATCTTTAATTACTTATCTAACTTGTCGTAAATTACAGTGGCTGATGTGGTTTCTTAATAATTATATAACAGAAAAATCATCGCGTTTCAGATTTTTTACTTCAAGTAGCAAACGTGAACACCGTGAGGTTTAATTGACGATCGACACTAGTATTACGTAAAAAGAGGATGTAACAGATGAGACTTCTGCAGTTCTGAGTGAAGCCTTATGCGCTCAAAAATGCGGCATCGCATGCGTTCATTACCTTGTCGGTGTTTAGGCAGGGTCAGGGGGCGGCGGGCGGCGCAGCTCCACACAGCTCGCCGTCTCGGAAGCAACTCTCTCCTAACTTCTCTTTACTACAATTTACCGAAGTTGGTTTAAAAAAGCTATCTGGCTGTGTTTTCAACTGACCAATCAGGGTCTCAATGTTAACCTTAAGCTCCATCTACAAAAATTCTGTCCATCCAATGAGAAACGTTATACTTTTCGTGGTGGGGCAATGTTTTTAACATTTGCAACGTAACAGAGACGCGAAAAAGTCTCACGCTAAAACTTGCGGGTGTTGTGGCCCTTTTAGTGTTATCGTAAGATCTATACTGTTCTTCTGGAGGGCTCTATCTTTTAACATGGGCTGGGGGTGATCTTGGCGGTCGGCTGGCGACGTGGGTGTCCGTCCCATGTCCTAGGGCCTTCTCGCTTACACGACTCTGCTCTCGGCTTCTGTTCTCATTTATCCCCTCGGAACTGCGTCTGTTTCACGGTGGGAACGTATGACATGCATTTAGGCGTTCTTGTGTTAGTCTGTGGTATTCCATTTGCTCACTCGTTGATCGTATTACTTTGGTTAATTTAATGTCAGGATTTATTCGGAGCTATGTGACATACTGCTGGATTTGCTTATCATGTCAGGGTTTTCATGGAAGGTGTTGGATTTGCCTGACACCTTACAAGTTGCCCCCTCTAAGCTCGTTATGCCTAAGGTTCGGAATTCATTTCTTGAGATTAGTGCAGGGAACAAAATTGTAAAACATGCACTGTCGGAAAAAAATAAGTGCACCCTTTTAGAGGTTTCAATTTAGTCAAGATTTATAGTTGTAACAATGCATATGAAATACATGAAATGATTACAATTACAGATCAATAGCAGAAGTGGTTCTGAGGAATCAGGTATCGAACCACGTTCAAACACCAATATTAGTATGTTGTGTGCCCTCCAAGGACGGCAGTGCACATACTGACTCCGACATCTGGTCATTCGGACAGTTTGCGAGTGATGATGATGATGATGATGAGCGTTTGGCGTCATTGGCCGGGAGGCCCCTCGCGGGGCAGGTCCGGCCGCCATATCGCAGGTCTTATTACATTCGGCGCCACATTGGGCGACCTGCACGCCGGATGGGGATGAAATGATGATGAACACAACACAACACCCAGTCCCTGAGCGGAGAAAATCTCCGACCCAGCCGGGAATCGAACCCGGGCCCAGAGGACGGCAATCCGTCACGCTGACCACTCAGCTACTGGGGCGGACAGATTGCGAGTAATGTCCTGGGATACGTCACGCCACGCCTGCTCAACCTGTTCACGTAGTTCTGTGAGGGTTGTTGATTGACGAGCCGCACGATTTACTTCTGTCTCATCATACCCCACACATGCTCGATTGGAGACAAGTCCGAAAATTGTGCTGGCCAAATTGCTGCATGTCTCGCAGAACACATTTAGTTTCACGTTCAGCGTGTGGTCGAGAAGTATCCTGTTGGAACAACATGTCACCTTCCTGTTGCAAGAAAGAGTGTAATAACATTCTGGACATACCAAGCTCCGGTTAATGTCTCCTTCAGAAACACCAAAGGCGAACGAGAGTTGTAGCTTCTCGCACCCCTGACCGTAAGGCTCCGGATGGGGGCAGTGTGTCTTGGAAGGACGCACTCTGCAAGACAGCACTCACCAGGTCTATGTCGTACGCGCAAGCAACCATCACTTGCGTGCAGGCAGAATCTGCTATCATCGCTGAAGACCACGGCGAGTCATTCCATTTTCAAGCGATCCTCAGACGGCGTCAGTCGAGCCGTGGACGTCGATGCTGTGGTGTGAGTCGAAGACGGGCTATAGGTGTGCGGGCCCGTAGTCCTACAGCTAATAACCAGTTCGCAACAGTTTGTGTTTCACGTCTGAGCTCACAAGCCGTTTTATCTGTGCTGTGGTAGCTGTATGGTCTGCCACTGCTGCCGTTACAATTCGATCCTGGCGGGCGTCTGTGCTGCCTGGACATCCAGAACCTCGTCTACGGGTTTGAGAATATTCACATGACGCTACTAAGCATCGTTGCCCAACTGTACCGTACTTGTGTGGTAGTTTTCCGAAAGGATCTTCCTACCACTTCGAGGGCCACAATTTTCACCCCTTTCCTCAGTTAGCTGTAGCAAGCGAGTGCGTCTCCCTGGCATAGTTGCCTGCTGGCTTTACGCGTTTGTGCAGTACTGAGCCTTCTATCTGTGAGTATTCCCTATTAAGGGTAGACACAGACGGGGCTCTGGTAGCTATGCCACTACGCTACTGCTGGCGGACGACGTTGATACCATTATCAGTACATCCACTATCATCTAGGTGGCGTGTGCCATCATCGCATCAAAGGCGACGTTGTCTTTCTAGGTGTACTAACTTTTTTCCGGTAATGTATTTAGTGGTATGGTATCAAGGAAAACAACTTTTACATGATATGCTAGGAAACAGCATTATAGCGACATAAAACATTAATCAATGACGAAAATGTGTGACTGTTACTTTGCTCCCGAATCAGTTTGAAAAACGAACTAAAGAATCGCCAATGTTGATCTCAAATAAAAAAGGTGGGGTGACTCGAGGTGATAACATAATAATCTGCAACGCCTGCTTTATAAGGCAGAAAGACTGAAACGTAATTTTCTAGTATTTGTTCATTTATTAACAGAAATTAACCTTTTTCAGATTTGTCCAGCACCTGGAAAGCGTCATGAACCCCATTGCAATGATGCAGTTGGCTCTTGGTGTGTTCGACGGCTGTATGTTGATTTTCCCAGCGGCATACGTAAGTACAATGGTGTTCATAATATACGTTTTGTGGCTATAAGAGCAATCATAGGCACGAACTCGCACAGGAGAATAACAATGCTTTCAACAATGGTATACAGGCCTGAACATTAAACCTTATCATGAGAAGATCTAGAATTCCCCATCCTTTAAATGACCGACGATCAATGTCAGAAAAAAGAAGTCCTACGAAATTATTTTGTAAGGCCTCACACGTGCTAGAGATTCAAAATGTGTTGCATGTGCTATCTTTAATATTTAATGTTTCGAATACACAAAGTAGAATCTTGTCAAGTTTTGGTTTCCAGTTACACAGTGTTTCGATGTGACTTTTCATTTGCAATGTATTAAGGAGACGTGTCATCAAAGCAAAGTTATGTGGGATGGGAAAGACCCACCATGGTTCGACAGTCTTGTCAGAAAGCTACCTCGAAAGCAAAGATTGCTTGAGTACAGATTTAACTGCAGCAAAAGCCTTGTAGACAAACAGAAAGCGAACGAAGCCAAATTAACTTACGGAGAGCCAAGCGCGAGGAGTTCTACGAATTCGAAAGTAGAGTCCTATCAACCGACCGGGCAGAAAATGGTAAGAAATTTTGGTTTCATGTTAAATAAGTAAACAGATCAACGCCCTCTGTCCAGACACTCTGTGATTATACCGGCATCGAAACGGTGGATGGCATAGACAAGGCCGAAATACCAAACATATTTGTTTCAAAATTATTTCATGAGGAAAATAGTACGACACAAACCTATAAATGACAGAGAAAGCGAAATAAATGACCGCGGTACATTTCAGTAAACTGAAATCGCTCGCCAGATGAAAGGCGACTGGACCTGAAGGTATTCTTGTGCGATTTAACACAGAATATGCGAAGGAACTTGCAGTCTACCGTAGGTCTCTGGAGGAGCGAGGGGTTCCCAGTGATTGGAAACATATGCTGATCATTCCCGTTTCCAAGAAGGATTGTTGAAGAAAGGCACAAAACAAAAATTCTACGTAGCTGTCGTCAATCTGTTTTCAGAATTTCGAAGCACGTTTGATGCTCACGTGTTATGACATTTATGGAGACCGAAAAATATTCTTTGTAGGAATAAACAGAACTAGCGTGTGAAGTCCAGCTCGCACTGTTAAGGCACAGAAAGCAGTAAATGCCGGCGCCCAGGTTGATGCTGTGTTTCTCGATTTCCAGAAGGCGTTCGATACAATTCGGTATTGTAGTCTAATTAATAAACTACGAGCAATACGTGATACGAGACCGGGTTTGTTATTGAACTGAAGAGTTCTTGGCAGACAGAACAGAGCATGTCATTATTAATGCAGAAAAATCCGCAGACACAAAAGAAACTTCGGTCGTGCCCCAGGGAAGTGTTTTGGGACCATTACTTTTCACAATACGAAGAGTGATAAAAAAGTAATGGAATTCTTTTCTAGGTATCTCTGTTTTTTCAGCTTGTCCCCTTCAAAGAAATCCCCCTCATATATAACACACATGTGCCTGCGCTTTTTCTAGTCTTAGAAGCACTTCTGGAACTCACTTTTCGTTATGATGTTCAGCGATTCTGTTTTTATCTCCTTTATCAGCAAAACGACGTCCTTTCATTGTACTCTTCAGTCTCGGGAATAGAAAGACGTCGCAGGGAGTCATGTCTGGCGAATACTTCGGCTGAGGCAAGATAACGGTTTTTTCTTTTGCAAAAAAATCACGAGCAAGCGCTGAGGTGTAAGTGGGAGCATTATGAAGCATTTTCCACGAGTGGTTTTGCCACAAAAATGGCTCTGAGCACTATGGGACTTAACATCTTAGGTCATCAGTCCCCTAGAACTTAGAACTACTTAAACCTAACTAACCTAAGGACATCACACAACACCCAGCCATCACGAGGCAGAGAAAATCCCTGACCCCGCCGGGAATCGAACCCGGGAACCCGGGCGTGGGAAGCGAGAACGCTACCGCACGACCACGAGATGCGGGCGTTTTGCCACAATTCTGCTCGTTTTCTCCTGATTGCTTCACGCGAACACCCATGTATTATTTCTTACCGACTTACGACCGTAAGGTAGGAACTTAAGGTGCACTATACCATTGTAATCGAAGGAAACAGTGAGAAGAACCTTAACATGCGATCGATCTTGTCGAACTTTTTTCGGTCTTGGCTCTTGAGTCAGCTTCCGATGGGACGATTGGGCCTCGGTTTCGACCTCATACCACTATACTCATGTTTCATCAACTGTTCTTTACGAATTCTGGATCGTTGTCGACTTCATTCAGCAATTACTGAGCGATATCTGCGAAACGTGGTTTTTGTCGAAATTCAAATATTTCGGAACAGACTTTCGTGCTACACGTTTCGTGCCCTAAATGTCCGCAAAAAATGCTTATCATGAGCCAGAGGATATGCCGCATCATCAGCAACCTCTCTGATGATGATTCGTTGATTTTCAGAACCATTTTCTTTACTTCTTCCACATTGTCGTCAGTAATTGATGTGCTAGGGTGCCCAGGGTGTTCGTCGTTTTCAACGTCTTCTCGATCCTTTTTGAACGTTCATGCCACCGTAAGCTCTTGTCTTACTCATCAGACCAGCCAAAAGCCACAGTCAACATTTAGAATGTGGTGCTGCACTTTATACCATTTTTTCAAGCAAAACTTAAAGCAAATTGTTTTATTCATCTTTTTCGTAAGTAAAAATTCGCCGAGCTCCTTTGACTGTCAGCAGTAAAATAAATATTCAAAATAGCTGTGTACGTTCAAGATGAAAAAATGTTCTGAAACTTCAGGATCAAGTTTTTCAATAAATTGTCAGTAGCCATAAAAACTCTAGCTACTAACAAATATTCGGTTTAAGAGAAGCCTAATTTATTTGTCGGTGGTCAACTTCGACTCTGGTTCCCAATTTCTTAGTAGAACTGGTTACTTTATTTATTATTAATAATATCAAATAGCATGTTACGTAAAACCTGACTCCTTCACGTCTTCAGTGTAGTAATGCCATCAGTTTCACCTCTGTTCCTTTACAGGTACCTTTACGTACACATACATACTCTGCGAACTACTGTATGGTGCGCGACGAAGAGGTCCCGAGTTCGAGTTTTAATCTGCCAGGAAGTTTCAAGAGTACCTTGTATCACAATTAGTCACTTATTTTCTTTTTGTACTAGCATATGGAGCGAGCAGAAAACGACCATCTGTATGCCTCCCGACAAGTCCTAATTTCCCTTGTTATCGTAGTACTTATGCGAAATGTACCTTGACAGCAATAAAAGTGTTCTGCTTTCAGCTTCAAATGTCGGTCCTCTAAATTCTCTCAGTAGTGTTGGGCGAACCTACCATTAACAAATCTAGTAGTTCGTCTCTTCGCACGAACGTCTTAAAAATTTCATGCCCAGCCGATGTTGTGCTCGAACTACTTCACTTCCAATCACTAAAATAAGGATTCATTCTATGTTTCACCTTTGTTGTTGCTGGATTTATGTGAAATGATATTTTTTACAGTGATTTTCTTCTTCCACTTAGAATTCTTTGTTTATGCGACAAATCGTTTGCAACATTATTCTTTAGTATCTCAGTCATTTAACGTGTTCCGCCCATTTTAAATTTCTTCCGATTTGTTCGTCCACTTTTGAGTATTTATTCTTCGATCATCAGACATTGACCTTCGAACATGTAAATATCACAGTGAGCTGAAACATCACCACTGCCTGGTTAATACCGCGTTGGTCCATCTTCGGAATGCAATATTGCAGAGATTCTGTATGGTACTGGTTCGGCAAGTTCTTGGTAGGTTTCGGGAGGTATGTAGCACCAGATGTCTATGCAAAAGGCACGATGTTCCCAGAATTACGGGATGGTGGTCTGTGAGTGCCGTAGTGACTCAGATGTGTTTCATCGGGCTCAAGTCAGGTGAATCTGGTGGCCAAGACATCAACGTTGAGCTCACCATCATGCTCCTCAAACCACTGTGGCATGATTCTGGCCTTTTGACACGCTCAGTTACCCTGCTGGAGGATGTGATAGCCATCGGGGAAGACATGTCACGTAGAGATGCAAATTGTCCGCAATGATGTTCACATTGTCCACAGCGGTCATGGCGCCTGCAATTACTACCACTGGGCCCATGGAAGCTCAGGCGAATGTCGCCCATAGCATCATAGCAGAAGGCCGCAATACCACAGGGCATTAGTCATAATGTTTTGGGTCATCGATGTTGTTGTGCTCGAAAAGATGCTTCCACCATTTGATTGTATATAATGTGTTTCTTTCACTATCTGTATTTTAGTTCAAAATGGTTTAAATGGCTCTGAGCACTATGGGACTTAACTTCTGAGGTCATCAGTCCCCTAGAACTTAGAACTACTTAAACCTAACTAACCTAAGGACATCACACACATCCGTGCCGGAGGCAGGATTCGAACCTGCGACCGTAGCGATCGAGCGGTTCCAGACTGTAGCGCCTAGAACCGCTCGGCCACCCCGGCCGGCTGTATTTTAGTCTTAGGCCATTTTCAAGTGTTGCGGCGTCAAGAAGCATCCCAAAAATCATGGTCGAAAAATAAATATCAGGTTATGTAAACCAATTGTCTCGTAATTAAAAGTCTCGTAAGTATCTACAATACATAAAAAGAGTGGAAACTTGGATGTCTGACAAATGTAGTGAAGTTGTAATGCAAATTAGACGTCCGAAACAAAGGTGTAAGCTTCATTTCATTGTATATAAATATCAACTTGATATTTAGATGTGTCTACTTTTGATAGTTTGTGTGTATTGTATTCTGTGTATTGAACCGGGACCCTGGAAACGAAGGAGAGGCTTCGTCTCGACATAGCCCTCAGTGTTTTACATCCCCACAACAGGCCACAGCAGTACACCTACCCAACCACCGTCCTACACCGAACTCAGGATAATTGTGCGGTTTGGCGCGCAATGGACCCCCCCTCCCGGGGAACGTCTCACACCAGACGAGTGTAGCCCCAAATGTGTTCGCGGTAGAGTAATTATGGTGTACGTGAACGTGGAGACAGTGTTTGCGCAGCAATCGCCGACATAATGTAACTGAGGCAGAATACGGGGAACCAGCCCGCATTCTCCGAGGCAGATGGAAAACCGCCTAAAAACCACCCACAGGCTGGCCGGCACACCGGACCTCGACACTAATCCGCCGGGCACCGGCACGCCTTCCCGCTCAGGAAGCAGCGTGTTAGACCGCGGGGCTAGCCGGGCGGGCCTTTGATAGTTTACTTATGTGAAATTCCAACAACACAAAAATAATTTTACACCTCAGATCAAATTTTACGTACATAAAAATTTTGTATGTACTTCATTTCTCAGGGTTCTCAAACCCATTTGATGATAACGGAGACACATTGCAGCATATTTCTCTGTGCTACGTCACTTTATAAACTACGTGTGCGCCTCACACGGGATTTTACGTGCATATTTTACGAAGAAATATGACAAGAAAATTTCCAAACTTTTCCGAAATCGGAATCTTAGAAATATATTGTAAAAATGACATCCACTTTATGTGCATAGCGGCCTTGGAATCCGCGGCTCTATTTAATACCGTAAACCGTGTTTTTCGGGTGTTTATGTATAGCGGATAAAGATATTTGAAAATGGGAAGACGGCACTTTTAGATAAATGCGCAGAGAATATACTGTTAAAATGTGGGCAATTTTCTGCGGATAGTTTTTTAGATATTCGCTGCACACGGTTTAAAATGATGAAAAACTCTTTTTTCAGATTTTCTCATGAACCGATCGTGAACTAAATGGTACCTACATAAGCCCCTTAAGGTGCACCGTAGACCACATCTAATGCAGAAGGAAGCAACGTATCTCCTCGATTTGCCTAAGCTATAGGAAGGGTGTAATATTCATTCTTTGGCCCTGTACAGTAGGATAGTCACAATAAGACGATCCTTCTTTAGGATATACAAACGGTCGTTACCCCAAGGGCTATCCAAAACACTTGACCCTACCTTTCTATCACCAACAGAATCCGAGGTATGAGATCCGTAAAAATTCCGTTTTTCTGTGCGGTGTTTTGGAACATATTGGTAGCGCATGTTATCTCATGCCTACCGACATACGATTACAGTGATTTGGAGGCAAAATCTTTTCGAAAGTCTTACATGTTTGTGGTTCCAGGAAAAGAAATGCTCATCAGGTGCTGTTGTTGTGGTCATCAGTCCGCACACTGATCTTATTCAGCTCTCCACACCAGTCTGTGTTGTGAAAGCCCTATCATATCTGGATAACTACTGCAATCTGCACCCTATTGAACTGGATTACTCTAATCAAGATTTAGTTTATCTTTACAATTTTTAACCACTACACTCCATTCCATTACCAACTGACGATTCCTTCATGTTTAAGGTTGTGTTCTTTCGACCTATTCCTTCATTTAGTCAAGTTGTGACGCAAGTTTCTATCTTCAGGAGCTCGATTCCGTACCTCTTTATTACTTACTCGATCTAGCCATGTAATTTTCCACAGTCAGTTGTAGCACCACATTTCAAAACCTTCTACTCGCAACGTTTCATTTCCATGCAAGACTAAGCTTTGCTCCAATACCTTTAGAAAAGACTTTGTAACACTTAAGTTTACGTTCATTGTTAACAAATTTATCTTTATCAGAAATGCACTACTTCCTATTTCCAGTCCGCATTTTATATCGTCTCTACTTCGATCATCGTTAATTGTTTTGCTACCCAAATATCAAAACTCACTGAATAGTTTTAGTAACTCGTTTCCTAAAAAGCTCTACCTGCAGCACCTGATTCAGTTCGATTAAATTCCATTAGCCTCTATCTACTTTTGTTGATGTTTATCTTATATCCTCTTTTCGAGACACTACCATCCTGTTCAACTGCTCATCCGAGTCTTTTGCCGCCTCTGACTATATTAAAATGCCATCGGCTAACGGGAACGGTTCTCGTTCTACTCTATGAACTTTAATAATTCCCTTGTTGAATTTCTTCTCGGTTTCATTTAGCATTTGCTCAATATACACATTGAATAACATAGGCGAGAGGCTACACTCCTGTTTCTTTCCCTCGTCAACTACTGTCATTCGACCCTGGTAACTTCTGTATGA
This sequence comes from Schistocerca serialis cubense, assembly GCF_023864345.2. Lineage (NCBI taxonomy): Eukaryota > Metazoa > Arthropoda > Insecta > Orthoptera > Acrididae > Schistocerca > Schistocerca serialis. The sequence goes on along the minus strand of NC_064642.1, from coordinate 322,524,378 downwards.
TTTCTGTAGAAGTTGTAGATATCTTTTTACTCCCATGCAACCAACATTTAGAATTTCAAAAAAGTTTACTGCCGACAACGTCGTCGAAAGCTTTGCCTTTTTTCAGTTTATCTTCTATGATAAGTCAAGAGTGAGTTTGGCATCGCGTTTTACTACATTTCCCCGGACCTCAAACTACTATCAGTTTTTCCATTCTCCTGTAAATAATTCATGTTAATGTTTTGCAACCATGTCTTATTAAACGGATAGTACGGTAGTGTTCATATATGTCAGTACGTGACTTCTCCGCAATCGGAGTTGTTACATTTTTCTTGAAGTTTGAAAGAATTTCTCCTGTCTCGTGTACCTTGGGAAACATTTATGAATAAATAAAATATTGGACTTGAGTCTGAGAAACAAAAACGTCTACAATTCATGGCATGGGAAGTGCGCTACTTACAGACCAAAGGCGCTATGTGAATGTGATGCAGCTGTGTTATACCAACACCACATAGGTTGTGTTGCTTATACGGCTCGTGCACTAGGTTTTATTCCTTGATGTAACAGACGGTATCCATTATCATAAAAAGACGGTATGTCTAAGGATAATTCTTGGAGAGAAAAGACGTGAACTAACTAAGCATATTGCTCCGGTAGTTGAACTATGAATATGTAATTATTCAGAAGCAGTACAGATTTTTAGCATGAAGTGACATAATATTACACTGGAATATTGTGAAGATACTAAGAAAAGGTTTCTCCATAGAGGCGACTGATATTCTTTCGCTATTTACTTCATTAATCTTGTGTTAGATTCAGCAGTACGTTAGGACGGAGGGCGAACAGCTTGGATCTGCTTAGACGGTCGAGCCTGAACCACACGGTCTGCGGAAGATTCTAAGCCTCCGCAACGAGTAGCAAGTTTCTATCCCTGGCCCGTATTGCACTGAACGAAGGCTGACGATTGATTAACTAGCTTTCTATTTTCGCACGAATGTGGATAAATTTGTTAGAAACTGTCTTAATTCGTTGTTGTAGGTTTCACCGAGGACGGGTGCAAGTAACATCTTGGAGATAATTCTGAGGGGCTGTTGTCTGTTTCAGAGGACTTGTTTCGGCTTAGGTCTGTCAGAGTTCTCTCAAATTCTTCTTGCAGCATCATATTTTCTATGTCGTCTTCATTTGCTATCTGATATCACTCTATAATATTATCTTCAAGCTTGTTTCTCATATATAGACCTCTGCGTATGTATTCCACCTTTAAGCCTTCCCATTTTTACTTAGTATGATATTGCCACCTGATTCACACAGACGTTTCTTCAAAGGTCTTATTAAATATCCTTTATTGTCCATCTGCGTTTCCCATATTCGTGCGTAGTTCTACAAGCTTGCACTTCTTGTCCTGCCTTTTCTGATTTGCCACTCCTCTCAGTCTCATTTCCGTATCCGGATGTATTCCACATTACCTGATTCACTTGCTGAATTTTTTATTTTCTTCTTTTGTCAGTTAGATTCAATATCTCTTGACAGATACCATCACAAGGCTTTGAATGTAAATTACGAAACCAAACAAGGCTTGGGAACCTAGATGAAGAAGCTCATTCGTGGCTAGTAATGCATTGGCCCTATGGCGACCACATTATCGGTTCATGTTCTTTAACGTGTAGTGACAGGGTCATCATGGACCAACGAAAAACAGTGAGATGTTACTTGTTAATTTTAAAACAGAAAACACAAGCAAGAAAATACACATAACAGATTGCTGCAATGTAGCCTGTTGCCGTGGTACATTCCCTCAAGTTTTTCAGTCATTTTGAGGTATTGTTAGCGCACACTGGAAAATTGAACATGATTTTGTGGATGTTTGAGTATATACTCTTTCCCACTCTGATTAGTTTGAAATGAATTATGGAAAACAAATTTTATAAAGGCGAATTGAATGTGATCTATTTTTGTAATTTTTACGGAAAAAAAGTTTGAACTGATTTTGTGCAAATTTAGAAAGCAGTACTTAAACGATATTTTATATTGGAAAACCTGTTGCTAAGCTGTTGCGCCCGAAGTTACACAAGATAATGAGATAACATAAAAAGGCAAATTTAAAACTTTATACATTTGCGCGATTTTTCCAACTACTTTGCCTCAGTTCTCGTAGTATTGTTAGCCCATTTTGGAAATTAAATCCAGTGTTCTTGGGGGGGAGGGGGAAGGGGGTACAAAATACGTTGTTTCGAATAAAACTGGTTTTGAAAGTTAAATAGAGAAAGTTATTTGTAAAAGAAGTGTCTCAATACCCTATTTTCACCGTTTCTCAATATTAGATGAATTATTGGTGAATAGTAGGTGAATGAAATTTTGTATTCCACATTTTTGTGCTACCGAGATATTCATATTCGGCATGCGTTCACTGTAAGAGATACAAGTATCGGAAATTTACATTTTTTTTCCGTGCCACGATTTTTGCGCCCGACTGTGACTCAAATTATCTACTATTGCTAGACTACGTCACGTAATCAGTTGCGCTTTTCCGGATAAAACCATAGTTTTTCTAAGGAGATCAATTTGCAAAGTTTTGTAGAGCATAGTTTTCCGCAAAATCAAGTAAAAAACAGTGCATTTTATATCTTTTTACAATATCTTCAATTTTACACTTAATTTAGTCAGTATTGGAAGGTAGTAGCCAAAAGAAACTTTATATTTGAGAACTTTGCGTTGTTAGGTTACTACATTCTATTTTTCATGGTCGTCACACCTTTAGACCCTGAGATATAAGAAGCCAAACTTTGACATTTTTCGGGACCCGACTTTTTCGGACGATTTTGCTTAAAATTTTATGGCTAAATGTCGTAAAATTCTTTTCATTATTATACTTAAGAGAGCACAAAAAGTTGTACAAGATGGACAAATTTCATTTCATTCAAGGAACTGTTGCCCTTGATATAACACCTCAAAGTTTCCAGACATTCACTCTCGCTTTGCACAAAGTCGTTGATGGAGTCAAACGAATGACTATATCTTGGTCAGTATTGATTCGAAGAGCGTTAAACCTTACCAAAGTTCATAGGGGACTTGTGCGAATCTTAACACAAATTTCATGGAAATCCGTGATGGTCCAGCAGGAAAATGTTCCGAAATTCCGCGATTTGACATGGAATGCAAAATTGATTAATTGTAGTCTGTGCAAAATTCAACCAGGTGGCTTTCTCTTTCATTGCTCCCTCCCAGTCCAAGGTTTTTTGCTGTTTTTCTTTTCGTTCTTTCCCTGCCGAGTCCCAGTTCCCGATCACGATTAATTTTTCGTCTCACTTATCTACTTGAATAATTTCTTTTATATCATCGTAAATTCTTTCAATCTCTTCATCCTGTGCGGTGCTAGTAAATATGCCAACTTATACTACTGTGGAGAGTGGTGGCCTAGTGTCTCTCTTGGCCACTGTAATACGTTGGTTATGCTGTTCATAGTAGCTGACACGCATTCGTGTTTTCTTATTCGTTATTAGACTTACTCCTGTATCACCTGTATTTCATTTTGTGTTGATAATCCTGTATTGACCTAACCAGAAACCCAGCGCATTTCGCTAATTCTCAGTACACACAACTTGATTTCCCTTTTTAAATTCTCCAACCAACCTACTCGATTAAGGGATCCAACACTCCACGCTCCATTTCATAACACGCCAGTATTGTTTCTCCTGGTGACATCCTCATGCGTAGTTCCCGCTCAGAGATCCAAATACGAGAATATTTTATCTCTGAAATATTTTACCCTCGAAGATGCCACCATTAATCCTCTGGAAATGTATCGGCTGTAGTTTCCCCTTGCTTTGAGCATTTCGCAGTACCTTCAGGAAGCACATATTTTTGCGGCCTCTCCAGAGATACCTCTCCGTTGTAGTTGCACCTACGATATGACTTTCTGTATAGAAGAGGCACGCAAGCTGCCCTATCCCAGCAAGGTACATGGTTAGTGGTGGACATCATCAGTGTATGATTCTTATAAATCTTCTTTGCACGAAGAAGAATAAATCAAAGGATCAAACATTTTACGTCTTTCGTAGTCGCATAATATTCAGCAGTCCTTCACTGGAAATAAGTATACCTATGTCATTAGGCAATTAGGACAGGGGAGGTACAGGCCTTTTTCTCATTACTGTCTTCCTACGAGTGCATTTCTACAGATTCCTAGAGACAGAACCCAGATTTACTTTTGTGCACTATTTGATCAACAGTACTCGGAAACCTGTTAGTCCACGTTACTATGGTATGTGTCGATCTTCGCCTTTATGACAGTTCGAACTCTGATGGGAATACTCTGAATGAGGTGTATGAAAGCCTGTGGAGGAATGGCAGTCCCATCTTCCTCAAAAGCTGAAAGCTGAGGAGGTAGTGATGTTGGACGCTGAGGTGTGGAGGGAAGTCGACGTCGTTCTAAGTCATCCCAGATGGGTTTTATTGTATTCGTGTGGGGATTTTGAGCCGACTAGCCCATTTCACGAATCTTATTGTTCACAGTTCATTGCCTCACAGATGCTCCTTTACGACAGTGCATTATCACACTGATACAACCAAGCATCGTCTTCGATTTGTTTTTGTTCTGCACGCAGTACAGAATGCCGCAAATGTTTCTTATGCTTCCACATTTAATATTTTCTTAAGCGCAACAAGGAACCACACCCTAACCACGAAAAACGCTCCTGTACTGTAACACCACGTCCTCCGTACCACACTGTTAGTGTCACACATAATGGTAAGTAGCGTTTTCCAGGCATTCAGCAAATGCATACCCTTCCATTGGATTGTCACAGGGTATAGCGTGATTTGTCACTCCAAATCCCACGTTTCGAGTCATCCACTGTCCAGTGGAGTTGCTTTTTATCCCACCTCTAACGTAGCTTAGCATCGACTACAGAAATTTGTGGTTTATGACGAGGTGCTTGACCATTGTACCCTATTCTTTTTAACTTCCTACGCTTAGTCATTGCGCTGTCTGGACTGCTAGTCACACTCACGAGTCATTTCTTCCGCTGTTTCCATGCGATTTTTTTACAACCGCTATACGAAATCCTCGATCGTTCCTGCCCATCAGTAAATGATGTCTATCTAGTCTTGTTATAGCTGTCGTTCGCGTTCCCACTTGACAGTCTGATCACAAGCACATGACTTGGGCAGGTTTAGAAAGATCGAATTGCTCCTAATAGACTTGTTACTCAGATGGCATCCAGCGACTTGTCAGCGTTCGAAGTCATTGAGCTGTGCTGATCGACACATTCTGCTGTTACTGGTTCTCTATTGAAACGAAATGAAATGATCGTATGCTTCTATACTGACGCGTCCGTTTATTGTTACATCTAGTGGTCAGTTAGGCAGTACGTAGGAGTCTGGATACTTCTGGTCAGATACCGTATCTGCACTGATCTGAAAATATCTGCGCAACAGTGCAAATTTAGAAGGTGCGGGCTAGTTAGTTGTACTTTAACAGTGATACCCATCAAAATTTACAGATGCAAAGGATATGTGGTGTTGTTGCTGTCGCTACGGGACACGTTCATAGTCACTGTGCTGTTACTCCATTGCTCTCACGAGAGACGTCTCTCGGCTTGAACAGAAATTTCTATTTAAACGTTTGTATACAGACCCAATCTCAGATTTATAGCCACGCCTGTGATGGCGTGTAACATGTTGCTCTTGTACACAACAGCAGTTGCAGTCTCTTAGGAGGAGGGGTAGGGAGATGATTAACAGGCAATCAGCTACCTCAGCGAGTGCTTGACGTTTTTAATATACGTGTGTCAGTACTGTCATACGTATACAGCAAAAATGAAGGTAACTATTACTGTTTGGCATTTTTTAAATATTGCAGAATCCAAGTTAAGAAGTTGTTATCTAACGGAGGGCATTGTAGAAAGAGATTATGACACTTTGGCAATATTTTTGGTGGATCTGATTGATCAGAAACATGGATATTCATTTGACTGCTCAACTGAAGTTACATAGCGATAGGATTGTGGACATTAACGCAATTAATAATATTTGTGTTTGTTGCAGTGCTTTTTTGGTGATTGTAGCGTTAGAAGCAGTAGCGGAAACAGTACTCCTAAAAGAGAAGCCAACAGTTCTAATGACTATGCACCTTCACCACAAAACAAATCCGGTACTGTTAGTACTCAAACAAAATTTTCGGAAGAACTTCTGGAACGTATTTATGATGATTACCACACACATTCACGAAACGTTGCGACCTACAGCCCATTATTGCAGAGACATCCATCTGTAAAAAGCACATCGAACATCAAAGTAATACCTGATTATGTGGAGAAGAAAAGACGTAATGAACAGGTATTTCAAGGAAACAAGGCAATGAAAGAACTGGAGATAAAACAAAACATTCTATCCCAAACTGACATAGCACGGAACTAAGGAAAATCTGTCCATTACTGGCACACCGAAATTTTGGACCATGCAAAACGCAAGAGAAATTGGGCACAAAAGGTTTAAATGTTCTGCGGCTTTCTTAGCACGTCTTAAGAAAGAAACAGAATGTTCGTCAATGATTTGCATGACATCCAGAGATGTACAGAAAGACCGAGATATTTGTCAGTCTGGGACCCATTTTGTTGAAGAACTGCAAGTTTCCACATACTGCCACTGATCAAAGTGCATTTAACTATGAACCAACTTCTGGTGTAACACTATCTACACAGAGGAATAATCAACAGTTGCCGTGGTCCAGACAGCACGCAATACAACTGATAGTTGTACAGAAGATGCTGGACTTTCAATGAGTAGACACCTAACAAAACTGTATGTTTGTCTTCGGGAAAAAATTCTTCACCCGAAAGTTAAACAGGCTGTTTGAAAACCATCCTCCAGCAAACATATATTTGTGAAAATGTCAAAAGTCTGGTTAAAATCGTTTTTCATGAATGTTATTAATGAAAATATAGCAAATAATCAGAAGTGTATACTCTTTATGATTTCTGGAGTGCTCACAAGGCCACAACAACAGTAAATGATTCATTTGCGGGTGTAGATACTGACTGTTTGATCATTCCACTAAAAACAACAAAATTCGTACAGTCCTTGCATGTATATTTCTTCCGGCATATGCATGAAAATGGTTGAAATGGCTCTGAGCACTATGGGACAACATCTGAGGTCATCAGTCCCCTAGAACTTAGAACTTCTTAAACCTAACTAACCTAAGGACATCACACGCATACATGTCCGAGGCAGGATTCGAACCTGCGACCGTACCAGTCTCGCGGCTCCAGACTGAAGCGCCTAGAACCACTCGGCCATAACGGCCGGCCCATATGCATGAAGGCTAACAAGCTCTATAAGGACTCTCTGCAGTGACTGACACTAAATTAGGAAGTAGAATTTTCATAATGAAAATACATTCTGTTACCCATAACCAGCTGTCTGCTCCAGTATATCAGCCTATGCTTCAATATTCCTGGCAAGCGGCTGGGTGCAGTACTCCCACACATGTTGCTGTATTCAAAAATATGAGTCGAGTGGCATAAAATTTTCCAGCTCAAGATTGTGGTTCTGAGGAATAATAGATATTGCTTTCACCAAATGTGCCTACTGTGATTCTGCATATTGTTTCACTCATTTTGTTAAAGAGTCCGATAGTGGGCAAACTAGGAATAAAACATTCGAATGTTCACCATCCCAATCACAGTAAGGCTTCTAAATACAATTGGAACGCCGAATTCCTGTTCAAGCCAAGAGATCTCCATTGGCAGTGAACGCACGCCCTAAGTGCATAACGGCCATTTATACCATCTCTTCATCATTAGATCGATTCCTCACCGCTGTGACTCACTGTTAACTGACACTGCAGGAAAAAAGAGACCCTAGACAGAATCGAGCAATCTCCTCACGAAATTCCAATCACAAACTTTCTCCTCCGAATGCGAAAATATTTTGTTGACACCGACCTACATAGCGCGGAACGATCACCATGATAAAATAAGGGAAATCAGAGCTCGTACGGAAAGATATAGGTGTTCATTCTTTCCACGCGCTATACGAGATTGGAATAATAGAGAATTGTGAAGGTGGCTCAATGAACCCTCTGCCAGGCACTTAAATGTGATTTTCAGAGTATCCATGTAGATATAGTTACAAAGATAAATGACGTAAGTAATCAAACGAGATGGAGTTACTCTCTAACGAGCCAGCAGAGATCACAGGTCACTTGCATCAGAATACTAAGGAAACATCCCCGAGTAACCTCCGACATATTGTCATTGGAATTGGAACTCACCCTGTATATTAGTAGTCTAACCGTGATTACGACTCTGGTTTTATCTACACATTCCAGTTGGCCATTGTGGAAACAGTTCCAGTTTACTTAGGGAGAACATTTGCAACTACAAACCGTTTCTGTGGACAGGCTGCGAGCAATCGTGTGCTCACCAGAGTGAAACAATGAGCGGTCTATTAATACCGCTCCGTTAAGCAGGCGCTTGCCACACGCAGTTATTAGCAGCCGCCGTAGCAGCCCGTGGAACTTCTGGGCATCGCGCCATACTAGCTACTGTTGACGGTGAACTGTTACTACAACAGTAGGTTGTAAGCGAGACCCCTCGTTCTCAAATTGCCATCCCATTCAGAAAGAAAAATTGCTGTAATAGAATTCCACCCCTGATCAATGGAACAGTCAGTCAACCACTAACCCATAGTCTAGTTTTCCGGAAACTGCTGTTGGCTGAACATCTTGCACGGTACAACATAAAGAGAAATAGGCATATGACATATTTCTGATGGACTGGTCGCCATGATTTTTTGTGCGACAATAACAGATACACCGTTATACCTCCAAGTGTTATGTTATGTCACAACTATTCACTAAACACTTTGATGTCGTTTATTTTTTTTAAAAAGTGCTGCTCTCAATAGCATTTTAACAACGCTTTACCAACATGTTTTGACTGCAGCCCAAGTATGTCCGTTTCACGTATGATACCATACACCTGAAAATGTCTTCGCAACTGCAACTTTCCAGCATCGAAAAAGACAAAACAAGGAGATAGTCTAATGCAAGTTACGACAGCCAGTAAAGCAGGTAATTGTCCTTCAAATATTTTTTTCGGCTGTGAAACCTGTAGCTGCTAAAGCCTATCATGATGCTGCGATCCAAGTAACAGTCCAGTAAAATCTGTTGAAGGATTATTTCAAATGTAATCATTGGTCATACACGACCAAATGGCGAGATATCTCGTGCAAAATATCCAGGTATATGTGTTTTCTTGTGTATTCGGAAAGTAAGGAACTATCGGTCGTGAAATGGAAACCACAGTGAAAATCCGATGGAGTTTTGTGCAGGTGTGTTGGGCAGTGTTTCTAGTATGCCCTTCGATCGCGTTATGATCGCGTGAGTATGCGCGTCGATCTAAAAACCTGTGTACCCTGATTGATTCTAGAGAAGAGGTGTGGAGAAGGGAGGAGGGATGGGAGGGGGGGGGGGCAGGGAATGGAAAAGGGAGATTACAATGCTACAGAACGCGTATGTAGTGTGATCTTTCATTTGTGACGAGCAGTTCGCCTTTACTATATTATTCTATAAGTCTCGCTTATCTTTAGATATCAAGACAAGACGCTTCAAATTACAAATTTTCAACGACTGGCAGACTTCATGGATGTTAAGCAAGCTGGAAGTTGTAACAACAGTTCTCCATGAAGTGGGAGACTTGGAAACTACCTCATCCAAAATAAGAAAATTATAACTTCTTTCCAGCATAAAACATTACACAGTCTTGATGATAGCTTCAGTACAACACTCGTCAAGTGTTGTCACCTAAAAGGAAAAATAAAATATTTATGGCATCTCTCGGTTAGCATATTCTTCTTTTTTTTTTTGGTCATCAGTCTACTGACTGGTTTGATGTGGCCCACCACGAATTCCTTTCCTGTGCTAACCTCTTCATCTCAGAGTAGCACTTGCAACCTACGTCCTCAATTATTTGCTTGACGTATTCCAATCTCTGTCTTCCTCTACAGTTTTTGCCCTCTACAGATCCCTCTAGTACCATGGAAGTCATTCTCTCATGTCTTAGCAGAAGTCCTATTCATCCTGACCCTTCTCCTTATCAGTGTTTTCCACATATTCCTTTCGTCTCCGATTCTGCGTAGAACCTCCTCATTTCTTACCTTATCAGTCCAACTAATTTTCAACATTCGTCCATAGCACCACATCTCAAATGCTTCGATTCTCTTCTGTTCCGGTTTTCCCACAGTCCATGTTTCACTACCATACAATGCTGTACTCCAGACGTACATCCTCAGAAATTTGTTCCTCAAATTAAGGCCGGTATTTGATATTATTAGACTTCTCTTGGCCAAAAATGCCTTTTTTGCCATAGCGAGTCTGCTTTTGATGTCCTCCTTGCTCCGTCCGTCATTGGTTATTTTACTGCCTAGGTAGCAGAATACCTTAACTTCATTGACTTCGTGACCATCAATCCTGATGTTAAGTTTCTCGCTGTTCTCATTTCTACTACTTCTCATTACCTTCGTCTTCCTCCGATTTACTCTCAAACCATACTGTGTACTCATTAGACTGTTCATTCCGTTCAGCAGATCACTTAATTCTTCTTCACTTTCACTCAGGATAGCAATGTCATCAGCGAATCGTATCATTGATATCCTTTCACCTTGTATTTTAATTCCACTCCTGAACCTTTCTTTTATTTCCATCATTGCTTCCTCGATGTACAGATTGAAGAGTAGAGGCGAAAGGCTACAGCCTTGTCTTACACCCTTCTTAATACGAGCACTTCGTTGTTGATCGTCCACTCTTATTATTCCCTCTTGGTTGTTGTACATATTGTATATGACCCGTCTCTCCCTATAGCTTACCCCTACTTTTTTCAGAATCTCGAACAGCTTGCACCATTTTATATTGTCGAACGCTTTTTCCAGGTCGACAAATCCCATGAAAGTGTCTTGATTTTTCTTTAGCCTTGCTTCCATTATTAGCCGTAACGTCAGAATTGCCTCTCTCGTCCCTTTACTTTTCCTAAAGCCAAACTGATCGTCACCTAGCGCATTCTCAATTTTCTTTTCCATTCTTCTGTATATTATTCTTGTAAGCAGCTTCGATGCATGAGCTGTTAAGCTGATTGTGCGATAATTCTCGCACTTGTCAGCTCTTGCCGTCTTCGGAATTGTGTGGATGATGCTTTTCCGCCTTTAGGGGCAATTTCCCACCCCTAGGACAAGAGAGTGCCCTGAACCTCTACCCGCTCCTCCGCCCTCTTTGACAAGGCCGTTGGCAGAATGAGGCTGACTTCTTATGCCGGAAGTCACGGCCGTCAATGCTGGTTATTTATCAAAATTTAAGCAGTGGCGGGGATCGAACCCAAGACACTACTCCTAGACCACGGGTCCTTCTATGAGGACTAAACCACGTCAATCAATCAGTCAATCATATTGGTGATAGATGACCCTGTAGACCACGCGCCGAAATCACAATGCTCCTCCATAGATGGCAATCTTGTGCACTTTGATCCAGTTGTCACTGACTCCTAGCTGGCAACTGTCCTTCTGTAGATCATCCTCCCATCGCTTCCTGGGTCTTCTGATTGGGCGGGTTCCAACAGCTCTTCCCATAAATATGGCTTTTGCCCGAAAGGTGTCTGGTCTTCTAGCAATGTGGCCTGCCAAGCTTATTCTCCGCGCTTTCAGTTTTTGAACGATGTTCGGTTGCCTCATCAGCTCATACAATTCTTGGTTTTTTCTACGTATCCAAAAGCTCTCTTCCTGGACAAGACCAAAGATTCTTCTCATAACTTTTCTTTCGAAGCCAAACAAGTTTTCTTCATCCTTCTTTGTTATGCTTGGGGTTTCTGTCTCATACAACAATACTGGCACTATCACGGCATTGTATGCTTTAAGTCTGGTCTTGATTGACAGATTCTTGGATGACACTATCTGCTTTAGACTGAAATAAGTGTTAGACCCGTTCACAATACGTTGGTTTATTTCCTGTTTTAAATTATTTTGCCTGTTGAACCACGTAACAAGGTATTTAAAATTTTCCACTTTAGCATATTTCCATATCCCTACCTGTAATGGGATGTCATTAGGGGATTCTCATGATGCCTCAATTATCTCGGTCTTTTCCGCATTAATCCGTAACCCGATCTTACTTGAATTTTGCGTTCGGTGCTCTACAGTTCCTGCCATCTCTTCCTCTGATTCTGCTAGAGCTGCGATGCCGTCTGCATAACATAATAAATCTGTCCTACCATTTAGCGTCACTCTGATTTTGTCCATTACAAATGGTTTTTCGGACGCCTGGTTCGTTCATAAATAACCTTTCCGCTACGAGACACGATTTCCTTTAGTTCATATTGTACACGAAGCTTTTTGGGAAATGATTCCCGTTTTCAAGTATGTTTTCTCACTGTATTATGTCATTTTTACGTAATTTTTTTCGATTTGTGGGGTTCCGGCTGGTTTTGTTGACTTACTGCAACAAATAAAAAACGCGCCATTTTTACTTAGTTATCGATTTTATATGTAGCTAATAGCGAAATTTGGATGAAATTGTACTTACAGTTTCCTTATAGTCCATTTATACAGTGTCTCACACATGTTAAACATCAGACAAAACTTCCACTGCACACTAAATATCGAGAATAACTTACGTAATACATGATACGCTTTTATACAGAGAATAATTATCTCTACAATATGAATTATAATTTGTTTATATCCATTTTACAATGGTGTTTATTTCCATTTGTTACAATTTTTATTTAAGTGTATTCTCAAAACGTCTGATTTCTTTTTGTATTTTCTGTAATGTGAATCTATATCCAGTTCTTCCAACAAATCCATTTTATGCTCTTCGTTTAATCGATGGAGTACTTTCACATTTTTCTACTTTTCCAAATGGGTGTTCTGTATTATGTACGTGTATGGCTATTGCTGATGTTGGGTGTCTGTTGTGTGTGTAGGCTTTAATGTCTCCTGTGTACCTGGTGTTGAAATTTCAATCTGGTTGTCCTAGGCAGAACACGAGCGTTCCTGATATGTCACTTTGTGATTCTAGAGTCTGAGTCTGCGTCATAATTACACTTCATATTATGTATTAGTTTTTGTTGTGGTTTATTTGACGTAGAAAGACCAATTTTTCTTTGAGATTTTTGAAAATATTTGCAATCTTCTGTCATTTATTGCCAACGTATGAGATGCTAGATAAACATTTATTTTTGTCTTCTTTCTTCTGTGTGCACTCTGTGTTTGTGTCTTTCTTCATTTTATCTAGGACTGTGACTACCATGGAAGCAGTACGATCATTGGTAACTGTAATCTGTTTCACTATATTAATTTCTTGTTGCTTGTTTTCATGGTTGGAAGGTATTTTAGTTGCCCTACGTATCAATGACCTGTATGCTGACTGCTTATGGATGCCCGAGTAACAAGAGGTTGCTGGGATTTTGGTGTCGGTCACTGAATTTTTCCTAAAAAATTTGAATGCGCATGTGTTGTTGTTTCTTGTAATATTAAAGTCCAGGTAACTGGTGCTTTTGTCTTGTTTATGTTCCACTGTAAACGTAATTTTCTCGTATAGATTACTGAAGCAATGTAGAATGTCTGTTATGTCTTTGGCATCCCCTCTCACTAAGAGTCGTGTGTCATCTACACATTCCCTATAAAATTCAGTTTCCTCCATGCAGGGTTCTTGGCTGCTAAATAACTTTTGTTCCAAGTGATTTATGTGTATGTCAGCTATGGTATCTGACATATATGGCGCCATTGCTAAGGCATCTGGTTGCTTATAAATGTTGCCTAAGGTAAAGTAGTTGTAACTTAGAGTTATCTGGAGTAGTGCCATAAATTCAGTAATATCTGTGTATGCAAGTTTCTTATGTACCGTAAGGTTCTTTTGTATTACTGTTACAGCTTTTTGTATGGATATGTTTCAGTAAAGGTTCGTAATGTCAAGTGATAATAACCGAGTATCTTTGGAAAGAGAATATGTTGTTTCACATGTACAATTTTTCGTAAGTATGTTATTCAGTTTCTGTGACATTTGTATGTTGGGCTATTTATAGAGTTCACCACAGGACGTATCGGATCACCTTGTTTGTGTATCTTTGGCTGTGCTCTTAAGCGAGTTGCCTTTGGATTCACGCATGTAATGATGCAATAACAATCGATAAATAAACCCATAGCAATCGGAATACGAACTTCCAAAACAGAAACGCTACGAATTGATACAGCTCCCTAACACAACATTTGTGAGTGACCATATTTCAGAGAAGGCCACGAGGTTTACATGTCACTTCTGAAACCGAATCAAAGCGTGCATCAAGGCCCAATGCGTTGGAAAAATCAAGTTGTGTCTGGCACAAGTAGTGTAATCGTACTCTTAGTTTTGTTCCTCATTTAAGGTGATTTTGTGATCACTGAATTGCAACCACATAAAATTTTGTCGCATAAAGTTTCAGTTCACTTCCTCAACTCTTTCTAGTAATTTAACTCGTAATACCAACAAGTGTATTTTCTGTGACCCTGACCAAGTTCGTACAGAGGATCTGAGCTGAGTTACAGGGAGCGGCTGAAGGAGCTGGAGGCTCATATTAGTTTCATGTAAGGGATAAGGATGGAGAAAACCAAGCACAATTTGGTACCACATCAAATTATAAACTGTCGAAAGACTGTGTTTATTAATCACCAAACGTATTAACTTTATGATTGGTATCTACTACCTAAAATCTACTTAACCGAGAGGAAAATGTTTGAGATATGCGCATATCATTTTGGTCTCAAGCAGGTAACGTTCTGGCGCATATGAATATTTGTTATATTCAACTTTTTGGAGAGTTTATTATTTCCTGGTGAGAGGAGAAAAAACATCGCTAACTGAAGGTACAACACTATTAGAAATGCAGAGCTACCTCGCATTTTCAATTGCAAGTAGAGTACCAAAACGGAAAATAGTTCTGACTGAGATTTCACGCCAAATGACGGCCATATTACAAATTAACAGGTCCATATGGCGAGGCAGAATGGGAATTCGATTTCTTAAGATCATAATTTTATTTTAATATGCAGAGGAATTCCAGGCATTGGCTGCTAGCAGGCACTGATTTAAATCAATGGGGAAAGTTGAAAATTTGTACGGTACCGGGCCTAGAATACAGGTCTCCTGCTTACTAAGCACAGGTTCTGGCCACCGAGCCATCCAGACACCCAGGGCATCGCAACTGCATGGTTTAGCACGACCCCGGTCAGACTCAATTTTCAACTTAATTACACACTGCTAATGTATTTCCCCTTACCCATTATCCTCACTGTTCGCAGCATTTCGCAGATTCCGTAAGAGTTCGAGCCTGGGGAGCATCTGTCCTGAAGAGATCATTGGCCATCCTCGCCTTAATTATATATATGTGGTGTCTGTTCTTTCAGACATGTCCGGAAGAACAGACGCCACGTATATATTACAAAATATTTTTTTTCTAATACGGCAGCGGGGGGTGGGGTGTTGGGGATTGACCGCTGCTGCCAGAGAGGCGCTCGCAGAATATGCCTTTCACTAGTAATTATTACATTTGTAAGCGATTTATTAATGCATTAGCAGTTCTCAAAGCTAACATTTGAGAAGCAGTGTGAGATTCTAACCATCAGAAGAAATTGGATACCAGAGTGCGTTAAGAATATTCTACCATTCGTCGGTACTTTTGCTCCGGGCAATATTACCGCGCTAGTTTACAATAAATAGTAGTTACCAGAACGCAGTAAGTCACTATCGCTCCTTCATCCACGAGGCATGAAACAAAGAAACACACAGTTTTACATTCGCTCCTACAGCACGGAAATGGTTCGTCTCCAGACAAGTGTTCCTTTTCTAAATTCATAGGAGCATGTAAGGGTAGTTTAGAAACACGCTTTATGAAAATAAATTTTGTTAATAGCCGGTAAACCGTTTCGTTATACAAGACAGTAAGGTTGGGGTTGGGTTGGTTGGGTTGTTTTGGGGGAGGAGACCAGACAGCGAGGTCATCGGTCTCATCGGATTAGGGAAGGACGGGGAAGGAAGCCGGCCGTGCCCTTTCAAAGGAACCATCCCGGCATTTGCCTTGAGGGATTTAGGGAAATCACGGAAAACCTAAATCAGGATGGCCGCACGCGGGATTGAACCGTCGTCCTCCCGAATAAGACAGTAAGGCTCACGTGTGTTCCATACGACGTGAATGATTGAACAGCTTTCGTGAAACTTGTACTGCTGCACAGGAAGCAAAACTGTTGTGTTTACCCCATTACAGTATTATAAACAGTACACTCCCTTTAGCATTGGGCCGTCAGTAGCTCCTGAAGCAGCCTGACATACTCGGTACAGCTAAGCTTTACCGGGTAACAAACGAGTGCCTACTGCTCAACAAAACAATAGCAATATATTACGTAAAATGCTCCAAGCAGCTACTCACAGACAACGGTCTGTCACTCTAGAAGGGTATTTCCTTAGAAAGTTTCAGTTGCAGAACTGAAACGTTGAGAAGCGGGAGTTTTGAAGAACAAAGTGAGTTAAAAGAAGATTTTATATTTCGTAAAATGTACTGATATTTTACAGAGTTCACTCTGTCTTGCACTTACAAAACACTAGTGTACAACTTTAAACGTGTCTTGCATTCTCTTAAGTCTCCTGTAGCCCTCGTCACTCATGTAAATACTCTTTCGAGAAGCAAGTAAATACATTACTCGCATTCAAAATTTCTGTTCTAATTGTACTACACGTACAGCGCTATTCGTGTACCAACTCTTCTCATCTAATTTTCCCTATAAAACGATGCATTGGTGACCTGTCCGTTAGTGAGTGTTGGGTTTGTGCTTATGTTCACAGAGTTCAGAAAGTGGCGCGTTGGTAAAGTGTCTGGGTTCCGGTCCTACAGTCGCTATGCAGCTCCTACTCTACTGCCTGGGCGCACACAGCGTTCGGGAGCAGGTAGGACACTTTTTAATCCCTTTAAATGTCTTACATTTTACCTAGTCTTATTTTCATTTATTGTTTTCCTTGCGTCAGAGTCGCACATGCTCCTAAAAGCACCATGTTGTCGATATTCCGGTTTTTACCATGCCACCTGCGAAAATTATCGCACGGCGACGAGACGCGATTTTGAGCGTGAAAAATTACTCTGCTATCTCTAGATGATTACACTGACTACGTCACCGCTCTCGTTATCGCGCAATCGCCACTGCTGAACAGTAAACATGGCTATTACGTAAAGCAAAGGTGTTACAGCATTCCACTCTTCGTACCAGTGGATCAGATTATTATATAACAGCAGCCTCACATGCAACGGAGGGCCTTATCTTTTATTTCTTTTGATATTGCCCTGCTCCACAGAACACCAATTAGCATCTTACGTGCTGCTCTTGCCTGCTGGATCCTGCTGGATAATGGAACAGAAGCCTTACAGCTGTAAGAGTTCCTTGCGGCAGTACTGTACCTCTTCCATCTCTTCCCACTACTAGATATTCTGTTATGCTCATATTTATTCTAAACGCGACTCGTTCAAATGCTTCCATTAACTTCTTTATCATCAACTTCACATTCTCTCCACTTTGTACTATCAAATACTTGATCATTGGCAAATAACAATTAGTAGATAGTATCGTGCCGGAAGGAGTTCCCATTCCTCCTCTCGACCAATTCCATCAAAGAAATTAAGAAGATTTCTTAAACAGCAGTGGAAAATGCACTAACATATGGTGAAGGAAGAGGGACCCTGGGTGAGAGGCAGAGAAGTAGACTACAGGCAGTAGAAATTTATGGAATAAGCGGAGCAACCAGGATGTCCCGAACGGAGAGGAGATGAGATGAGGAAATTAAGGGGATAATGGATATGTAACAACCAGTCGTGCAAAGAACTGAGAGCAGAGTTACAATGGTATGGCCATATACGGAGAATGAAGCAAGGGAGATGGCCAAAAGCAATTCTGGAATGCTCGCCCCCGGGAAGTCGAGAGTAACATGAAGAGTGGGAATTATTGGAAAGATGAGGAAGAAAGAGGAAGGCTACCTCGAATGTGAAAACTGGCGAATGGGAATACACACCAAATGCTGAACAGCGGAGAAGCCCTTAAAAGTAAATGTAAATAATCTTTTACTCCATAAATTGCCGCTTGGTATGTACAGACTGTCTAGGAATTGATTATAAATTATTACAGCTCGCATTAGAAAGTGAAACACGCTCTAATGCACACTTATGAAATTTATATCTCTAGATAGAACAAAATTTCGCGACACGATCCATAGTACAATGCCAAACAACAAAATGTCACGACACAATGGCTGAGAAAACCAGATCCACGTTGTGTTTAGCGGTGGATACTGGAAATCTAACACTTTCATACTCACTGGGACACAATGAGCAACTGTTGTATTTTGGTGTATTAACATTAAAGCAGCCATCACATTTGGTAGAAAAACACACTGTGGATGAACTTAAAATTAGTGAAAGTAGCATATAACAGGATCGCACAAGCGGCACCAACTGACCTATTAACAGATTATCACGAAATTCAGACGAAGAGCTGTCACACTTTGGTAGTATTCTATTTATCTGTTTCGGTGAATTACCTTTGTCATTCGATGTTGTAATCTTACCCTCCCATACGTCACCATTAAATTTCTCTTAGTCTCTTAAGTATTTTAAAAAGCGTCTAGAGGTGTAAGATATACAAAAGAAAAGCCTTTTACTTATTTTCATTTTCTCTTCGTGGTGTTGGCTCTAAGTCTTGCGTCTAGGGTTACATTCTTGCTGCTGAAATTTTGATTTAACGTTGTGGGCTCCCGATGACTAAATAACTGAAGAAGATTTGCCTGTATATTTCTTGAATTTTATTCTTTGTCACATTATTAAATATCAGACCGTTTTTAAAATTACCACTTTCAAAAAACCAATAATTACTTTGTTGTTGACAGACTTAGAAAAACGTCTACTTCCATCAGAGCCATGCCCACTACTCCCACATTCTGCGGTACTCACATTATTCCAAAGAGTTTACAAAACAAAAGAGATTACCAACATTCTTGACAAAAAAGAATCATCACCAATATATATTATTATTTTATAAACCAATCCAGAAATAAATTTAATAATTATCGTCAAATTGTTTAATTAATAATAGGACTTTTAAGTATGCCAGAAATTTCGTAATTTCAAATGTTTTTAAAAGAGGCGTTATTTTAACTGTTAGTACATATCGACTGTAACACATTAATTTCTTTTTATACATTTTAGCCTGAAATATAATACATTGTATACAAAATCATATGAAATTCTTTTAGTGAATCAGCCGAGAATGTGCACCTATACAAAAATCGACAGTATACATTGTATCGGTTATTTCTATAAAATAGGTAGTGTTAGAGGAGGGTGTCACATTATAAAGTGAAGGTATATAATCATCAAGTTTGAGTGAATTAAGTTGGAAATGTTAGGCAAACAATTTTAGTCTATAATGCTTGGCCAAATTCGTAATACTGTTCAGCATTATGGATAATGGTATTGGATCCTTACGAGATAGGATTGAGGGAGGACATTGAAAAAATTTATAGTAGAGCCGCTTGTTTTACACCACCACGAAATGGAGGAAGACAGTGTCACGGATATGATAAGCGAGTTGGGGTGATAATCATTAAAACAGCGGCAAGATCTTTCCAAGAAATTTCGGTCTTTAACTCCCCCCAAACTGAAAATATTTTGTTGACGCCCATCTACATAGGGAGAAATGATCATCGTAATAAAATAAGAGAAATATGAACTACACAGAAAGATTTAAGTCTTCGTTTTTCCAGCGCGGTGTTCGAGAGTGAAATGGAAAGAAACAGTGTGAAAATGGTTCGATGAAACCTCTGACAAGCAGTGTGAATTGCAGACTAGTCATGTAGATACGACAACCGGACAAAATACTGAAATAAAACGCAAATGACAATTTGTAATACACAGAATGTACTTTAATAAACGAGTATTAAATCGACGTAACTTCAAATGTTGCAAAACACAATTTACGTCACTGATCTACACAGTGTCTCAAAATAATGTATACATTTTTGACTGAATCTCTCTTTAATTAAAAAAATGGGAATAATTTTTTGTCTACAAGGAACAAAACCTCTTTCTCGAAAAACTCTGCAGCGATGCTCTCGTGAGACAGGAATCAACAAAACCAGTGTGATTCTTCAGTTCCTCCCGGCGTATTTCTTGCTCGAACAGTCCACCGGTGTACTGCCGGTTCATACTCTCCAATGGGCGCAATATTTCGGCGATCAGACATGTCGCCATTGTCAGGTGCGCTGACGAAATGAGCTCCTGAGACGCTGACGCTGACGCTGGAATGACGAGCCTGTCCTTGGCTCGTGGTGGTGCAGTTTAGGCAAAAATTTGTCGTTCCTGCGGTTCCTGTAAGAGAGAGAAAGATATATTACCACTCTTGTTGATTGGTCCTGTCTGGTGTAACCTGAAAAAGAGAAAGACACACTCTGTTGAGGGATTACTAAAACTTAATCCCTCAGCAGGTCAGGCCAACGCGTGGTTGGACTGTGATGAGGTTGTTGGCCCAGTCCACGGATGAGCCGGTTGCGGGAGCGTCCCGTCTTCTCGTAGAACTTCCTGGCGATGGCGCGAAACCTGTCTCGCAGAGGCAGGATCGCGGTGTCCTCGTGGAGTTGGCGCGTCGAGAAGCGCCCCGGAAGATGTATAGCAGTCTTCAGGGCGCGGTTCTGTATCCGCTGCAGAGTCACAATGTGAGCATCTGCGGCTTTCCCCCAGACAACGGCCGCATACTCTAACAGTGGACGAACCAATGTTAGGTAAAGCATGATGCCGTGTTGCGGTGGCAATGACGACTGCGGGTTTAGCAGCGGATACAGGGCGCGAAGGCGTCCTATTGCTCTCCCTTTCACATCACGGATGTGATGCCTCCAGGTGAGCCTGCGGTCTAGGGTAACCCCTAGGTATTTCGCCGTCCCACTCCATGGGATAGGTTCTCCCAGGATTTCGACCGGCGTAAGCCCTGGCGGCAGAAGTCTTCGGGTGAAGACGACTGCCTGGCTCTTTGTGGCGTTGAATTTCAACAGCCACTTTGTTGCCCATGAGCCCAAGGCGTCGCACCCGCGTTGGAGGCGGTTTCTCAGCACTTGGGCGTTCATGCTGCGAGTGAACAGGGCTGTATCATCAGCGTACAGCGCCAGTTCGACTCCTGCCACTTTCGGCGCGTCGGCAGTGTACAGGGAGTACAGCGAGGGGCCGAGAACCGACCCCTGCGGCACCCCTGCACGGTTGTGGACGTACCGTCGTCAGCCCTCACGTTGAAGGTTCGTTCGGACAGGTACGACCGCAGCAGCGTCATGTGGGACGTCGGTATCCCTTGTTCAAAAAGTTTGAACTCGAGACCGTCGTGCCACACAGAGTCAAACGCTCGGGAGCCGTCGAGGAACACTGCGCCAAGGAATTCCCTTGTTTCCAGTGCCCTCATCGCCGGTTCTACCACCCGCAAGAGCTGGTGGGAAGTGGCATGTTCCTCTCGGAACCCGAACTGCTCGTTCGGGATGATGCCTTCCTGGGTGACGTGTCGCATCAGTCTTCTCGCGTACAGCCTCTCGAAAACTTTCGAGAGGGACGGGAGCAGGCTGATGGGTCTGTAGCTCGATGCCTGGCGTGGGTCCTTGCCGGATTTCAGAATGGCGACGACCTCCGCGTGTTTCCACGCAGAGGGGTAGACACATGATCGGAGAAACTCGTTGAAAACATCGGCAAGTTACCGGTGTAAGCTCGGCGGAAGTTCCTTCAGCAGGAGGTTTGTGACGCCATCGCTGCCTCCAGCCTTCTTGGGGTTCAGCGAGCGAAGCTGCACAGCAACTTCCTCCTCCGTTATCGGCTCGATAACGTCGCCTTCCTCCCTTGCGGCGCGGAAGGTTGGTAGTTGCTCGTGCGCCCGCCGTATGTGGTCGTCGTCGATGACGTCGGCCACCGGTGTGAAGTTCGCTGCAAATGCGACAGCCAGGACGCTGGCTTTCGCGTCGGGGTCGCTGGCGAAATCGTTCCCGACCTGTAAAGGCGGTATTCGCTGTCGCCGGCATAGGAAGGACTTTACCACCCTCCGTGCACTGCCATCCTCAGGATTGAGGGTAGACACAAGGTCTTCCCATTCCTGGTTCTGGTGTTGCTCGACTGCTGCCTTAATCTCCCGTTTCATGCGGTTTAATCTGCGCTTCGTGTCTGGTTCGCGAGTGAGCTGCCATTCACGAAACAGTCGGTCCTTCTCGGTGATCGCGTCCAGGATAGGGCGCGGTAGCTGTCGCGAGAAGTCTCGTGGCGACGTCTCGGCCTGGCTTCCTCCGTTGTTCGGATTATTCTTCGGGTGAAGAATGCTAGGGCGGCGTCTGCCCCTACCACGGCGGGGTTTGGCGCGTCCTCGAGCAGTTCGAGGGCTTTCGTCTGAAACCGCTCGGCGTCGAGCCTGCGATAGCTCGGACGGCTGCCTGGAAGAGAAGCTCCGGCCACGTCGAGGCAAAAAATGACTGGTACGTGGCCGCAGGAGAGGACGTTGCGCGTCTCGGCGGTCGCGAAGTGCCCGATGCCCTTCAGAAGAGCAATATCGAGGACGTCCTGTTGTCCCCGTGCAGGGAAGATCGTGGGGTCAAACGGCCCCACGGTGATCGCGCCGTTGCGGTGAACAACGCGGGAGAGGTGGCGCCCGCTGCGGCTGACAGCTCGCGAGTTCCATTCGGTGTGTTTCGCATTGAAATCCCCGGCAATGAAAGCTCGCCCCTCCAGCGACAGCAGGACGTCGAAGTCGGCTTCGTCTAGCGGTCTGCTAGGCTGCAGATAGACCGACACGAAAAGAATCTTTCCAGCGGTGGTGTTGACGGCCACTCCTGTGGCTTCCAGCGCGTTGAGCGCCGGCACTCTGTGGTGGCGCAGTGACTTCTTCACGTAGATGGCAGTGCCGCCACCGTGGGTGGCTCTGTCATCTCGGTAGCAGAAAAATTTGCTGCTCGCACGTCGACCCCGGGTTTGAGGAAGGTCTCCTGCACAAGGCAGATGTCGACCGCCTCGTCCCGTAGGAATTGGCGAAACTCGCCCTGCTGGGGGTGGAGACCCCGAGCGTTGAACGTGCAAATGGTTAACCCATAAATATGGTCGTTATCCATTTAAGGCTGGCTTCTCCGGGCGGTGGCCTGGAGGGCCGCCGTCACTGCTCCCACGAGGACCGGTAGCTGCGTCATCAGTTGGTTGAGCGACCGCAGAAGCGCGGCCAGCTCGGTGGTGTCTTTCTTCGCCGTTTCGGGACGGTCTGACTCCTTCGCGACGTTTCCCGTAGTCGGCAGCGGAGCGGCGTGCTGGGAACGCCCTGCGCGGGCGGCAACCCTCCCTACAGCCGCGGGCGCCGGCAAGCAGATCTCCCCGACTGCAGGCGGTGCCGCCGGCGAAGGCATATGCGACGGCTGCGGTGCCGGTGCTGCCTCCCCTGCGAGCGGCTCTGGCTTCTCGGAGGAGGCGGCCGGCTCCCCCTTAGCAACGTCCGCGAAGCTGTGGCACGGGTTTAGGCGGCTGGCGCCTTTCCCGCTCTTGAATGCGGCGCATTCCCGGTAACAGGCGACATGGTCCCCGTTACATTTGCAGCACGTCGGTCGGTCTTCCTTCTTCTTCGGGCAGTCCCGCGACGGGTGCTCCTCGGCGCACTTGCAGCAACGCACAGGCATCCTGCAAAACTTTGCCACGTGGTCCATGCGTTGGCAGTTGAAGCACTGGGCTCGCCTGCCTTTCGCGCGGAGTGGCTCGACTTTCACGTCGAAATCGGTAATGTTTTCAACCTGAAAATTTTTCTGGTTGTCTACATTGTCGACCAAAACCACAAGGAACAAGGGCATATCCCTGTGAGTCCTGGGCGACCTCATCTGGCCGACGTTGCGGCTCTGGAAGCCGAGCTCACCATACCGTAACAACAAAGCCTCTGTACGTCTCAGTTAGCGTAACATAACGGCAGGTAACGTTCTCCAGGCATTCAGCACACCCAAATCCTCCCACTGGATTGCCATCAATCCAAATCGCTTATATCCAGTCAGCCATTGTTCGTGGCGTCGTTTTTTACACCAGCTGAAATGTCTCTTAGCATTGACTACAGAAATGCGTGCCTTATGAGGGACCGCTCGACCACTGGACCCCATTCGTCTTAAGTCCCTACGCACAGTCACTATACTAGCTGGACTGCTGGTAACACTTCGGAGTTCATAAGTGGTACCTTCCGCTGATTTCATGTGACTTTTCACAACCATCCTTTGCAATGCTCGACAGTCCCTCTCCATCAGTACATGAGGTGTGCCTGATCTTGGTTTAGCTGTGGTTCTTCCTTCACCTTTGCACTTCACAAAGACATCACCAACAGTCGACTTGGGCAGTTTTAGAAATATTTCTACATGTACAGTCGTGCTCAAAAGTATCCGAATAACCTGAATTGCATTTCGCCGGAATCACATGCAACCCACATAACGCAGCTGTCTAGCAGGTCTTCTAATCGCTCTCTGGTACAGTCGTTTGACTATTGAAAATGGTTCCAACAAGTCACCACTAGAAAACATTACTCTGTATCGCAATAACTCAAGATGTAAAGTAATACTACGATACTACAAATATCAGGGAACACCTTATCACAGATAAGACTGTCCTTAAGGATTATAAGCTCACATTTATTACAATAAATGACATACCTGAAATGTTACCACCCTAATTATTACGTCAGATAGGTAATGCACGTAGAAAGTTCGTCGTATTCATGATTTCCTCTTCAAAGTAACATACCGTACTTATTATTAAACACAAAATGACATTAAAAATTTAAGTAATTCACGAGCAGCTAGTTGAGAATATGTATGAACTTCATGACACGACGAACCGTCTCGTTCTGCATATGGATTCAAACCCAGGTCATGCAGACTAAGCAAAGATTTCGTGACTGACGGAAACTAACAGCCATTCCTGATTAGGCATACAGAGAGTGATATACCTCGATTTTAGTCAGTATCAATTAGCAAATACCAACTTTAAATTATATAACGCAAACATTTTTAACGGACGCGAATTCCTACCCAGCACCTATTGTCCCTGTTACCGAACTCCGAGAGATGTTAAATATTGTTTCTTAGCAAGTAACTTACTTGAAATGCCGTGAGGTAAACCTTTGTGTTGGACAGGGATTCGAACCCAGAACCTAATAAGATAGATATCGAAGCACAATCAACTGTGACATATCGCATTTTCTTGGCAGTAGCTAGATGTTTTAACTGAAATGACGAGACGAAACATTAATTATTTTCCTTCCAAGGACTCCAACCCGACACCTACCGCTGTTATATTCTAGAGAAAACGAACGTTAAATATGGGTTTGTTGCACCAGCAGCGACATGTGAGCATGTTTGAACTAGAAACAGTATGACGAAGAGTTCAGTGCTGACTGGGAATAGAGCTTCACACATATCGTTGTTGACTACACACAAAGAGACGCCGGCTACCAAATTTTTCTCCAACAGCAGCTCGGAATAACATCTTGAAATTACAGTGATCTCGCAAATAGTTCTGTGTTTCATTGGGAGTCAAAAACGACAAATATCGTTAGTGTGGACAACGAATGAAAATACATTAAACATCGAAATTATTATCCACCAGTAGATAGGTGTTCTCATGGTAGATCTTGATAATACATAATAAAATCTTTATTGCCGAGCCAGGATTCGAACCCATTCACGCGCAATATGTGGAGATGTTGAGGAATCTGCAGTTTTGAACAAACAACAAATTGTAGCCGAGCTGTATTGTCACGAAGGGAACAAATTCCGAGTTAAGGGCGGTCTGAGTTGCATTCCCAGTTCAGAACCAATTTTATCGACCTACAGAAGCTCAGATAAAAGATGTCCTGTGATCGTACATTGCGTTTGTCTCGTTACTAGAAATAAATAACTAATATAAGAAAGGTCTCGAATTCGAGTACATTCACTGCCATATTTTTTTAAAACGCAATTCTGCTGTCTGCTGAAGTTATCAAGCTAATGGAACTTGTAACATAATTCTCTTCACTTCTCAACCCAAAATAGTTGCATGTGGGAAAAGGGCTAACTTCTGCGACATTTTATTCTTTTCAGGTTTAATAGACAACCAGGCAGCAGCCGCATCTCGAAACTTTTGTATTATGTATGGGGAGAGCGCATTGTGCCAAAATACGTCGGAAAAGTATTTTCTACATTAGCTGTCGTCTGGTAGTGGCATTTTATTCTTCTTCAAACCTTGTTTGACAGGTTTAACTCAGAACAAGTTTTCTACATGCATGTAATCAATAAACCGCATGTGCATTTTCAGACTGTTATAGATAACATCTGAGAATTCGTATATATCGTTGATTATTAATTTCTCTCTCATGTTTACTATTGTTTTAACAACACTAAAGGAAACCTTAGGAAAATTGTGAGCTGTATTATAAGAACTGTAATAAAACTACCCACAATAATCTTACGACGAAAGTCTGTTTTTATAAAACTGAGTATCTGTTCACGAGCGCGCCTCTATCGACACGAATTGGTAAATTACTACTCACTTAGATTTTGATTGGGCCTGTGTTTAATTGGTATGCTGTGTCATACTCAAGAGGTATGCAAATGTGGCATTTCATAAATAAAGTTCTGTATTCCTAGAAACCCAAAATTTGCTTGTCAGCAGCGGAAAGAGGCGTTACCTGTTGCGCAGCATTGTAAGTTTTTCACCATTGCACTATGAGCCGAAAGTATTTCCTTGCGATTTCCTTATTGATGTTTGATCTGACTGTTTTTAGCTCTTTCACAGAAGGGAAAAAACGCTACACTCAGTGAGACTGGAACTGCGAACCATGACAGACGCTTTTTTCACAGGTCAGGACGTTACCACAGAACTGGCGGAGAAGTATGTGGCTTAGCTTCCTCTTACGAGACCAATAGGGGCTAGAACTCGTAAACCGCTATTTGAAGGACGAGATTAGTTGCGATTTCCACGTGCAACGACTTTCCTGGGCTGAAAACCGTAGATTTACAATCTTTTGTTACACCTCAAGCGATAATAACTCAGATAATTCAATGGAAATGACAGGTAAAAATCAAGTGAACTTTGAGGCTTAATTCCGTGCACTCCAGGAAGCTTTTTCCTATTTAAGATGCCTGTGAACATTGCTGCTTGAGACGATTTAAGACGAAACTAAATTCCTTCAGCTACGAAAATGTTTAAAGAAATCGACTTAACGGCACTAAATCGACACGATATTTCGTAATGATGTGGAACGTGTCATTTTAATGAATGATTTCTTTACATACCATGATTCAACTTCTTTACAATTTTTTACTCTCTCTCTCTCCCTCATTCTTTTTGATTTTTATCTCTCACTCTCTCTCTGTCTCTCTCTGCCACACACACACACACACACACACACACACACACACACACACACACACACATTCTTTTTTTATTTTTATTAGTTTGTTGTGGTCGACCATCGGCGAGGCCCGGAAACGTCTGTGAATGAGTTTCTTTGTTTTGAGTACACTTACGAAAGAAATATAAAAACAACTATGAGAGTTACTGATTTATGATGCTTAGTTTGCAGTCAGTTCTGAGTATTATTAGTAACTACGCTCCAGCCCCTAAACCTAGTTCGACTGATGACCTCAGAAGTTAAGTCGCATAGTGCTCAGAGCCATAGAGCCTAAACCTAGTTACAGAAATGCGAATCAGACACATTACGTATTCCAGGCCGTAGCAGCTGGGACTTGGAGACACCAGCTATGGTCACTTTCCGGCCCGCTATAAGATCACATCGGTTCGTCTTCTTCCTGCTGGTATTGTAACTGAGATTTGGTAACAAGGCAATGTATGTTTGGCAACTTTGTGATCGACGTGTTACTTCCTGGAGTGCACGGAATTAAGCCTCAAAGTTCACTTGATTGTACCTGTCATTTCCATTGAATAATCTGAGTTATTATCGCTTGAGGTGTAACAAAAGATTTTAAATCTACGGTTTTCAGCCCAGGAAAGTCGTTGCACGTGGAAATCGCAACTAATCTCGTCCTTCAAAAAGCGGTTTACGAGTTCTAGCCCCTATTGGTCTCGTAAGAGGAAGCTAAGCCACATTCTTCTCCGCCAGCTATGTGGTAACGTCCTGACCTGTGAAAAAAGCGTCTGTCATGGTTCGCAGTTCCAGTCTCACTGAGTGTAGCGTTTTTTCCCTTCTGTGAAAGAGCTAAAAACAGTCAGATCAAACATCAATAAGGAAATCGCAAGGAAATACTTTCGGCTCATAGTGCAATGGTGAAAAACTTACAATGCTGCGCAACAGGTAACGCCTCTTTCCGCTGCTGACAAGCAAATTTTGGGTTTCTAGGAATACAGAACTTTATTTATGAAATGCCACATTTGCATACCTCTTGAGTATGACACAGCATACCAATTAAACACAGGCCCAATCAAAATCTAAGTGAGTAGTAATTTACCAATTCGTGTCGATAGAGGCGCGCTCGTGAACAGATACTCAGTTTTATAAAAACAGACTTTCGTCGTAAGATTATTGTGGGTAGTTTTATTACAGTTCTTATAATACAGCTCACAATTTTCCTAAGGTTTCCTTTAGTGTTGTTAAAACAATAGTAAACATGAGAGAGAAATTAATAATCAACGGTATATACGAATTCTCTGATGTTATCTATAACAGTCTGAAAATGCACATGCGGTTTATTGATTACATGCATGTAGAAAACTTGTTCTGAGTTAAACCTGTCAAACAAGGTTTGAAGAAGAATAAAATGCCACTACCAGACGACAGCTAATGTAGAAAATACTTTTCCGACGTATTTTGGCACGATGCGCTCTCCCCATACATAATACAAAAGTTTCGAGATGCGGCTGCTGCCTGGTTGTCTATTAAACTTGAAAAGAATAAAATGTCGCAGAAGTTTGCCCTTTTCCCACATGCAACTATTTTGGGTTGAGAAGTGAAGAGAATTATGTTACAAGTTCCATTAGCTTGATAACTTTAGCAGACAGCAGAATTGCGTTTTAAAAAAATATGGCAGTGAATGTACTCGAATTCGAGACATCTTATCTACCGCGCGCGATACGTAGCATTACGCTACTAGCTGACACGTAGTTCTAACAGCTCCAGAAGTCAAGAACAATTCTTCCAGAACTTCTGCATTCCACAGCGCTGTGGGATAATGCATATGGCCACGCCAATACTAATGAGAGACAAACAGTTTTACCTTTTCTTTTGCACTGCACGACGTTTTCAACAAACAGATAGCGCTCAGTAGCTCAAGTGGAAAGAAACACTTCCTATTTAGATTTATGCATCCTACACTGTTGGCAGTTCTGTGTAGGTGGCAGTTACCTGATTTTATTTCGGTGATTACAAAATAAAGTTGAATGTATGCTCTGGGTAGCCGAGGCATCTAGTTCATGGTGATTCGGTCAACCAAGTAAATGAATTTACTGAACATGCTGCAAATTGATACAGGCAGTCTGTGTGTCAGAATTCTCAGCAAGTGTGGCACAACGGCGTTATGATAGAAAAATGAGCCAGTAAGGAGACGAGTTGGTGGTCTGTTGGGCTGATGATAGGTTTATATGTCTATGGTCTGGGTTCGATTCCAACTTGGATCAGTGATTTTAGATAGGGAGAGACAGATTCCATTCTCTTCTGGCTTCACCAAGTGGCGAAAATATAACAGCATTGTGGTCTGAAATTCACCTTAAAAATGATGTTCCTTCTCCACCAAGTAGACGTTAGGTTGAGCCACAATAAAGTCTGGAGTGACGACATATAGAAACTCTATCACCAGTAACCTTTCTTATACTAGTTATTTATTTCTAGTAACGAGACAAACGCAATGTACGATCACAGGACATCTTTTATCTGAGCTTCTGTAGGTCGATAAAATTGGTTCTGAACTGGGAATGCAACTCAGACCGCCCTTAACGCGGAATTTGTTCCCTTCGTGACAATACAGCTCGGCTACAATTTGTTATTTGTTCAAAACTGCAGATTCCTCAACATCTCCACATATTACGCGTGAATGGGTTCGAATCCTCGCTCGGCAATAAAGATTTTATTATGTACTATCAAGATCTATCATGAGAACACCTATCTGCTGGTGGATAATAATTTCGATGTTTAATGTATTTTCATTCGTTGTCCACACTAACGATATTTGACGTTTTTGACTCCCAATGAAACACAGAACTATTTGCGAGATCACTGTAAGTTCAAGATGTTATTCCGAGCTGCTGGTGGAGAAAAATTTGGTAGCTGGCGTCTCTTTGTGTGTAGTCATCAACGATATGTGTGGAGATCTATTCCCAGTCAGCACTGAACTCTTCGTCATATTGTTTCTAGTTCAAACATGCTCACATGTCGCTGCTGGTGCAACAAACCCATATTTAACGTTCGTTTTCTCTAGAATATAACAGCGGTAGGTGTCGGGTTGGAGTCCTTGGAAGGAAAAAACTAATGTTTCGTCTCGTCATTTCAGTTAAAACATCTAGCTACTGCCAAGAAAATGCGATATGTCACAGTTGATTGTGCTTCGATATCTATGTTATTAGGTTCTGGGTTCGAATCCCTGTCCAACACAAAGGTTTACCTCACGGCATTTCAAGTAAGTTACTTGCTAAGAAACAATATATAACGTCTCTCGGAGTTCGTTAACAGGGACAATAGGTGCTGGGTAGGAATTCGCGTCCGTTAAAAATGTTTGCGTTATGTAATTTAAAGTTGGTATTTGCTAATTGATACTGACTAAAATCGAGGTATATCACTCTCTGTATGCCTAATCAGGAATGGCTGTTAGTTTCCGTCAGTCACGAAATCTTTGCTTAGTCTGCATGACCTGGGTTTGAATCCATATGCAGAACGAGACGGTTCGTCGTGTCATGAAGTTCATACATATTCTCAACTAGCTGCTCGTGAATAACTTAAATTTTTAATGTCATTTTGTGTTTAATAATAAGTACGGTATGTTACTTTGAAGAGGAAATCATGAATACGACGAACTTACTACGTGCATTACCTATCTGACGTAATAATTAGGGTGGTAACATTTCAGGTATGTCATTTATTGTAATAAATGTGAGCTTATAATCCTTAAGGACAGTCTTATCTGTGATAAGGTGTTCCCTGATATTTGTAGTATCGTAGTATTACTTTACATCTTGAGTTATTGCGATACAGAGTAATGTTTTCTAGTGGTGACTTGTTGGAACCATTTTCAATAGTCAAACGACTGTACCAGAGAGCGATTAGAGGACTTGCTAGACAGCTGCGTTATGTGGGTTGCATGCGAATCCGGCGAAATGCAATTCAGGTCGTTCGGATACTTTTGAGTATGACTGTACATGACCACTCTGCAATTCACACTGAAGTGTCTGGCACAGGGTTCTTTGGGACTGGGCGTTTGTGTTGCACTCATCATTTCGTCATCATCATCATCATTATTCGTGACAGTGGCTAGATTGGACTGTGTAAATAAATTGGACTGTCTAAAAATTGGGACTCTGTACGGGCGCTGAAGACCGCGCAGTTGAGCGCTCCACAAACCAAACGTCATCATCATTACAGGATTGTTTGAACCACTATCACACTATTTTTCTACCGCACCAGTGTCGAACAGCGAGTGAGAAACATGAACACTCAAATAATCCCGTACGAGATCTGATTTCTCTTATTTTATTGTGATGATCCTCTCTCCCTATGTAGGGAAATATTTTCACATTGAGAGGATAAAGTTTGTGATTGAAATTTTGTGAAAAGAACTCGCCGCAGCAAAAAATGCCTTTGTTTCAATGATTGCCGTCCCAACTCACTCATCATATCCGTGGCACTCGCGCCCCTATTTCGCGATAATACAAAAAGAGCTGATATTCTTTGAACTTGTACGACGTCCCCCATCAATCCTATCTGACGAGTATCCCATACAACATAGCAGTACTCCAGCAGAGGAAGAACAAATATAGTGTAGCCAGTCTCTTTAGTAGACCGATGGCATCTTGTAAGCGTTCTGCCAGTAACACGTAGTCTCCGGTTTGCCTTTCACACATTATCTATGTGATCGCCGCCAGTTAAGTTGTTCGTAATTGTAATTGTAATTACTAGGTATTTAGTCAACTGACAGCTTTTAAATTTGTGTGATTTATCGTGTAACCGAAATTTAACGGATTTCTTTATGTAGTCATGTGGATGATCTCACACTTTTCCTTATTAAGAGACAATTGCCACTTTTCGCACCATACAGATATCTTGACTAAATCATTTTGCAGTTGGTTTCGATTATTTGATGACTTTGTGTTGGATGGTGAGGAGGCGTGTGTTCAAAGTTGTTCTTCCGTCGAAGGTTAATCCCAAATACTTCAGTGCGTTTGTCAGAGGGATGGGTTGGTTGTAAATGGAGAGGTGGAGGTCTGTAAGACGGAAACGCCGAGTGGTAGGTACAAACATGATGGCGTTTCCACGTAGTACACTACTTGTCCACGAGATTGAAGTGGCACTAGAGGAAGGCATGGGCGAGTTGGAGGGTGTGGTTAGTGGCTAGGTAGTCAGTCTCGTCAGCATTTTGAAGGAGTTGTGTCGGGGGGAGGTTTAGGGAATGTCTGCAGTGCACATGATGTAAAGGTGGGGGAAAGGACAGAGGCACGAGGCAGACCTACAGTGGTGTGAAATATTCATATGTGAGAGTACATGTGGTTGATTATGACATATGTATACCAGTGGAGTTGGAAGGATGCCACAAGGTAGACGTTAACTGGGAGAGCCCTAGAAGTCCCTTGTCGCTTTCACTTATAAAATGGAGTTTTTTCCACGCTTGTGCCGAAGAACCGGATTTCTTGGATAAAATTTTCCAGCTACCAGTGGTGGGCCATCGTCATTGGATAGCTAGCGATATCTCACAGAGAAAGCGATAGGGAATGTTTACCAAAATATTACTATCAAGCTGCAAGCGTTACTTCTCTGTAGTCTTTTGCATTTGTCGCGCATCGTGGTTTGATGGCGAGTAGCCGTGAAGATGGAAGACTACGAGTATATCCATCATCTCTATTGAAATTACTTTTGTTCTTAGGGATATCAACTGCGTCTCAGACTTCCGTCTATAAATGTTTCATTCTGAGGCTCGCGTTCGTACGTTGTTGAAATATACACTGGCTGCTGTTCTCCAGACGTTACTCTAGTGCAGATTTCACACGTCGTTTTAAACACATGTAGCTTCGTGCTCTTTGAACCTTTCTTTTGCTGCTTGCATGTCTGGATGAACAGAAATTGACGACGATGCACAGATATCCGAACTTACTTCGAAATAAATCCGATAAATGCGTACAAATTGGCTTTGATTTGTTAGGTATAGACTTCCCGTGTATTGGTGATATATGAAAATTTTTGCCGGAGCAGGACTTGAACCTGGCTTTTCTACTTATCGCGAACAGTCGCCTTAACTATTTTTTTTTTGTTCTTGATCTCATTTTGCTCGTTAATGTTCGTTGTATTTGTTCGAGGCGAACGTCCCATGTCGCTTATTCAAGTTTTATCGTTGATCCATTAATTCAGTTTTTTTCTTACAGAGGGCAGCTAACCCTCTGACCGCACACGCTGAGCTACCGTGCCGGAAACTACTAGGCTATACGTGGGCGGTTCCCGGACCCACTCAAACTTCCACATGTCGTAATGTCTACGTCCCTATACCATAGTCTCCTACCTCCATCTCTAAATGCTCGCAGCTACACTCTGTTTTCCAGCCCCGGTGAGAATGAGACTATGATGAATCGAGACCTACGGTGTTAGCGATGAATGTAGGAGATTATGGTTTGGGGAAGTTTGGGTCTGTCAAGTAGGAGTGAGCGGTAGCTTATTGGTTCGGGCGGCCGCTCACGATAAGCGGGAAACACGCATTCCAGTCCCGTTCCTCCAAAAATTGTCGTATTGCACCAATAGGTGGTACATATACACGTAACACAGCGAAAGACAAGTTATTCGCATTTAGCGAATTTATTTCGATGTACTCTCTTTTACTGTTTTCCTTGTTTCGTCTGAATGCACTTTGCCACAGCCAAGCGTCAACTTCACAGATTACCGGAATGTGTAGGTGAACTGGCGCGACCGTGTTGCGTCGAAAGTCTTTTATTTTGCACTGAATGAAAATATGGTCTTCACACTATTCCTCCGAAGAATTGTGCTTATGCTTTCAGTAACTCCAGAAACTTTACTGAGTGAGAAGGCGGTTCCTCGTTCTTCTTATTATCATAATTAGCACTACTTCATTCGAAGGTCCCAGAGAGAGGTCGGAACGTCGATTTCTAAAGAGGAAATCTGAAGAGGATCATGATGTGGCCTAACAAACCTACAAGATCCTACACTCCTGGAAATGGAAAAAAGAACACATTGACACCGGTGTGTCAGACCCACCATACTTGCTCCGGACACTGCGAGAGGGCTGTACAAGCAATGATCACACGCACGGCACAGCGGACACACCAGGAACCGCGGTGTTGGCCGTCGAATGGCGCTAGCTGCGCAGCATTTGTGCACCGCCGCCGTCAGTGTCAGCCAGTTTGCCGTGGCATACGGAGCTCCATCGCAGTCTTTAACACCGGTAGCATGCCGCGACAGCGTGGACGTGAACCGTATGTGCAGTTGACGGACTTTGAGCGAGGGCGTATAGTGGGCATGCGGGAGGCCGGGTGGACGTACCGCCGAATTGCTCAACACGTGGGGCGTGAGGTCTCCACAGTACATCGATGTTGTCGCCAGTGGTCGGCGGAAGGTGCACGTGCCCGTCGACCTGGGACCGGACCGCAGCGACGCATGGATGCACGCCAAGACCGTAGGATCCTACGCAGTGCCGTAGGGGACCGCACCGCCACTTCCCAGCAAATTAGGGACACTGTTGCTCCTGGGGTATCGGCGAGGACCATTCGGAACAGTCTCCATGAAGCTGGGCTACGGTCCCGCACACCGTTAGGCCGTCTTCCGCTCACGCCCCAACATCGTGCAGCCCGCCTCCAGTGGTGTCGCGACAGGCGTGAACGGAGGGACGAATGGAGACGTGTCGTCTTCAGCGATGAGAGTCGCTTCTGCCTTGGTGCCAATGATGGTCGTATGCGTGTTTGGCGCCGTGCAGGTGAGCGCCACAATCAGGACTGCATACGACCGAGGCACACAGGGCCAACATCCGGCATCATGGTGTGGGGAGCGATCTCCTACACTGGCCGTACACCACTGGTGATCGTCGAGAGGACACTGAATAGTGCACGGTACATCCAAACCGTCATCGAACCCATCGTTCTACTATTCCTAGACCGGCAAGGGAACTTGCTGTTCCAACAGGACAATGCACGTCCGCATGTACCCCTTGCCACCCAACGTGCTCTAGAAGGTGTAAGTCAACTACCCTGGCTAGCAAGATCTCCGGATCTGTCCCCCATTGAGCATGTTTGGGACTGGATGAAGCGGCGTCTCACGCGGTCTGCACGTCCAGCACGAACGCTGGTCCAACTGAGGCGCCAGGTGGAAATGGCATGGCAAGCCGTTCCACAGGACTACATCCAGCATCTCTACGATCGTCTCCATGGGAGAATAGCAGCCTGCATTGCTGCGAAAGGTGGATATACACTGTACTAGTGCCGACATTGTGCATGCTCTGTTGCCTGTGTCTATGTGCCTGTGGTTCTGTCAGTGTGATCATGTGATGTATCTGACCCCAGGAATGTGTCAATAAAGTTTGCCCTTCCTGGGACAATGAATTCACGGTGTTCTTATTTCAATTTCCAGGAGTGTATTTTCAATGACAAGGCCACACAATCTTGCAGACTTGTGCATATGTTATGTTCCTTTCCCCGTTTATGGTGCAGGAGACAGATAGGCACATTAACGGTGCTTCTGGTGGTTACCTAAATGTTTCAGGGAGAATCTGTGTCCCTAGCGGCGTACAACTGTGGGTGGCCAGACGCCGGCGCCCGCTTCGGGAGGGCAGTGCAGCTGGTCATCAACCGCGCGCAGCAGCCGTTGGCGCTCACCGCTGGTGGGGTCTACCCCATCCAGAGGGCCACCTTCCTGTCAGTAAGTTTTACAGCACATTACCACACCCTACCGTCACCATTCTATCTGCCCTTTCCGACTTTTTCAAACACTATACTTTTTCATACACCATAATACATTGCCGGAAAAAAAATTGGTACTCCTTTTTAGAGGTTTCCAGTTCACTCAAGATTTATTATTGCAACAGTGCTTAAAAAGTACATGAAATTGTTACATTTACGAATCAGTGGCACAAGCGGATCTGAGGTACCAGCTGTCGACTCATGTCGAAACACCCCTCTTAGTACGAGGCATAGTCTCCACAGACGGCAATGCAGGTGCTGAGTCTGGCTGGCTCCCCCCGTCGGAGGTTCGAGTCCTCCCTCGGGCATGGGTATGTTTGTGTTGTCCTTAGCGTAAGTTAGTCTAAGTTGGATTAAGTTGAGCGTAAGCTTAGGGACCAATGACCTTACTAGTTTGGTCCCTTGGACCTTACCACAAATTTCCAAAAATCTTCTGACTCTGGCATCCAATCGATCGTACAGATGGTGAATGCTGTCCTGGGATACGTTATGCCACGCCTGTTCGACCTGTTCATGTAGTTCTGTAAGAGTTGTTGGTTGCCAAGGCGCATGAGTCCTTTGTCGTCCCTTCATAGCTCACACGTGCTCGTTTGGAAACAAGTTCTGAGATCGTGCTGGCTGCGTCTTGCAGAGCATGTTGAGTTTCATGGGCAGCGTGGGGGCGAGCATTATCCTGTAAGAACATCACCATCGTGTTGCAATAACGGCAAAAGAACGGGTCTAACAACATTCCGCGTGCCGAGCATTTGTAGCGTCCCCTCCAGAAACATCAAAGGTGAACGAGAGTTGTAGTTTATCGCACACCAGAATGCGAATGCACTCTACGAGACAGTGCTCACCAGGTCTACGTCGTACGCGCAAACGACAATCACTTGCGTGCAGCAGAATCTGCTCTCATCGCTGTAAACCACTGCACATCATTTCATCTTCCAAGTGATGCTCTGAGCCGTTCACGTCGATGCTGTGGGGTAGTGGAAAACATGCTAGAGGTGTGTGTCCCATAGTCCAACTGCTAATAACTATTTCGCTACCGTCTGTGTTGACACATTTGAGCTCACAAGTTCTCTTATCTGCTCGGAGTAGCTTTACGGTCTGCCACTGCTGCCCTTACAGTACGACGATCCTGACGGGGGCCTCTGCTTTTATGGATTCAAGAACCATGTCCAACTTTTGTAGCAACTCTCTGAAAGGATCATCCCGCCACTCAGAAGGTCACCATATGACCCCTTTCAAACACTCTCAGTTGGCCTGTTGGAAGCCTGAGTGTGTCTCCGTGGCACGACTGCCTGCTTACTTCACACCTTTGCACCTCGGTGGGCCTTCTGGCTGTGACCATTCCTTATTAGAGAGTAGACACAGACGGCGCTCTGGTATCTATGGCACTATGCTATGTGTTGGCGGACGACTCTGAAAGCATTATCAGTACATCTTCCAACCCCCAGGTGGCATATGCAGTCACTGGATCAAAGTCAACTTAGTCTTTCCAGGTGTGTCAATTTTTTTCATGCAGTACACTTTCGACTGACGCAAACAGGAAAAAATACATGTCACCTCCTTAAAACAATACACAGGTCTCTTTGAAGCACTTTAGATGGTGTAGCATGTGTCCATCCGCCACTGACGTAAGTTTCTACAGTGAAGCGGTGTATACTGGGTATAAAAGAAAGGTACCGCCAGGCTTTCAGTAAACATTCCTCACACATAGAGGAATAAAATGTGTTACATGGACCTGGATCCCAAAACGTTTTATTTCCATGTTTGACTTCATTTTCTACTTCACTTCACAATCACATTACAACGTCTGTAGGCATTATCAACAAATGATTTTCCTGCACGGTTCAGTAATCCAAGATGTTATGTAACTTTTTTAGGTTGCAGAGGCTTACGATACCTCTTTATTTTCAACCATAATATTTTCGGGTATATAGTATCTTATTCATGTTCTTAGACATTTATACAATGTTTTATAGTTTGGCGAAGTTGTTCTGTACATAAAGTTGGTTGAGTTTATGTATTTGGAGGGAATCCTAATTCAGCTTTACAAAGAGTACCCTACGGCATTGGCCCCTTACTTAGGTTGCGTTTATCGGGAATCTGCCGCCCAGCGCGAAGTCCTAAGCGACTGTAAAAAAGCACAGGTGACTCTTGTACGTAAGAAGGGTAAAGGAACGGACCCGCAAAATTGCAGACCAATGTCCTTAACATCGGTTTGCTGAGAATACTTGAACGCATTCGCAGTTGGAATATAATAAATTTCTTCGTGAGGGAATAGCTTCTGTTTACAAATCAGGACGGTTTTAAAAAGCATCACTTGTCTGAAAGTCAGCTCGCCCTTTTCTCACATGATATACTACGATCTATGGATGAAGGGCAACAGGCGAATTCCAAATTCCTAGATTTCCGGAAACCATTCGAGACGGTGCTCCACTGCAGACTGTTAATGAAGATACGAGCATACAGAGTAGGTTCCCAGATATGTGAGTGGCTGGTGGACTTCTTTAGTAATAGAATCCAGTATGTAGTCCTCTACGGTGAGAGTTCATCAGAGACAAGGATATTATGAGGGCTGCCCCAGAAAAGTGCGATAGGACAGTTGTTATTTTCTGTTTATGTAAATGATCTGGCGGATGAGGGTGCACACAACATGTAGCTGTTTGCTGATGATGCTGTAGTGTATGGGCAAACGTCGAAGCTGAGTGGCTGTAGGAGGATGCAAGATGACTTAGACGAAATTTCTAGTTGATGTGATCAATGGCAACTGGCTCTGAATGTAGAAAAATTTAAGTTAATGAGGATGAGTAGGTAAAATAAACCTGTAATGTTCTAATACAGAATTAGTACTTTGCTGCGTGACACAAGTCACATTGTTTAAATATCTGGGCATAACGTTGTAAAGTGACATGAAATGGGACGAGCATATGAGGATTGTTATTGGGAAGGCGAATGGTGGAAGAGTTTTAGGAAAGTGTTCTTCCTATGTAAAGAAGACCGCATGTACGACGCTGTTGCAACCTGTTCCCGCGCCTAGTCTGATCAGAGGGAGACATCAAAGCAATTCAGAGGCGGGCTGCTAGATTTGTTACCGGTAGGTTCGAACAATATGCAAGTGTTACAAAGATACTTCGAGAACTCAAATGGGAATCCCTGTAGGGAAGGCGACGTTCTTTAAGTGGAAAACTATTGAGAAAATTTAGAGAACCGGCATTTGAAGCTGACTGCTGAACGATCCTACTGCCACCAACATATACTTCGCGTAAGGATCGAGAATGTAAGATATGAGAAATTTGGTCTCATACGTAGGCATACAGACGGACGTATTTCTCTCGCTCTATCTGCGCGTGGAACAGGAAAGGAGTTGACTAGTAATGTTACAGGGTTCCCTCCGTCACATACCGTACTGCAGCTTGTGGAGTATTTATGTTGGTACAGACGTAGATATTGATATGACCCTTCAGGTTATGCAGTCTTCAACGACCCTCCTCCACACTGCTTGATATCAGGCGCTCCACTGTGACATAAGGGAAGGAACAGCAAGAAGTTCGACATTAAAGAAGGGCGCCGCAGGAGATGGAATGCTGCAACAATAAAACATCAACGTGTTCAAGTTCCATCTACCAATCAACCCAAGATTTGATCTGAAGAGAAGAGAGTGGACAAGAATGAACAGGATAAGAACCAGTCACGCCAAGTGCATTCCTGTGATGCTCACGTGGGGATTCTGAAACTCTCCAGCCTGCGATTGTGGCGCCCAACAACAAACCGGTCAGCATATTGTGAGAGATTGTCCTCTCAGTAAGTAGGGCCTATCCAGGACATTTCAGTGACTTTAGTAATGCTCCTTCCTCTGCTATCAATTGGCTTCATTGAATAGATGTTGAACTCTGATTAAATGTATCTGTTTTAATTAACAGTGCCAAATTTGTAGTTTAAATGTTCTCCTTCAAGTATTAATGAATTGTTAATTTTCAGAATTTAAACGTATCAGCTTTGGACCTATATACTCAAATGTATAATTGTAAACTATATGTATTTCTAAATATTTGCATGAGTCGCCATACGATGAATAAATAACATAAAAAACCGATATTAAATACATCATCCGGTTATGCTACGAAAATTAGTCTTTCTATAAAAAGGCCACAACAAAATCTAAATTACTACTTTGTTATCAATTTTATTTTATAAAATTAAAAGACTGCCATTTAAGAAAAACGTAACTTAATTTTTGGTTAATTTACCAATTTACTAATTGTATGGCATAACTCAGCATCTGTATTTTTGAACACCAGCTGATTTGTCTTGTCAGTTTCATCTTCATAATAACTTTAAAATAATTTCATTTCATGTGTGAAACACGTTAACTATCATGGATTTATACCTACTCTGAAAAGCGAAAATGTGCGTGACTTTTATTTTGAACGACAAAAAGTTCTGGAAGCTTCGAGAACATTATCTGTTTGATATATGGTGTAAATTGACATCAAAGCACCACCATTTGCTTACTAGTCTTTCGACCACGCGCATGTGCTGTGCACTCAAGGCTCTTTGATTTGGGAGTGGTATAACAAAGAAAAATGTGACTTTATTTCATATAAAAAATTCAGTGACGTGTTTAGTGCATCTGGAAGTATGGGGATAGAAAGTGAATATGTCAAAATTAA
Organism: Schistocerca serialis cubense; assembly: GCF_023864345.2. Taxonomy (NCBI): domain Eukaryota; kingdom Metazoa; phylum Arthropoda; class Insecta; order Orthoptera; family Acrididae; genus Schistocerca; species Schistocerca serialis. Next base: position 322,483,559 of record NC_064642.1, on the reverse strand, counting down.
AGCGTTACACTTCAGTCTCATCGGAAAAACAACACCGGATCATTATTCTTTTTCATTAAGGCTATCCACGAAACAAGAACTTTTGACGCTGACGCCAATTGCAAGATAAGTAAAAGATTTATTTTCGTTACAAAGCTACCCTCTTAACTGCTTACTAGAAATTTTGCTGTAGCAGTGCTTCGCGGTAAAATAAAATGTGTGGGCGCGAGACTTTTTAATGATTGCGATTTGGATTTGATTTTGAATTGAATTGAAATTATTTTTGAGATTTTACTTATACTTTTAAGTTTATGCTTTTAATAACTGGCTGGTTAATAAAGATTAAGGTGAGCAAACTTTTTGTTCACGTTAAAGTTACTTTAATATGAGCCTGTATAGAAACACATTGCATTTAAATTGAAAACTGAAATAATATTTTTGTATTTTCATCGGCTAACATTTTTAACAAGCATGAGTTCTTTGTTATAATTTGCAACTGCCCACACACGCGAGAGAATTGTTCTTACCGCCGTTAACAAACAATTGAAGTCCGAATCGTGGCTCTGGATTTCGGTGAGTAACTGAAAATAAAAATCTTAACGACTATGTTGTCTTCCGCTGCGTCAGGCGGCTGTGGAAAAAATATTTGTTATGTTTTGAGTTGGCGATCTCTTCGCTTCCGTTAAATTCGTGAATTGAAAATGCCACATAATGGCGTCTGTTGCAGCAGCGGCGGCTGCAACTATTGAGCTGAAAATTACTCAGAATACTGTTTTTAAAAGGAAACGGACATGACACAGGGCGGAGTGTACCCAGTGGCGGAGAGTGGTAACTCATCAAAAGCCGAAACATACTCTACCCACTTGGTGTGGCGATTAGGGATATAGGTTCGCATGAACCGGTTCAGTTCCTTAAACGTGCGTTCAACCAGACTACTTTCTGGATGAAAGCGAGATACAAAAATATGTTTAACACTCAGTTCTTGCAGAAAAGTTTTCCATTTCATACTGCTAAAGTATGTGGCATTGTCTTATACAATGATATGTGGTTCAAAATGGCTCTGAGCACTATGGGACTCAACTGCTGTGGTCATCAGTCCCCTAGAACTTAGAACTACTTAAACCTAACTAACCTAAAGACATCACACACATCCATGCCCGAGGCAGGATTCGAACCTGCTACCGTAGCAGCAGCGCGGCTCCGGACTGGAGCGCCTAGAACCGCACGGCCACCGCGGCCGGCAATGATATGTGGTTTACCAATTTTAATAAAGTAGTCGGTTCGTAACTTTTGAATGAGGGGTGTAACAGCTGAAGTTTTCACTGGGTATAACTTTAAGAATTTGGAAAAAGCATCACACACTGCAAAGATATATTTTACACCTCCTCTCCAATACGTAGCGTTCCTTGGATATCCATTGAAACCAGTCGTAACGGTTTGTTGGGTACAGTAGGATGAAGTTCGCTTACAGTGGGCAGATTGATATATTTCGCCTTCTGACAAACTACGCATGTCCTCACTAGGTTCTGAATTACTCCTTTCATGTTACTGAAGTGACAGTGTCTTGCCAGAAGGGATCTACATTTGTCAATTCCTACGTGTCCCCACCAGAGGTGCACGTGCCGTATCAAATCAGTAATCCATATTTTAGGTACACAGATGCACCACATATCCTTGTTAATATCCTTTCTGCAATATAATATATCATTTTGTATAGAATAATTGCTTCTTACTTCATTTTCATCAGAAGTCTGGAGTTCTTACTTGATTCTTCCTAACACAGGATCTTCGTCCTGTAACCATGGCAGTTGCCTGCGTACCTGCAGGAACTTTTTTCTATAAGTATGATCTTTCATGATCAAGATTACATACTCTTATGCCTGTTCCAGTATTGCTGTCAATTCTGGTAGACCTTGCGGCAAACGTGATAGAGCATCGGGGATTACATTGTCACTACCCTTAATACCTGCCGGCTGAAGTGGCCGAGCGGTTCTTGGCGCTACAGTCTGGAACCGCGCGACCGCTACGGTCGCAGGTTCGAATCCTGCCCCGGGCATGGATGTGTGTGATTTCCTTAGGTTAGTTAGGTTTAAGTAGTTGTAAGTTCTAGGGGACTGATGACCTCAGAAGTTAAGTCCCATAGTGCTCAGATCATTTGAACCTTAATACCTTCGGAATTGGTATTCCTGGAGTGCAAGTACCCACCTAGTCAATATATCATGTATCAGCTTACACGTCAACAAGAAATCGCAAAAGATTTTCACATTCTTCCCATACACATAGTATCGGAACTTTTTTCTGACCCACACAACTGCCAGTGCTTCGAGTTCAGTAACAGTGTATAAACGTTCACAACTCGATGACACTCGACTTGCGAAACCAATTATTTTTATTTCCTTTCTTCCTTCGTTCTCCTCAATTTGGAACAAACAAGCTCCTACTCCGACAGCGGAAGAGTCTGTGGCAAGACAAAATTCCTTCGACAGATCAGGATGCGATAGTAAGTTAGCATTCAAAGTGCTTGTCGCATTTGCTTGAACGCTCGTTGACACTGGTCATTCCATATCCATGGTACATTTTTCCTCAGAAAGTTTAAAAGTGCATTGTTATTCAACAGATGGTCGGGTATAAACCGTCGAAAAAAGGACACTAGTCCTAAAAATGCCTTCAGTTGTTTCTTAATTCTTGGATGAGGAAAGTTCTCAATCGCTTTCATTTTCTTTTTATCAGGTACAATACCTGTGGACGATATTATGTGTCCAAGAAATTTAATTCTCTCTCTGTCACACTTGGCCTTCGCCAGGATTGCAGTTACGTCTACTTTGGAAAATCGTTTGAGTACGCGTGTTAGCATATCAATGTGGCTTTCCCGATCTAGAGTAGCTATTAACAGGTCGTCTACATATAATGTTGCACGGTCCAGTAAATATGGTCCCAACATTGTGTCAAGCGCTGTAATGAAAACACCTGCGCAGACATTTAACCTGAATGGCAAAACTTTAAACTGGTAAATTCTCCCAGAAAATACAAATGCAGTATATTTTCTTGACGACTCAGTAAGTGGGATTTGCCAGTAGGACGATCGCAAATCAACAGAGGTCGAATATTTGACCCCGAAAAATTTTTGAATTTGTTCATCCAGATTCTCTGGCCGTGTTTTCACAGGTACGATTATTTTATTGATGTCTCGTGCATCAAGCACGAGATGTATACTACCATCTGCCTTTGCTGCTGCAACAAGCGGGCTGTTATATGGAGATAAGGATGGTTCAATTATCCCTCATTGCATCATTCTTCGGATCTCTTTCGTAACTGCCTCCTTTTTGGACTATGGGACGGTGTAATTGGCATGGCGAAACGTATCATGAGGCACTACCTCAGTGTTATTAAGTGTAGCCTTTTGTAGCACCTGGTTTCTCCGAGAACACATTCTCATAACTTACGAGCAGCTGAGTTAATTCATTCTGTTGTGCCACAGACAAATATTCTGATTCCATGGCCTTCATGTTTATCAGATTTCTTTTCTCTTCACAGTCTTCGGTAATAGATTCATTATAATATTCTTTTCTTCCACGTAAGTCTGAGTACAAGTTCATAACCTGTAGGCCTTCAAATCTAACCTGAGAGCTACGGCAATACTTTCCGTGCATATCTCGTGTTCGTAACATTGGCAATGTCACATGTTTACTCTTGTTCATAATGCTCAATTCACCGCACAAGAGGCCGATATGTGCGTCCCTCTGATGTAAGAATTCTATTCCCAGAATGCAAGCGACCATCAATCCTTTAACAACAAGGAACGAGCTTCTTATTGCTTCATTTCGTAGAACAAATTCAACTTGCACCTGGTGTTTTATGGTTTGGGACTGTGCATCAATTGCACCTGTCACTCGACAATTTTTTACAGGCAATACAGGTATGTGATTGTTTCGGCTTATTTACTTTTAAAGTTCTAAACTCAGGACGTTAGTTGACGCACCTGTGTCAACTATTATTTGAATCGGTGCACCGTATATTTCGTCTTGTAATACCGCTTGCACAACATTTTTATCTGTTTGTTTACATTTTTGGGGTACATTTACTAATTCCTCCTCTATTTTCATCCTGTCATTATACCTCAGCATACAGAGATTGTTATTGTCATTATAGAACGTGCCCACACTACACCATCTCACAGCCAACAACGGAGAGCGGATTGGTGCTGTCTATAGTTTGGCGGGTGACAGACATTGGGTTGACGGTTATCTGTCACCTCCACTATCCTCACACTATGATTTTGATTGTTGCTACTATGGTTGGGTTGGCTATCCTGCCTACCCGATGGTGGAGTTTGATATGTCGCGTTGTTCTCATTATGTGGCTGGCGGTTATAGCCTCCAGTGTGCGGTTCTAGGCGCTTCAGACTGGAACCGCGAGACCGCTACAGTCGCAGGTTCGAATCCTGCCTCGGGCATGGATGTGTGTGATGTCCTTAGGTTAGTTAGGTTTAAGTAGTTCTAAGTTCTAGGGGACTGATTACCTCAGAAGTTGAGTCCCATAGTGCTCAGAGCCATTTGAACCATAGCCTCCAGCCATGTTTTGTTGTGGACCTGAATTTGAATTCCATTGTGGCGCTGCATTTTGTTGCCATTGTGTTGGTGGTTCGTTATATCCGCGCCACTGGTTCCAGTTATTTCGCCACCGCAGGTTACCGATACCATTGTAACCATTACTCATTCGCCCGTCATGATGCGTTTTTCTGTTATGATTAGTATAACCCTTATGTTGTTTGGCCCACGATTCGTTTGTCTGTATTCTTGTCTGTCCCAGTACCGTTTGGTATTGGGTTATTATTACTGCAGTTGTAATCAGCTTTCTGCTGATTCAACTTATTTTCACTTTTCATGTCCTCGATTAATAGATCCACGCCGGTCGGTGTGGCCTAACGGTTCTAGGCGCTTCAGTCTGGAACCTCGTGACCGCTACGGTCGCAGGTTCTAATCCTGCCTCGGGCATAGATGTGTGTGATGTTCTTAGGTTAGTTAGCTTTAAGTAGTTCTAAATTCTAGGGGACTGATGACCTCGGATGTTAAGTCCCATAGTGCTCAGTGCTGAAGCGCCTAGAACCGCTCGGCCACATCGGCCGGCAACTCTGCCGACACACGTGACTTTATCCTGGCTACTTCGACTTGTATTGCGGCAGCGCTGGCGTCAGTGTTTACTTTCATAGATGTTAATCAGGGAAGAACTGGGCCCCGTAGTGTCTGAAGAATAAAATAAAGTTGGTGATAAAAACCAGTAAATTTAATGCATTGAAATCTATTGAAAATTGTTGTAACCGTTAAAGGGGGGGGGGGGGCACCAATTAGCGAAAGCAAAAAGCGTATGCTGCCGGTCAAACTTACCAAAAGCTGACACGCCCATGTGTATTTGCCTCCAACATAGTAGCTGACAACGTAAGCTACGAGTGTGTTGTCGAAGCGTGTGCTGTGGCTGTCATCCGGGTACTAAGACAACGACGGAAATTGAACTAACGTGCGCAACACGGAAAACAGAAAGCGAGACGCTAGTGTTCTCCTGAGGACTTACGGTCACCACACAAACTGTTAGACTCGCCTCTCTGTATTACATAAAATTGAACATGAGTAATCCTAAATATAATAATGTTGCTAAGATGAACTAATTATTTCTTAATCACTAAAACTTATTTCTGAATCATTAAAACAGTGTAGACATTAAATGGAGCAGATGACCTCCAAGTGGGCCAGCAGTGGGAATAAACATGAATGTTAACATAAAAAAGCTGCAGTAAGCTAACCAACTGATTGCATGTTGAGACGCCTAACTTCAAAAATTTAAATAGTCAAAAATGGTCAGTGAAACGCTGTGCCTTAACTCCGTTTGGTTACTGAGAATTTTGTCAGGGGACTGTCTTATGGACTTTATTAGATATATTTCCTCAAGCACGTTTGAAACAGCGCCGTTTTCCTCTTTATGTAGCATCTAGAAGTTATTGTGGAGATCTGAAATAGAATGTTCGTTATTACGTAAGTCGGATGTTAACGCGGATTTCGAACTGCACAAGTTGAGATGTTCTTTAAAAGCGAATTTCTAAATCCCTACATGTCTACCCAAAGTAATTTTGAGAACAGTCATTACAGGAAATTGAATAAACCCCGGTGTTCTTATCTGGGTTCCTGATCGACTGTCCCTTGTGTTTGTAATTGGAACCTATATTCTGAGGAATAAAAAACGCTGGATTCTTCTTATTTTTTAAAAATGTTTACCTATTCTTTCTGAAAGGGGTCCGTAGTAGGGAATGCGGTGGTGGTTCTTGCTGTCCTGCCTAACAGGAGATAAAGTGGTAGAAAACGTGGAGCAGTCATTGCCAGAACTTGTCGTATTCAGTACTTCCTTATTAATAACGTGAACAATATTTATATCATAACCTTTAGCTAGTGCAGTACCTTGTGTGACCTGGTATTCCCGGTCGAAAGCCTGGGGAGGTTAGGGGGACTTGCTGGAGGCGGTAAAGCAGCGAACGAAAGGCAGCCGTTTTAGATATCATGGGACGGTTAGAAGAACGATGGAGCACCACGTCAGTGGTTTGCGGTTTACGGTCAATACCAAAAACAAAAGTGCTGTCACTTAATGCGATTAAAAGGTCAAGGTAAGAGGGTGTGTCGTTAACACTGTGTTCGATTGTAAATTGAATACCAGACTGGTGCGAACTCAGGTGGTCCACCGCAAAACTCATCGGGGCTTTTAAACAGAAAGTCATCAACGTAACGAAATCAACGAAGGATTTTCGGACCCATCCGAGGCGATCTAGTGGGTAGCACAATTCAAATGAATTCAATTTATTGCTACGAATTTAAAAGCTGTCTCCTGGAAACTCTAAACATGTCGTACATACATCTACATCTACATGATTACTCTGCAATTCACATTTAACTGCTTGGCAGAGTGTTCATCGAACCACAATCATACTCTCTCTCTACCATTCCACTCCCGAACAGTGCGCGGAAAAAACGAACACCTAAACCTCTCTATTCGAGCTCTGATTTCTCTTATTTTATTTTGATGATTATTCCTACCTATGTAGGTTGGGCTCAACAAAATATTTTCGCATTCGGAAGAGAAAGTTGGTGACTGAAATTTCGTAAATAGATCTCGTCGCGACGAAAAACGTCTTTGCTTTAATGACTTCCATCCCAACTCGCGTATCATATCTGCCACAGTCTCTCCCCTATTACGTAATAATACAAAAGGAGCTGCCCTTTTTTGCACCCTTTCGATGTCCTCCGTCAATCCCACCTCGTAAGGATCCCACACCGCGCAGCAATATTCTAACAGAGGACGAACGAGTGTAGTGTAAGCTGTCTCTTTAGTGGACTTGTTGCATCTTCTAAGTGTTCTGCCAATGAAACGCAACCTTTGGCTCGCCTTCCCCACAATATTATCTATGTGGTCTTTCCAACTGAAGTTGTTCGTAATTTTAACACCCAGGTACTTAGTTGAATTGACAGTCTTGAGAATTGTACTATTTATCGAGTACTCGAATTCGAACGGATTTCTTTTGGAACTCATGTGGATCACCTCACACTTTTCGTTATTTAGCGTCAACTGCCACAGCAATCTTTTCTAAATCGCTTTGCAACTGATACTGGTCTTCGGATGACCTTACTAGACAGTAAATTACAGCATCATCTGCGAACAACCTAAGAGGACTGCTCAGATTCTCACCCAGGCCATTTAAATAGATCAGGAACAGGAGAGGTCCCAGGACGCTTCCCTGGGGAACACCTGATATCACTTCAGTTTTATTCGATGATTTGCCGTCTATTACTACGAACTGCGACCTTCCTGACAGGAAATCACGAATCCAGTCGCACAACTGGGACGATACCCCATAGGCCCGCAGCTTGATTAGAAGTCGCTTGTGAGGAACGGTGTCAAAAGCTTTCCGGAAATCCAGAAACACGGAATCAACTTGAGATCCCCTGTCGATAACGGCCATTACTTCGTGCGAATAAAGAGCCAGCTGCGTTGCACAAGAACGATGTTTTCTGAAACCACGCTGATTACGTATCAATTACATAATCGTCAATCATGGTGACATGCGATGTTGTATATTACGCATTTAGTAGTAAATCATTTTAACGGTAGCCATTGGCAATATTAATGCAGAAATAAAACAGAACATTTGAAAAATAAGAACCAGTAAAGAAAAGCTTATTGGACAAAGAGTCCGACCGTCGTGACTTACAATTCAGGGAAATATTTCTGAAGGGCAGCCGCATTATGGCATTGAAATGAATCAATGATGCGATATGAAAAGTTGTGCCGCACCGGATGTCGAACACGGATGCTCCGCTTCTCTACAACTGTTGCGTTAACCATCTCGGCCATCTGGACCTAGATTCCCAGCTCGCCATACTCGTACGCCAATTGGGCGTCTCTGTCCACACACACATGTACCCCTCGATCACCTGTATTCCGTACTCCGCAACCCGCCGTACGGTGCGTGCGGAGGGTGCCCTGTACCACTGCTGGTCATTTCCTTTCCTGTTCCACTAGCAAATAGAACGACGGAAAAACGGCTATCTATATTCCTCCGTATGAGCCCTAAATTCTCGTATCTTATCTACATGGTCCTTACGCGCAATGTACTGTATGTTGGCGTCAGTGGAATCGTTCGGCAGTCAGCTTCAGACGCCGGTTCTCGAAATTTACTCAATAGTGTTTCTCGGAGAGAACGTCGTCTTCCCTCTGGGGATACCCACTTGATGTCTTGAAGCGTCATCGAAATACTTACACGTCGTTCAAACCTGTTGTTGTTGTGGTCTTCAGTCCTGAGATTGGTTTGATGCAGCTGTCCATGCTACCCTATCCTGTGCAAGCTTCTTCATCTCCTAGTACTTACTGCAACCCACATCCTTCTGAATCTGCTTAGTGTATTCATCTCTTGGTCTCCCTCTACGATTTTTAGCCTCCACGCTGCCCTCCAATGCTAAATTTGTGATCCCTTGATGCCTCAGAACATGCCCTACTAACCGGCCCCTTCTTTTTGTCGAGTTGTACCACATACTCCTCTTCTCCCCAATTCTATTCAATACTTCCTCATTAGTTATGTGATCTACCCATCTAATCTTCGGCATTCTTCTGTAGCACCACATTTCGAAAGCTTCTATTCTCACCTTGTCCAAACTATTTATCGTCCATGTTTCACTTCCATACATGGCTACACTCCATACAAATACTTTCAGAAACGACTTCCTGACACTTAAATCTATACTCGATGTTAACAAATTTCTCTTCTTCATAAACGCTTTCCTTGCCATTGCCAGTCTACATTTTATATCTTCTCTACTTCGACCATCATCAGTTATTTTGCTCCCCATATAGCAAAATTCCTTTACTGCTTTAAGTGTCTCATTTACTAATCTAATTCCCTCAGCATCACCCGACTTAATTCGACCACATTCCATTATCCTCGTTTTGCTTTTGTTGATGTTCACCTTACATCCTCCTTTCAAGACACTGTCCATTCCGTTCAACTGCTCTTCCAAGTCCTTTGCTGTCTCTGATAGAATTACACTGTCATCGGCGAACCCCAAAGTTTTTATTTCTTCTCCATGGATTTTAATACCTACTCCAAATTTTTCTTTTGTTTCCTTTACTGCTTGCTCAATATACAGATTGAATAACATCGGGGAGAGGCTACAATCCTGTCTCACTCCCTTCCCAACCACTGCCTCCCTTTCATGCCCCTCGACTCTTATAACTGCCATCTGGTTTCTGTACAAATTGTAAATAGCCTTTCGCTCCCTGTATTTTACCCCTGCCACCTTTAGAATTTGAAAGAGAGTATTCCAGTCAACATTGTCAAAAGCTTTCTCTAAGTTTACAAATGCTAGAAATGTAGGTTTGCCTTTCCTTAATCTTTCTTCTAAGATAAGTCGTAAGGTCAGTATTGCCTCACGTGTTCCAACATTTCTACGGAATCCAAACTGATCTTCCCCGAGGTCGGCTTCTACCAGTTTTTCCATTCGTCTGTAAAGAATTGGTGTTAGTATTTTGCAGCTGTGACTTATTAAACTGATAGTTCGGTAATTTTCACATCTGTCAACACCTGCTTTCTTTGGGATGGGAATTATTATATTCTTCTTGAAGTCTGAGGGTATTTCGCCTGTCTCATACATCTTGCTTACCAGATGGTAGAGTTTAGTCTGGACTGGCTCTCCCAAGGCCGTCAGTAGTTCTAATGAAATGTTGTCTACTCCCGGGGCCTTGTTTCGCCTCAGGTCTTTCAGTGCTCTGTCAAACTCTTCACGCAGTATCGTATCTCCCATTTCATCTTCATCTACACCCTCTTCCATTTCCATGATATTATCCTCAAGTACATCGCACTTGTATAGACCCTCTATATACTCCTTCCACCTTTCTGCTTTCCCTTCTTTGTTTAGAACTGGGTTTCCATCTGAGCGCTTGATATTCATACAAGTGGTTCTCTTTTCTCCAAAGGTCTCTTTAATTTTTCTGTAGGCAGTATCTATCTTACCCCCAGTGAGATAAGCCTCTACATGCTTACATTTGTCCATCCCTGCTCAGCCATTTTGCGCTTCCTGTCAATCTCATTTTTGAGACGTCTGTATTCCTTTTTGACTGCTTCATTTACTGCATTTTTATATTTTCTCCTTTCATCAATTAAGTTCAATATTTCTTCTGTTACCCAAGGATATGTACTAGCCCTCGTCTTTTTACCTACTTGATCCTCTGCTGCCTTCACTACTTCATCCCTCAGAGCTACCCATTCTTCTTCTACTGTACTTCTTTCCCCCATTCCTGTCAATTCAAACCTACCGGTAACAAATATCGCAACCAGCCTGTGAATTGCTTCGATGTCTTCTTTCAACCCGACGTGGTACGGATCCCAAACACTCGAACATTACTCAAGAATAGACCGCACCAGCGTCATACGTATATGCGGTCTGCTCTACCGGTCAACCACTCTTTACTAAAATTCTCCCAAGAAACCGAAGCTGACTGCTCGCCTTCTCTACCACAATCTTCACATGCTCTTTCCATTTCATATCTCTTTTACGCCCAGATATTTGAACGACTTGACTGTGTTAAGCAGGACATTAGTAATACGGTATCCGAACGTTACAGGTTTGTTCTTCCTACTTATCCGCTTTACCTTAAATTTTTCCACATCTAGAGCTAGCTGCCATTCATCACATCAACTAGATATTTTGTCCACGTAAGTCGTCTTGTGCCTTGTTACGTCATTCAAGTTCGACACCTTACCGAACACCACGGAATCTTCAACAAACAACCCCAGATTGTTGCCCACCCTGTCCGCCAAATCATTTATGTATACAGAGAACAACACGATCCTATCAAATTCCCATGGGGCACTCCTGACGATACCCTTGTCTGTCGAGCCACTCACATATCTATGAAATTATTCCATACGCTGCTAACTTCGTCAGCAGCCTGCAATGGGGCACCGTCTAAAATGCTTTCCGAAAATTTGAAAATATGGAATCTTGCTGTCGCCCTTCATCCATAGTTCGCAGTATATCATGCGAGAAAAAGGCAAGCTGAGTTTCACATGACTCATGACATAAGCTCCTCAGTATGCAGAAAGCTTAATATATACGAACTGAGAATATGTTCAAGGGTTCTGTAGCAAACCTAAGCTTGGCATATTCGTCTGAATTTTGCGGGTCCATTCTTTTACCCTTCTTACACACTGGAGTCACCCGCGCTTTTTTCAAGTCCCTTGGGACTTCGTACTGAGCAAGAGATTCACGATAATTACAGGCTAGGTAATGAGCCACTGAGTACTCTTTGTAAAGCCGAACTGAGATTCCATTCGGACCTGGTGATGTATTTGCTTTCAAATCTTTCAGTTGTTTCTCTACACCAGGGATGCTTATTACTATGTCTTCCACAGAGCAGCCTGTCCGATGGTCAAATGGTGGTATGTTTGAACGAATCCCCTGTGTGAACGATTCCGTGAACGTCAAATTTAAAACTTCGGCTTCCGTTTTGCTATTTTCAGCCACCACACCAAACAGGTCAACAAAGGACTGAATGGGAGCCTTAGGCCCGATTAGCGATTTTACATAGTACCAGAATTTTCTCGGGTTCTCTGGTAATTTTTTGCTAAGGTGTGACGGTGGTAGTTGTTGTGTGCTTCGCGCATAGATCTTTTCACAGAAGCACGAGTGTGTACTAACCTTCGCTTGTCGTCATTTGTACGTTCTCTTTTGAACAGTGTGTGCAACAGCCTCTGCTTCCGCAGCATCTTCCGAATTTCGTTACTAAACCATGGCGGATATTTTCCATTCTTTATCCATTTATTAGGCACAAAACTCTTCAGACCTCGATTTACAATCTTCTTAAATTTTGCCCATAATTCCTCTACATCGATCTTAGTGGAACTAAGTGATATCAGTTACTACAATGGTTCCTTTGAAACGGCATGACCGGAGTTTCATTCCCCATCATTGAAACAATCCGAGCTTGTGCTCCATCTCTAATGACCTCGTAGTCGATGGGACGTTAAACCCTAATTCCTTACTTTTCGGATCCATGTTCGTGATATGAACTGTTTGCTCTGTTTTGATGTCAAGAACTATTCTCTAAAGTTTCTGATACAAGATTTTATACACCTCGTTGTAGAGGTGAAATATTATAATATGTGGTATGTGGCTGAGACACTTGCATGCTCACTTCCTAACATGAAACACTCTTTTCTGTGGCACGTGACGACAAAGCTGCCAATACTGTTGCAGCTGCTGAACGCAGGGTACTCCTACTACGCAGTGCTGCAGAACTTCAACGGTCGTTGACTCGCAGCAACGGTATGGCCATGCATTACGGAAGACGGGTCACTGCCTTGGGAGCTTACATCGCTTCTTGCTGCTGTGCTTCTCTTCTGAGCATTCTTCCTTCAACAGATACTGGTCTTGTATTTTGAAGGAGTGTGGTTAAAATATACGTCCTGCCAACCATATTTAAATGTTTATTGTTTCGTTTAATAGATTTAAGAAAGTGCCAGGATGCTTCAGTTAAGAAAGAAATGATAGATATCTTGCATTCGGAATCCTTACTCAACCCCAAATCTTTTCGTTGTCAACGGCAGTTTCAAATCTAATGTCCCTTCCTACGTGCAGACAGATGGCTAGCATCTGGTTAATGTCAGTTAGCTGCAGTATTCACGGCGCGCAGCTTGTATCAGATCACGAAAAACATTTGTGGTTATAACTGTTCCTTCGCTCTATTCAGTCTCTCTGTATAAGTTAAAGTAACTGACTGTAATAAGGAATCGGGCTTTAAAATTAATGTTTAGTTTTGGCTGATGTAACACTGCAACTCAAATAAACGCTTTCGTATCATGATTACATCAGTTCTTGTGTTTCGTCTATGTGGTATATCGTGAACATCGATAAAAAAAATTAACGTCATCTCACACTTACTAAAACAGTCGCCATCGTTTCAATGCCGTTGCTGGGACAATCTTCAGGAACTGTGAAAATTAATCCCGAAAGAAAGACATTATTTGAAAAAAAAAAAATAAAAACCTTCAACAGTGGACGTACAGATTCCCGGCTCTAGCCAACATTTCTTGATGCAGTACCAGTTCATCGCTGCATTTAAAGATAGGCACATACACTCCATTGTTCCATCGACTACACAATAGATTCGAAATAGATGAGCCTCGAGATTTCAAACTGACTACACAGTTTAGTTGTGGGTATGCACATCATAGACATCCGCAATGGAGGGGTTTAGGGAGCAGTCCTGAATGGGACAAGAGACATCTGGCACTGAAACTTTTAATTCACTGCAGAATTCTCATAGATTTCTATAAATGGTTGTCTATATACCTATTCAGTTACAGATTTCGTGGTCTTCATAATCACTACATACGAGGGATCGTCATAAAGTTGTAATTATCACCTCAAAATTATAAAGTTAGATTATTATTGTTTTTGTTTTTGCTTCCAGGTACATGTATGGAGACTTACTGCACGCAGAAATTCCAGCGTCACAGTAATGCCGCTCTCTAACATACCATGAGGTGACAAAAGTCATGAAATACGTCCTAATATCGTGTCGGACCTCCTTTTGCCCGGCGTAGTGATGAAACTCGACGTTGCGTGGACTCAACAAGTCGCTAGAAATCCCCTGAAGGCTTACTGAGTTATGCTGCCTCTGTAACCCTCCATAATTGCGAAATTGTTGCCAGTGTAGGATTCTATACACGAACTGACGTCTCGATTATGTCCCATAAATGTTTGGTGGATGGCCAAATCATTCGCTCGAAATATCCAGAATGTTCTTCGAACCAATCAGGAACAACTGTGGCCCACTGACATGGTGCATTGTCATACATAAAAATTCCATTGTTGTTTGGCTGCAAATGGTCTCCACGTAGCCGATGATAAGCATTTCTAGTCAGCGATTGGTTAAGTTGGACCAGGGGATCCAGTCCTTTCTATGTAAACAGAGCCCGCCCCTTTATGGAGCCAGCATTGGCTAGCTCAGGGATTCCCAAAGTGGTCGATATCGACCCCTTGGGGTCGATTTCGGTTTCCTAGGGGTCGACATAAACGAAAACTGATTTTGGGTGTCGACGAGGTCTAAAAATCGACCCCTATTATATTAACACAAGTTCTTATTTAAAACTTTCAAGATGGGTAGGTACTGTATTGTTTATGTTGTGTTACGTGTACTAAGAATAATTAATATTTTTGTAGGAAATAGCATTGTTGTAGTAATGTAAAGTCTCAAGTTCGTACAAGATGAAAAACTCGGCAAGTCTGTGTGGACAAGTTTGTGCAAGATAATGAGTTCGAGCGCACGTCTTTCAGGCGTGTTTTGACTTGCTCTCTATTTGACGCTTACGCGATTTAACACGAACGAATTCATGATCAAGTCCAAACAAGTTCCTGATATTTTACTATTTAACGAGCTTGCACTTAGGTTGAAAGTTCATTTGCGTTTTGAAATTCATTGGAGCTTGAACGATAGTAACTCATATAAGTACTCATTTATTTCAAGAGATTGCAAAGTTATGACATAGCTAAATTAAGTGAAGTAAAGTGACTGAAAAAGTGGTAAACACAGCATACAACATATTTTAAATAGGTAGGTATAAAAGTATTCGTAAAAATTACTTACACTTAAGTTGTTAAGTAGGTAGGTACCTAAACTTTGAAGTGTTCAGTTTGCTTTGGTTTTCGTTCTTATGCTGATAGGTACCTACTTACCTAATAGGAATTTTCTATACCTAATTACCTACTATAGTTACTTACCTAATATAGGTATCCAAATTTATCAATGAGTAAGTCAGTAATACCTAACAAAAATCCATTACCTGGGTGTGATAAAAATAAAATAGTGTGCAAATTTAACAGTGTATTATTGTTTTTTATTTAGGTAGTTTTTTATTTGCAGGATTACTGAGAGTTTTATGATGGCGGACACGAAAAAAAAAATGCAGACAATACCGTTTGGACTACTTGAAGTTCGGATTTGTTGCATAAGGGGGCTGATCTTAAAAGTAGGTGATTTGGGGTAACAGTTCATTTTGGAAAAGGGGTCACTTGTCCAAAATAGTTTGGGGAATTCTCGCTAGCTCAATGCCTTGTTGACAACCTGGGTCCATGGCTTCGTGGGGTCTGCGCCACACTCAAACTCTACCATCAACTTTTACCAACTGCCATCGGGACTTGTAGTATCTGACAGGGTCACGGTTTTCCAGTCGCCTAGGGTCCAACCGATACTGTCACGAGCTCAGCAGAGGCGCTGCAGACGATGTCGTGCTGTCTGCAAAGGCTTTCGCGTCTGTCGTCTGCTGCCACAGCTCATTAACGCCAAATTTCGCCACATTGCCTGACGGATACGTTCGTCGTGTGTCTCACATTAGTTTCTGCCATTTTTTCGCGCAGTGTTGCTTGTCTGTTAACACTGACAACTCTACGCAAACACCTCTGTTGTCGGGCCTTAAGTGAAGACCTTCGGCCACTACGTTGTCCATGATGAGAAGTAATGCCTGGAACGAATTATTTTCGAGCCACTCTTGACGCAGTGGATCCAGTAGTATTGAATTGCCTAGCGATTTCCGAAATGGATGTACCGTTCGTCTAGCTCCGACTACTATTCCGCCTTCAAAGTGTATTATCTTCCGTCGTGCGACCATAATCATGTTGCAAATCTTTTCGCATGAATCACCCGAGTACAAATGACAGCTCCGCCAAAGCACCGCCGTTTTATATCTTTTGTACGCGATACTACCGTCATCTGTGTAGATGCATATCGTTATCCACCTCAGTGTAGAGTCGTGGCATTCTTCTGTAAAAGTTGTTATTGTCTGACAGTTGAAAAGACACTAGCACCCGTGGCAAGCTAGCCAAGAGATTAATGTTCGTTTTTCATTATATTACTTCTACTTAATTAAAGAAGTATTTATTACATTTTTGCGTTCTAAAATCACTAAACTATCAATATAAATGAAGATCGTGAAATAAATGTAAAAAGAATGGCTCTAAGCATTATGGGACTTAACATCTGAGGTCATCAGTCCCCTAGACTTAGAACTACTTAAAGCTAACTAACCTAAGGACATCACACATATCCATGCCCGAGGCAGGATTCGAACCTCAGACCGTAGCAGCCGCGTGGTTCCGCACTGAAGTGCCTAGAACCGCTTTTTTTTCATTTTGTTTGTTTTCGTTCGTTGTATCTGCTCGGGGCGGACGTCGTAAGACATCCGTTTAAGTTCCTTGTCGATCGATTAACGCAGTTTTTTTATTACAGAAGGCAACTAACCCCCTGACCGAACACGCTGAGCTACCGTGCCGGCGCGCTGGGCCACAGCGGCCGGCTGTAAAAAGAACCGTACGTCTCTGATTCAGTGACACAAGTTACGACATATTCATGAACAAATGTTTTCGAATATGTGTATAATTGCAATTTACTACGCTGAGAGCAACAGAATATAAACACAGTTATTCATGCAAGAGAAGCAAATATTTCTGCTGCTGTCTGTTCTTATTATGTTAGGCAGTTATCTTGACACTAACAACTCTGCATAGAGTGTAATAATTCATATTTTCTAACACATCACTCAAATGTCTAATATCCAAATATTTTTGTAAATAGAATTACAATATTTTTTCTTTAAAATGACGATTACATTGAAGATTCTTCCCTGTTATGGCCCAGAGGTAGAAAAAATTTTAGAATTGGTTTCTTTTGTGTTGGAAAATAATTTTATTGCTTAACGACGTTTTGTTATCACTACAGTTGTAGTGGCTTATTTTGTACCTTAAATAACGTAGGTTTTGTGTTCCATACAAGTGTCCTACGTTTCGCATGCAGTGATTTCGTTTGAAGTGTAACGAAGAAAACTTCACGTTTTTGGCTAGATATATGAAGTCTTTTTGCAGAAGGTACGGTCTTCTGCTGTATACCAGCCGTCTTTTTTCGTGAAGGAAACCGACAATCATCACAAAATATCTCTATGTTATAAGAGAATTCTAAATAAACTGTCCCGTAATGTAATGTTTCGTATCTCCCAGGGTCCTTAGGAAACTAATTAAAGAGAAATGTGGCCTAATTTTTAGTTACTGCCCATTTTGTTGCACAACATACTCTCAGTTTTGTAAAAACTATTTTACAAATTGATATAAACCGTACTATTCGTATTCATCAGATATCGTGTCCAACAATGTAGCTTTACTGTCCACTTGGCGCGCTGCTGTCGCATGTGCTGTATAACATATGAGCAGGAGTGTCATTATATATTAGACGAGAAACACGGACCTCGCAAAGAACTTCTGACGTCACATTAGTCACCTTGTACGCTATGCTTCGTGAACAGTCAGTTCCATGCAGGGTCCACGGGAAATCAGTATGTCAGTAAGAAGGTAACTGAATCGTGTGCTATCAAGAGCTTGCATGCATATAAACGGTTAGTTAAGAATTTTTAAACTCGTCTGAATTAGTTACATGCTCTTTGCCTGATTGCTGGAACTCTCAAGACCTACAGTCACGTCCTGTGGCGTACGTGCTGCAGTGTCTTTCTCGTTGGCCTCCGTTAGACTGTGGTAATGCAGCACAGCTCTAGAGATTGCTTAACGAAATGATGCAGCCCATTGATGAAGTGGAATATCACGTAGTAGTTTGTTTTCTCCATTTGAAGGGAGACAATGCTGCAAAAATCCATCCTGAGTTTGTGAAATTGTGCAGCAACAAAGCACGATTACATGATCCAGCAGTTAGGTACCGCCTCACAATTGAAGAGCTTTATCCGCCTCTTGTATGTCAATTTGAACACGATATAGGCCGGCGGCCAGTGGATTCCTCGACTGCATACATCCATTTAAAAAGTTCAGCGATCTGAGTCAGCACCGGAATTGTGACAGCTATATGTGGTCATGGATATCACATATAATGCACATGTCTTACGGTTCATCTCCTCTTCCCCCTCCTGCCTATCACCTCCTCATCTCACTGTCCATCCATCTCCTTTTCCCTCACCTCTTCCTGCCAACCTCATCCACCCCCTCCCCCCTCTCTCCCTACATCTCTTCCTCTATTCATCTCAACCTTCCCCCAAGCATGCCCATCTGCACTCCAATGTCAACCAGTAGATTGATACCATGTGGGTCTACAGGCCCTCCCAGTAAGATGGCATAATGCCACCGCATTGTAAATTGTTATAATGAAGATAAGGCTATATACACAGGATGTTATGATAGTGGATCATAAATACTGGATAAGAGCAGAAGAGGTTGGTTTGTTTACAGAAAGGTCATAAATTAGGTCCTAAATATACATGGTAAGTCTGGCAGCCATACAGCCTGTGCCAGCTCTCCTGACCAACAGGTCAATGCCCCTTTTAATTTCCTGCCATTTATACCTCACCAAATTAGCCTAGAAAAGTGGATGAGGAGGAGGATAGTGGGTGGGAGAGGGTAGTGAGAAGGAAGGGTGGATGGGGACTGATGTTTGTTTACATAAAGACATGTGACAACAATGCAGAGTGTGCTCATATTCACTTTGCACCACTACTTCTGCCCACACCCAACTTGACACAGATACTACCTCTGATGTTGTTTTACTTTGTCTAACCACTTGTGAATGGTTTGTTTACGTGGAAAGTATTCTGGGTCATAAATTACAATAATTAAGTTAAAGATAATGTATATATGCTGTGTGACAGACAAATTTCAGGTCATAAGTTATAGTAATTAAGATAGGGCTAAACACATAGAATGTTATGATGTTGTTGTTGTTGTTGTCTTCAGCCCCGAGACTGGTTTCATTCAGTTCTCCATGCTACTCTACCCTGTGCAAGCTTCTTCATCTCCCAGTACTTACTGCAAACAACATACTTCAGAATCTGCTTAGTGTATTCATCTCTTGGTCTCCCTCTACGATTTTTTCCCGCCACGGTGCCCTCCAATGCTAAATTTGTGATACCTTGATGCCTCAGATCATGTACTACCAACCGGTCCCTTCTTCTTGTCAAGTTGTGCCACAAACTCCTCTTCTCCCCAATCCTATTCAACACCTCCTCATTAGTTATGTGATCTACCCATCTAATCTTCAGCATTCTTCTGTAACACCACATTTCGAAAGCTTCTATTCTCTTCTTGTCCAAACTATTTATCGTCCATGTTTCACTTCCATACATGGCTACACTCCATACAAATACTTTCAGAAACGACTTCCTGACACTTAAATCTATACTCAATGTTAACAAATTTCTCTTCTTCAGAAACGCTTTCTTTGCCATTGCCAGCCTACATTTTATATCCTCTCTACTTCGACCATCATCAGTTATTTTGCTCCCCAAATAGCAAAACTCCTTTACTACTTTAAGTGTCTCATTTCCTAATCTAATTCCCTCAGCATCACCTGACTTAATTCGACTACATTCCATTATCCACGTTTTGCATTTGTTGATGTTCATCTTATATCCTCCTTTCAAGACACTGTCCATTCTGTTCAACTGCTCTTCCAAGTCCTTCACTGTCTGACAGAATTACAATGTCATCAGCAAACCTATGCATTTTTATTTCTTCTCCATGGAGTTTAATACCTACTCCAAATTTTTCTTTTGTTTCCTTTACTGCTTGCTCAATATACAGATTGAATAACATCGGGGAGAGGCTACAACCCTGTCTCACTCCCTTCCCAACCACTGCCTCCCTTTCATGCCCCTCGACTCTTATAACTGCCATCTGGTTTCTGTACAAATTGTAAATAGCCTTTCGCTCCCTGTATTTTACCCCTGCCACCTTTAGAATTTGAAAGAGAGTATTCCAGTCAACATTGTCAAAAGCTTTCTCTAAGTTTACAAATGCTAGAAATGTAGGTTTGCCTTTCCTTAATCTTTCTTCTAAGATAAGTCGTAAGGTCAGTATTGCCTCACGTGTTCCCATATTTCTGCGGAATCCAAACTGATCTTCACCGAGGTCAGCTTCTACCAGTTTTTCCATTTGTCTGTAGAGAATTTGAATTATTATTTTGCAGCTGTGACTTATTAAACTGATAGTTCGGTAATTTTCACATCTGTCAACACCTGCTTTCTTTGGGATTGGAATTATTATATTCTTCTTCGCCTGTCTCATACATCTTGCTTACCAGATGGTAGAGTTCTGTCAGGACTAGCACTCCCAAGGCCGTCAGTAGTTCCAGTGGAATGTTGTCTACTCCTGGGGACTTGTTTCGACTCAGGTCTTTCAGTGCTCTGTCAAACTCTTCACGCAGTATCATATCTCCCATTTCATCTTCATCTACATCCTCTTCCATTTCTGTAATATTGTCGTCAAGTACATCGCCCTTGTATAGATCCTCTATATACTCCTTCCACCTTTCTGCTTTCCCTTCTTTGCTTACAACTGGGTTTCCATCTGAGCTCTTGATATTCATACAAGTGGCTCTCTTTTCTCCAAAGGTCTCTTTAATTTTCCTGTAGGCAGTATCTGTCTTACCCCTAGTGAGATAAGCCTCTACTTCCTTACATTTGTCCTCTAGCCATCCCTGCTTAGCCATTTTGCACTTCCTGTCGATCTCATTTTTGAGATGTTTGTATTCCTTTTTGCCTGCTTCATTTACTGCATTTTTATATTTTCTCCTTTCATCAATTAAATTCAGTATCTCTTCTGTTACCCAAGGATTTCTACTACCCCTCGTCTTTTTACCTACTTGATCCTCTGCTGCCTTCACTACTTCATCCCTCAGAGCTACCCATTCTTCTTCTACTGTATTTCTTTCCCCCATTCCTGTCAATTGTTCCCTTATGCTCTCCCTGAAACTCTGTACAACCTCTGGTTCTTTCAGTTTATCCAGGTTCCATCTCTTTAAATTCCCACCTTTTTGCAGTTTCTTCAATTTTTATCTACAGTTCATAACCAATATCAGAGTCTACATCTGCCCCTGGAAATGTCTTAAAATTTAAAACCTGGTTCCTAAATCTCTGTCTTACCATTATATAATCTATCTGAAACCTGTTAGTATCTCCAGGCTTCTTGCATGTATACAATCTTCTTTTATGATTCTTGAACCAAGTGTTAGCTATGATTAAGTTGTGTTCTGCGCAAAATTCTACCAGGCGGCTTCCTCTTTCATTTCTTAGCCCCAATCCATATTCACCTATTACATTTCCTTCTCTCCCTTTTCCTACTACTGAATTCCAGTCACCCATGACTATTAAATTTTCGTCTCCCTCCACTATCCTAATAATTTCTTTTATTTCATCATACATTTCTTCAATTTCTTCGTCATCTGCAGAGCTAGTTGGCATATAAACTTGTACTACTGTAGTAAGCGTGGGCTTCATGTCTATCTTGGCCACAATAATGCGTTCACTATGCTGTTTGTAGTAGCTTACCCGCACTCCTATTTTTTTTTATTAATTATTAAACCTTCTCCTGCATTACCCCTATTTGATTTTGTATTTATAACCCTGTATTCACCTGACCAAAAGTCTTGTTCCTCCTGCCACCGAACTTCACTAATTCCCACTATATCTAACTTCAACCTATCCATTTCCCTTTTTAAATTTTCTAATCTACCTGCACGATTAAGGGATCTGACATTCCACGCTCCGATCCGTAGAACGCCAGTTTATTTTCTCCTGATAACGATGTGTGTCATAAATACTGGATAGAGCACAAGACATATGTTCATTTACGTATGGGTCATATATTAGGTCCTAAATATACATGGCAAATCTGGCAACCATACAGGCTGTGCCAGCTCTCTTAACCAACAGAACAACACTTCTCTCAATTTCCTATTGTTTATACCTCACCTAATTGATGGAGAGAAGTGTGGGAAGGGGATGGTAATGGGAGAGAAAGATCAATGGGAAGATAGGGTGGGTTGGGATAAGTATTTGATTACATAAAGAGATCTGGCAATGACATAAAGCACATTCATATCCACTTTGCATCGCTACATCTGCCAACATCTGATCTGGGACAGACCTCCTATGCTATTATCGCTTGATCTAACCATTTAAGGTGCACCAAAGTAGAAGTCCTAGGTCAAACTGGGAAACATCAAAAGTCTTACTCTTTCTAAAACGAGATAAACTATCCTCACAGATCTCATTCTGTTGAACTACCCGTATCACATCAGTTTTAAGCAAAATCCTTGAAACCACCTGTACCAATCAAATTCATCAGCACCTTGAAAAACATCAACCCATTGTTAACACCCAGTCTAGATTTCATCCCAATTATTCCACTGACAATTAACTTGTATTCCTTACCCACATTATTTCCCATAAATATAAATGTGACTACTTGTGTTCCTTGATATACGAAAACCTTTTGAGTGGCCATGACATTCTAGACTGCTCTTCATACTACAAACCAATGCCCTCCTAACTATCTGCATACACCTTACAGTATCATTCCTCCATCACCACACTACATAACTGCTGCCACCTTTTTCACATCGCTGCCAGTGTGCCTGAAGGCTCTGTGCCCTCCCCCCCCCCCTCCCCCCCCCCTTCCGCTGGACATTCTGAATCATCCACCTCATATCTACCTAGCTATCTACTATACAGTTTTCCATTGCTTTTCCATACTGGAAACTTCAAGGAAATCCACAGAAAACCGAAGACAACATCTTTAGCCACACTTTAAAGGCACATTTACATGCTGAGCTTTTCTTAGCAGAAAAAGAAATTTGAGCTATAGATATAGTCCATGGGTGTATAAACATTGTATGCAGCTTCTGGAAACTTTTGAAGATTTTTGATCGTGATTTGTTAGACTAAGAGTCACCTTTTGTTTTCTAGGTCTTGTCCAGATCAGATGTATGTGGCACACCACCATTAATACTACATTATTTTATTAATATTTGATGAGTTGCAACCAAATGACACTCGTAATTACGTAACGTAGAGTAGCATAGAGAGCTGCATCAAACCAGTCTCAGGACTGAAGACCACAACAACGACAACAACAAGTGTTCTTTTCATTGTGTTTTTAATTCCGAATATATTGTTATTACTAACCTATGTATGTTTTATTTTGTGTCTTTAGTTATTGTAAGTCTGTTGGGTGCCTTGAAATGTCAAAAGGTTCCGACTTTTAAGCAAAAAGTCATCCAGCTCAATCCACCATTGTCTTCGGGTGCTGTCTTATTATGAAGTCTGATTTTAATGAAAACACAGAGAGAAGCAACACGGTTAAAAATACAGGCATGGACCTTTAACGAAAAGTCCATGCTTGTGTGCCAAGTGTTTGTATGAAACATATTATACCTATTTGTAAACTTAATTGATCTCTATTTAATATTCATTACTATAATACATTGCCAACGACCTTGCTACAGCGGTAACACCGGTTCCTGTCGGATCACCAAAGTTAAGCACTGTTGGGCTGGGCTAGCACTTGGGTAGGTGACCATCTGGTCTTTTGAGCTCTGTTGGCTAGCGGGTGCACCCAGCCCTCATGAGGCAAACTGATGAGCTACTTGATTGAAAAGTAGCGACTTGGGTCTTGTAAACTGACACATGCCCGGAAGAGTGATGTGCTGACCACATGCCCCTCCATATCCACATCCAATGACACCTGTGGACTTAAAATGACACGGCAGCCAGTCAGTACCATTGGGCCTTCTAAGTCCTGTTCCGATAGAGTTGTATAATACATTGTATGGTCTCAATCCAGTTCCAAATGAGCCAAAAAATTAATTAAAACACCACTTACTGACTCACAATTTCTGTCATTCTGATTTGCACTTCTTCATCTACAAAGAACCCAACCCTCTGACTAAGTCAGCAAACTAACACAGAAAGCGCACCTCGATACCATCCAACATGAATCTCAAAACTAATACTATTAAAACTATCAACAGGCTGCACATGGGGTATGTAAACTACTGCATATATCCTCATCTATAAATCCCTCACCTGACACATTCCAATATCGATCAACATTGCTTGGATCTCCATGTGCCCTAAATTTTACAAATTCCTCGAAATTCTGGAAAGCCGTATGCTCTTTCTCACCTACAACATCCATCTATCTGCCAAGTAGCATTCTACACCAGTTAATTCATTTCTCTAACTTTCATCTCCTCTTGGAGCCTATTTGGATGAAAGACATTAACAGCAGAACCCAGTCCCAGCACCCAAGATCCTATCAATAATCACCAATAGAGGAAACTTGCCGTACCGCTTTGATTGTACCCCACCTTCTGTGCACCATCATGCTTTATCCATCCTCTCCAACAATTACTTCAACAAACTCCCAGTACCAAATAACCTCCACTACTCAACGACAAAATCTCGCCCGCAGATATGCCTCTCTTTTGAGCCCCAGTCAAAACACTGCACCTCACATCATTCTTCCACTTTTCTCCCTCCATGTTACTTCCCCTCAGTGACTTTTAGTTGCTACCTGCAGTTCCACAAACCCCATAGCCATACTCATCATCCCTCTTCTATAACGAACTTGAGTATTTTCATGCACCACCAGTATCACCATTATAATATCATAGATGTATTATCATAAGTGATCATATGTCAACTATAATATAAAATCATCGAAAATGCTATAAAATCATCAAGCCGTGCTTCAAGCTGCATTTTTATAATCATAATTTATTTTTCCCTCGCTTTCTACATATTTTAGACTTTTAATAAACAGATTAAAACGTTTGGTTGAATAGCAGTTTAGTCCATGGCCAGTTGCCTTTTTCATAATGAACTCAGTAGAGCATTCTCCACCAGCGTTTTGATTATCTCTCATGATGCTCTGAAATGAGAAATGTCCTGCCCACTATCCTTCTCACCCCTCACAGTGGTATTCTGCTGTCCACCAAACCTACTCAATGTACCAATATACTCGTCCATCCTTACACAACCCCACTCTCAATCCCTTACCTCATGGCCCATACCCCTTTAATAGACCTATATATGAGACCTGTCCTATACATCCTCCAACCACCACCTACTCTAGTCCAGTCACGAACATCAGCTATCCCATCAAAGCGAGGGCTACCTATGAACCAGTCACGTGGTCTACAAGCTAAGCTGCAACCAATGTGCTGCATTCTATTTAGGCATGACAACCAACAAGCTGTCTGTCTGCATGAATGGCCACTGACAAACTGTGGCCAAGAAACAAGTGGACCACCCTGTTGCTGAACATGCTGCCCAACATGACATCTTTCATTTCAATGACTGCTTCACAGCCTGTGCCATACGGATCCTCCCCAGCAACACCAGCTTTTCTGAATTGCTCAGGTGGGAACTTTCCCTGCAATACAACCTACATTCCCATAACCCTCCTGGCCTCAACCTTCGTTAGTCACTGTCCTGACCCATCCAGCCCCTTCCCTGTTACCATTCCAGCACTACACAGCCATAATTCCTCCACCACATCCAGTCATTTTATTTCTCTCCTTTTCCAGTACTTTCCTGCCCCCCTCACAGCCTTTTCCCTGCCCACCGTCTGACGTGCAGCACTTCGCTGTCTGCTACCCCCACCACTCTATCCTTCCCCATACCTGCCCCAGCTTCCTCCTTATCCCCTCCTAGCCACTACTCCCATGCACTGGTGCTGCTGCTCGCAGTGTAGTTTCGGTTGCCTGAGACTGTAAATGTGTGTAAATGTGTGTGTGAGTTGCGTTTGAGTGTGTGTGTGTGTGTGTGTGTGTGTGTGTGTGTGTGTGTGTGTGTGTTTAGTGCTGACAAAGCTAGCTGAAAGCTTTCATTGTGAGAGTCATTTTGTTGTGCCTATCTGCAACTCAGCATATCTGCTATATGGTGAGTAGCAACTTTCTTTCTCATAATTGTTACATTCTATCCTGGATTTTCCATTGTTTGATTTGTCTTTCAAATGTAAATTGTGCAACTACTCTGGATGTGGAAGTCTTAATTTATAGTGAAATTTCCTGTTTGCCTTGTTACACTATTACTAGGCTAGGGGCAATTTTTATGGTACTGTGTACTCATATTTTGTAGTCTGTATTCTCTAATGCATCTCTGCTCACTTCAGTTGGGATGCTAGAAGATGTGAGCTATCATGTCTGAGACTCTGTTCTCTTCCTGATAAAAGAAATTTTCATCTTCAAGCCATTCAATAATAGCAGATCAAATATTTAGATCACTTGTACTGACTTCTGGTGATATTCTTTGTGTCTGACAGTTCTAAGTAATCAATAAAAGTAATTTCTGTAACAATTCTGTTTATAAAACTAAAGTTGTGCTAATTTTAAAGTATTTTTTCGCTGAGAAATACACATACCTTCAAAAGAGTGTAGGATAACTGTGCAGAACTGATAACTCTTACCAGAAACTTGCTACTTTAAGCTCCATTGGAATTGATGATACAAAACTATTGGAAAGATGGATTTTTGTAAGAGATTTAAACACCCCCTGTCATGCAGGACAGGCATAGGATTACAAAATTCACACAATAAAATAATTGCTTTGACTGGGAATGAATAATAACTTTTCAGAAGAAAGCCAGTTATATTTCCATTGGATATTGTGGGCATCAACTAAAAGAAACTAATTTTAAGACAATTTATTGAGAAAATGAGAGACTGTCAGGCCCTAAGAGACCCCTATTATGCATCCAAGGGTTTATTATGATGCCATTTTCAGTAAGTACATTGAAAAATTGTATGAGGTGAGATGCATGTGCATGATTGTCCTCAGAACAAATGAGGATATCATCAAGATGAGTGTAGCAGAAGGGTAGCTTAAATAGAACACAGTGACTTTGATGTCATATACCATGAAAAGATACTTGAATAGGCTGAAAGTAGTAATGATTTCTGTCTTTTACACGTATTCTATATACTCAATGGTATTTGATGATATACTTGTTTGCAGTACAGCACAAGACAGTTGCACCTGCAAGATAGTGAGTTAAGTCCTCAGTAGTCCATATCAGGTGACTGTCAATTATGGTATGTACATTAAACGTTCTGTAATCACCAAATAAATGCAAAGTACTATCTTTCTTTGCTGCTATTTAAATAGGTGAAGCCCATGAACTGTCCAAAGGTCTGACTATTCTGGCTTTTTAAAGTTAATCGACTGCCACCTTAGCCAAGCAAAATTTGTCTGATGAGGATTGGTGAGGTCTCTGTCGTACCAAGGGGACCTGGTATGGTGGGGACCTTGTGTACTGTTTAACTAGTGATGGCACTGGGTGAATAATACTCAAGGGGAATTTGTGGGTGATTGGGTACTCTAGGTAAGAGCAGGGAGCATTAAGGCATTTGATTGTGTGGATCGAAATATTCTTGTAGATAACTGGTTTTATGTGATTGATGGTATATCCAACAAATTGATGTCATATCTAACCAAAATAATGCAGGAAGTTGTACCTGGCAATTCAATGAATTTAGTCTGGGGACATTATTTTGACTTGGAAGAAATTGGCTTAACATTAGGTCCACTATTGCTCCTAATGTATGTAAAAAATCTTCCAACTAATATACAACAAGCAGAATTATTCTTTTTGCAGATGACACTAGTGTTGTAATTAGCCCAAGTTGATATACAGCAGAAGAAGAAATGGTAAAAAGGTTCTGAAAAGTATCATTACTGATGTTCTGTGAATGGTCTTACTCTAATTTTAAGAAAGCACATATTCATTTCTGCATGGTTTGAAGTGCTACACAAATGAAAAGTGTGAAATGTGTTAAGGAAGTAATAAATAGTCTGGAAACTTCAAAATTCTTAGGTTCCATATTGATGAGAATTTAAACAGGAAAAAGCACATTTTGGATTGCCTAAAACAACTTAGTTGAGCTACATTTGCAGTTAGAACCACAGCAAATCTTGGAGAGAGAAAAGTCGGTAGTCAGCTTACTGACCTGGCTCTCCCCAAGATTTGCAGTGCAGATTTGCAGTTATTGCTCAAAAATGTGCTGTAAACACAATATGTGATGCTCACCCATGATCATGTTGTAGACATCTGTTTAAGTAGTTGGGCATTCTGGCTCCTGCTGCACAGTATATTTATTCTGTCTTGAAGTTTTATGTAAAATACCCACTGCAGTTCAAAAGGAACAATTATTACATGAGCAGAAGAAAACATGACAATCATTATGCCACATTAATGTTGCCTGTAGCACAAAAGGGGTGAGCAGTGCACCAACCAAAATTTTTGGCAATTTACCCAGTGATAAAAAAGTCTGACAGGCTGCACTGAACACTGAAAACAAACTGAAAAAGTTTCTCCTTGACAGTTCCTTTTATTCCATGGAAGAATTTCTATTATTGTAATGTGTAAAAGGTGTTGGGTAGAAATTACTAACTCACATAAATATATTTGGTAGTAGTAGTAATAACATCAGCAAAACAGTGCATACAGATGTTCAGCATGAAGCTATATATACAAATTAATTTGCAATGAGTATAAAAAATGACTCATTTCACAGCATTGTGATTGATCATGCAAATGATTCTTGGAACATGAAAATAACTATCATAGCTGTAATTATTTTACGAGATTAATTACTTACCTCACACAACTTGGATGTGTAGTTTATTCCCATTTGTGTCTACTCCATCTTCGTAACCATACTATTCTCTGATTGTTTTCTGTTGGAAATATGGATAACCTGATTCCTTTTGCCAAGTTGTTATTACAATTTGCTGCAGCATAGTATCCCATTTTGAAGTTTTAAGTACCAGAAATTTACTCTCTCTACTGAAAATTATAAACAAACACTAGGTGCTACTGTCCTGGCAAAACCCAAAATGGCTACATTTTGCAATGTACCATAGGAGCATGGTCTTACCTTATTGGTTTGCTTCACATGGTACATCTGTTGGCGACTCCTTTCAATAGTATTACATAGCTGTTTATGACACTTAGAAGTCAACAAGAATGTAATACCTTTCTAACAATTCATTTATGGAAATGGAAAGGAAAGTTAAACTTACATTAACATTCAGTTAGAAGCACATATTAATCTCTATGCACTTTGTAAGAGCCTTACATGTTATACAATCATCACCAATAACTGAGGCAAATGAAGACATTCCCACTACATTTCTTGATAACATGGTATATACTTCACCACCAATTTGGTTAGAAAATAAAAATTAATGTAGTATGAAAAATGAATAAATTTTTGGATGACCTAGGTCATTTACAATTATACTGATAAATGTAATTAGAAAGAAGTGTTATCAAAAAATTGTAACTGATATCTGATTTAAGTAAACTTAATGAATGACTAAAATGAGGAAGTGCCACTGCTTGCAGTTGGAATTAGGTTGAAATTGGAAATCAGTCACGTGGCGTCCATCGCCCACTGTGTGGTGTGATCCTTGTCTGAGTGTGGAGGGGGGCCTTGAGTGTGTGTGAGGTGAGTGAGCGAGTATAAAAACAGGGGTTGGCAGAACACTGGGGATTTTGTACTGTAAATGATAAATTTCCTGTACTTTTTTCCCCACTTAATAAATTGCGTGTTTCAAGTTCTGTATTTTTCTCTGCATTGTTGGTCAGTGAGGTTAGTTAGTAAGAAGTATTTTTTTTAATTTTATAAATTTTCTTTTTATTATGTTGTGCGAAATTGTGTTTCCTCTTTCAGGGGCCCTATTTAGTTAGATGATCTGTTTCATTATTTTTGAGCTTACATACATAGAAAATGGTATTTTTATGTGTCTTACCAGGAAAGAGCTAATAGGTCAAGTGAAAAGGGAGCATGGAATGAATATGCAGACAAAAAAATGTAGTTTGATTTGCAGGAACATAAGAAAATGAATACCAGTCTTTCCAGTGTAATTTTGGAAAATAATATATGCATGCAGTAAACTTGTAACTGTGCTTAGTTTTTATTTTAAGAATTTCTTCAATGTAAAACATAAGATGCAAGATGATCAGAAAGTTTTCTTCACAAAGAGAACTGGTGAATAGACAACTGGCAGTAAGAAGTCCTGTTTATATTAAATTTGCCACTGTCTGGTAACTCTCATGAGTAGTAGTTTGGCCAAAAGATTGAGAGGTCCATCAACCAAAATTGACCAAACTTGTTCTGCATTTTGGACAGTGACAAAGATATCATCAGGAAAAATCAGTATCAAGCTCCACATGATGCATTCAAGTACATGGGATCTCTCTGTGAGGTCTTTCCATCTTACTCAAGCTGATATGGCAATGGTTGCTTGGGAAAATATCAGCAGAGATATCAGAGGCCAAAATTTTTGAAGAACGAGAGTGAGAAAGAGTGAGAGAGATTGAGAGAGAGTGAGAGAGAGAGAGAGAGAGAGAGAGAGAGAGAGAGAGAGAGAGAGAGAGAGAGAGAGAGAGAGAGATGAGGAGTGGGTCTGTTGGATAATAAAGATATTTTTGTAATGTCAGAGAAGAATACTGGCTTGATGATTGTATGGTACATGGTAACAACGCAATCAATGTGCATCTTTGGGTTCAGCAGCAAAGGCTTCTTTGAGAAGATTCTTCCATAATTTTTTGAAGCCCGTAGGGAAGAGAATGAAATGTAACTAATACCAATTTTATGCTAGTGATCATGACACCATTTCAATTAGAAGTGGCAAAGAGCTTTGTGAAAAATAAAGTCCTGACAGAAACAAATTGTGCTAACAGATGAGATTTTTATTTAACAACGTAATGACAGTGGATGAGTTGAGAGTGGGATGCCCTGTGACATTTTGCCTAAACGTTCACATTAATTAATTTTGATGGAAGTTTTTATATGGGCAGTTAAAATACATGTTGGTATCATCATAACACAAGTGAAAAACTGAGAATCATTTGTCAAACTTTCGTGCATTCTGTTTGTTGAAGTATGTTGAGCTGTAATTGTATTTTTGTTTGTTTACAGGTGTTCATGTTAGATTATTGTCAAAATTATTATTCTGCTAGAAATGCTGTAATTAGCCGGTGTAATCACTGATTACTGTGTACTTGGCATGTTGATCAGGCAGGGAGATAGAGCTTAACCCTTTCAGACCTTAATTTTTTCAGACCTTCATTTTTTTCTGAAGTAATGACATTTTTTTAAATGCTCTAATGCTCTTAGGTGGCTTTTAATGGTTCTAAAAACAAGAATTATACAACTAAATGCACATATTTTTGAAACATACTTTGTACACAATTATGAACACTGGTTTGTCAAGCAAAAACCTCACCGTTATTCATGTGACCTTGCAGTGTTGTTTCAAACACCAAGCAGCCATTTGCAATATGGCTGTTTACACTCCAGGCTGGTGCATAAGCTTTGGAATGGTATACAGCCTGTCCAGACATCCAGCATAGGAAGCACAAATTGTATGGAATTGGACCTCTGCCCCTACAGGTCTAATGGACTGTTGAGTTACATAATTCCACACAGAAAGGTTAATGAATAAAGTTAAAAATACAACAGCAAAGTGTAACATGTATAAAGTTCTCAAAATTTTGCACTTCATGAAGAAAAAGAGAAATTTTCTCTGATGTTAGATTTCCTAAGATGGCATGTAGAGGACCAACTGACGCAAGAGTTTTGCAGCTATTTCAGAAATGAATATTCAGGGTGGACATGAATGGGGGCTTAATGCTACAAAGGAAGGCTAGGCATTCCATAAAATTCTTCAGCATTGTTATTTCTATGCAAGAGGGACTGCCCCACCCTGCCCTGCTGTGTCCAGCCCCGCCCCCCCCCCCCCCCCCCCACCCTGCCGAGTTACATTGCATGTCGTTGCATCACCTTGTGTCGCAACTTGTCCCATCCTGTTCTGTCCTGTCCTGTCCCATCGCATCCCGTCTCATCGCATCATATTGCGTCGCACCCCGGTCCCATCCCGTCTCGTCCTGTCCTGTCCCACCTCATCTCACCTCAGCTCGCATTGCCTTGTCTCATCTTGTCCTCTCTCCTCTACTCCCCCCTTACCTCCACTCCCATCCTCTCTCCACCCCATCCCCTCTCCTCCCCTTCCCTCTCCCTCCCCCCCCCCCTCTCTCTCTCTCTGTGTCACCCCCCCTCCCCCCCCCCCCACATTCTTTTTAACTGTTATTTGTCCTGCATTAATTTCAAGGTGATGGACACCGTACATAAACATAGTTATCTAATTGTAATGTATGAGACAGGATAAATGAAGAGGATGCACTGCATGTGACATTGAAAATGGTAATACTGTAGCCATCTCTGTTGCCAGCACTCTGAAATGGTGAGCTGCATTATTTGATACAATGGTGAAGAGGAGTTTTGTGTTATAGCAACATTGGACAAAGTCATACAGCAAACTAGTGCAGCCATTTCTTTACATAAAGAGAACTTAGCTGATCAAAGAACAAGTACTACTCATTTTTCAGTGAATGGTCCAAGAGCTTCTGTAGGAAATAGAGAGAATTCTACTCAGTAAAGAAAAGAAAGATAAAGAAATGAAAAAGAAACAGTAAACAAGGAAACAATTTGTTGGTACCTTCACCTTCTGAAGTTGTGGTAACTGATGAAGGTCTCTTGCATGATGAAACTTTTAGCACTGGATGTGACTATACTTAATTTAATTCTAGCTTTTTGTGTTGATCTCAACTGATACAGAATCAAAAAGCTTTAATTAAGTATGTAATGAAGCATATGTGACCACTTTCCTTTTGTAATCATTGTGAATTGCAGTTAACAGGCTTTCTGCAAGTGTTATGGTTGATAGGCTTGGTAAATCCAAACTGGCTTTCATTTATCTCATTGTTATTCTCAAAATACATAAGTAAATCTAGATATGTAGGCAGCTCTGTCATTTTAGATGTTGTAGTGACAACTGATACTGGCCCACAGATATCTGACATATTTGTGTTACCCCTTTCATACACCTATATTGGAAGTGTAACTGTAAATTTAAATAATCAATAAATTTTATATAGACCAGGTGTATCCTGATTTCCTTAATTAGGAGTATGCATTTTAGAACATAGTTACTGAGCCGATAGTAGTCTTGTGTCCTGCTGTTCAGCTTTTGTAGCATTTTAGTGATCACTGTAGGACTAATTCTTCTGCAGGTGAATCTAATTTGCTTTATGCTATAACTGCAAAAGGGCATACTCAGCATCAGATGAACCATTACTTTGTGATACAAGATTACTTACATAGTTTACAAAATATTTATTGAGAGTATTATCGTTAATTGGGATTTTTTTCATTTCCCATTATTTCACTTTTTACTACATTCCAGGCTACTTTACATTTACTTGTGGAATTGAACATGTATGTCTCATTTGCTTTGATTTCAGCCACTTTTATCCCAAATTTGTAGATTTTTATTAATATTATATAGCTGTTCTTGATCTCTCAACTGTCAGTGATTTTATCCTACAGCATGAGTAAACATATACTGACTCTATTTAGGTGTGATGCATACCACTCTTCTGTATGTTACATGTGTGCCTACTGTTAGTGTTGCATCTCTTAGTAACTATAGGGGCTGTCACTGTCTTGTGTATTTTTTGCAGTGTAAATTAATGTGGAGAAGTAGTCATTTATATCTTTCTCACTGGTTAGCACATTAAGCGACACCATTAGTTTCAATTTGATTCTCATTCTTTCAAAGTTCTCGTCATTGAGAATTCTGTATGTAGGTAACATCTTGGAATTATGAATAGTTGGGTTTCCAATTTTCAGCCACATGCCATCCTGGGCAGATATTAATAATTTGATGGGGTCACACTCTACTCGATTTCTATATGCATTACTAATTATATTGTCAAATCATGCTTCCATCCTCCTTGGTTTTTCATTTAACCAGCGAAATTAATTGATCAAAACATACTTAGCAAGCTTATCAACATTTGTTCTATTTACTCTCAGATAAAATTTATTGTCTTCTATAATAACGGTATTACAATAATTACATTTGGTGGTCAATAAAATTAAAGCAGAGAGATTTTCTAGAAATTTTTTCTTCATTGGAAGCTGGCAGTTGGAAAAACAATAATAAGTTTGAGTTTACTACACCTTCTAAACATAAACTGATGAGATCTGTGGTTGAATATTCTGAATTAAGATTTTTATTGATGTAGATACCTACTGTACTATGGGCACTGTTTGGTTTACAGTCATCGTTGCCAGTGAGTTACCAAGTCAGTATATGTTTACTCATGCTGTAGGATAAAATCACTGACAGTTGAGAGATCAAAAACAGCTATATAATATTAATAAAAATCTACAAATCTGAAATAAAAGTTTTACTTTTAATCCAGTGTGCAGTTAATTTCATCCAGACAATACTGGAGTCCAGTAACTTTACTTCTTGAGGAGTACACATTTATATGTAACAGAATTACCTTATTTTTGCACAAGCAACTAAAACAAGTACTGTACAATTGGTGTTTGGTTGAAAGTGTGAAAATAATTTACATGAAAAATGTGGCATGAATGTAGACATTAGGCTGTGCTATAGGTTAATCTGCTACCACAAACGTTTTTGTTGTTCATGTTTGTTGGTTTCACAAACTCTCAAAGAAATGAACACCTTTTAACCTTATGTTGATGTCAAGTTACACTATAGATCAGTCTGTCACCACAACCCAATAGATTAATTTCAGACAAATCTCAGTTGTACAAAACTCACATTAGCTACTCATCAGTTTCAGTGGGACAATTTTCGTTTACTTTATTTAATTTTTAGAGCTTTTACTACACTAAGTACGGAAGCTCTTTTTTTTTTTACCAATACCAGAATCATAACACCTAAGCGCTGCTCTGCTTCTTATTATAAGTCTATTTGTTTTGGATCTGCATCCATCACACTTCTGTTTCCTATGGTTTTTTCCTCCCCTGTCAAAGAGTGAGATACTTTCCCACAAAAAATTACACAATATCACTTTTTACAGCTTCCTGACATTTTTGACAATGTTTGCTTGTAATGAGTCGAGTTATCTAATACTACATCACACATCACAACACACTGATGCCAATCTAGAGGGGGGGGGGGGGGTTGTAAAATGCCACCCTCAATAACGAGAGGAGGGAAACAATTTAATTACCACTGACAATGAGTGAGAAAAATATAAAAATATACAGTATCTAAAAATTCTGACTATAGCTGGAAAGTGGTAATAGTGAATCCTCAATCATGCCATTGGAGAAACTTAATAATTTGCTTCTCCACCATTCACAAGTATGAAGATGAATAACTCTAGAAAATTCACATAATAACATATCTGATGAGATACTCAACATTGATATCCTTGAGTGTTGTTGCTTTAGAAATACCTCAATCTTTGCATCACTGCAGAACTGATTTTGAAATAAAACACATTGTCTAATACTTTTCTTGGTATATATTGTTGCTGATTATCAAGTACAGAGGCAGAATATACGTTCAATACCTGACAGCCTCTGAAAGACTCTGACACAAACAGCTTTCAAAAGACAGTAATGCAGACAGATGAACCTCATGGCTCATGCACCACTTCCTTTTATACAAAACAAAACAGTCAAAAACATTATTAAATTTGAGATTTACAAAATAAAAATTAAAAATCTTGAGATAAGTTTGTTACATGTATCAAAAAATGAGCCACAAATTGCCCTATGAGTTCTGATGTATAATTAGGAAAAGTTTACATAGTTCCAACTGTAATTCAGAAGAATATAAAGTACAATAATATAAATTATATTTTAGTTAATTACAACCCAACTACTTTGAATAAAATATTACTAATAGAATTTTGGTTTGCTCTCAAGTACAGCTATCATTTTAGATGATCATAATGAATAAACAAACATCATAGGTTTTTAGAAATAGGGGAGAGGTTAATTTTAAAGAATATGTGATACAACATGACTGTACAGTTCATATCATGAAATTTCAAAATTGGGTTATTCATAAGCAGCTTATTCCCTTTAGTTGCTAATATGAATCAGATAGTATATTGATGCAAAATTTAAACTGAGATAGTAAACTCATTTGTACTTATTTTTTAAAGGGCAGTTTACTATTAGAACTGGGTATGACCTCTTCAGAGGATGCTGACATCAGGAAGAAATTTCAGACAAGGATGGGGAGGTAGTCCCATTTCAATAGCCCCCAAAGAGGTCTTATTAACCAAAAGTTAGTGAAATGCTCTTCTAGAGTCCTGAAGGTGGAATGTAGACAATTTGGAAAAGAATTACATTTCAGTAA
Source organism: Schistocerca serialis cubense (assembly GCF_023864345.2). Classification (NCBI taxonomy): domain Eukaryota; kingdom Metazoa; phylum Arthropoda; class Insecta; order Orthoptera; family Acrididae; genus Schistocerca; species Schistocerca serialis. Next base: position 322,446,955 of record NC_064642.1, on the reverse strand, counting down.
GCAGGGGTATACTTTCAAATATAGATGTAAATACCAAAGATAGTAATATACACGTGGTGTGAAGCACAAAAAACACTAAGTCATTAAATTATACACTCCTGGAAATGGAAAAAAGAACACATTGACACTGGTGTGTCAGACCCACCATACTTGCTCCGGACACTGCGAGAGGGCTGTACAAGCAATGATCACACGCACGGCACAGCGGACACACCAGGAACCGCGGTGTTGGCCATCGAATGGCGCTAGCTGCGCAGCATTTGTGCACCGCCGCCGTCAGTGTCAGCCAGTTTGCCGTGGCATACGGAGCTCCATCGCAGTCTTTAACACTGGTAGCATGCCGCGACAGCGTGGACGTGAACCGTATGTGCAGTTGACGGACTTTGAGCGAGGGCGTATAGTGGGCATGCGGGAGGCCAGGTGGACGTACCGCCGAATTGCTCAACACGTGGGGCGTGAGGTCTCCACAGTACATCGATGTTGTCGCCAGTGGTCGGCGGAAGGTGCACGTGCCCGTCGACCTGGGACCGGACCGCAGCGACGCACAGATGCACGCCAAGACCGTAGGATCCTACGCAGTGCCGTAGGGGACCGCACCGCCACTTCCCAGCAAATTAGGGACACTGTTGCTCCTGGGGTATCGGCGAGGACCATTCGCAACCGTCTCCATGAAGCTGGGCTACGGTCCCGCACACCGTTAGGCCATCTTCTGCTCACGCCCCAACATCGTGCAGCCCGCCTCCAGTGGTGTCGCGACAGGCGTGAATGGAGGGACGAATGGAGACGTGTCGTCTTCAGCGATGAGAGTCGCTTCTGCCTTGGTGCCAATGATGGTCGTATGCGTGTTTGGCGCCGTGCAGGTGAGCGCCACAATCAGGACTGCATACGACCGAGGCACACAGGGCAACACCCGGCATCATGGTGTGGAGAGCGATCTCCTACACTGGCCGTACACCACTGGTGATCGTCGAGGGGACACTGAATAGTGCACGGTACATCCAAACCGTTATCGAACCCATCGTTCTACCATTCCTAGACCGGCAAGGGAACTTGCTGTTCCAACAGGACAATGCACATCCGCATGTATCCCGTGCCACCCAACGTGCTCTAGAAGGTGTAAGTCAACTACCCTGGCCAGCAAGATCTCCGGATCTGTCCCCCATTGAGCATGTTTGGGACTGGATGAAGCGGCGTCTCACGCGGTCTGCACGTCCAGCACGAACGCTGGTCCAACTGAGGCGCCAGGTGGAAATGGCATGGCAAGCCGTTCCACAGGACTACATCCAGCATCTCTACGATCGTCTCCATGGGAGAATAGCAGCATGCATTGCTGCGAAAGGTGGATATACACTGTACTAGTGCCGACATTGTGCATGCTCTGTTGCCTGTGTCTATGTGCCTGTGGTTCTGTCAGTGTGATCATGTGATGTATCTGACCCCAGGAATGTGTCAATAAAGTTTCCCCTTCCTGGGACAATGAATTCACGGTGTTCTTATTTCAATTTCCAGGAGTGTATAAGAGAAATTGTGGGTAATATGTGTAACGCCCAAAACATACGAGATTATAAAGATTATAATAGTGCATAATACTTTAGAAACAAACTATTCAAAATTTAAAGTTTACAGTGGTATGAGACATCAATTACACCAAAGCATCCTAAAAGCTTGTATGAGATACTCCCGAAGTGTGACTCTAAATAAAGTTCAAAAACGTGTAACACAGGATTCCTATCTAAGAAATACAAGACACATTTTTACACTAATTTTGAAATTTCATTTTCCTATGTAACCTATTTCTTCTGGTGGGATCTCCATACTCTGCAGTTCAATATGGCATTTTGGGTAACACTGTCTTTTCAGTACCTGAAACCACACACTGCATAAGTTTCCATCCTAATAAACGACATCACACAATAAATAAAAGTTTCTGTCATTTATGTACACTTACAATAATGAATTTAAATTTAACTCATTTCTCACTTCAGAAGGTAGTTCTTGAAATGGGTCATTTCACCACAAAGCTAGACAAAACATGTAGAAGAAATAATATATAAGTAATAATATCAAGATACTGACTTAGTTAAGCATAGTCACTATATTAACATGACATTAATACCCTAACACTGGATAGTTTTCCTCCTCCTGTGTGAACAGAATTTCAAAGGCAACAGACAAGTCTAGTATCAAAGCAAATAAGTAGATCAGCATTGACCTCACAATGGTCAAAACAGGAAATTCCTAAAACGCTTGCTGAGTCTGAAACCTACCTAATATATCATGTGTGACTCTAAACCAACAATATATGTAAGTCAAAGATCAAAAATCATATGTCATGACTGACTATAAAGTGTTTAAGTCACAATTATTATCTTTGTGTTATGTGAGTAGTCTGAATGTATGCATAATCATCTACATCACAGTGTCAACTTGAAGTTTCTTGCAAAATATATACAGGGTGCTGTAATGGGACACCCTTTTCTATCATTTAAATTTTTTTAATAGGATTAATACTGACTCTCATATAGGTAAACATTATCTTGGCTGTTTCACTGAAAGAATTTCGTTTGATTTTGTATACACTTTATTATATTTCAGGCAAAAATGTATAAAGGGAAATTGATTTTTTACACTCTGCATAAAGAATTAAAATTATTCTTTTTTTAAAAAATATTTGAAATTATGAAATTTCTGGTATACCATACTTAAAAATCATATTATTAATTGCACAATCTAACAAGTTTGTAAACTCTTTTGCCTTGCAAAATCTTTGGAATATTGTGAGTACCACAGACTGTAAGTAGTAGTGCACATGCCTCTGATGGAGACAGACACAATCATTTGATCAACACTAACAGTGTTATTTGGAATATTAAGTGGAAATTCTAAAAATGGTGTGATATTTAATAATGTGACAAAGAATAAAATTCAAGAGTAATACAAGCAAATCTTCAACAGCTATTTAGTCATCAGGAACCTACAATGTTAAATCAAAATTTCAGCCACAAGAAAGTATCCTTAGATGCAAGACTTGGAGCCAAGAACAAGAGAAAATTAAGATAATCAATAGTTTTTCTTTTGTATATCTTAAACCTCTCAAAGCTTTTGAAAATAATGAAGAGTCTAAGAGAAATGTAATGGTGATGTACGGAAGGGTAAGATTACAGTGTATCAGAAAGAATCATCTGGCACATCTATATTTTTGAAACTAAGAAACATATACTATGAATTTAGTTTTTTGATGAATGAGAAACTCAAAAAGTTAGTTTTTCTTTTTTTTCACACCTTTTCATAGGTGCTCATGATGCCCTCCACCCCCCCCCCCCCTTGCAATTTATGGCATATGTCAATCTGGCATTCATATTGTCCCCCCGGTGCATCAAGCAGATCTTTTACAATCTCTCACAAGAAATAATCATGTACAGTCAAGTTGTGATGAGGCAAGCATGCGTATTTTTTACTTCCCCTCTTGTTTTGCCATATTCCTCCTTAAAATTAATTTTTTCCATTTTTGAACTAATTACCATTAACATACGTGAGTATAATCTGCATTTTCGTGTAAGAGAAAGGTTTGCCTTCAGTTTTAATCCAGATCAAATTTTGTTCTTAGTTTTAGGTGTGTAATTGATTCTCTAACTTATTTTGACTATTCCTAGTTAGTATCTTTCATTATAGAGTGAAATCAGTAATTGTTTCATAACTTAAACTCTATTGTTGATGCATAAACAAATATAAATTCTGTACTATTTAGAAACATTTGGAAGACAAAATGCTAGTAATCTTAAAGTATCTATTTGGCTCTATTAAAAAACATGTTAGCAAAGCCAGCCCCTAATTAATTCCAAAGTAATTAACAGTTTTGTCAAAAGTATTGTTTGCAAAATGATATTTGTTAACATCATTGTTTAAATAAAAAAATCAGCTTCTGCCTCCAGTAGCCCAGTCTACAGCATCTTCTCCAGTACTACAATCACCGTCTTCAGTAGAAGCAGATCAACTTACATCACTAACAGGTTCAACAACAGTACCAACTACCCGAGCAGAAGCAATGAAAACCACCCGCCCCTTAAGCAAAAGAAGAGTGTCACCACCAGGCCATCTCAAAGATTTTTTATTGGAGGCAGGCACCAATCAGCCAATGCGGTGAGCACTGCAACAGATTCCAAGCATAAAAAATTAGTAGTTTTGTTTCAAAATGTACAGGGTATAATTAGTAAGATTCCAGAATTAGAAGTACTATTGCTTGATGAACTAAAAGATGTTTCAGTTTTATGTGTATGTGAACATTGGTTAAAAGAAAATCAAGCTTTTGCTGCCAGAATAACAGGATATGAAATGGTTAGTAGCTTCAGTAGAGAAACTTTTAAAAGGAGAGGAACATGCATTTATGTCAGACAAGGAATTGAATATAAAGAAACCAATTTTAGTAAGATAAAAAACATTGAAAAAGTATTTGAATATTGCGTTTGCAGACTAACAGACCTTAAAATAATTATTGTGTGTGTATACCGTTCCCTATCAGGTAATTTTATGGAATTTTTGGACAGTGTTGAAAGTCTTTTTAGTGAGTTAAGACATTCTACAGAAAGCATTACTGTACTTGGAGATTTCAATGTCAACTTTAAAATCAACTGTTTAAATGTTACAAAATTGACCAATGTCTTTTGTTCGCATAATTTAGCACCAACTATCTTTGAATACACTAGACATGGAAAGAACTCTGAAACAATAATAGACCAAATATTTCTTGACTTACATAAACTAGACAATGTTGTAGAAGTGATTGACACTGGATTCTCTGATCATAAAGCGCTAAAACTTAGTGTAAATAATGTACTCTGTAAAAACTCTTGGCCAAGTGAGAAACACATCCACAGGAGATGTATTAATGAGGACAACATTAGGATTTTTAATTCCTTGTTAAAAAATACAAGTTGGGATCTAGACAAACATGATAGTACAGACATGAAGTTTGAGTCATTTCTAGCTGATTACAAACATAACTTTGAAATTGCTTTTCCCCTTAAGAAAATGAAAGTAAAAGGCAAAATTAACACATGGATAACACAGGGCATAAGAAAATCTGGAGAGCAACTCAGAGTGTTAAGTAAATCAACAAGGCAAAATCCTGCTTTGAAACAACGTGTTAAGTGTTATAGGAAATTATACAAGAAAGTAATCACTGCAGGAAAAAAGTTAAATAATGATTCATATATCAGTAGAAATAATGGCAACAAAAAAATGAAATCAGTTTGGAAAGTGATCAATAGTAACTTAGGAAGAAGCAAAGTGAGAAACAACATTGTTATTAAAACTGAGGGCAAAACTATAAATGATCCATTACAAATTGCCAATATATTCAACTGCCATTTTACAAATGTAGTTCAAAACCTCATACTAACCCAAAGTAGTACAGACATCAGTCATAACATCACATTGAATTCCGAAACTATGTTTTTGTATCCTGTAACAGTACATGAGGTAGAGAATGCCATTAGCAAACTAAAAAATAAATTATCCTGTGGCACCGATGGCATTCCAGACAAAATCATTAAACACAGCAGATATATTTCTCCTCTTCTTGTAGATATAATTAATGCATCTTTCAGTACTGGCACTTTCCCTAGAAAGCTGAAACAATCAATTATAAAACCATTATACAAAAATGGGGATCATTATGATGTAAAAAACTACAGGCCTTTATCAATGTTATCTTGTTTTTTAAAAATTATAGAAAGAGTAATGTATGGAAGACTCTCTACTTTCCTAAAAAAAAAAAAGTGGAATATTGGTCAATGAACAAAATGGCTTTCGAAAGAATAGATCAACTGAAACAGCTATATACAACTTTCTAAAACTTCTCCTAAATTCCATTGATAATAATGAAGTAAATTGTGGGGTCTTTTTAGATTTATCAAAGGCCTTTGACGTTATTGATCATAAACTACTGCTCGAAAAACTTAGTTGCTATGGACTCCGTGTTACTGCTCATGCATGGTTTAAGTCATATTTATCTGGCAGATGCCAGAAAGTAGAAATAGTTCATGATGGAAAGCACACTTTTCTGGTTATAAGGAAGTTAGTTACGGGGTGCCCCAAGGTTCGGTGTTGGGACCCCTGTTGTTCTTGATCTTTATAAATGACTTGCCAACCTATTTAACACAAGCTGATTGTGTACTTTTTGCTGATGATACCAAGTCTCTTTATTAAAGCTCAGAATGAGACTGACCTTAACAGCAAAATTGAAACAACAACAGTTGAAGCAAGTAAATGGTTCAGGGACAACAGTTTATTTGTGAATGAGAAAAAAACATTATGGACAGACATGTTTCAAATAATATGAAGCTCAATATAACTGTGAAGCTAGGCCAACAGAATATACTACAAATGCCAAATACAAAATTCTTAGGAATTTGGTTAGATGAGCATCTAAAATGGGACAAGCATATAGATGTGCTCAATAAAAAGTTAAGTAAATGTTGCTATGTATTTAGAATGCTCAAAAATTGCTGCAGTGATCAAACAGTATTGTGTACATATTATGCATTTATGCATAGTCTTTTGCGATATGGTGTCATATTTTGGGGCAATTGAAGTCAGGCAAAACGCTCCTTTATTATTCAAAAACGAGTGATAAGAATCATAAAAGGAGCTGCACCTAGAGATCCATGTAGGGAAATTTTCAAGGAATATAAAATCATGACTCTTCCATCCATTTACATCTATGAAAGTATATGCTTCCTGAAGTCTCACCCCCAGTTTTCTTCTTTAAACAGTGGGTTCCATGACTATACAATAAGACAGAGTAATGAATTTCACAGAGAAGTGCATAAGAAAGCCCATTACAACAAGAGTGCAATATACCACCCAAAAATTCTCTATAGTGCTCTTCCCTTAAAAATAAAAAGGATTCAGCAGCTGAGCAGGTTTAAAAGTGAACTCAAAAGAATGTTAGTCAGTAATAGTTTTTACAGTGTTAGTGAATATATGAATTCTTCAAAAAGATAGCGTACCTTCACCTATCTCATAAGTTACTCATATACAAACTTGTGTCATGGGGTAGACTCTTTTATGTACACACAAAAATTAATTAATCTGTCAATATAGAGTGTTATAATCATTGTTTCTTGTTGCTGTCCATTATACACAGAATATATGTAACTTATTTGTGTCCTATATTGTTACAAATTTATATAATGTAAGCTATAATTGTTTTGCCCATATATTTAATTCAGATTGTTCACTGATAGTTTTTACATAATATGTTGTTATTCATATTTTTTCTGTATGTAACATATGACAAATCCCATATCATTGTACGTGATAAAACGGGTGCTCAATAAACAAACAAACAAACAAGCTTAACCCTGATAATAGAAGAAACTGTTAAAAAAGAAACATTTTTTAAATGTATTTGGTTAATTTAATCAGTTAAGTTTTAATTGTAATTTTTGTAAATTAAACACCAAACAATGTAGAGTTTCAGCACCAATTATTGTGAGGATATATAAGGGCCCAATTTTTGGTACCGAGACAGTCAGTCCATGGCTGAGTTTCAGATGAGGAACCTATGTTGATTAGAATGACAACAATGCTTCAACTTAACAGTGAAAAAAGTGTTACACCAATAGGCTGTGTATTAAAAGAATTACAGTGTCTGCTCCATATGCACCTTTATATTCTTCAAGAACTGCGAACTTTGTGGTTAGATTTTTTACTGCTCGTAGATGTAAACTATTGTAGGCATATGTGGATGTTCGCCTGCAAACTATTAATTAGACTTATGAAAAGTTAAAACAATAGTGCACTAGCCATATGTAACTGTCTATTATTGGGGGGTTGTGAACAGTGAAAGTTAAAGACTGTGAAACGTAAATGTGCATCTGTCAGCTACACCACTTACAGACAGTAGTTACACTTCCACAACCCATTTTCAGCCAGTATGTTGACACTGAGGACAACAAATGAAGAAATAAAAGTGAGGGGAATATCATGCCAAGTTCCAATGACCTTGAAGGCCACTTATGTAAGGCTGAATCATTTGGTCCAATTCCACCAATCCACCTTGCAGTAATCCTTTGATTTAAAAATACTTGCACTTCCAGATGCCAGTGCAGCAGTGTTTCATCATGTTGGTAAATGAAGTTGTCCGAATCAGTCTCCAGCTATGGGAAAAGAAGTTCTCAAGCATATTGAGATATGCTATGGTAGATGCATTTGATGTATGTGTCAGACATTTGAGGACGAGGATGGCCCAGCGATTTGCCTTTACACAAACAACCTGTTTCTCAGAAATGTTCAAGCCATCATCTAATGCTCCGTGCTATAGGAGGATTCACACCATACCCAGTACAAAAGCCATGCTGAACAGTTATTACTGACCCACACTGTGCAAAATGTAGAACATAAAATGCTTTCTGTTGTCATGACACCATTTTTACTAGAACTGGAGCTGATGCACACTGCTACTACCTAGTGAGAACCATGTAAAACTCAAGAGTTTGCTCTTTAAAATCGTATATTGTTTGCACACATATCTAAAAAGACATAATAGTTATGATTTTTTGTAATTGGATAATGATTTTTGATACAACCTGCATTTTTAGAAGAAAAGCCATATGTCATAGCAGTAAACTTACCTCTAAATTGAAAATTTTCTATATAGTGCTTAGAATCCAGTAAGTTCATATATACTACGGTATGAAAAGTGACTTCCTTGAGTTAATATTGACCAAGTGCATCGTTCAATTAGCATGTAATTAATCAGTTACTCAGTTAAACAAGAAATAATCATCACAAAGGGTATTCACAAAATAAATGAAACTTAAAGTACTAGCACTTAATCTAAATGGGTTATGAAAAATCAGATAAATATCGGGTGATCAAAAAGTCAGTATAAATTTGAAAACTGAATAAATCACGGAATAATGTAGATAGAAAGGTACAAATTGACACACATGCTTGGAATGACATGGGGTTTTATTAGAACCAAAAAAATACAAATTTTCAAAAAATGTCTGACAGATGGCGCTTCATCTCATCAGAATAGCAATAATTAGCATAACAAAGTAAGACAGAGCAAAGATGATGTTCTTCACAGGAAATGCTCAATATGTCCACCATCATTCCTCAACAATAGCTGTAGTCAAGGAATAATGTTGTGAACAGCACTGTAAAGCATGTCCAGAGTTATGGTGAGGCATTGGCGTTGGATGTTGTCTTTCAGCATCCCTAGAGATGTCGGTCGATCATGATACACTTGTGACTTCAGGTAACCCCAAAGCCAATAATTGCACAGACGGAGGTCTGGGGACCTGGGAGGCCAAGCATGATGAAAGTGGCGGCTGATCACACGATCATTACCAAACGATGCGCGCAAGAGATCTTTCACATGTCTAACAATACTTTTTTTTTGTTCTAATAAAAGCCCATGTCATTCCAAGCATATGTGACAATCTTTTCTTCTCTATCTACATTATTCCATGGTTTATTAAGTTTTCAAATTTATACTGACTTTTTGATCACCTGGTATGTACAGTTCAAAGATAATCAAGGTGCAGATTTGCTTCCCAGACTATTCCTGAAATCTTAGGTTGAAGCCAACATATGACACACATAATAAGAAGGGTTCCAGTATTAGAAACATATTTATATGGAAAAGAGGTAAACTCGTTGAATGATAATCACATGGATGACATAGAATAAAAGATAGAAGAAAACATATGGCACATCAGGAACAAACGAAAACAGGAGACAGATTCCCCTTATAATTCCCTGAATGCCACCCCCACATCAATGAAGGTGATACCTGGATGTAAGTGTTGCCATACAGCAACAAACAACAGCATAAAAACAAATGAGTATAATGGGCTGTGTAACATAAGATAGACATGAAAATACAATATGAAGATTAAACATACTGACTCTAATATGGTACTGAAAATTGAAAAGAAACTTAAATAGAGTGAATTTTTACGGAAGAAGAAAACCAAAATCCTAGACACCAGAATAGTGAGGTGCATCTTCCAGGTCTAGACCACTATAATATCATAATACATAGTATAAGATACAAACATGAAGGTCAAAATTACAAAAAAGATACCAGAAGTCAAGTAGGTCAAAAGCATATACATATGTATACAGAACAATGATTTCCAGATATCATCAGCTCATTTGAAGAATATCACATCAAACATCAAATCAAAATTCCATCTCCCTAAATCACATTTAAGCAATACAGAACACGATTGGTGAACAGACACCTAAGGCTCATGAACCACACACAACATGTTCAAAATTTCAAGAGCTTCCTGCACCAAAACCAGAAACAAGGAAAAATTCAAGCAAGACAAGTATACCATCAAATACAAGAAAACAAGAAAGAGCCAAGTATACAGGGTGTTACAAAAAGCTACGGCCAAACTTTCAGGAAACATTCCTCACACACAAAGAAAGAAAATATGTTATGTGGACATGTGTCCGGAAATGCTTACTGTCCATGTTAGAGCTCATTTTATTACTTCTCTTCAAATCACTTTAATCATGGAATGGAAACACACAGGAACAGAACGTACCAGCGTGACTTCAAACACTTTGTTACAGGAAATGTTCAAAATGTCTTCCATTAGTGAGGATACATGCATCCACCCTCTGTCACATGGAATCCCTGATGCGCTGATGCAGCTCTGGAGAATGGTGTATTGTATCACAGCCGTCCACAACACGAGCACAAAGAGTCTCTACATTTGGTATCAGGATTGCGTAGACAAGAGCTTCCAAATGCCCCCATAAATGAAAGTCAAGAGGGTTGAGGTCAGGAGAGCGTGGAGGCCATGGAATTGGTCCACCTCTACCTATCCATCGGTCACCGAATCTGTTGTTGAGAAGCGTATGAACACTTCGACTGAAATGTGCAGGACCTCCATTGTGCATGAACCACATGTTGTATCGTACTTGTAAAGGCACATGTTCTAGCAGCACAGGTAGAGTATCCCGTATGAAATCATGGTGGTGAATCCAGGAAGTACAGTACATACTGACGAAACTAAAATGAGCTCTAACATGGAAATTAAGCGTTTCTGGACACATGTCCACATAACATCTTTTCTTGATTTCTGTGTGAGGAATGTTTCCTGAAAGTTCAGCCGTACCTTTTTGTAACACCCTGTATATAGGTGCCAATCCAATAGCATTAAACATTATGTATAATTGAGCAAGTTCATATAGTCCTGGGTAAATATTAATAAAGAAAGTCAGTAAAGAATGAAATGTAATGTAATTAGGTAAATTATCTGTTGTCACACAAGGACAAAACAGAAGGCAACTAAGCAAAAATTTTCTGTTGTCATGCTAGGATATGGCAGAAATCAGTGTAGGTAAGTTATCTATTATCATACTGTGACAAAACAGAAGGCTTAAAAGCATAAATGTCAAGTCAGAGAATAATTAGGGAAATTTCTGTTGTCACATTAGGATAATGCAGAAAGAAATTAAGTAAATTTATCTGTTGTCATGCTCAAGCAATGCAGAAAGTAATTAAGTAAATTATGTGTTGTCACACTAGAACAAAACAAAGCTTACAAGCCAAATCAGAGAACACAAAAAAACACTAAGCTGAGTGGTGGTGTCAGTCATGGAAACAAAACCATTAACTTCATATCTGCACCATAAGAATTAATTAGAATGACAGAATACCATTAAATACTTCAGAGAGTCAGACCACAAAGTGCAATTGCGTTAAACTCTACAGAATATTAAATATGGTGCATTACTTCATCCTCAAAGCATCATCCAGTAAGTGTAAGGTGTAAGACATTTTGTATCAAAGTGTGTGAAAATGTGCAAAGACTGTCAATATAAGCATCCCAATAGTCATTCAAAAGCACCATTTTCCTGTATGTGAAAGGTGTGAAGGCATGTTAGTGAAGAAGCATAATAAGCATGTGTCATAGAAATAGAAATAGAAGTTTAGTGTCTCATAACATACAATGTCAAGCCATTGACTTAAAGTACAGGAGACTTGTCAAAACACAAAAAGTGATTTACAATTTTCCTTATAATACCAGTAATATAATATACAGTAATGAATAATTACTTAAATAAGCAATTAATAATTTTTCTTCAAAAGTAACACACTTTTAAGATTACCAGTCCTAAGTATTTGCTCTCTCCTGCTCAAATTTTTGGGTTGTTATTTATGAATTCTTCTACTGAATGGTAACATTTTTGCACTCGTTTCTCATATAAGGATTTTTTCAGTATTTCCACATTTATGCTGAGCAATTCTCTTCCATTTGCTTTGTTATAATTTTTCATACCCGTATAATGAGGAGTTTGAGCATAAAGTTTTAAACTGTGGGTGGCCAGTGTAAAATTATTTTGAATTCTGGTTGTCAAATCATGTTGAAAATGATTTGCTACAAATAAGTCAGGGTTCCTGTGCAGGTACAAAGATAATCAGCTCATGTATGTGTAACGAGGGAACACTTACTGAACTTAGATCTTTAAGGAGTGGACGACATGGTTTTCTTCACCCTACATTGTGCATATTTCTAATGATGGTTTTCTGTAGTTTTAGTATTCGAAACATATGGTTTGAGTTAATCCAAAATACAATTACATAACTTATTACTGACTCAAAGTAGCTGTGATATATTACTTTTCTTACGCCAGTACTGGTAGCATTGTACAATACTCTCATTGAAAATGCTAAGCTATTTAATTTATTTGCAAGGTATTGTATATGTGATCCCCATGATAGATTTTTATCTAGTCACATTCCTAGGAATCTCACACAGCTAGCTTCCTGCAAATTCTGGTTTCTATGACTGACCTGGATATCGTTTAATTTTTCTGGTTTTGTTTTAAACTGCATTAACTGAGTCTTTTCCCTGTTTAATTTTAACCCATTTAAATCAAACCAGGTATCTAATTTTTCTAAAGTATTTAATACAGTTTGTGGAATTTGATCTGTACTGTTACTTTCAATGATTAAATAAAACTGAGTGACACTCAATATTAAGTGGCAGACCATTTATGCAAAACAGAAACAGAATGGGACCTAAGACAGAACCTTGGGGTACTTCATGTGAAATGGTTTTCCATTTTGAAGTATAAGTTCCTCTCTCTGATGTTATAACCACTTTTTGTCTTCAGTTGGTTAGATAGGATTTAAACCATTACAGAGATATGAGAAGTTCTAACATAACAGACCTAAAGATAAAACTAAAAAATGAGAAGTGACCAGAAATTTACTTATCTAATAGTGTTAATGATAAATATAACAGTTTCCTAGATATCTATTTAAAAACCATTGAAGAGTGTTTGCCAACCAAAACTAAACCAATGAAGGAAAAGCGAGGACATCTGCCATGGCTAGCAAAAGAACTATTAGTATCCTATAAAAGGTTGAAACATCTTCATGCAATTGGGAAATCTCCAGATAGGCCTACACATTTTGTTAAATATTATAGAGCCTATAAAAAGATTTACAAGAAAATTTTAATAGCTGCAATAAACTGTATAATGGAAATGTTATTAAAAAAGCTCCCAACAAAGTCAGAAGCACTTGGAAGATAATAAACAGAGAAACAGGAAAGTCATCAGGAAATAACAATAAAAGCTTAAGCCTAAAAATCAATAATGTTGTAACAGAAGATCCAATAATCATTAGCAACATTTTCAACCAATATTTTACCAGCATCTGCCGACAACTTACACATGGCAACAACAGTGATACTCTGCAAGCCCAAAAACTAGTTGAGAATAAATAAAAGGCCCCCAGCAACTCAAGTTACCTGTATCCAGCAAATGAACAAGAGACAAGAAAAATAATAGAAAAACTAAAAAATAAACCATCCACATACATACATGGCATGTCAAATAGAATTTTGAAGCTAACTACTAGGGAAATCGCTAAACACCTCTGTCACTTAGTCATCTCATGTCTTGAAAAAGGAATCTTCCCAGATAGAATGAAGATTGCCAGAGTACTACCACTATTCAAAAAAGGTGATCACAAGGGCCCAGATAGTTACAGACCAGTCAGCCTCCTTCCCATTTTGTCAAAGATCCTAAAAAGAATAATATTTGTTAAGTTAATGGCATTTTTTGATAAACACTGTGTCATAAATGGTAGACAGTTTGGGTTCCAGAAGGAAAAATGTACAGTGTCAGCTGCATTTGAATTTATTAATATAATCTCTGCAGGCCTGGATCAATGCAAAATCCCGGTTGGCATTTTTTGTGGCTTGTCCAAAGTTTTTGATCTTGTCAATCACCATGTATTAATAATGAAGCTACACCACTATGGCAATAGAGGAACTGCTCTCAATATCATAAAGTCATTTCTGCCGAACAGACAACAAGTAGTGGAAGTGTCACACAATCAAGGGAAACAGCTATCAGAACTACAAGATATTAAACATGGGGTGCCACAGGGTAGTATTCCAGGACCCCTCCTTTTCCTTATATGCGTAAATGATGTACCTTGTAATGTAGACAGTGAGTTGATACTCTTCCCAGATGACTCAAAAAGCATAGCTGTGAGACCAAGCTTACAAGAGACCATAAGTAAAAGTAATCAAACAGTTGAAATGATCACCCACTGGCTTGAAGTGAGTAGGTTAATCATCAATTATGAGAAAACTAATGCAATCCTATTTAGAAAAAAACAAAAGAAAAACAAGTGAACTGACAAATTTGCAAGAGCTAGATTTAAGAGTAGTTGAAATTGCTAAATTTTTAGGGATCACCAGTCAGATGGTGATGGAAAGATCATATAAGCAATAAACTTCACAGTGCTGTTTTTGGTCAGAGACAAATTAAGCTACTAATAACTAAAGATGATGTGCTCATGGTGCATTTTTCATACTTCAATGCTATAATGAGCTATGATATTGAAATCTGGGACCACTTTGCTGAACTGGCATTTGGTGTAGGTTTTTTTTTGCAAGGTTCTGTCGTTTTTGGTAATTCCATAAAGAGAGCACAATGATCAGAAAGTCCTAAATCCAAACAAAACATATTTGCCTCACTATAAGTGTAATTGGTTAAAATATTATCTGTACATGTTGCAGACATTTCGTTTACTCGAGTAAAATCAGTGGAATTTGCACTGAAACCTGATATTTGAATCATATCAATGAATTTTGTTGAGTTATTGGCTTATCTGGCTAGATCTGTGTTGAAATCAGCAGTTATTATGACTCCTTTCTTGGTTTCTTTTTTAAGTTTTTGCAATAGACTCTGGAATTTTGACAAAAAAATGTTTCATTATTTTAGTGCCTGGAATTCTGTACACAGATAAAATTACAATTTTTTGTCCTAACTCTGCACAGCAGCTTTCAGTCATAAGCATTATCAAAGCATAAGTATCATAAATATCCCTCAGATGCATTATATGGGTATATCCCCAGTGACTGTAATACACAAAAAGTAAGCTCTATTATCCAATCCTCAAAAGTTCTACTAACAATCTTTAGTATCAAGCATCATAAGGAAATATTTGTGTAATATCATGTAAAAGGAATGTGGTATTGATGTGCAAAACTGTAGAATCAAATACCACATTTGCTGAGCACCTTGCATTTGCCAAACACATGATGCACAAAGGGTGTATATCTCCTTGAGGGTGCAAATTGTTGATGAATGTAAGATTTCAACTGAACAATATTTCTCAAACCAAACATTTTTCCTGATTTTGGGTAAATAAGTTAACAGCCATTAGGATGTGGTATCTCAGAAATTTCAAAACATCCAATAAATATATCAAAAAATTTCTTAATCTATTTGTTAATTGCTTTAGATTTCTCATAGCTTTTGGTTAATACTAGATCAACAACTTCATACCTTGTTACTTTCAAACCTTTAGCATGCCTTAACTTTTTCTTATTATAATATGCTTCCATATTTTTCCTCACATATCCTCTCTGTCTCATCAACTGAAAGTTCAGAGCTAGCAGCGAACTTAACTAACTCATACAAAAGGTTCGCAGACTTCTTATTGTAATGAATTTCACATAGAGAAAAACCATTAGTGGTGTGTTGTAAATCGTTGAGGATATCCTCAAACTGTTGTATGTAAGAATATGAGTTAGTGTGGTCCTTAGCACAATAAGGCCTACAAAGGCATCCAATTTCTCTTATGTTCCTCTCTGTTGGATTGTAATGCATATATGCATTGGAATGCATATATGTTTGATGTTCTTATTTGTAACAAACCACTTCATAACACTGGATGTAAATTGACTGCCATTGTCAGATAGGATTGCTTTTAGTTTACCCACATTGGTGAAGTAATTATTGACAAAATATTAAATTATCTTGTGGCTAGTGGCTAGTGGCTTTCTTCAATGGATACAGTTTAACTAGTGTAGTGAACAAATCAACAACTACAACACTCTTCAACAAGGAAGTTGACAATAGAAATGGACTTCAATGAGCTCAGACTTATCATTAGGAATAATGATATATAAGAATCATTTATGACTTTCATATGCCACTTTTACCCTCTGACATCTGTCACATGATGCAATATATTACTAAAATAAACATTCTACTTCAACTTTTGCATGCACTTCATACTGCCATAATGTCCAAAACATTCGTATACAAACTTAATAAGTAAATCAATCTGTTGTTTAGGTCAGCATAATTTCTACTGCTCAGTATAAGGTTTTTGTCTTTCAAACAGAATCCCCATGTGTATCTGACACAATTGTGCAACTTTCTCATGCTCCTTTATGCAAGTAAGCTCTTTACTAACTTAAGTTCTTCACACTGACTATGATTTCTCTTCAGTTTTTCAGATATCTTAACTATTTCTTTTTCGCCTTTTATATCTTTGATAAACATGATTCTGAAGCTCTTATCATCCAGTATTCCAACACTTTCCTGCTCATTCCCTATTGGCAATATAGATAGAGGATCTGCAACACAATTATTCTCATCCTTAGTATGTAAAATAGTATAATCAAACTGTTGCAAGAATAAGGCCTGTGTTATACTGTTAATAAAGTTAATACTCTTGCAAATAGCATAAAGCTTTAAGATCAGTTAAACCAATGACCTTGTGTCCAATTAAATAATTTCTAAAATTTTTGATTCCACATACAATGGTGAGTAGTTCTTTTTCTGTTACAGTATAGATTCTCTCATGTTTTAACAAACTATGGTTTGTAAAGCTGATTGCACACTGCTCCACCTGTCAACCTACCTCCTTTTGCTGGAATAGATAAGCTTCTAAACCATAGTCAGTACCATCAGTAATAATGCAGAATGGTAAAATAACATCAGTTCTATGTAGAAATTGGCTGTTACAATTCTTAATCTCATCAAAAACTAACTGGCAATCAGTTGACCATTCCTATTTTGTGTTTTTCTTTAAAATATGATGTAAATAGGTGCATTTAAAGCTTGAGTCCTAAGGTATTTGTGATAGAAATTGCATAGACCAAAAAATTACCTTAATTACTTCTTATAAGAAATTTAGCAGTAGCTTTAATTTTGTCAGGATCAGGTAATACTCGTTCGCAAATAGTGTGTCCTTAAAAGTTCAAAGTTCTTACACCAAACTTACACTTGGCCAACTTAAGTGTCATAACTCCCTGCCTGTCAACCTACCTCCTTTTGCTGGAATAGATAAGCTTCTAAACCATAGTCAGTACCATCAGTAATAACGCAGAATGGTAAAATAACATCAGGTCTATGTAGAAATTGGCTGTTACAATTCTTAATCTCATCAAAAACTAACTGGCAATCAGTTGACCATTCCTATTTTGTGTTTCTCTTTAAAATATGATGTAAA
The DNA here is from genome assembly GCF_023864345.2 of Schistocerca serialis cubense. Taxonomy (NCBI): domain Eukaryota; kingdom Metazoa; phylum Arthropoda; class Insecta; order Orthoptera; family Acrididae; genus Schistocerca; species Schistocerca serialis. The sequence continues at coordinate 322,429,152 of NC_064642.1, read as the reverse complement.
TAGGTGCATTTAAAGCTTGAGTCCTAAGGTATTTGTGATAGAAATTGCATAGACCAAAAAATTACCTTAATTACTTCTTATAAGAAATTTAGCAGTAGCTTTAATTTTGTCAGGATCAGGTAATACTCGTTCGCAAATAGTGTGTCCTTAAAAGTTCAAAGTTCTTACACCAAACTTACACTTGGCCAACTTAAGTGTCATAACTCCCTGCCTGTCAACCTACCTCCTTTTGCTGGAATAGATAAGCTTCTAAACCATAGTCAGTACCATCAGTAGGCCTGAACTTATTAGCTACCTCTTCGACTATGTTGACATGCTCACCCCAGGTGTTGCTTGTTAGAAGTATGTCATCAACACAGATTACTGGTTTTGAACACATTTCACTACCTGACACAAGATCTAAGGCTCTAATAAACTCTGCTACAGATACATTCAGATCAAGAGGTACTACATAATACTGATAGCTTCTATCAGAGAGTAAGAAAGAATATTCTGATTCTAATGTTGTCTGGTGGAAACCTGAGGTCAAATCTAGGCATGAAAAATAATTGGCACCAGAAAATTTTTGAGTAATTCTTCCATTGACTGAGGGTGATTTCCAAAAGTTTATTTAGATGACAGGAATCAAGCAAAAGGCTGACCTGTCCATCCTTTTTAATTACAACAACCAAAGTGTTGTTTTATTTCCTAGTAGACCTTCTGCAACTCTCTCGTCACAACCTTTATTTTTTTTAGAAATAGCAACTGAATATGGTTTTATAAAGAAAGGCTGGAGCTCTTTAAGCCTTAACTTGCAGGCATAGTTCTTAAGTCTACCTGGTTTCTCACTATATATATCTTTATAGGATCTCAAAACTTCTTCCAGTTTTCACTTCTCATCTCCAGTAAGCTTGTGTGATTTATTTTACCTTGTCAGTATTAAGTTCATCAAAATCCCTATCAGTTGTATCATTACTTGACAAATCACCATCATCTATATGAAATTTTTTTCTGCCTCAGTGTCAAAACCATATATTCCATTAGCAACTTAATAGGAAAAACAATCACAGAGGTAATTATACAGGAAACAGCAGTCCGCCTCAATGAAGTTCCACAGTTTTGGGGTGAGGAAACACAACAAGTACACATCTTCCAATTTACACTTACTACATATTAATAATGTGACACAAGTGTCTGAAATTGAAAAGAAGAAATATCAGATTTCTCGTTCGTGTTTTGATCAAAAGTTTTGGAATACTACCCTTAATTATAGTGTTGTAGGTACTAATCACAAATTGGAATCTGAGAGTAATGAGAATTTTGATGTAGTGTGTACTAATGATTTACTCTCTTGGTCAGAAAACGGTGCTATTGATACATGTAAAACAGGTGATGACTGTATTGAATCCGAATTAGGTGGTATTTTTGATGTAGATGTGAATGAGAGCTGTGAAATAACTGAGGTTGATAAGTCTAAAACTGGTAGCTTATTGCAGATGAATATAGGTGAGGTGTGTGACTTTAATGGAGGTGAGACTTGTGTTGTTAATGATGTTATTGATGAAGTAATTCTGGAAGAATACAATGATGATGATGACCATCAAATTATTGTGGAATTTAAGAATAATGAAATTTCAGAGTTATTTGTGAATACAGATGAGGTAAGTGATTTATGTGATCATGTAAGTGAGAGTCATGGAATACCAGTCCAGTCAAAGCAGTTTTTCATTAATTTCATGACACGTAATTATCCAAACAGTAAAGGTGAGGTATCTGTATGCCTAGAGAATTTGTTTGGGACCAAATTGATGATAACATAGATAAATATGCATTCTGGAATAAGTTAGCTGTGGTTAGTCAAAATTTGTATCCAAATTGGTGGAATGAAGTTAAAGAGGATCTAAGTAGAAAATGTAATTTTGACAATAATATGTTTTGTGTTCCTTCTGTAATAAGTGATGTTAGTTGTGCTATTGAATCCATTGAGTGTGTTCAATCTTTACCTGACAACATGTGTAACCAAAGTAATGCTATGATGCCAGTAAAGTGGATAAAACCCTGCAAAAACAGTGTAAATGTAGCATTTGATGAAATTGAAGGTGATCTTTTGCATGAAGTGTCTAATAGTAGAGATGATGATTCAAATTTTGGATGTCCTTACATTAAGATTAAGATTGATCAGTGGGAAGGGAACTATTTGATTGATACAAGTAGCCCAATTTGTGGCATATCTAAACAATTTAGAGATGAGATCAAGTATAGTAAGAATTTTGTGGAAATGCTGGTTGTAAGTGTAAAGATAAGAGGAGCTACAGGTAAGCAAAGAATATTGGTAAAATCTCAGGTACTTTTAACGTATAGTATTTGAGGCAAAACCTTTGAACATGGATGCTTAGTGATCCCCAGTCTGGAGGAAAATATAATCCTTGGTATGGATTGGATAGTGAAAGTTGAGGCTTGTTTTGGATGGAATGCTAAAGAATTGTTTATTTTGGAACCTAAAAGTATTACCTATCCTTCTCAGTCCTGAGGAAATTTTTATTTAAATTTTTTATATTTTCTTCCATAATTTGCTTATTAGTAATACTAGAAACACAAGAAAAATATTTTAAAAAACATTAATTGCTCAAAGTCCTACAAAGGGATGTTCCCCACAGGGGGCCTTGGGTCACAAGGGGTAATGAAGTTCCACAAATCATATTTAATTAAGAATATTATTTTTAGCTTTATCAATGCATTATTTATTTAAATTAGTACAACGATAAAGTTTATTGTTACAAAATTGTACCTAGGTATATGTACTGAACAAAAGAAAAGTGGATTAGAAAAAAATTCAGAATACAGTAGGTCTATCATAATCATTCATTTCTGATGACAAAAGTAATTCATTTAGTTTTCACAGCTCAAGTTAAGCTTGAAGCAGTTGCATGAATCTTGTAGGCAGAGGAAAACTTTGCAGGTGGAACATTTTATGTGTGGCTTATTAGCTGAACACCCTGGAAATTGATAGCGATTTTTGGTAACCAGTTGAGGAAATTCTGATAGCTGTAGAAAATTTTTGGTTTGAAGTGCATCAGGAGGGTGATCAACTTTACATTTTGAACGCTTTGTTGCTGGATTTTTGAAGTCAGGATCAGCATCAGATATCACTTCAAGTTCATGTGTATGCCACAGATATTCCTCATACTTTACTCTGAACTGGAGGCAGTCTAGAATGTCATTCTTCACTGTACCCAAGACAGTTTGATCACATCTATATTCTAGCTGTGAATCACAAATAGTGAAATCAATGAAGTGCATAATCACTGTTACAGTCCACTTCTTAGTTCTGGCACTTATTCTGCAATAGTTGATCAAACCGAATTGTAGGTGTTTACAATTCCGCAACAGTCCTGTTGAATGTACTTTTTTTCTTTCCTGCACCAGAGGTGACATTTATCAACTGGTTTTACTGCTTCTCTACAGGATATGAAGATAACAGGGCGATTGTCAACCACTTTACTACACAAACTTGGCCATCACTTCTCACTGACTGATCAATGGATCTCTTTCTTCATATACTTGTCCAGTGATAGTATGGAAGCTTTTGGAATTCTGGAGTTCTGTAATGTTTCAGTAGCTTGACACTCAGATTCACTGTGCAATTTGTCTAATAGTGGCTCTGATGTGAAATAACAGTCCACGTATATCGTCACTCTGGGAGGAAGAGTGGCTGTCAGTTTTATAACAGCTTTTCCACCTACATACAAATTTTCATATTGAGTGTCAATCACTATAGAATCACCCTTCCCTTTGTAATCTCCCCACAGAAAATTACCCTCTACCACGCAATAATTAATAATGGTCAATCAAATCATCCACATTTATTCACTTTTGAAAAGTATCTGATCAGATTTTCTAGCAATATATGCGCCGACAGCTCGTCGACGCCAAGGTATTTTCCAGTACGTTTATTCTTTGGAATAACAGAGAGACATATATGTATTCTCCATGGTTATTATATACAGATAACTAGGACAGCTTGGGAAGTATCGGTTGGAAGATTGTCGGGTTGCTAAAAGAGACATATTTGCTCTTCTTCTCGCTAAAGCGAGCTATTAACGTTTGTGCCACTAGCGGGTTATTTGAAGAGAGAGAGAAACTGTAAACGCAAATTAAGTAAGACTTGGAATCAACAGAAAATGGAACATGTAATGGAGATGGATTGAATATACAATTTCCCTCAGAAATAAGGTTTGTGACCCTTTTATTCTAGAGTGAATGACAAATGAGTTCTCTGTCTGAATCATTGATGATTGTCTTGGCCCTGTAATTAGTGGGGAAGTTTCAGTTGTGACGAAGAGAGCCTGCAATCACCGAGATTTTATAAAATTGTCCAAAAAGGCTTCGGACACATTTGAAATTCTAAATCTGTCGTAAAATGAACAAATTGTTCAAACGATCGATTTTCCCAACTGAATGCAGTGCTTAACAATAATAATAGATATAAAGATCTTTTACAGCAAACCAGCCGCTGAATGTTAAGACGAAGGGCTCCACCAGAGATTCTATTGGGCTGATTTCACGTAATGAAATATTATATTTAAAATCGTACAGAGAAAAGAGAGAGAGAGAGAGAGAGAGAGAGAGAGCAAATGAAATTAGAAAAAATACGCAGAATCCTCCATTAGTATAATTGTTTGCCTGTCTTATCACGGAATAGCCTAAAGATAAAACAGGAGGCCCTTACTTTACTGTACAGGTTTATGTGTGAGAGACATTACACCAAGTTAGTGGCAAGCTGCATTCACATACTTTCATCATTTACAGTATAATCCATTATACCTTGATAAAACAAGAAATCTAAAGGAAGGCCATCAGTTGCAGCCAGTACAAAATTCTTTAGTCCACAAGGGTTAGGTTTCGATTTTATGACTTGTCGTGCTGGACTGTGACCCAAAATGGAATCATCTGTTCATCAACAGAAACGTTAGTGGGCATGGGGTTCAATCTGCAACCATTCTGTACAATTTCAAGAATAGGCTGTATTTTACTAAATTTCTTATTTTGTTTGATTTGAGGGATACTTCATCATCAAAAACAAGTTTCAGATGTTTTCTAATTGTAATATATCTGCCATGGCAATTTTTTTTTTAGCGAAACCTTCCAACCTAGCCTTTTGGCTCAATGCATCCTAATCCTAGGACAACACAAGTATTACATCATCACTGTTGCAGAGATGAACCTTTTCATTTCATCTGCAGTAAATTTCAGCTCTCTCCCAGTATTTTTAAGATACCTTCTGTTTGTACATTCAGTAAGGGTGCTAAAAATATTTTCTGCCAGATATTTGCTCACAGTCATGAGGTGGCAAGTTCACACTGGCTGCCACTTGTTCCTTATGTTCAGGTGCACGTGGTAAGGGAAAAAATCCAAAGTCTTCTTCCAAAATGTCCTGTCAATGGTAGACTGACTAGAGCACATTCTTTCAGATCTGCTATCATTCCTGTCTTCAGCTTCGTCTTCATCTTCATTAGCCATATCTAATTCCTGTTCATTACTAACATGGTAATCTGGATCTGTACAGATATCATCATCATCATTAATAATTCATTTATAAAATCTTGAAATGCCTTTCAATCTGAAAATAAATTCAAAATTAGGCCTAAAAATTGTAAAATTGTTCACCTGTAGATTACACTTTTCTGAAAAAAAAAATTATATTAATCTAATATTCACCACAGAATATAGAATGAACAGAAATGGTTGATTCCAAGTAACTTGTATAGGTGAACATTGTCTCAGCTGTTTAACTGAATGAACTTCATAAGATTTTGTATATGATGTGTTATGTTTCAGGCTAAAATATGTAAAAATAAATTAATTTGTTGGTACTTCGTGCGTACAGTTAACATTACTCTTCATTAAGAAATATTTGAAATTACAAAACATCAGGCATAGTTAAAATTCATATTATCAATTGCACAACCTAGTGCTAATTATTAAATTTATTTCTGGATTCATTTATAAAATAATGATATAACTTAGTAGAGATTCTTCTTTTGTCAAGAAAATTTGTAAACTCTTTTACTTTGTAAACTCTTTGGAATATATTGAGTACTGCAGAATATGAGGGAGTAGTGGGCATGCCTCTCATGGAAACAGACATATTTTTGTGATTGATACTAACAATGTAATTTGTAGTGTTATAGAAGTGGAAATTGAAAATACAGTGTGTGATTGAAAAATGTGACAAAGAATAAAATTCAAGAGTAATACAGGCAAATCTTCATCAGTTATTTAGTCATCTGGAAGCCCCTAAATCAAAATTTCAGCCACAAGAATGTACCCATATATGCGTGAACTGGAGCCATCTAGAAGAGAAAATTAAGATGAGTAAAAAAGTTTTTCTTTTGTAAATCTTATGCCTCTCGAAGCTTTTGAAACTAATGAAGACACCAAGAAAAATTTAATAGTGATGTGTGGGAGGGTAAGAATACAAGTCTTACACTATTTTTCAGTATCCAATCCATGACTAGCAATATCTCCTCATTCAGATCACTGACCACCAAGCATCCATGCTCAATGACTGTACTGTCAACATGAAAAAGATTAAAGCTTGTTTGTTTACAACATTACTAAACTTAACTGTCACACCTTTAATCCTAACTCCAGTTATAGGAAATTCAATGGCCTCAGAACTCTGTCACTGAACTTTCCAGATATAATAAAAATTGCACTATCTGGGTCAACAAAACAATAACCATGCCAATTGCCAACTGTGATTTTGATGAATGGACTACTATACAAATCCTTCTGTTCATTAATATTAGTTTCTCTAAGCAAATCATCCTCTGTATCTTCAAAATACAAATATTTTTGCAAATGGTTCTCATTATGAGTATACATCTGTAGAGGGCAAAATTGTACCTGTGTGCTTGTGTCATGAATAACTTCTAACACTTGATTGGATTTACAATTTGGGGTGGAATAGGTGTGCTCATGAGTGTTGCAAGTAAAATCTGGCTGAGAATGATCAATAAATTGACTACCTGAACAGAAATATGACTCTTTCTTACCAACATCTCTGAAATGTTTGATAATCCTCTTATTTACCTGACAATGCTGGTTTTAATGTCCTGGTTATCATCATCTTTGTTCCCCTCTATCCAACATCTGGTCAGGTTGGGGTATCAATGGTACTTTGCCACTTTACTCAGTCTTTCCACCATTCTTCCACAATTTGGTTACATAGCAGGATTCTCCTCCTTAAACTCATCTTTATTGTATCAGTCCATCTTGTTCTCGGTCTTACTCTTCACCTCTTGCCCTCAATCTTAACTCCATCATTCTTCTTGGTATTCTTCCCTCTCCCATCCTATGCCCAAATCATTTTAATCTATTCTTTTTAATTTTCTCAGTCAACTTCTCCACTCCAATTTCCTTCCTAACATCTTCATTTTTCACTCTGTCTCTCCTCGTCTTCCCTAGCATACTTCTCAGAAACTTCATTTCACTGGATTGTATCCTACTCTCCTCTCTTTTAGTCATAGTCAATGTCTCTGAGCTGCAAATTAGTATGGGTGTGAAGTAAGTCTTGTATAGCACCAGCTTGCACCTCACTGGCACTTCCTTTCCCCACATCAAGCCCCTCACACACACTGGTAATATGTACTAGTCTGTTGTATTCTTTTGCTAATTTCTGTCTCCAAACAAGCATTCCCCATCAATACACTTACCAAATATTTAAAGTTGTCCACTATTTAAATATCCCATCCCTTAATATGAATTTCTCCCTTGCCCTCTCTATCCCCTCTTGTTACCACCATGGTCTTGCTTTTCTGCACACTAAATTTCATTCCATATTCTTGACCTTATCATTTAGGATGTCTATTTGTTTTTGTATCTCCTTACTGCTTGTTCCCCACACCACAATATCATCAGCAAATTGTAACAGCTTCATCTCCCTTCCTCTATGGGCTTCTTTCGTCTTTTTGACTATTTCATCCATCACCATTATGAATAGTGATATCACACTTCCTTGTTGTAGTCCTGTAACATTCTTAACCCAGTCAGTTCTTCCAACTGGTGTCTGCACACAACTAGAGCTTTTTTCATACATTGCTTGGATGACTTCAAGTGTTTGCTTTCCAACTCCCTTTCTCTTCAAGGTTGCCCATATCTTTTCCCTGGGAACACTGCCATATGCTTTAACTAGGTTGAGAAATGTCATTGCCAGATCTTTCCCATACTCCCAATGTCTTTCCATCAACTGTCTCATACTAAACATTGGGTCCACTTTTGATCTACCATGGTATTTACACAAAATATCACTAATGTCGATTGGAACAAGTTGGCCCTCCTGAGCCTCATCATTGGCCCAGTCATGATCACTTACTTCAGCATAAACAATAACATCCAGCTATTCTAAATTAAGTGTATCAGCCTCAGCTTCAAGCACTAAATCAGTAGTGTTGACACCACTTACCTGGGTGTCATACACTTCCACCACTCACAGGATAAGCTTCCCCCTTCCCATCACATTAGCTACAAAAGTCTACATTGAAATATCAACAACAAAGAACTCAGTGTAACATCTACATATTCCACAGAACATTCAGAGTTAAACAATTTTACTAAAACACCTTCTTCAAGTTCATAAGAATCTACAGTACATTTCTTACCACTATTCATCTGTTTAATTACAACATCCCAAAACTAACTTTCAAAATTAGTTGCATTGACAGGATAGTTTCATACACTCTCATCATCACACTCCTCTTGATCTGAATTTATTATTGCCTGGTCATGACAATTATATACCTCCTCCATCTGACAGGCATCAAGTGAAGGTATTAACGGTTTTCCTGGTTGTGGTTTCTATGGTTTCTGTTCTGACTATTACCATTACCATTCCTATTATTATCATTATTATTATTATTATTATTATTATTATTACTGTTATTATAAGTATTCCTTCTGTTAGCATTCTGTCTATTTTGCAGATTGTGTTCAGATAACCCACACTATAATTGTTGTTTCTGTTGTTATGTGAGTTATTAACCCTGTCTTCTTTCCCTGATATTCTTACTCAAAAGCTTTATTAAGTTTATCAACAAGTTTAAAAAATTCTCTAATAAATCATTGGGACCACAAATAAGAGCAGCAAGTTTATCAGTTACTGTTCTTCCTTGCCTTGCTCTCTTGTCATCAAAACGGATACTCGTAAAAGGAACAGTACAATTCTGTAGCTCATCTCCATACCAGTACCATCTGCTGTCCATAGTTCAATCACATTTGTTTTGTTTGCTCTCTTAGTCCTGATGAGATACAGCAAATCCAATAATGCCATTGTTTCACATCTTGTAGTTTCCTTAGCATCCCTTTCTCTGGAATATTGTACACAATTTTTACTAGATTGAATGTATATGTTCCTGTATTTTATAATTTCATCAATCATTTCCAGGCTAACTATTGCCAATAAAGCCACTGTTTCACTTGTGCCCCTCTGGCAACATGTGTAGGCCCATGGAATATTTTCACAATAGTTCTTTCTTTTTTGTTTTAGAAGTCACATTAGGACATATTTTATTCCATTTACATATTTATTGCTCCTAATAAAAATACCACCTGTGGAGTGTGGCTTCTGAAAGACATCATCTGAATCGTGGACTTGATCAGAATCTGAATTGTGGTCACTTCGCGTGATAAATTCCTCCTCTTCTTCAGAGTCATCATCATTTTCATTGACTGGTACAGAATTAAACTCTGGATCTTCGTTGAGTAACCAATCTGGCTCATTGTCTGTCAGCTTTGATCTCACCCTGCATGTTATCTTTTGATTTGATTTAAAAGGAACAAACTGAAAGTGAAGGAAAAACTACTTACGTGACCTGGCGCATGGCATAATTTGTAAACTAAGATGACTCACTCGCAGTTTATTTTAAATTACTATAACTCATGTGAACCTATGACAACACAACATCTCACTGTGCTAATTGAAACAATGACGCAGGTGTAGTTAGGGGCTTGCTACTGTAAAACAACAATAGAACTGTGCACAAAAATATTTGCAATTGACGCACTTTATATACAGGCTCAAGGGTTAAAATTCCCAAGGAAGTATTTAAGAGCTAAACTCTTACAAAATGGTACAAAATTTCCGCCAATTTGTGGATATGACATATTTGTTTCAAGATCGCTTTACTGGATGTTACCCTGTTGTAAATTTTCAAAGTCTCAATTTTATTATTAACACTTGTAGCATGGCTATGAATTTGATCACTATTTAGTTTTAGTTTCTGTTCTGCTCTATATATTCATGCAAAATTTTGAATTCAGAGTTTCTTCTACATAACTCAGCATGAATAACACCTACAGTGCTCTCCACATGTAACCATACATGATCAGCCTCATCATTTACTGTTTGAATTTCAAGGGGAGTTGAGTCACATAACTGACTAATTTTTGAGAGGGTATTTGCTGCTTGTTCCTCTGTAGCCTGAATTTTCTCTTCCATTGTCTTAACAGTGTCATTTAGATTAAAAATAACCTTTCTTAAGTCATTGTTTTGACTTGTAAGCTTGTGATAATCTTTCCAATAAACTTGAGGCCTGTTTATCTGGAGAAAATACTAAGAAAGGTGATGCCTGAAATAACTGTCTCAGGTTCTGTGTCAATCATTGAGGATGTTGGGTATATGAAACCTCTCTAGTTGTATCAAGATTTTCCATGATTGCCATATTTTAAGATAATATTGGGCACAAGAGACAAAAATAAATCTACCTAACCTGGTTATGGTCAGATGCAAATTCACAATTATCCTGCCTATTAACAGTCACACAACAAAAGAAAGTTGGAATAATGATAGTCTGAGGAAAAGTAATTTAAAAATTAAATATTGTACTCATCTCAAATGTGGTCCAACGATGAGTTGTCACACCACACTTTCTGTCTCGGCCCAATGTTGTCCGATAATCGACTGTTACATGTTGCAATTAGACTCTGAAGTGTAGTACAAAAGTTAGTAATGGACTTACAATTATCACAGCTCAGTGACACCATATTAAAATGCTATCCTTAATAGTGAAAGTAGGGCAGCACTTTAATTACTACTGATGTTGAGTGAGGAAAACATACAGCATCTCAAGTTTTGACTATAGCTGGGAAGTGGTAATAGTGAATTCTCAATCATAATACCATGAGAGATACTTAATAATTTGGGCCTCCACCATTCACAAGCATGAAGACAAGTGAATCTAGAAAATTTCAATCATAGTTAATGAAAGTTCTGCATCTGCGTCATATGATGAGATAGACAACTTTGATATCCTTGGGGGTTGCTGCTTCAGAGGGACCTCAATCTTTGCATCACTTAGTACTAATTTTGAAATAAAATACAGAGCCTAATACTTTTCTTGTCATATATTGTTACTGATTACCAAGTACATAGGTGGAATATGCACTAGCCGTTTGACAGCCTCCGAAATACCCTAAGACAAACAGCTTTCAAAAGACAATAACGCAGACAGACGGACCTCATTGCTTATGTGCCACTTCCTTTTATGTTGAACACATTATTGAATTTGAGATTTAAAAAATATCAATTAAAAGTCGTAAGATAATATTGGTTACATGCATCAAAAAATGGGCCACATATTGCCCTACGAGTTCTAATATATAACTAGGAAAAGTTTATGTAGTTCCAATTGTAATTCCAAAGAATATGAAGTACAATAATGTAAATTATATTTTAGTTAATTACAATCCAATTACTTTGAATAAAATATTACTAACAATATTTTGGTTTGCTCTCAAGTAGAGCTATCATTTTAGATGATCACAATAAATAAACATCATAGTTTTTCAGAAATAGAGGAGAGGTAAATTTTAAGGAATATGTGGTACAACTTGACTGCCTAGTTCATATCACAAAATTTCTAAGTTGGATTATTAACAAACAGCTTATTCCCCTTGGTTGCTGATATAAATTGGGTAGCATATTAATGTGATATTTAATCTGAAATAATAAACTTATTTGTGAAAGCTTTTTAAAAGGCAGTTTACTATTGGAACTGGGTATAGATTATTGGAACTGGGTATAGATATAATTTATATATTTATAGATTTTTTAATCTGAGATAATAAAATGATTTGTGAAAGCTTTTTAAAGGGCAGTTTATTATTGGAACTGGGTATAGATATAACAGTACAAAGTCCAGAAAGTTAGAAATTCGAGCTAAACTGAGCTCTTCAGAGAATGTTGACATGAGGAAGAAATTCAGTATGGATGGGAAGGTAGCTCATTTCAGCTGCAAAGCAACGCTGATGGCATCTGTGCACAGCTTAATGTGGGAGCAGGTATTTAAGTCCCTGTGAACAAATATTATAGGTGTTGCATGACGGGTGTGGATGCATGTATATGCTTACTCAATTGCTGCACCAGTTCTGGCAGGCCATGGTCCAGTGCAGCTACACCTTGAGTGACAAATTTTACAGAGAGGCAGAGAGGCAGAGAGGCACAACATATAGGACCTCAACAAGTGAGGCATTCAAACATTCTATATGAGCAGTCCTAATTGCAAGATGCATCCAGGGCAGGGCATCTGTCCATGGCTGTGAATGGCAGATTAATGGTGCCTTGAGCGTGTGGTGCCATTGTTCCACTAGGCCATTTGACTAGAGGTGGTAAGCAGTCTTGTGGAAATGATGGCACCTGCAAAGTTGGCACAGTTCATTGATCAAGGCAGACTCAAATAGCAGGCCTTGATCTGTCACCAGCAATGTAAGAGAGCTGAACCTGGCAATCCAGCTGCAAACAATGGCCTTGGTAACTGTGTCACCTGAAATATCTGGTAATGAGGTGGCCTCAACACAATGAATCATACGGTCAGTCATGGATAAGATGTACTTTGAATCCTGTCACATATGAACATGATGAATATGCTCCTTTGGGATGGGAAATTTCCCAAACGGGGGCTGAGCATAGCATTCTACCTTAGCCTGTTGACGAGGGACAAAGGCCCTGGTCCATGCAGAGCAATCACACTTCACATTGGCCAGACAAATGATTCTGTGACTAATTTGAGTGTAGGATGTATGCTGGGACGTGCAACATGGTGCGTCAAGTTGTGACATTTGCCTGCTTTGTTTCTTCATTGATAGTCCTCGGTGTCAACTTACTGCATCATTAAATTGGCTGAAAAATTCCGTTCAACACTGACTACTGTAAATGATGTTGCTAACAGTTGCACAGCCGCATTTTACAGATCTTTACTTTGACTGTCCACAACCCCCCCCCCCCCCCTCCCCCCCTCTTCCCAATATTACACAGTTATATGGCCAGTTCACTATTGGTAAATGTTTAATAGGTTGCAGGCAAACATCAGCATACAGCTACAATAGTTTTCTGTTAAACATCAATGGGCAGTAGAAACATAACCTTGCACTTCACTGTTCCTTCAGAATTATACAGTACATGTGACACTTTTTCTCAAATAAACTGAACAGACAATGTCATTGTTTCAACACAGCCTGTTTGTGTTACACTAATTCCACTGTTAAATTGATGCATTGTTGTTACTTGAAACCGTACATAATTTCCCTCAGAAAATAGGCCATGGACTGCAGGCTCGGAACCAGAAATTGGGCCTTTAGATATCCTCAGAATGATAGACACTGAAACTATACATTGTTTGATGTTTAAGTTACAGAAATTACAATCAAAACTTAACTCATTAAATTAACTGATTAACTGAATCCATTGAAAAATTCTTTCTTTTTAACAGTTTCTTCTACCACAAAGGTCAGGCCAAATTATTTGTTTAAATAATGAAATTAACAGATATAGTTATGCAAACAATACTTTTGACAAACCTGGTAATCATTTTGGATTTAATGAAGTGCTGACTTTACTAGTATGTTTTTGAATGGAGTCAAATAAATACTTTAAAAATCCTAGTAGTTCTTCTTCCAAATGTTTGTAATCAGTACACAATTTGTATTTGTTTATAAGTCAACAATAGAATCTAAGTCACAAAACAATTACTGATTTCACCCTATAACAAAGATATTAACTAGGAATGGTCAAAATAAATTAGGAAATTAATTACATATACAAAACTAAGCACAAAATTAGACCTGGTGCTATATTCTTTAAGACTGAGGGCCAACCTTTGTCTTTTATGGAAATGCAGATTATACTCATGCATGTTAATTAGGCAAAAATGGGAATAAAATGAATTTAAGGAGCCAGATGGCAAAACAAGAGAGGAAGTAAAAAGATTCCAGCTTGCTTCATCACAAAGTCAAACACAGTTTTACGTTAGGATTGTGGGATGACTGGTCACATCCTGTCATGTGACACATCACACCAAACAGATTTAATGGCTTCTGGCAGTGTGTGCTATTGTAGTTGTGGCCCAGTGTCTTGTCTCATGAGTAGTTGTTGTAGGTCGGAATCTGTGGCATGTGCATCAGCGAGTAGATCGAAGTCCAGTTGAGAAGATTTGGCCTCCAAGTGAGGCAGGTAGTCCACTATATTCTCTGCACCTTTGACATGTTTGACATCAGTGGTAAATTGAGAAAGCAGGTCAAAATGGTGAGAGCACTTTGGTGTGTTATTATCAGGGGTTCTTGATTGCATCTGTAAGAGGTTTGTGGTTGGTGTTAATGGTCAGAGAGCATCCTTCAATGTCATCCTGGAAATAGCAGACTGCCTCATAGATGGCCAAGAGCCCCCTATCCAAACTCAACCACTTCTGAGTATCGGTCAACTTTCAACAGAAGAAATGCAGTGGCTGTGTTATGCCAGTGATCTCTTGTTGCAGTACCATGTAATCATGTGATCAGTGTCTGCAGTGTTCATGAGATATGCTTCCGGTGGTGGAAGAGTAAGGGTGACAGCCTGTGTGAAATTGGATTTAATCTTATTGAAGGCCATTTACATTTCAGGGTCCATATCAGGTGTCATTTGCTGATGGTGTTTCAGTAGTGTGTAGGAGATAATGCCTGAAAAACTGATGACTCTGAGGAAATGTCATAGTTCTTGTTAGTCCATTGGGGGGGGGGGGGGGGACTGAGGAGATGAATTTGTTCCCTTTTCTTTGGTGTGGGGCATATCCCAGAAGGGTCAACCAAATGTCCAAGGAAGGTGACACACAATTGCTGAAGTTAGCCACTATTGTTATTAATTATGAGACCGTGTGCTGCTAACTCGTCCAACACAGTGTGTAAGCAAATCTCATGTTCATTGGGAGACTGCAAAAAAATTATCATGTCATCTAGGGAACCATAGCAGAAGGACATGTTAAATAAGAAGCTGTAAATAAACCCCTGCCAGGTATGGGCTCCTTTTTTTAATCCCATATGGCATAAATAAAAACACTAACAGACAGAATGGCATGATATCGCGATTTTCGGTATATCCTTGTCAGCCATAGGTATCTCTAAGTAGGCCCTTTTACAGTCAACATATCTGAATATATTGGCACCAGCAAGTTCAGCAAAGGATAGCTGTCTATTATAGTCTGGGAGTTGAAGTACCGATAATTGACACATAATTGCCAAGTACCATTCTTTTGGAGGACAAGCTTTTTAGGAGATGTCCAGGTACTGTTGGACAGTTGTACAGTGCCATCATTCAAGAGTTTGTCCACAGTGGCTTTTTCCCCTTTCAGTTTATGGGGAGGTAGGCAGCAGGTCTGACGGTGGATCAGCAGAAAAGTGGGTGGTGTTGATGTGATGAACTGTCCCATCATGGATGGTACAAATGGACTGTGGCTGGATTAGCTGGTGTGAAGTGGGTTCACAGAGCATAGCAATATGTGTTATTGTAACATCATCTGTCAAAGGACAACCCAGTCATGGAGGCACTGGGTGTGGTCAGGTGAGCACAGTTAGGAAACTGCACTTGATTGACCTGTTTTGAGGCTCACATAATGTCTCTCTTGTTGGGCAGTGGGTGTAGATGCTACAGAACGTGAGTTGCCATTGAGCCATATGAAAACCACTTGATGTATCAGTGATGGATGAGCAGAGAAGGTTGCTCGCATATTCAAGTTGGAACATCTGAGTGCAGAGTGAGTGGTAGATGTCACACAGAGCTCATCCAGTAGTCCATTAAATTTTGGGCATGCAGTCAAACAAATAAAATTCCTTCCACTGATATTTAGCCAGTGTATCATCCGACCATCCTCAGAGTGAGTTGTAAGACTGACAACAAGGTGTCAAGTGCAGACTTATATGCTCCACTGTGGTGGTACTCCTCATGCAGATCACAGACAATGGCCGGTGGTAAAGAGATACGTTTACACACACGCCACCTGTGGTGAAAGCATACAACCATTCAATTCGCTTATCGATGTATGTTTGGCGACGCTGACGCCATGATGACTTCTCTCCAGTTTAATTACCTCAACAGCCGGATTCCATGCTTTGTCCAAATTAAAACCATTATCTCTGTTTATTAAATTATTAGCTAATCCAATCTCTATAGCTTCCTTGAAGACAGAATCACAAAATCCAAAAATACAGTACCAATCGCCGTTATTTAGGTTTTATTTTTAGGCTACCAGTTTCGACGATACGTTGCGTTATCTTCAGGCCTACTTAAGCCAAGTAACCTTCATGTTACAAAATACAGCAGCATTTTTAACTGGTCTCGTAAGATTATTGTGGCATGTGTGCTCCTTGGACAACTCTTAGCAACTACTGTGGACAGTTGTTCAAGTAGCACACATATCGACACATATGAGACCAGTTAAAAGTGCTGCTGTATTTTGTAACATGGAGGTTACGCGACTTGAGCAGGCCTAAAGGATGACGTAATGTATCGTCGACACTGGTAGCCTAAAAATAAAACCTAAATAACGGCGATTTGTATTGTACTATTGGATATTGACCAACCATAGTCCCACACTCCAGACAGAGGATGGAGTTACATTCACAGAATCCCAAAAGGAAGAGGTAGATGTTAAAATCTTTAGCTCACTGTAGTTCATAGAATGCCCTGTATCAATGCAATGGTGCGTGTTGTTTGACCTAAGTATGACTTCTCACAATTTCCGCAAGGAATCTGATACACACCCGCCTTACAAAGCAATAGATCATCCTTTACAGAGCCGAGCAAGCTGCAATATTCTTGGGAGGCCTTGAGGTCGCCTTAACACCATGTTTCTTGAGAATACGGCCTATCTTCAAGGAAAGAGCACCCACATATGGCAAAA
Organism: Schistocerca serialis cubense; assembly: GCF_023864345.2. Classification (NCBI taxonomy): domain Eukaryota; kingdom Metazoa; phylum Arthropoda; class Insecta; order Orthoptera; family Acrididae; genus Schistocerca; species Schistocerca serialis. Next base: position 322,411,969 of record NC_064642.1, on the reverse strand, counting down.
ACACACTTGATCTGAAGGACTTATAATTTTCTTCCCCATCACATACCAGCATTCTAGGTTTTACGTTGAATGCTCACGAATTTGTTGCGGAGAAAATCCATTCACTTTAAAAATGCTCTTGAGGTATGTGAGCTCATCTTGCAAATTATCTTTATCGGATATACAGGCCCTACACCCTAAAGTCTCAAGGACACCTATGGTCTGTTAAGGTAGATGTCAGCTACTGGCATTTAGATATAGATTTGTATGTGTTGGTTTACGATATACAGCATGTCCTAATGTGCCATCAGCTTTATGATGCACAACAAAAGGGGAGGCAGCGGTTTTCTTATTTCCATGGTAAATTTGATACTAACATGGATAGAGTTCAAATGCGCAAGAAATCGATATAATTCATCCATCACGTGCAGCAATACTGTCGTCAGTCTTGCGACTAACTCTGAGGACAGCCGGACGATACATGGCCAAAATATCAGTGGAAGAAATTTTATTTGCGCGGCTGTATCCCCGAAATTTAAAGGACTATTCATTACGCCATAAGAAGTTGAAAATTCTCCTCATCCAGAAATGTTTCACATTTCAAGATAAGATCGAGAGGTGTCTCTCACTACAAAGTAGGACATGAGGCCGTATCATTGGCATGAAGGGAGTCTTAGATCTTGTTGCTGATTAGCCGTTGGTCACTGTGGCGCAGGAGCAGAGTGCGGTTCAGGGCTGGTAGTAAATAGTAACGCCTGATGAAGTGTACCACTAAGATGAGTTCCACTGTTCAACCACCAAGGACATCCAGGGTATAGGTGTGTGGTTGCCGACATCGAGTGTGGTGGAGACGGTGCCAACCACTGGTATCACAGAGTCATTAGCTGTGCACATTTGCATGGGCAAAGGTGAAAGTGTAGTAGGAGCAAAAGACAGTGGAATCTTTTTGACATTTGCTCTGGAGTCGACTACAAGGTAGGAAGTCAGTTGCACATTGGAAAGAAATAGGCGAGAGCCATTTGGTAGATGACACCTGTGGACACTATCACGAAATGGGGATTTTTGATGACTTGAAGAGGATGAGCGACTTGGTGTGATGTTATCAGGCCGTGAGATCAGTTTGGGTATAAGGAACGCTGTCTGCAATGCAGTGTGTCCGAGCCAAAGCAAGTGTGGAGCCAGCAGAGATGGTGCGCGTGTGTGTAGTGTCTGGCTGACTTGCATGGTTTTGACTGGCAGGCATGGGTCAATGATTGGGCAGAGGCACACTGATGGTAGTCTGCACTGTAAGCGTTTGTTTGTGTTTGTCGCCTGGGAGACCAAAAAGAGGCGTAGCGGGTGCTGGCTTGGAAAATTTTGACGAGTCCTGGTAGACATCGGGTGGCTGGCGACTAGATGGTAGGAGGTGCTCAGGAGTGGTCAGGAGAGCAGGCAGTGAATCGGCTAGATTCAGCCAGGGTTGTGTGTTATCAGTGATGCAGGTGGGGATGCTGTCAGCTGTAGCATGGTTATGATGAGAATTAATTAATGAGTGGTGCTGTGTGAGAACTAGCATTCTGACAGCCAGGCATAGTTCGAAACCTAGTGGAGCATCCTCGTATGCGAGCATCGCCGTTTAATGCTCTCCAGCAGTTTTAACAGCCGCAATGTCCACAGAGCGTGATCTAGGAGAAGGCTTGAATCAATTTGCCGGCAAAGCTTGTGGCACAGCATGGGAGGTGTTCTGTGACTGAGTGAGGTTTCACTTGTCACTAGATGAAGTTGTTGCTCTGGTGAGCGGAATATGTGTTGAAGCAGAAGTTCCTTGACAGTCTCGTACTTGTTTGTTTGTTGTGCACATGAAGCAGAAAGTCATCTATGAGATCATCATTACCATCAAGGAGTTTGAGAAGTACTGCAAATCTATCGTCAAAATGGTTCAAATGGCTCTGAGCACTATGGGAGTTAACTTCTGAGGTCATCAGTCCCCTAGAACTTAGAATTATTTAAACCTAAGGACATCAAACACATCCATGCCCGAGGCAGGATTCTAAACTGCGACCGTAGCGGTCGCGCGGTTCCGGACTGTAACGCCTAGAACCGCTCGGCCACTCTGGCCGGCAAATTTATAATCGTCCTCAGTGGTGTACAGTTTTGGCTGAGGACGTGTGTAATGGTAAGTGGCATGGTTATGTAACGATGGCACGATCTTGAGGTGGTCATTGCCAAGTGGAGTAATTGCAGCAGGAGAAGAGGCATTGCAGAGTGACACATCATAAAGTGGTGAAGAGAAATGCGGCATGGCAGGCGTGAAAGTGTTGGGATGGAGCACATTGTGAAGAGATAAAGGAGGTATGTGCGGCGCATTAGACGTGAGCCAAGCATGAAGATGGGCATGGCCGGCGGTGTGCGGTGCATAGTGCTGGTCCATGAGAGCTGCTGGATGCTGTGATAACGTGGTATGCTCATGAGGTAATGAATCTTGTAAGGGAGCTGTTCTAAATCCGACAGGAGCTGTAGTGTGTGCACAACATGCATAGACGTGGCGGCTGCAAGTGAATGCGCGGCTGGTGGCAGAGACGTAACGTCACTGAGGTGATGTGGTGGTGGTCGCCAAGTGGATGATGCAGGCAGACGCTGCGTGATGACTTAGTCTGTGTTGGTTAGTTCACTTTTATGTGCAGAAAGATCACTTGGACCCAGGTTATTTTGTCCAGGAGGTGGTAAATAGTTTGAAGCAGTTGCAGGTTTCTCTAGCGGGGGCCACTGTTGACCAGCTATCAAGGCACTCTGGTGGAAGTCCATATAGTTTTGCAAAACTCTGGGAATGTTAATGCACCTAGATTCACTGGCACTAAAGGAGTGTACATGGGAATAAGTGTTATTATTTCCTGTGTGGAAGATCAGAGCACTATGTGTACTGGCAAATGGAGTGGAAGGAAGCCATTGTTCACCGAGAATCACATTTGCTATTGTAGCAGAACTGCTAGACAAATAGTCACCTGGCATCATAACAGTGCTGTCACAGTAAGGTCACGCTTAGAATATGACTCACGTCATTGGCTGATTTGATGTGAAGTGGCGTGAGTCTGGTGTGGTAGATGTGGAAACAATGGAAGCGTTGTCGTCGGTTCACTACACACTGCTGGATCGGACACTTTGCCCAGGTTTTGACGAAATTGTACCAAACTGAGGCCCAGAAAGTTTGTAGAATTCACAGGCATTAATGAAGAGGTGAGATTTATGTCCCTCGGAGAAGGAAACGATTGACCCGGAGGTCTCTGGAGAATTGTATGACAACAGACTGGCAAGGGAGATTTTACATTTTAAACACAGGATGGTAGAATTTTCATCGTGACCACTGTAAATCATACAGAACTTGAGATAGTAGTTATGTATGACAACAACTAACAGGTTGTACGATCCCATGCAAATATATTTTGTTGTCCTACAAAGTACAAAGCACGTTGTCACAAACATCAGTCAGAGCAAACTGCATATCCAGAGAGGTTAGTTGAGCTACCTCAGGGCAGCGATATTGTTCTAGGTGTCGCCACAGATTATGTCCCCGTCGTATCATAATAATTATATATTTTTGCATTCAACTCTAAAACAAATGATCCCTCATTCCACGGATAACCTTCACCAAAAAACGTCCCATTTTTGCAATGGGTGGCATCCTTTAATGCTTGGTCAGTGCAGCCGCTGTTATCTATGACTTTTTGTTGGTATTGTCAGCTGCACTAGTTAAAAATGTTGATCAATACTCTAAGTGGTCGTGCATCTTGCTTCCATCTGCAGTCAGTTTCCTCCATTTGCTGCGATCGTCGGCGAGTTGCTCCCACTTGTCATTGTCAATATTAAATGCGCACATATCACGCTTGACGGAATCCCTAAAGCATAGTGAAGGTCTTCTACGAGGTCTATCTGCTCCTGCTATTTCACTGAGTAATGTGCGCCGGGGTAGACGGGAGTGGTCAATACGATGCAGATATCCTAACCACCGCAGGCGACGTTGCTTGACCGTGGCAATGATACTCTCTTGTTTTGCAGTTTTCAGAACATATCATTTGTCACACGATCCTTCCATGATATTCCCAAGATTCTCTGTAAGCACTGCAGGTGAAAGGCGTTGCGCTCTCTTTCTTGTTTCGCATACGACGTCCAAGTCTCAGCTCCATACAGGAGAGTGCACACATGATTTCCGAAAGTGCTCGCAGCCTTTGATATTATTGCATTTATCTCGTCATCCAGGGAGAGATCTTCTGTCATTATTGAACCAAGATAGCAGAATTTATCGACTACCTTCAACAAAGCGTCGTCGAGTTTGATGACAGGCGGATCTGTGTATCCTTGTGCCATGACAACCGTCTTCTTTACGTTTGTAGACATGGAGAAGAGCATGCAAGTAGTAAAGAATTTATCCACAAGCTCTTGCGGATCTTCTTGAGTATGCACTACAAATGCAGCATCGTCAGCAAACAAAAGACTGTTTACAACCAAGTCTTCTCTGAAGCACTTGGATCTGAGTAGAGAAATATTGTAGAGCTTCCCATCAGCTCTGGTATACAGATGAATGCCCGGGTTAGTTTCACCAAAAGCAACTTTGAGGAATGCTGAGAAAAAAATATTGAATAGAGTGGGAGCCAATACGCGGCCTTGACGAACCCCTCTTTTCACAGCAAACGGGTATGATGTGATTCTGTCGAAGACGACAGCACCCTCCATATCTTCGTGAAAAGCTTTGATCATCTTTAAGAGCTTTGGAGGACACCTTATCATCAAAAGTACTGCATACAGTCCTTCTCTGCTGACTGTGTCGAAAGCCTTGTTTAGGTCGATAAAGAAAATGAACAGAGGGGACTTCTGCTCGCGGCACTTTTCCTGAATTTGCTGGAGTGTGAAGATCATATCAACTATAGATTGTTAGGTACGAAAACCACATTGTTCCTCAGGGTATATGCGCTTGGCAAGCTTCTGAAGTCTGAGAAACACCACACGGGCAAATGTTTTTCCAGGTATACACAGAAGTGAGATTCCACAGTGACAGTTGCAATCACCGTGATCACATTTACCTTTGTATATAGTAACAATAATGGCACAGTGACCTCAGTAAGAGGTTGAAAAGTAGCGGAAAACTGGCTAAGTTTTATAATTTCTGTGGAGATGTTGTCTTTGCCAGGGTACTTCCCACATTTAAGCTGTGAAATTGCTCTTTGAAGCTCCTCCATAGTAGGTGTGGGATCCACGTTATGGTAAGGTGTCATCTGAGGTATTTCATCCATTGCGTTTGGACTAATGTTGATGGGATTAGAGGCTGGAATAATGTTCTACCCAACGGTGCAGTTGACGATTACTATCTGTGATGACTTTTCCATCTATTACCTTGAGTGGTACGCTCTTCTTTGGAGTGAGTCCAGTGGCCTGTTTGATGCTCGAATACACACGACCAATGTCGCCAGCATTGAAACAGTCCTGTATGCCACTGCAAAGTTGCTCCTAATAGGAATTGATACAGTTGCGGACAGTACGTCGAGCAGCTGCCTTTGCTTTGCTTACCTCACTACGTGTAGAATTGCATAGGTTTTTATGCCAGATAACTATGACCTGACGCTTAGTCTCAAGGAGAGGTTTCAGGATGTCTACGTTCTCGATTAACCAATCCTGAAATTTTACTTCCAGATTACCGAATTCATTTCTAGCCGTAAGGGTAAGAAGCGATTTTATCTTCTGCCAGTCTTCAGAAATATGGGCTGCTGGGTTCCAGGGATCCACCTCTTTTCGTATATCATCACTAAATACTTCTACTGCCGCAGTGTTTCTTGTCTGGCAAAAATTAATTTTTGTTTTGCAAGGTGTTCTGGCACAGTGAAACCTTTTAGTCACAAAGCGCACTTTTGTCGCTGCCAGTGCATGATCCGTGTCACAGACTGCACTAAGGAAACCACGTGTATGAAGAAAGTAACGCAGATCTTTCCTTTTATTTGGAATAAGATCTCACTGGTGCCAATGTTTTGAGTCGCGGTGCATCCAGGAAACCTTGTGGTTCAGTTTGCCTTTAAATTATGCATTGGTGACACATAACTGATACTTTGCACAGAATTCAAGCAACCACAGACCATTTTCATTCATCTTGCCCACTCCTTGTTTGCCTAGGCAGTCAGGCCAAGAGGCAAAATCACAACCGTCATGACCGTTGAAATAACCAAGGATGCATAGATGTTCCCAGAGTGCGCTTCTTGTACCACATCACTGAGTTGATCATATATATCACTGAAAATAACTTCCACTGGTTGAATCATAAAACTGTAACTGATGTATACATACAAACACACACACACACACACACACACACACACACACACACACACACACACAAGCACACTCACACAGGGTGAACATTAATAAAACTGACAAACTCCAGGGATGGATTCCTGACTTTAAGAGGAGGGAAAAAGGTTCCATGAACATGTGTCTGGAAATGCACCGTTGCCAGGGCAGTTGACACTGACAAATGAAAGTTCCTCTGATCGCGAGCCATGTTTTCCTTGTGTGTTACAGGCTGTGTGATTGACGCAGTGTACTGTAAGGAACCAAATGGTCTGGTATTTGTGAGATGGTGTTTGTGTACGGTCAAGCAAATGGAAATGGTCGAGGAGCAGAACAGAAATACCAGAACAAGTACCTTCACATACACCAACCACATAACACAACACTTCAAGAACTTTTTGGGCATTTGTGTGATCATGGGTCCTTTCAGACAGACGACAGTACAGGGAGGCAGTGGACAGTGCATACGCCAGGTTTGGAGGACCAAGTTCTACAGGATATTGAGGTGCACCCTAGTACAAGCTCCAGGCAAGTGGACCGCCAACATGGTGTAATACAAAGTATGATTATGTGTATCCTGCATGCATTGTATCCCATCTGTTGTGATGTGGATGTGATGCAGCTCTGTACTGTGTTCTGGGACGAGCTGTTGTCCTTGCGTGCACCCTATACATTTCCCGACACTTATTCATAGGCCCTTTTTTAATCCATTTCCAGCCAGGAATCCATTCCTATATATATGTTGTTATGCATCTGTGGTGCACAAACACTTCGTGACACAATTCTCTATGGTCTTTACCATGTGCAAGTCTTATTGATCTTTCCTGTAACAGCAACATTCTTTTATAGTGGACATCAGCTGCCAGCCTCATAATCCAATCCTATAATTCATAAAGGGGTAACTTGTCCGATGGTATACTAATGTTTGGCCAGGAACTATCTTTGCGAGCTGACTAAAGAGGTAAAAGCCAATACTGGCCTTTCCATACACAAAATTTATTGGGTTTGTCTGCTACAGGTCTTCATTAGTGTGCACACTCAGAAATTTACAGCTGCCAGTTGCTGTTACCAAGATGTTACCCGCATTATTTACGTTAGCTTGTTGAGACTACCCGTCTTATATGTCCATAACTGAGACTGGATGATCTTGTGCTGGCAGGCCCTGACTCTCAAAAGTATTATTATGTGTATGGTAAATGATACTATCGATGAACAGAATAACATATCTTCTGGCACAAAACGCTGAGTGGTTTGATTCTGCTTTTTCATGGTCACAAGGAAGCAGACACAAAAGCAACAGGTTTTTCACTCGACTGACAGCCATACACCAGGAGAAGAAGCCATGGTCATTGTGGCTGTTTCCTGCACCCTTTATTAAAACATGAAATTATGTTATGTAGGTCTGATGTCTTTCCTTTCAGACAAATGTATCTGGAAGAACATATACAATACCCATAGAATGTATCGATCTTTCAGTGGAGATGCACAATAATGTCGACCTCTCATGAGAATACAATAAGGCTCTGAGTGAATAGAAAGAATGGACAGGGACATTACTCAGTAGTGTGTGTCATATGAATATCTGGGTCAGACGGGGGATGTGCTTACATGGCCAAAGTGGTTAAGGCGACCACTCACATAAAGTGGGAAATCTGGGCTCGAATCCTGGTCTGTCACAAATTTCTACTTGTCGCCATTGAGTTACTTCAGTGCCTCAGTGCAGCGAAAGTTGGAAATTTCTTTTGCAAGTATGAAACTATGTTGTTGTTATGGAAATGAAAAATATTTTGTCTGTAAAATGAAGTCGGTCTGTGTTAATAAGCAGCCATGAACACTGAATATCAATGTGAATGTCTGGTATAAGTGGTTATCAGTAATAGCACACAGTAATAGTAATGTGAATGTTTAGTATAAGTGGTCATATGTAATAAAAAACCTGCAACATCGCAATAGAGGAAGGTTTTTAGTTTTTTTTAATATATGTAATAAACATTGTGACCAGTTTGTTATTGGAAAGGTACATACTGGCATTGTGGCATTTATTTCCAAAGTATTTACTTTGAAGAAAGTATTATCCTATCCAACAGCAATTAGAGGATATAAAATGAAGTACTGATTGGTATTCTGACTATAGGAAATTTTCCATGACACGTGATATCTTCGAAAAACACTATTTACGAGAATTGAAAATTTGTGTTCAACAGAGTGATATTTGTGAACTGAGAATATTTTGACTGGGAATTATGATGAAAGTTTAAGTCATAGTATACTAAATTGTAATCAGTATAGAAGGAATGGTCAGTAAATAATTTGACATTACATATAATCAGAGACATTACTGTGATAGTTGCGCTCTTTACTTGTCTGGTATAGAGTGTGTGATCTCTGGGAGGTATAGTAATGGAAGGAACACTGATTCTAGAGTACGATAATTTCAAGGCACCTGGCTTAAATATTGCTGATTAATGATATTAGAAGAGTTGGTGTGCCTGATCCGTCATTGTTTACGGGAGTAGAATGGTTAAATACTCTACCAAAAGTCAATATTTTACTCTTATCCCTCAAAGAACTAATTAATACATAACGTTATGAGAGGTTACTTGAGCTGACTGGACATCAATACTGGGGAATGATCCGACTAGCATAATTGCATCTGGCCGTTAATGAATTATCCTATGTGTATTATTAACATGGCCAAACCTAATATGGTCGCTTATTGTACACCATGTGGCTTGAGACAGAGTGTCGACGCAGCTGCAACATTCTCCCTGAGGCCCAGATTGTTGAAGTGTAGTGAAACATTGTAGCTCCTTACATTCTCTACCACAGAATAAGATTGAGGATTCACCTGCGTAGCTTACCATATGGGAGTTAACGGGCTGTGCAATATCATTAATACACTGCTTCATTGTTTAACGGGCGTCGTGTCAGATAATGCTGCCGAAGCTGTACAATATTTCAGTGAGACAGCTGCGCGTCATCCTCAGGTGACTACTGATGTGTTGCTGCAGTGCTCGCCAATATACGCGTTGACTCACTAGAAAGGCGCAGGCACCAAAGGGTGGGGCTATAATGTCATCGTAGATGATTCATAGAGCACGGCGAGATCCCGTGCCCCCTGCCGGAGAAACAGGCAACGGTCTTCTCACCCGGCAAGGGGCACTGGATGTCGCAGTGATCTGTTTCATCTACGATGATGTTATAGCCCGACTCTTGGCGTCTGCAATTTTCTAGTAAATCAACACATATATTGGCGAGCCACTGCAACAACTCGTCAGTAAGCACTTGAAGATGACCAGCGCCTGTCTCGTTGAAATATTGTAATATTGTGCATCTTCCACAACATTCCGATGCGATGCTCGTGAACCAATGAAGCAGTTATTACGTCTAGAAAGCCTCAAACAGCACAAAGTTAATGTATGTGATGAAAAGGAGCTAGGAGATACACCTTTTATTACTGTTTCCATAATGAATTGACAATTTGTGATTTTATCATCTAATTTGTATGTCAGTTTAATGCATTGCTCATGACTCGATAGCTACGTGGCTAGAAATTGCGTAGATGTATCCCTGATATGGCATGACTTCAGTTTTTAACCTGTGACTTACTGTGTCTGAAGTTTTTGTTGGGTCTAAAAATATACCTGCATCCTCTAGTCGAACAGGTTGTCCACCATATGAAAGGGTTATGAAATTGCTGTGGTCTCGCTTAGCTCTTTGCTGAAGCCATGCTGAGAATCTACAAGTAGTTTGTATTGTGTATTTTGAATATCATACTAAAGGTAAGAATTAATGATAGTGTCTATACTTGGAGATATCCTCCTTACGTCCCTTCTATACATTGACTTCACAAAACTCATTTTTAGAACAGTATGATTCTTGTTGTCTCTATGTTTGCAATTAATCGAAGGTAAGACGCTTTGATGTCCTTAGGTTAGTTAAGTTTAAGTAATTCTAAGATCCAGGGGACTGATGACCTCATAAGTTAAGTCCCATAGTGCTCAGAGTCATTTAACCATTTGTGATTTCCTGTCAGAGAGGTCACAGTTCGTAGTAATTGACGGAAAGTCATCGAGTAAAACAGAAGTGATTTCTGGCGTTCACCAAGGTAGTGTTATAGGCCCTTTGCTGTTCCTTATCTATATAAACGATTTGGGAGAGAAACTGAGCAGCAGTCTTAGGTTTTCTTGCAGATAAAGCTGTCGTTTATCGACTAATAAAGCCATCAGAAGATCAAAAGAAGTTGCCAAACAATTTAGAAAAGATATATGAATGGTCCAAAAATTGGCAGTTGACCCTAAATAAAGAAAAGTGTAAGGTCATCCACGTGAGTGCTAAGAAGAATTTGTTAAACATCGGTTACACGATAAATCATTCTAATCTAAAGACCGAAAATTCAATTAAACACTTAGGAATTACAGTTATGAACAACTTAAATTGGAAGGATCACAAAGAAAATGTTGTGGGGAAGGCTAACCAAAGATTGCATTTTATTGGCAGGACACTTAGAAAATGAAACAGATGTACTAAGGAGATTGCCTACACTACGCTTGTCCGTCCTCTTTTGCACTACTGGCCATTAAAATTGCTACACCAAGAAGAAATGCAAATGATAAACGGGTATTCATTGGACAAATATATTATACTAGAACTGACATGTGATTACATTTTCACGCAATTTGGGTGCATAGATCCTGAGAAATCAGTACCCAGAACAACCACCTCTGGCCACAATAACGGCCTTGACACGCCTGCGCGTTGAGCCAAACAGAGCTTGGATGGCGTGTACAGGTACAGCTGTCCATGCAGCTCCAACACGATACCACAGTTCATCAAGAGTAGTGACTGGCACATTGTGACGAACCTGTTGCTCGGTCACCATTGACCAGACATTTTCAATTGGTGAGAGAGATGGAGAATGTCCTGGCCAGGGCAACAGTCGAACATTTTCTATATCCAGAAAGGCCCGTACAGGACCTGCAACATGCGGTCGTGCATTATCCTGCTGAAATGTAGGGTTTCGCAGGGATCGAATGAAGGGTAGAGTCACGGGTCGTAACACATCTGAAATGTAACGTTCACTGTTCAAAGTGCCGTCAATGCGAACAAGAGGTGACCGAGACATGTAACCAATGGCACCCCATAAAATCACGCCGGGTGATGTGCCTGTATGGCGATGACGAATACACGCTTCCAATGTGCGTTCACCGCGATGTCGCCAAACACGGATGCGACCATCATGATGCTGTAAACAGAACCTATATTCATTCGAAAAAATGACGTTTTGCCATTCGTGCACCCAGGTTCGTCGTTGAGTACACCATCGCAGGCGCTCCTGTCTGTGATGCAGCGTCAAGGGTAACCGCAGCCATGGTCTCCGAGCTCATAGTCCATGCTGCTGCAAACGATGTCGAACTGTTCGTGCAGATGTTTGTTGTCTTGCAAACGTCCCCATGTGTTGACTCAGGATCGAGACGTGGCTGCACGATCCGTTACAGGCATGCGGATAAGATTCCTGTCATCTCGACTGCTGGTGATACAAGGCCGTTGGGATCCAGCCCGACGTTCCGTATTACCCTCCTGAACCCACCGATTCCATATTGTGCTAACAGTCATTGGATCTCGGGGAACGCGAGCAGCATTGTCGCGATACGATGAACCACAATCGCGATAGGCTATAATCTGACCTTTATCAAAGTCGGAAAGGTGATGGTACTCATTTATCCTCCTTACACGAGGCATCACACCAAAGTGTCATCCGGCAACGCCGGTCAACTGCTGTTTGTATAAGAGAAATCGGTTGGAAACTTTCCTCATGTCAGCACGTTGTTGGTGTAGCCACCGGCGCCAACCTTACATGAATGCTTTGAAAAGCTAATCGTTTGCATATCACAGCATCTTCATCCCGTCGGTTAAATTTCGCGTCTGTAGCACGTCATCTTCGTGGTGTAGCAATTTTAATGGCCAGTAGTGTAGAATACTGCTGCTCGGTGTGGATCCTTACCAGATAGGACTGACGGAGTACATCGAAAAAGTTCAAAGAAGGGCAGCACGTTTTGTATTATCGCGAAATATGGGAGACACTGTCAGTGAAATCGTACAGGATTTGGGCTGGACATCATTAAAAGAAAGACTTTTTCGTCGTGACGGAATCTTCTCACGAAATTCCAATCACCAAATTTCTCCTCCGAATACGAAAATATTTTGTTGACACCGACCTACATAGGGAGAAACGATCACCACGATAAAATAAGGGAAATCAGAGCTCGTACGGAAAGATATAGGTGTTCGTTCTTTCCCCGCGCTATACGAGATTGGAATAATAAGAGAATTGTGAAGGTGGTTCGATGAACCCTCTGCCAGGCACTTAAATGTGCAGAGTATCCATGTAGATGTAGATGTTGGTCAATAGGAGAAGTCAAATATTTGTCAAAAATACCACATATAGTGTTTCAGTATTCTTGGGACATTTAGGACAATGCCACAAACTGCGCTTCAAGCAATGTGGCATAGCAGTTAGTGTCGCTGGCTGGCGGGAAGCGGGTCGTCACTTCAAACCTGACCACCAGCTGCTACTTGGTATTTGGTGTTTATCATTTCTGAAAGCATGTTGAAAGTTATTCTGTTTGTGTTGTTTGCATATTCACAAATATTCATTGTTTTTATAAACAGCAGACTCTCTGTCCAGGATTTCAGTACTACTCTGTCCTAGTGTTAATAAAAAATCGCGCTTTCACTACTAAATGTTGTATATCATTGGTGTCCCTGCTTCCCAATATGGATTTCCTTGTAGTTACGATGTGTCATTGTTTGGTGGAAACTTAGCATATTTTAAAACATCTGAATCACCATGGCTCCACTTAATCAATTTAACGCCGTTGCCTGCATGAACAGGAACCAGAATAGATGCAGTACATCTCACAAGGTCTGTATGTTCAGGAGATATGTTCAGGAGACCAATGGATTTCAAAACAGCCGCGCAGGATTAGCCTAGCGGTCTAGGCCGCTCCAGTCATGGCCTGTGCGGCTGGTCCCGGCGGAGGTTCGAGTCCTCCCTCGGGGCCGGCCGGTGTGGCCGTGCGGTTCTAGGCGCTTCAGTCTGGAACCGCGTGACCGCTACGGTCGCAGGATCGAATCCTGCCTCGGGCATGGATGTGTGTGATGTCCTTAGGTTAGTTAGGTTTAAGTAGTTCTAAGTTCTAGGGGACTGATGACCACAGATGTTAAGTCCCATAGTGCTCAGAGCCATTTGAACCATTTTTCCTCCCTCGGGCATGGGTGTGTGTGTTTGTCCTTAGGATAAATTAGGTTAAGTAGTGTGTAAGCTTAGGGACTGATGACCTTAGCAGTTAAGTCCCATAAGATTTCACAGACATTTGAACTTTTTTTTTTTTTTTTTTTGGATTCAAAACAGTAGCAAATAAGCTGCACAACAGGCATCCATCAACATTTCATGGAAATGCTGGTAAGGGCCAGACAAAATGCGGAAAGAATTTATTCGTACAAGTAATTAAATACAAAATGTAGGGTGAGATTATGTGTTTGGCAAATGTGTACCTTTGCTTGGGTGGGAGAGCCCAGAAATGGTTTGAGGATAATGAAGGGAAGCTCGATAGCTGGGACAAATTCTGGGCCAAATCAGCAGCAAGTCAGTTCACTAGAAGAGCATGGCGCAAGGTCATAAGGAAATGGCAAACTCTTACATGCAGAATATTTTGACACTATGCCACATTGTGAATCCGAATATGAAAGAAGCCGAAATAATCTGACAATTGATGAAAGGAGTTGCAGAAAATAATTGAGAAATTCATCAAGTGGTGCCAGAACTCCGAGGAATTGCAACAGAAAAGAAGCAGATGAAAGAATATGACGGAATATGGTCCCTACAGCTGTTGTGAGAAGTAGGATAGCACTAACGGCTGTAGATTTAAAATGATGCGTATCTCTAGATAACAGGATTTCAAGAGAAGCGATTTAAGGGGGCGCGATTTGAAGGGACAGTAGGTTATTATAACGCTATGCACGTGTAGGCGAGTTATATGGCCATCTAGAATTTGCTTGTGGGATTGAACGACAGCCGGCCCAAAATACAGTGCACAGCCTTTCCAGATTCAGAGACCATTGCTGGCTCAGCTAGGCAAGTACAAAGGCGAGGAGTGCTTAGCTGGAAATGAATAAACCCCAGAGCATGTGGACAATAGTCACTCACTTACTTGGCATGCAGAAGATTCAGCAGAAACAGCAGAGTTGAAACCAGTCTGAAATATGGCTGCTTACAGCTCTTAGAAATTCTGTAATAAATCAGTTAAAAAAATAGAGCAAATCTGAATACAATGTGATTTTAAAAAAAATAAGGTGCATCCAATGAAACATAATATTTTCAATATCTTAACAACTATAAAAGTTAATATTTTACCATGACTAAACATTTGCTCCATCAGCCTTAGAATTATTAAACTTTTCATGCGATTTCAGCAAAAGATATTTCATATGATAACATTGGACCATAGCTATCATCCCGGACAGATATTCATCTGTATCTAATTTATTATGAAATTGCCATGTATTTGTATTCTTTACACAAATGTCTTTCAGGACATTGCGTTTTCCACAATAACACAACACCTGATTGCAACTTGAATACCATATATCTTGCAATAGTTGTGAAATCATTTAAGGAATATGCTACTACTTTACCAATAGCATTATTTAAATATTGATTACAGTTAATGTTTAAAACCGTGGTAACTCAAAAGTGATCAACTGCATGTGTTAGCGGACACCACGAATGAAAAGAAAAGCAAAAGATGCTTCTCTCAGTCAGACATAAATGACTGTCAAAACAGTGTTTAACAATAAATTATTTTCATTCAACATGAGTTCTTTGGTACAAAATACTAGCTTATTTATGTATGAACGAACTATTATTTATATATAATTTGAATTATCTGAGTGTAACCAAATGTCTGTAAAATTTCTTTCATTGAAATATTATTACAATAGATAAGTTTAGTGGTCAGGTTGAGTCAAATCCATGTCTGTATAACATAAGAACAATGTATTTTTGGTGGGGATGACCTTCAATCAATGGAGGACCAGACAGTGGTGCACTCAAGAGAACAATTCCGGACTTTGATGTTCATGCTTGAAATATGCAGACCTGACTGTGTTAATATAGTTTATTCAGTTGTGTGGGTAATTAACTCTGAGCAGTGAAGGGCTGCTATCATTCTTTAATTTTTGAAGGGACTTACACTCGACCGGTTTGAACATGCTGCAGTGTAGAATTTTTTTTCCGCTTTCATTACGGAACTAAGACTGACAGAGTATGAATTACTACTCTTTGTGTTTTGGATGTTTTATAGTTCATAATGCTGAACTCTGAATTATATGAGGTGGTGAATATTTCGTGTATTGTGGTTACAAAATGGTCATAGTTTTTGCGAGTCTTTCATGATCTTTTAGCTTCGGGATTCTGCTACCATTCTCATAAAACTCTCAACGCAACTTTATTGCATTTAATAAGATTATTTGTGTCTGTATTGTACTTAGTTATTGTAGAACCGCTTTCCATTTATTTGAGTTTTATTTTCTTGAATAAACATTATTCAACAGAATTCTCTGTCATCTACGTCAATTACAGACGTTAGAATGGAAACTTTTTATTAGTTATTCATTGATCTCTGTTTAATGTGTCTGTCGATTTTATTAATTCGCAATTCTAGGCATTTGCCTGCAGGTTCACAGCTACAAGTTATTATCTGTAGCGAGTGAGCTGCTGGGCATGAAAGCAGAAGTATGCGGCTTGACCTTACGACATTATTGAGCTTTTCTGTTTAGACAGAGTCATGCATTTACCTACAATCGAAGCAACATCATATACAGTAGCAAGGGTTTTGCACATATGCATATGATTAGAGAACAACTATTCAACAGAATATCTATTCAACAGAATATCCGTTGGGTAACGTCGCATTGTCGAGGATAGAATGGGAACAGATTTTTTCTGAAGTTCACTGATAAAGACGTCTGGTATCAGGTTACACACTTGGGCAACTTACATTCAAGGTCACACCCTACGCCTCTCCCACCAGAGAACTGATAAGGTCACTGTCACATCTTCTCCCCTTCCCTCCCCCTCCTCTCTCCTGCCCCTGGAACAGTAAGATTCAAGCGACCCCTCACCCTCTTCTTGAGAAGGTGCATTCATTTTGGAGCTACATAATATACGGAGAGGATCGGAGTTTAGCTACTTGTTAATAACAATTTAATGATGTTATAATTACACTAAGTCACATCACTCGAGAACTAGGCTCTGGCTATTTGTAAATAACATATTAAATTTATTATTATATACTTTTTGTAATTTGAGACACCATCAGACATGGCGTACTTTCATTTTTTGTATTTTTCCTTGTTTTCCACAAATTTGTGTACTTTTCTACATATTCCACAAATTTACATTGTTTTTACAATTCTTCATATTTTTTTTTGAAAATTTTACATGTTATATCTTGTTACATGCGTTTTGTCCCACTTCTGTTAACATCACATGAACTATGAGTCATGCCACATCAAGGTGCGGCACCTAGTCAGCATTGTGTTGTATCATGTCATGGTACTTAACCTTGATGTCACAATCCTCTCAACCTATCATAACGCAGTACATGCCTAAGAATCAGAATAATTTATCAATGTTAAAAATTAATGACATTATCGTCAGTTTTACTGATTTCCAACTAAAGATACTATACAAGAAATAACACATCGTGATGGATAAACCCTTGCTGAGCCACCACTATCTTACTAGATCATGTGATGTTATAGTTTTTGTGTTAAAATGAGCACTTGTTGGAAAAATATATGATATCATGCCACTACTACGGTATCTAGAATACAACGAAGGGTCTGCCACCCATGGTAACAAAGGCAAACCGGAAATCTGTGTGCCACTCAGTGGATAAGCGTCATCTCCCCCCCCCCCCCCCCCCTTCTCTCTAGAAGAATCAGAATCAAGTGCCCCAACCATACCACTTTCAAACCTAGCGCTTGTATGTGGATGATCCCTTTTTCAGCCAGACAGCGCTCCCAGATGTGATAAAGGCACGTAATTACAATTACGATATCTAAACAAATAAAACATTCAGTGTTATTAATACATGTGATATTACTACAAAACTCATATATTCACTAATGAAAAATCCAAGCATGGTCATCACTATTAATGTCGTTTCGACTGATCTATTGAATTCAAAAAACACACATTGGACAGCCAGAGTACTATAGTATTAAAAAAAAAAAAAAACACTTACATCCACTCTCATTGCATTCGCCAACTCATTGCTACTACAGTCTGGTGGGATCTGATCGCAAACTAGAAAGCTACATGACATCTTCCACTAAGTGTAATTCATAAAATAAATTGCAGTATTTAAAAAATTGGCATCCACTCTCATTACATTCGCTAACTCATTGCTACTACATCGCGTTGGGACCTGATTGCAAACTAGAAAGCAACATGATGTCTTTTTCTACTTGTAATTCATAAAATTAATTGTGGTAAACAATACAGATACCTCTTTTGGATAAAGTTGACATATTTTCCTCAGATATGCCATTACTGATGGTATAAGGAATGAAAAACGCAAGTATTCACTAAGTGTAAACTGGCTTGAATATGCGCGAGAGCAGACCAAAGCAAAATACCTTTTCATACACATGGAGTCTGAAATAATGCATCACCAAACAGGAATTATGTATTTCTCTCAACGGTACATTGAATATTGATTTTGCAGGATGATTATCTGCTCTTCTGGGTACTTCATGTGGTGTGTTTTTACAAGGGAGTGTGAGTGGAATAACTGTTTTGTGGCAAACTTTAATTCCTGCCTCAATTAACAGTTCTCGCCACAATGGCGATTAGACACTTGGACAGAGGCAGTTCGGAATTCCCATGTGAATTTCCTGTGACAATAGTTACATTTATTTCACTCTGCAAAAGTTGTTGATAACACCTTTCTTCATGAAGATGATGAATCAGAGAGCAATAGCAGCTGAACTCAATTTGATAATAGTTATGGCTAAAGATGTGATGAATGAGAATTGTTGTCCTCAGCACACTGTTCCAGAAATGTGTATGAAAATTGTATGGGCCATTGTAAATATTGTAGTGAATAATTATTGCAAAAAGGAAAAAAAATGAAACATCTGTGCAGTCTCTTCAAGATTCTAAGTAGAGGAATCACAAAACAGTGTGCGAAAATCTGAAATAATTTTTTGTCCATTTAATAAGTACCTACCTTCCACATAGCCACAATTCAGAGATTTTTACTCTTTGATGCAGAGCACAATGTTTTTACTGTAGAATCAAACTTAAATGCTGACATAGTCCTGAAAATGCTACGAAAAAACTCAGAAATTTTGGGGCACCGTCTGACAGCCTTTATTTTTATCGTTTAATATAAATTGTTAAGCTACTTGTCACTAATCCTCAGGTGAACCTATAATAAAAGCTTTTACTCTTTAAATGAAGCTGCAGTACGCACTGTACTGAATGATAACAGTAAAATAAAATGTGTTGCACAGTCTCCTGAAAATGGCAAGAAACAAAACTCATAATTTTTAGGGCACGGGTTGACAACATTTTCTTTTATTGCTTAATATGCATTGCTGCTTACCTGTTACTAGCCTACAGAAAAGCCCATAATAAAATACTTTTACTCTTTAAATGAATGTTGCAGTACATAGTGTGCTCAGCAATGAGTGTAAAATGAAATGTGTTGCACAGTCTCTTGAAAATACTAAGAAACAAAAAGTCCGAAGTGTTTGGGCACAGTCTAACATAAAATTCGACTTGAGTACTGAATAAACATTGCTTACTACATACAATACACTCACACTATCAGATATACTCAACAGAAACTACAACTTCTCGAGTATTTCAAACGGCGAAGTCCAAGCCAAATTTCTGTAAGAGTTCCCTTACTACAAAGTTATTAATGCTTTCTTGGCACTTTTTGACAAATTTCCTGTTGGTTTCTGTCTCAGGTTCTTCAGCTGTCGCTTCTTTGATGATTTTTCTGACGTTTCACCAGCGTGAGTGATTAACATTGTCAAAGCTTCACCGTCCGTTACTGGTGATGGATAATAATATATGTATTTATGGTGCTATGATACGCACATATGGTGCCAGTTTTAAATGGGTAATGCACGCTGACCCTCACAGAAATTAGCTACGTAAGAATACAGAAAATTTTTCAGTGTTTACCTTTCGTTCCCTTCTCTGATCGCACCACAAGTACCTAAAATCTGCGGGATATAATCAGATCTCTCACGTTAACAAACAATACTTCATCTCTGTGTGAAGTAATCCCCTGCTGATCGGTTTTTTTAACACTGAATTCAAATGGAAGGTTGGTCATTAAGTATAATTTTTCACTGCTAAATGAAGACAAAAAGCGCATTGATCAGGCATTCTAGTCGCGATTTCTTTTCAGTATTTCGCTACTGAGTATCGAGCGGCAGCAGGCCTTGTGGTGTAACATTTTACATGGACTGCTACGTTTGACGTCACAAAATTATTGGCAGGCCTTGTATTCTCGGAGGTGTCGGCTCAGCCACCGCAGTAAATATGTTAGAAACGAACACGTTCCCCTGTTGGTAGAAATAATTACATCGTGACATATTCTATTAAATTAATGACGCCTTTGAAAATTCTATAGGCGCTGCAATTTTACTGACTTCCAACCAAAGATGTTATATGTATAAGAAATACCACTTCATGATGGATAAGCCCTTCCTGAACCACCGCTATGTTACTAGATTTTGTGATACAGTTTTTGTGCTACAAATGTACATGGTAAATTTATGACAACATAGCACTGCTACCACATTAAGAGTTCGGTGAGGGGTCTCCCAAACATGCTTATGCTAATAATGGCAAATCGGAAATCTGTGCTTAGCTTAGCAGAGCGTCAACGCCTCGCCCCCCCCCCCCCCCCCCCGCCCTTTCTCTCTGGACGAATCAGAAACAAGTGCCCCTAACATCCCACTTTCAAAAGTAGGACTTATGCATGAGTGACCTCATTTTCAGCCAGACGGCACTCCCTGGTGGAATGACGAAATGTAATTACAATTACAATATCTAAACAAATAAAACCTGCAATATTATTAACATAAGAAACATTGCTAACAAACTTATGTATTAACTACAGACAAAAATAGTGATGACCATACTTGGATTAACTTAGTTTCGACCGATCCATTGAATTCCGAACATTCACGCTGGACAGCTGGCATACTGCAGTATTTAAAATACATACACTCTCATTCCGTTCGTCAGGTCACTGCTACTACACTATGGCGGGACCTGATTGCAAACTGGGAAGCAATATTACATCTTTCGCTATGCATAATTCACAAATTAAAATCTTGTAAACAAGACAGATTCCTCTTCTGGATAAAGTTGACATTTTTTGCTCGGATATGCCACTACTGATGGTTAAAACTACAAATGAAAAACGCAAATACTCATTGAGTGTAAACTGGTTTGAACATGTGTGAGAACAGCCAAAACGAAATACCTTTTCACACACTTGCTGCTTGAAGTAATGCATTACTGGCCATGAATTATATCTTTCTCTCAACGGGACATTAAATATTGATTTTTCAGGTGAATTATGTACTCCTCTGCGTACTACATGCAGTTTATATTCATAGGAGAGTGTGCCGTGACGTATCTGTAGCGTGGCACACTTCAGTTACTGCCTCGCCCCAGCAACCATGACTAAGGCACTGCAGTCGCGCCAGAATGTCAGCGAGGTGGTGGATGCAGTACCACGCGAAGTATTGCCGTGGCAGCGCGGGGCAGCTAATGCCAGTTGGAGGTAAGAAATTGGAGCAGCAATGTGGACCGGGAGCGTGCACTGGGAGGCTGTGGGCTGTGGCCGGTTGTCTCAGTGCGGCGCCAGGGGATTTGGATGGCAAGCTGTTTGAGCTTGTTTTGCATTGGCATATCGCCCCATAATGTTGCTGTAGTGAACACAGTTCAGTGTAGACGGGTTGCATGACTGGATTGGATTGGATTGATTGGGGGAAGAGACCAAACAGCAAGGTCATCGGTCTCATCGGATTAGGGAAGGGAAGTCGGCCGTGCCCTTTCAAACCATTACGCATTTGCCTGGAGTGATTTAGGGAAATCACGGAAAACCTAAATCAGGATGGCCGGACGCGGGATTGAACCGTCGTCCTCCCGAATGCGAGTCCAATGTGCTATGCATGACTGGAACAGGGGTGGCCACATCTTTTGGGAGCCAGGTCCAGGTCGCCATAGGAAGTGGCTGACAAGTCTGCGTAGTATTGGTGGGGACCAGGCATTGGTGTAACAGTCAAACTTGTTTTGTACCGACGTGGTCGGCCAAGAATGTGCAGTATCTGCACAGTTATGTATTATGGAGGATGGGTGATGAGTGGGCGGCGTGACGTAGATGCAGTGGAACAGCAGTGAGATTTGTGAGCGAAAGTGAAAACACCATGAATAAAGCTCAGGTGAGGCGCCTGGAGTCGGAACGAATAGCATATCAGCGTAGTGAGGCAGCATGGCCGAGGATGGCCAAGACTGGATATGATCAGTTCTCAATATGGGGCATCATCTCGCAGGTGCAGTTGACTGTGTTTGTGTCTGTATGTCCAGAAGATACAGCAGCTGAGGGCGAGGAAATACTACTTCAAATGGTTCAAATGGGTCTGAGCACTATGGGACTTAACATCTGAGGTCATCAGTCCCCTCGACTTAGAACTACTTAAATCTAACTAACCTACGGACATCACATTCATCCATGCCCGAGGCAGGATTCGAACCTGCCACCGTAGCAGCAGAGCGGTTCCAGACTGAAGCGCCTAGAACCTCTCGGCCACAAAGGCCGGCGAAGTACTACTGTAAGAGGGTTTTATGTGTAGCACGATTTCGTCGTGCTAACTATTGAGTCTGTGCCGGCACTCTTGAATTGTCACGGTTCTAGTTGGTGCAACACAGCGAGGCTGCTGTTGGGCCATACATTTATGAAACAGTGCGTTATAACACTGATTGGGTTTTGCTGAAATCCGGCTAGGCTACTGTGAGGCGTGAATTTTGTAAAGCGACGATTTAGCTGAGAAACGATATTTCAGGGGTAAACTTTCGAGAAACTGAAATTGTTTTTCAGTGTGTCTTGTAAATTTGATGCAAATTTAATTAAACTGTTACTGTAGACGTGTATGTAAGCACAGTGTTTCATTTAGGTGCTGGGTTTTGTTGGGTCGTCCTTGCGCTTGGCCTTATTGCAGTTCATATTTCGTGCCACTTGGTTGATCGCTTTGGAGGGGAGAGGGACATTTGATTGGATAATATGTATTACATTAAAGTGTACTGATTGTTTATTCGTTTGTGCCCCTTTAAAGGCTTTATTTATTGTTATCGAGCAAGAGTTCGTGTTTTGAATATTATTCTATTGCAACACATCTCAAGATCATTTAGTAAAAAAGACTGCTAGTTCCTAGTTGTAGTTTCTCGTGCATAATCTCATTTCTTGCATGATACATATTGTTAATAAAATTAATTTGCATTTGATTAAG
Source organism: Schistocerca serialis cubense (assembly GCF_023864345.2). Classification (NCBI taxonomy): domain Eukaryota; kingdom Metazoa; phylum Arthropoda; class Insecta; order Orthoptera; family Acrididae; genus Schistocerca; species Schistocerca serialis. The sequence continues at coordinate 322,389,070 of NC_064642.1, read as the reverse complement.
AGTCCGTGCTCACGAAAATCCAAAGTCAATCGACGCTCACGCCAAAATCCTGCGCCACAAGAGATACACGCGCAAGGTGCCAGTTAACGTATATCGAGGATAGTGTTTGCAACATTTGTCAGTTTCGTGCAGGACGTACGCAGTATATTTACGAAACACACGAAATATTTCTGAGGCAAGAAAATTTTACTGGGGTTGGACAAAAATATAAAAACCCCGCTGGAAATGCATGAAAAACTAAACTCCGTCCGAACAGGCCATGAAAGCCCAACGGTACCGACCGCTGGAAACGCATGCTTGAACATAAATGCGGAAGCAGATGCAACCTGCAGTTTGAGTTATTGTATTTGACCACGAGCTGCGTGTGTACAACGTACTCAATAAGTTGCAAGTGTCAGTCGTGGTCAGAATGGTGTTCTTTACAGCTAGGAGCACCTATGTCGAAGCTAAGTGAATTCAAACTTGGGCAAATTGTTGGTACTCGTACGATGTATGCTTGCATAAACAAGCTAGCTCAAGTGTTTGATGTTTCCATGAGGCATCACATCGAATATTTACAGGAAAAGGACAAAAATATCATCGTTAATCCAACAGGCGGACGAAAGTGTGTGATGAGTATCGTGACAGATGGTCATTAACGAGGATTGTGGCGAAAAATAAGACGAAAGCAGCAAAAGTCAGTGCAGAAATGAATACCCCACTCGCGAAACCTTTCCGTTCCAAAAAAACTCGAAGGGAAGCTCCAGAAGCAGGGAATTTCAAAAGCATTCATCAGTTATGTAAATGCCTTTAACAGGATAACGTGGTCCCGAAACCATAAACCCTGGAAAATGGAGCATTGGAAGGAAGTCATTTGGTCAGATGATTCTTGTTGCACACTAATTTTAACGTGTAGCCGAGTGTACGTCCTTAGAGTGAAACATGGCGGTTGTTCAGTGATGATTTGATTAGCAGTATCGTAGTATTCAACGGATACCCTGAAAGATTAAACTACTCTCAAGGGTTATGTGACAATTCTGGCTGAACAGGTCCATCTGGTGGCACAATGTTTGTTCTCCAATGGCGGTGCTGTGTCAAGGCGGCGGTGTGCCTTTTCACTCAGACCGTCCAAGAATAGTTCTGTGAGCACAAGTATGAATTGTCACATCTGCTATGGCCACAGTCACTAGATCTCTATAGTATTGAGCCTTCGTGGTCTACTTTAGAGAGAAGGATGTTTGATCGCTATCCAGCTTCATCATCATTACCAGAAACTGGCGCTATTTTGCAGGAAGAATGGTATAAGATTCCTAGGAAACCATACAGGACCCGTACTTATCCATTCCGAGATGAGTGGAAGCCCTTTGGAATGCCAACTGTTTTCCTACACTTTATTAGCCACGGTAATGTGTTGCGTTTTTGGTGTTTTCACGTTATTGTCCACCCCCTGTATGCTACCATCTGCAAGAACATAGCCACAAGACAGATGGTAAAAACTGGTATTGCATCTCAGGTGAAGACACAAATCATTCTGCTTATGGAAGCGTCTTTCAAAGACATATCGTAACCTTTTACATCCCTGTGTCAGACAGCGTTGCAGCCAATAAATAACGTTTTCAATCAGAAACAAGTATTCTTAATCACGTCGCCTACAGCCGAGGGAAACCTTTTGCGTAACTGCAATGTGGCGTACGGTGAAGCTAGCAGGCCTCTGCTGCACGCCCCGGAACAAAGAGCAGAGTTCTGCACGCAGCTGGTATAAAGAGTCACTGCCGGTCCCGTACCACAGTCTGATTCGGATGCCGATTACAGTCTTCACTGTATCATTCCACAGAAGTGACTCATGAGAATTTGTATTATTTGAAGGTCATTCAGAATGGCGAAGCAAGTCATGACTTGCAACATAGCTATTACCTTTGTGTTTGTGTACGAAAATCGTGTGTAGATCTCCGACTTACCATGGACGCGCAACACAAGGCTCTGCCTGCACCATCGACAACCGCCACTGTGAGTGACAGTTACACAGCTGACTTTCGAACTGGCCTCCCAGCAATACAGGCTACGGTGGGAAACTCTAACTCGACTAATGCGAAGCTCAGCCCTCCGCAGCCAACTTCAGTGTCGCCAGGCGCCTGTGCTTGTTTAGAGGCTCCGCAAATATCCGCCGCTGAGCGGGGGAAGTTAAGTTAGTGCCGTTGCCCTATTTGTTTTCTATACTATATACTATCCTGAGCTATTCCAGACTGCACGACGCAGCCTTCGGTTCTGCAGCAGCCTCAGCCCTCTTCACACCTTCCGTTCCTGTCATTACAGCGTGTAAGCAATTAATCAGTCATTAGTGAATTTCTCTACATCCACAGGAAGGTAACAAAAGGTGTATAGATTCAGTCTCCAGGGTCTTTCATTCCATTGCTCTGATCAACTACCCCACTTTTACCAAAGCATCTTGCCAACACTTTTTGCCGTCGAAAACTGAAATTGTGAAAGTCGAATTTGCTTTTCGCAAACATTCATCATGGGCTGTATGTTCTGTATTTTCGCAAGGCTGATGGGTGATTTCGTCTTTTGAATGTAAGGAAATCGCCTAATGGTTTCTCATCATTTGAGACGTAGTGGTTTACAAATTTCCCAGTTACTTACATTTCTTCACAGGTGCAGCTGAAAACACGTAGGATCAAGTATTCTTTAGGAGTCAGGCCGGGACTGCAGCGAGTCATAGCGATTTACAATTTCCGTGATTTGTCTAAATCATTTCACAAGAACGTCAAAATAATTTCTTGACGAAGGAGAATTCACGCCCTAATAGAGACAGTTAAATCTTCACTATCTGTACACAAAAGATAAACTAGAAACATAGGAATCAGGCTTCTCCCTCGCTGGTGCGTCACGTTCTCAGATACAGGTTAACAAAGTGTGTATTTTTTTTTTTTTTTTTGTTCAAAGTACGAAACAGTTGTAATGAAGAACAGTGCGATTAATCGATATTAAGATGTGCGTTATTGCAGCAACATATCAGGGACCAGTTTTGAATATGTTCCTTGCTATGTTTCCTTTCTTATTACGACTGTTAAACGATCGAAACTGGTTACATAGTATGAAATTAATTAGTGGTTATATCGATAAATATACACTTTTGTAACATATTTAAATTTTATTACTCTCTACGACTGCATATTACACCTGCACCTATACCTACGTGCTGTGAGTACCGGTACCTAAATTTACACGCAATTAGACTTTAATTCACGGTTGGGTCACCAAACTCAGTGCTGAATCTTATAAAGTTTGATGACGAATTCTGACGATTACTGTCTTAACAACACCAGCACCAATATATCGCTGTATTAAGTTAAAACATCTTGATTATGGTCGTACCCCACGAAAAATATTGAATAGAAAGTAGATAACATTCTAAACGTTCAGTTACACGCCAGTTTTTACACTGACAGTGAAACAAGTCTGCGTGATTTGTCTTTATTCGGTAGTATGATGGAAAAGAAACATACTCTTCCGTTTCTGAAAATGACTCAGAATATAAACATATTCAAAAATCAGATAAGTTGTCTAATAAATATTATCTCTCTCTCTCTCTCTCTCTCTCTCTCACACACACACACACACACACACACACACACACACACACACACACTTACAAAATGTTAAGAGTAAACCAAAGCGTAAAATAAGTGAGAAACTTCTTTATTTACCGTAATGATACTAATAGACCTACGTGATCTCTGGAATTCTGGAAGTTTACCATCAGAATCATTACTGAAGAGCATCTGTAATATATTTTTGGATTCAGGTATTTAATTTTTAATTGTTTTTTCTTATTAGTTTTAGAAAATTTGAGAAATATGTTCTGCTATAAGATTCTGTTGACGTCTATGTAAGTGTGAAAATATTTTTCTCAACGATATTTGCTTAACATGTGGCAACTTTTGCCCTTCTTGTCCTCAGTTCTTGTATTTAACATGGACATTTCGTCAACTTCAGCTTCATCTCTATTGCATGCTATATCGTGTGACAAATAAGTAGAGAATTACGGGAGGAAGCTTCTGTTGGTTGCAGAGATAAAAATTTCATTCTACGTGTTGGTATCCAGTTTCTAGAGGTATTTACCGATTGTCATTTTTACTTTGATGTTCAAGTCTTTGGTTCAAGTTGTGAAACTCTTTGCTACATAACTGCAAAATAACGTTGAGCACTAAGCGTTCTGTGCTGCTATTGGCCAACACTCTGACGTCACAAAGGAACAACGGCTGCATCGGGAACAGCGCTATAACGTGTGGACCACGCATTATGTGATGCATAAGTGGTACGTTTTAGTTCTGCTGAAATAATGAAATGTAAATCACTTTTGTGCTATTGCTAGAATGTTACTGCTACATTCTGAAACCTGACCAGATTTAAACAGATATTGTTGATTAAAAAGAAATCAATCACCTACAGAATCGAAAGATGACAAAAAAGTGGAAAGAATAGTCAGTTTTTTCAGCTTCTGTCAAAATAAAAGTTTGACATGAGGATGCAGTTTCTTAAATAATTCTAAGTATAGTTTCTACGAGCAAACGAGATTTAAATACTGCTCATTTTCATTTTGTATTCATCACAAGTTGAAAAGAACTTTAACATGTGGACATTGCCGTTTGCAATCGAGAAATTATACAAAGTCCTTAATTAAAAGAGACTTCAGAATATCTGGGTGGCATCTGAAAATGCGGTTTATCCAGAACGAAAGGTTGACCCTGCAGGTAGAGGATATCCAAGTTTTTCCACTAAGAAAATTGTAATTTATCTGAGAAAGGAGGCGTCAAGTTATCGACTTGCAAACGCCCTCTTTGATCCATTGAACCCATTTTGACCTCTGAAACAAACTTCTGATTTTATTGCATGAAAATATGTTGCTCAGTATTCTGTGGATTTCATGAGACACAATTGCATTTTTATTACTTTTTTCATCGTGCTGACGTCGTTTCATTGATGACAACTGGCCTTGTAGATATTTATTACGCGTTCGCAGTTTCATTCAAATGAGCATTTCTCCTCAGTAATGCCGCTATGGTGTTTTGCAAACTGACTTAGTCTGAATCATTACATCAACTTTATCTGTAAATGTACATTTATCAGCATTGTTGTCCATGGTGAAAGCTTTTATGAAGTTTCTGTGCTTCTTCTTCTATAGATATCACGTTTTATTGCACTGGTGCTGCTACTACAAGGCAAATTACACGATGGAAATGCGTCGTTCATAAGCATTCGTTTCCGCGGTAAATTTAGCTGACCTGAATGGATGTCTGTAACAGTATCAGTTCCTTTGAAACGGCAAGAGTATATTCTAGGATTTCCAACGTTCGCAGCATCTTCTCTACAGCATTTCGTCAGCAAATTCTTCTGCAGACGTGAATCGCAAAGAAAAGCATGCAGCACTAATTCAGTCCCTTTCGTGTTGCCGTTGCGAGAGTTAATAGCCAACAATAGTACACGACCTGGCATTACTTGCACACAATCAAAGCGCATTCATTTGCAAATCACCCTCTACGCAAAAGTAGCTAAGCGAAAACGACAACACTCACGAAATGTCGTAACCTCGAACATACAAATATGGACGCGATGTGTTCCGCTCTGACGTCATGCATACAATGGCAGGAGCATGTCTGGTTCTGTGCAGCGTTTACTGCAAACCCCTCCCCTTACCCCGCGGACATCGCTGTGACTGTGTTCAATTGGCTGATTCTGCTGTACCTTTTACAGTTGCAGAGCTTGCTGGTATGGTAATTGCGCACGGGCTTTGTAATGAAAAAGCTGCTTGCAGAGAATATATTAGACTCTTTCCTAACCACAGAGCATCAAATCCATGAGTGTCTTCAATGAACTGCGTGCTACTGATGCAGAGTCCAGCAGTCCTATTTCATCTGAACGCGCAAATGAACAGAGTGTGGGTGAAGTAGAGGACGCTAGTTGGTACAGCGTAGTCCTTCAACAAGCACTCGCAAAACTAATAAACTTATCGGTGATCCACATACAAGAATATGGCGAACATTACTTATACACGGCCTATATCCTTATCACTTGCAGAGGATTCAGCACCTCCGAGAGGCAGATGAAGGTAGACTATCAAAATTTTGGCGTTACTCAACTACAGATCTCTAGGCAATCCCATTAACAGCGTTTGTTGATGTAGCTACTTTCACTTGGGACGGCATTAATAACAATAGCATTCTCAAGTCACCTAGTAGGCCGACGAAACTCCACATGCCTTTGCGCGGACACATGTACAAGATCATTTCTCTGTAAATGTTTGGCGTGGTGTGATTATTATAGTAGTCGGTTGTACCTGTTGTGTTACCATATAGTCTTAGCGTGATCTAGATTTTCATAAATACGAGCTTCTAGCTTTATTGGAAGGGCCTTCTTTGGCTACAAAGTTGGGTATGTTCTTCCAGCATGACGAGGCCCCTCTACATTCTACTCGTCAGGTAACGCATCAATTAAACCTAACATCTACCTGAAAATGGATCGGCGGAATGGTCACGGTTGTTTGGCCTAGAGACGAATCGATCTATTGGATTATGGACAGGGTTGCCCTCATAAAAGAAAAGATATACACGATATTTTCTCAAGGCAGTTCGTAAGTGCACTGAAGCTGGACGTGTAATTTATGAAAATGAACTCTTAACTGAATCATTTAGCTTTGCTCATTACTACATAGGTATTTTTTTGAGTTACATTCTAACTGTATCTCAGCTATCAATAGAAATTGTACACATTTTATATGGAATATTTCTTTTAGGACTAGTCTATACTGACACCTCCAAAAATATTAAGTATTTCTCCTGCAATACCGCATTCTGGCCATTTCTTGGGATACTCAGTCGCCTTTAGTCACGGCAGTCGCATCATAAACATAGGATATTATTCTTAACAGATTTGTGTGATTCATAGGTCAAATTGTAAAGATCTGTGGGACCTCTTTGTTTTTGAATGAGATAATAAACTTATTTACACGAAACAGGTGTCACAGATTATTATGGGGTAAAAGGTAGTTTTCAAGTTGTGTTTGTTTTAATCGATGCAAATAGCAGGTGATTAGGACTCTATTTGTGTGCTTCTTCCAAGCATTTATCAAATTTTTGATACTCCCTTTGTCAGAAAATTTCCAGGACAGGCTCCTTTTATTTCGCGGTTTGCAATGCTAAAAAGTAACAAATGGTTTTTTTATGGTACCTAATATATGTGAGTCTTTGAAATGACCACGGCCACGTTTCCGTGTTAACTCACTAGGTGGCAGGGCTGTGCTTAGTAACTCACTGTTTGGGTACTCGGTGCATTAGTTACGGTGATACAACAGATGCTAATTGTGAACAAAAATTAAACATTAAGTTCCGCATCAAGCTCGGTAAAACCACTAGTGAAATGTGGGCAATGATTAAGCAAACATAAACAGGCGACTCACTTTCCAGAAGTCGTATTTTTGAATGGCACCAAAGGTTCGTGAAAGCAGAGATTCAGTGCAAGAGGATCTCAGATCTGATCGCCTGTCTACAGCACATATCGAAGAAAATGTAGAGCGTGTAAGGCAGTTATTGGCAGAAGACCGTCAGGTAAATGTGTGTGCGATATCAGACGAACTTAATTTGAATCGTTATGTGTGTTATAAGATTTTACATGAAGGTTTATGGAAACGGAAATTTGATGCAAAAGTAGTCCCTCACACACTAGCAGACGAACGGAAAGAGGAAAGACGAAGAACTTCTGCCGAATTACTGGTTTGAGCCAGATGTGATCCCACATTTCTGTCAAAGATTATTGCTGGGGATGAAAGTTGATGCTACAACTATGACTCTCACACGAAGCGTCAATGTGCTGAATGGCAGTCGTGCATCACCAGCCTCAAAAAAGTCAAACGGCAACCATCGAGAACGAAGACAATGTTGATAACATCCCTCGATAGTTCACCATGAGTATGGTCCTCCACGTCAAAGAGGGTGAACCAAACTCTTTACATTTTTTCGACAAGCAACTCGACGTCTCCGCCATGGTTTGTAGCATTCTCGGGACTGGTTCTTACTGCATGACAATGCAAGACACCATAGTGTTTTATCTGCTACCGAGCATCTTGTTAGACATTTTCTTGTTGCCACCCCACATGTGCAATATTCCGCCTACCTCTCGCACTGCAATTTTTTCTTGTTTCCGAGCGTGAAAAGTGGCAACTATGTGTAGATGGCCAAGCGGACTACTTCGATAGGAGATAGGGCCTTACTTGGTAAGTGAAATTTTTTATTTTTTAAAAAGCTGTCCTGAAACTTCTAACAATATATTAATTACTAATGTTGCACATACAATGTTTTTACATTTTTTAGGCGTTGCAGAAAAACTTCATGTCTGCTGTATCAACAATAAATGCTTTAATTTCGTATAATTGTTCCAAAAAGTCTTGCAAAGGCTTTGAAAAACTACGAAGTTTCTAGACAATTCCACTAAATATTTAGTACTGGGCAAAGGCTGCTGAAAGTGCTTATAGTGTTAACTTGCGGAAATTGGATCGACGCTTGGTAACTGCATGTAGTGCATTCAGTAATTAACTACGCTAGTAGCCTCTTCGCTGTTTCATCTAGATGCAAACCACGACGTGTACATTGACCGGTTGGCGGTCGATGAATCAGTGTCATCCATATGCTATGAGCTAACTTTCGACACAAGCTAATTAAGCTACGTGCTGCCCCATTTAACGTAACATTTAGTCCACTGGCTTGCCATACCATTCACGAAATGTCACATTCCCTATGTTCGCATGTGATGTATTCTTAG